>NC_138203.1:34968842-36168842 GCF_964194415.1 Vipera berus | reverse complement strand
GTTGGGAGCCTCCCGATACTCCCACGTTACGCCTCTGCTCCGTGAGCTGCATTGGTTGCCAGTTGTCTTCCGGGTGAGATTCAAGGTACTGGTAACGGTATTTAAAGCACTCCATGGCATGGGGCCGGAGTACCTCAGGGAACATCTGCTGCCGGCATCAAGCTCCCTGCGCCCTGTGCGTTCCCACAGAGAGGGCCTCCTCAGGGTGCCACCGATCAGAGAATGCCGATTGGTGGCCCCCAGGGGGAGATCCTTCTCTGTGGGCGCTCCGGAGCTGTGGAATCAGCTACCGGTTGAGCTCCGGATGGCGCCCGATCTTCGCTCCTTTCGTCGCGATCTCAAGACATTTCTGTTTGTACAAGCCGGCCTAGCCTGAGGGGGAGTGTTGGGGTTATTTTATTTTTCGTTTTTTAACTTTTCTGGGGGTTTTTAGTGTTGTATTTATATTGTTTTTAACTAGGGCAATTTGTTTAATCTTATTTTAATGTTTGTATTCGCTATTTTATTCTGCCCTGTGAACCGCCCTGAGTCCTCAGGGAGAAGGGCGGTATATAAATGTTATTAAATTAAATTAAATTAAATAAGTAGAACACTGACACAGACATCCAGTAAAAACTGCTGAACATGTTACCTAGCCTGGCAATGAAATGTTCGGAAATCATCCCTCAAGCTCAGAGAACAAACCTTCACCCTTAATGACAATGTATCAAAATGCCAATAGGAATTTGTTCTTTAACTGGTGGAGTAGTCAAAACATTTCGAGCATAAAAATTCCTTGAAATACTCTGGTGGTTTCAAAGTTCGGCAACTCAACAAGCTTCTAGAAAATACTTGAAATATCTCAGATGTAGAATGTTTCACAACATGTCATATTCAAAACATTTTGAAATAAAACATGTCTGCATATCCATTTTATCTGGCATTATATGAAACCTTTTAATGTTCAGTACATTAGAAGCTAACAAATCTTTGTGGTATGATTCATAGGGTTTTATTTCATCAGCAGCAAGACATCAGGTGAAGATTTCAAATATGCTTAAAATGTCAGACTGTATTATTACTTAGTTTGATAGTCCATCATTTCTGTTATGAAATATACTTTTCGCAGTCCCTTTGAGCTTTTAGACACCTATAAACTTGGGAACATATAATCTCTCAAGGTAGATTTAATCCTTATTTTCTATAATACTAAGAAATAAAAGATGGTCTTACAGCCAAGATTAATATTGAGGCAAGTGTTAAAATTGAAGAAACATTTTTCAGAGATTTTCTTAAAATGTAGTATATTGATTTTTGGTGGGGGTTGAATTATACAAAGTTCAATAATGTGAGAAGTATTTCAACCACATAGTGTTCACAGCTTGTCTCTTTTTTGGTCCCTTTGAATCAGTGTTGACTCCTGGTAATTGCCTAGACTTGTCCCTGCAGGTTTTTTGGCAAGATTTAGGAAGCGGCTTGCCATGCCTGCTTCCTAAGGCTGTGAGAGAATGATGGGGTGACCCAGCTTGCTTTGTGCCTAAGGCAGAACTAGAACTTTCCCAGGTTCTAGCCTTGTTCCTCAGCTACCAGAACAAACTGGTCATTTCATAATAATGTAGAGGGAATTAATTTTCATTAAGGTGCAAGTACTGCAAATGATAGCAAAGTTTTCTTTTTGTTTTGTAAATAAAGGATTTTATCAATAGTATGATGCATCCAGCAAGAAAATGAAACCTACATGGCATCATTAGTGCGAGAATAAATTTTAGAGGTTTTGTGTATAGTTATATAAAGCTGTAATTGATTTTTAAATATTTTTAATGTTTTTTGTTTTATTTGATAAATTATTTTGAATTTTTACACTGCTTTAGTCATATGACTACGTGGTATACAATAGTATCTTTGAAACTTATTAAAAATCGTACATCTTCACATTCAGTGTAATAAAATAGTGTCATTAATTCATTGCTTATACTGATGATATAATTTAGCAGCAGTATGACAAGACACTTTACTATCTCAAATGTCTTATAAACAACTAGGTTTTCAAAAGTTTGCTAAATGTTAAGAGTGAGAGTACGGAACTTAAATCTCAAAGTGGTGTTCCACAGAAGGGTTTTGCAGTGATGTTCACCTCTAAGTCCCCTCCCTTACCTTATGAAGAGTGGGCCCTCTCAACAAGCACTCTTGGCAGTCACATATTTGGGGTGCAATATGTTACTATTTGTAGTAAATAATCTTGTAGATAATGAAGTCCAAACCATGTAGGGCTTTAACTTTGATAACTAGTATCTGGAGATATATTTTGAAAGCAAATAGCAGCAATTCAGCTCTATAATATTGGTTTTATGTACCACATCATAATCTCAGTTAGTATGTGGGCAACTACAATTCTACATTAACTGCAGTTTCTTGACAGTTTTTAAGGACAGTCCTGTGTAAAAATGCATTACAATAGTTCAAACATGTGACAAGAGCACATGACCTTAACTGTGTCTTATATTCCATGAATGCCTGAATGAAATGAGGGAAAGGTCCTGGCTAAAGCTTCCATCTGCTGTTTCAGCAGAAGCTGAAACCCCAAGATTACATACCAGCTGTTTCTGGGGAATACAGACTAGAAAGAACTAAATTGGATGGCCTCCAAACCAACAGTCATTCAGTTTTGTTAGAATTAAGTCTGAATCTGGTTTTTTACCATCTAAATCCTTATAGCCTCAAGTCTTCTACCAGATCATCTAGGTGTCAAAGCGGGATGTCAACAATGTATTGATGAGTCAAACCCTGTAGATACCGTTTAACAGACTGTCCTAGATTTGATAACTTCCCCTATATATGATTGGAACTACCTGTTCTGGAAAGAGTGGAATCACTGTTGAATGGTGTCCCCAATTCCTAATGTTTGCCAATAGCCCAAAAATATGGCATGATTGATGATATTGAAGGTCCTCAGCAAATCCATCAAGACTAATAATATGTTCTCATCCATATCTTTATGTAAGAACAATCAGTGTAATTCTTGTCCATTGCCCAAGCCTGAATCTTTACTGAAAAGAATAAGGTAGTACTTTCTCTAGGTTCCTCTGCAACTGCCACCCACCACTTTTTCACAGGAATGGAAGGGTGGAGATAGGTTGTTGGTTATGAAATATAGTTGGATCAGAAGCAACAAAGCAAAGAAAAAATAGAATAGTTTTGGCCCATTAGTATAATTGGGTTCTTTATATCTAGTTTTAGAACATGTGGAGAACAGATTGTGTTTATGTAGAAATATTGAACATTTAAAAGGGTTCACAATTTGTAAGCACAGCTGTAGTTTAAAGGTATAACAATAAGATAAGAACATCGTAACTAAAATGATATGTTGTGTACACTTACTGAATTTATAAAGACCATACAACAACTCAGAATTGGTCAGGAAAGATATGGTAAAGTGTGATGCTTCTTAAAATTTTGGCGGGATGGATTATTTTATAGATATACCTTAGACTGATATTTACTTGTCAGAATATCATATAAAACAGGTGTCCCCAACCTATGGTCCGTAGCCCGGTCCCAGGCCGCGGGCTCTTGGCCAGGAGGCCACAGAAACAGCTGGCTGGTGTGTGCACGCATGGGTGTGCATTCCCCCCACTCATGCTACCACCCCTGGCCCCATTTGCACATGCGCACGGGTGCGAACAGGGATGCTAGCACAGGACATGTGTCCGCAGCCCATTTGCGCGTGCACAGCTAGCCTGGGTGGTTTGTGCAACCATTTGCACATGCGCACGGTGCCAGTTCATTCCACATGCACGAACGGGGCTGCTAGTGCCACGCCACTTGCATGGCCCCATGTGTGTGTGCTCACCAATTTTGAAGCTCCTCTCCTTCCTTCCAGTCCTTGAGCCCAGAATGGTTGGAAACCTCCGATATATAAAATATCTCAGTACAATAATTCTAGGCATATATTGATTGCAGTTACTAATACTAATCCGTATTAAGTTCTTGTTTTAAATTCTAAATGAAAAACGAAATCAGTATCAAGTGTACTTACTTTGTTTTTTCAGTAATTGCATTTTTAAAGAATATCAATAACAGCCTAAAGAATTTTGCTTACACTTATTAGTTTATCATTAAATAAGCTTTATTACTTATTTAAACTGAAATTTGATCTTTATTTTAGGGGTCCAGGAGGTGGTAGACCTTGGCCAAACCCTACAAATGCCAATTCTGTGAGTAAATATTTATATGAAGTGTTGTCCTGTTAAAAAGAAGTGAAAGCAAATTAATCAAAACATGCTTGTTTTATCAGTTTTTCCACATAGTAACTGTCTGGTTGATAATGATATTAGCTTTTATAAACCCAAAAGGTCTTTTTAGAGATTGTACTTGGTCTTCCAAAAGATACTAAAGATTGCTCTTATTTCAAAGGGCTTTAGATAATATGGTAATTTAATTATTTGTATACCTGATTGCGTACCTAAAATATTAATAACTGCACAATCAGATCAAATTTATTGTTTCGTTTATAGTTGACTTTTTAAAATTTTTATTTTTTTATGAAATTCTATATGTAAAGTTAGGATAAAACTAATTGTAAAAAATGTTTTTTCTACAGGTAGTCCTTGGTTAACGATGGTAATTGGGACCAGAATTTCTGTTGCAAAGCAATGCAACTATAAACCATGACATTATGTGATTGCATTGCTTAGTGACAGCAGTCCCCATTGCCATCATTAACTGAATCCCACAAGTAATTAGGTGCAAGGACCCACCCCGATCCAAGCCATTCCCAGCTTGAACCCTCTCAGCCGTAAGCCTCAGTAAGATAAGGGACTGCCTCCTCTTGAACTCCCTCCACCTGCCTATCTCTACTCCATCTGTGACCTTTTGGCTATCTGCTTAACTGCTACAACCAGCAACACCCACCACCCAGCCCTGTGCACCACTACCGTACTGTTTGAGTCCTTCTTTTGCACTGTCTTCTTTCATGCTGGTGCAGCCAGAGCTTCTCTTATACTCTGTTCAGGACTTTCATTCATACGCCAACCAGGGCCTCTGTTTGTGCCTCACTCAGGATTTTTCACTGGCACATGAAAGATGACCCCAGCTGTAGCAGTGCAAAAGAAGAACCCAACTTGAAGACCCTGGACAGGACATTAATTGAGACCCTAGTTAGTGTGTGAATAGAGACCTTGAGTAGGCACAAGAAACGTCCCAGATGCACCAAAAAGGGGGATAAAATGGCCAATATAGTAGTGGCATCCAGCAGGTGGGCAAGTGGCCTACAGGCAGTTGTAAATGCGGGCGAGTCTTAGTGGGCCTGAATTTTGTTTACCTGACCACAGAGGTTTTTCGGGGAGTAGTCATAAGTCCCTTTGTTCAATGCTGTCATAACTTTGAACAGTTGGTTGAACGAATGGACATTGAGGACTACCTTTAATTCCATATGACTGATTTTGTTTCAACAGTACCATTCCCTTTCTTAATACGTTTAATTAATTGAAAGAATGGATATATTCTTTCTTTTCTGTAAAAACTAACTTTAAAATAATAAAATAATATTTATAAAAACCTTGTTATTCTATCTGAACTGAAAAGAATAGCCTACTTTTATTGTCTTACTGTCTTTTAGATACCGTACTCTTCTGCTTCACCTGGGAATTATGTAGTAAGTATGTGTGTGTGTGCACATCATTGTGTGCATACACCATTCTGTTCAGTTTCAAATATAGATGTTGAATTGCTAAGAAAAAAGCACAAGAACATCAGTTATGTCTGGCATGTATTTCTAGTACAGTGGTATCTCAGCACTCAAATGTTTTGAAACTTGTCAAATTTGGTACTCAATGCATTTTGACACAAAAATATGGTCCCGGTATTTGTTGTTTGTTTGATACTCAATGCACAAGCTAGAACCTGCTGATGTCGATTGCCTCCTGACTAGTGCATTATTCCTTATGGAAGAAATTGTGTATTCATTGCACTTCCCAATTGACAATGAGTACTGAGTTACCAATGTATATTGATTGTTATTATGAGCAGAACAGTTGATTCGATAGAGAATTATTACAAAGGGGAAAAATATATGATGGTTTCTTAGTCTACCACAGCCAAGAATAACTATTTTTTTCTTGTCATGTTGAAAATAGATATAATTATGAGAAAGTGGAACTAATTCTTTAATATTTACTTTGGTTACAAAAACCAAAATTGCTATGTGCTGAACAGGAAAAACAGAGAAGTTCAAAAATGGAAGTTCAGTTATATAAAAGATGGAAAAAAACAACATAAATAGAAAATTAGAGCAGTCTTCAAGGTAAAGGGTTAATAGGAAGGTATGTGTTCAAATTTGGAGCAAGATAATAAAGAGAGATGCTAGCAAAGTTCTTCTGAAAGAATTTTGTTAGTTTTATGGAATGTCACAGCTAACTAGAGAGAAAAGTACCCATGGGCTGAAGCCTCAAGTCTTTTCCATCAGAATGAAATTGATTCCACCTGAATCAAATTAAGGAACAGTTATGAATTTGAGTTGATCTGGTGATAAAATATTTATTAGCCGAATAATTGTATTTTGCTGAGCGATTCAGGTTTTCTTGCTGGAAAAAGCAAATCTCTGAGTGACATTGTACCTATAGGTTACCATTTGGAAAATGAAATGGTTAATGATAAATTGTTGTTTGATTAAACAAGCTGTTATTGTTTAATCAAATCTTTTAATTATGTTGCTTATATAATATTTGTGTGTGTGTGTGCACGTTACTGATTTACCTTTCTTTTTTTAAGGGTCCACCGGGAGGTGGAGGGCCACCTGGAACACCCATCATGCCTAGTCCAGCAGGTAGATAACTTTAATGAGGAAATGAAATGGCAGTGTTTGATACAGCAATAGTTTAACATTTTCTTAACATTTCAATAGAATTCTCAACCATTGTAAATCTTTACAGAACTTGGTAGATTGTAGATATCCTTATTTTATATGAATATAACACACAATTTTACTTATAGGATACTGCCTATCAGCCATACTCTCAATCTGAAAGAGAATTCCTTAATTTTCCCAGGAATGAACACAAATTGTTACAGCTTCCTGTATCACAGGGAATAGCAACATTTTGTTGCATAAGTCATCAAGAATATTTTCAAATATAATGTCAAATTAACCTATAGTATTGTTTTTTTATTAATTACCATATTTGCCTAAAACGGCATTAATGCAAAGCTATGAAATAATGTGTAATTTCCTTGATCTTGTCTACATTTTCAGAATGCCGTATTATAGTTTTCCTCACTCTGGGAGTATTTCTCTCAAACATAATAGTGAATATAAAACAAAAATGCTGGCAATATTTTACTACTGTATTTATCTGGAAAAAAAGTGATAACTCTGAATTTAAGATAATTCCCTGAAAAGAAAAAAATACTTACAAAAGCTGATCTGGTGTCAGGTAGTGTTTACCTCTGGCAACTACCTGGACTAGTTCTTGCAGTTTTCTTAGCAAAATTTCAGAATTGCCATTGTCTCTTTCCTAGGGCTGAGAGAGCATGACTGCCCAAAGTTACCCATTTGGCTTTTCCCTAAGGTGGTATTAGAACACATGGTCTCCTGGTCCTTAGCATGGTGCCTTAACCATTACCCCAAACTGGCTCCCTTTACAGTCTTATCTAACCTAAAATGATGGCTTACTAAAGTTGCATTATTTAGAAATAAACCTAGGTTTTTGTCTGTGTTTTTTCCAGATAAATAAAGTATTTGTCTTATTTTCTGTTTTTTGCACAAAAAATATAGATGATTTTATTTTTAAATAGTTAAAGCATGTATTTAAAAGCTTAAATATAGGTTAATACACTGACACTTTACCAAACAAAACTTTAAAAACTCATCCTATATTCTTATTATTGCTCTGCATCTTTTTGTATTTCATAAATAAAATGCATACAGATATTATCTACAATTCTACAAGGATATCTCTGCCATTAATCCAACAATTTCGCTTACTTACAGAATACAGGTAGTCCTCAACTTACGATCACAATTGAGCTCAAAATTTCTGTTGTTAAGTGAGACATTTGTTAAATGAGTTTTGCCCCATTTTACGACTTTTCTTACCACAGTTGTTAAGTGAATCACTGCAGTTGATAAGTTAGTAACCCAGTTGTTAAGTGAATCTGGTTTCCCCATTGATTTTGCTTGTCAGAAGGTTGCAAAAGGTGATCATATGATCTTGGGACACAACAACAGTCATAAATATGAACCAGTTGCCAATGATCTAAATTTTGATCACATGACCATGAGAATGCTGCAAAGGTCACTTTTTTCAGTGCTGTTGTAACTTTGAACAGTCACTTAATGAACTGTTGTAAGTCGAGGACTACCTGTACTTCATGGCGATTTTGAAAGTTAACATCTTACCTCACAATGTCATTACTCTTTCTCTAAGAAAAATAAAATACAGTACTTAATCGTGACTCATTAGGAAAACCTCTGTGACCTTTCACTCAGTGATCTGGACTCCAATATATCGTTACTACTTTGAAATAAATGCCTACTATGGGTGGCTGTAGATCAGGGGTCTTCAAACTTGGCGCTTTTATGACTTGTGGACCTCAACTCCCAGAATTCCTCAGCCATGCACACTGGCTGAGGAATTCTGGGAGTTGAAGTCCACAAGTCATAAAAGGGCCAAGTTTGAAGAACCCTGGTGTAGATATTGTGAAGTATCTTATACTTGATTTATAGAATGTTAATAATCATCCAGTTGGAAATGTCTTTTGTTAAAAATAACAATTATTTTCATTGATTTCGTTGAAAGTACTTGGTTTTTAACAGCCTTTTTGTTTTCAGATTCAACCAACTCTGGAGATAATATGTACACTTTAATGAATGCAGTACCTCCTGGAGCCAACAGACCTAATGTAAATAACAGGAATAAATACATACATTTAAAATTATGCCTCTCAATTCTAACATTTTAATAATTAAATGTTCTAATCATCCATCTGTCTGTCTGTCTGTCTGTCTCTATCTATCTATCTATCTATCTATCTATCTCATCTATCTATCTAGTTATTTATTATAGAGATATCATAGACATTTTCTTAACCTCTTTCTTTATTACATCCTGTGAGTTGCATTTTCTCTATCATATTTTTTCCTCTTTGTTACAAATTATTTATTAACATTTTTGGAGTATGATGCATTTGCTTTTTTTGC
Organism: Vipera berus; assembly: GCF_964194415.1. Lineage (NCBI taxonomy): Eukaryota > Metazoa > Chordata > Lepidosauria > Squamata > Viperidae > Vipera > Vipera berus. The sequence goes on along the minus strand of NC_138203.1, from coordinate 36,159,667 downwards.
AGTTTCCAATGGGACCAGGGTCTGATGGTCCAATGGGTGGATTAAGTGGAATGGATTCACATCATATGAATGGATCATTAGGTAAGAATATAATTTGCCTTTTTAAATCTTGTGCTAGGTAATGTATCCAGTTTAAAAAATATCATATTGAACTGTTTCATTACTTTTTAAAATTTTGTCTGCAGTTAGAAATTACAGTATATTTAATATGCTGATGATACTCAGCTTTATATCTCAATCACAGACCAAACAGGAAATGCTGTGTAAATCCTGACCAGGGCTTGGAGGCTATGAGAGAAAAATAGACTGAGGTTGAATCCCAGCAGATTGAGTTACTGTTCGTAGAAAAAGCCATTTGTTCTATGGAAGTTTCATTTATTTATCTTGACAAAATTGCACTTTACCAGAAAGAACTAGTGTGCAATGTGTGCGTTTTCTTAGATTCATGGCTTCTGCTAGAATATCAGGTAGAAACTAGCCAGGAACATCTCTAACCAATTTTGGCATATCTGATAGGGACTACTTTGGACTAGGAAGCACAGAAGATTTATAATTTTCTTATCTCCCAGGTAGACTACTGCAATTCACTCAACGTGGGACTGCCCTCAAAATGACCTAGAAACTCCAGTTAGGGCAAAAAAGATATTATCTATTGCTCTTGCTAGCCTATAAAGTAGAATAGCATCTCTTTCATGAGAGCTGCTCTGGTTGGCAATAGGTTTCAGTTCAAGAAGTTGATCCTTAGTTTACCACCTTCAGTGGAAAGAATCTAAATAGTCTGGCCAGGACAGAAAGCTGCAGCTCCCCATCCTGAAAGTGATTAGGAGATTTTGAAAACTAGAAAATGGCTTTCTCTGTAGGAGTCATCTCACTTTGGAATAATTCATTGTGTCAAGTCTAGCTAACCCACATCCTTTTATACATCAGCCATCCTCTTCCACAAAGCTTTTAGGGATTGAGTTTAAATGGAAGCATGCAGCAGCCTTTAAAAAAATACTTATTATTATTAATAATAATAATAATAATAATAATAATAATAATAATAATAATAATAATAATAATAATAATAATAATAATAATAATAATAATAATTTTATTTGTATACCGCCCTTCTCCCGAAGGACTCAGGGCGGTGAACAGGGCAATACTTGTTAAAAGACAAAATACAAAATACAAAAATATAAAAATTAAGAGAGAATTAAACAGAATGCCCACAACTCTTACGATTAGTTAAAACACATTAAAAATAGGTTAAAACACATTAATAAAACCCAACCCCATCCCATCAGGCCAGGCCAGCTTGTTCGAAGAGGTGAGTCTTTAGATCGCGCCGGAAGGAGCGGAGGTTGGGCGCCATCCGGAGCTCAACCAGAAGATGGTTCCATAAATCCTGCGCGCCCACAGAGAACGCCCTCCCCCTGGGGGCCACCAGTCGGCATTCTTTGACCGGTGGCACCCTGAGGAGGCCCTCTCTGTGGGAGCGTACTGGGCGGAGGGAAGTTGACGCTGGCCGCATTATGAATTATGAATGGTTTAGCATTCATAATTTTTATGGATATGTTTAATGGGACTATTATAAGACATCTAGATTTGTTTGAGTAGGCAGCATTTAAATAATTGTAATAGCAGGCATGCTAATATCAATGGAAAAGGCATATTTTATTTATTTATTTAATTGGATTTGTATACCGCCCTTTCCCGAAGGACTCAGGGCGGTTTACAGGGAATTAAAACAAGAAATACAAAAATTAAAACAATTAAAAAGATTATAACAGTCCCTGAAAGAATAAAACCCCCAATTAAAATTAAAATTAAAATTCTCAGCCTGGGCCAGAGAGCTCGAAGAGCCAGGTCTTCAGGTCCCGGCGGAATGAACGGAGGTCGGGGGCAGTCCTCAGCTCCACGGGCAGCTGGTTCCAGAGGGCAGGTGCACCCACTGAGAAGGCCCTCCCCCGGGCGTTACCCGCCGGCAATCTTTTACTGGCGGCACCCTGAGAAGACCCTCCCTGTGGGAGCGCACTGGACGAAGGGAACTTGATGCTGGCAGCAGGTGTTCCCTCAGATATCCCGGACCCAAGCCATTTAGGGCTTTATAGGTCATTACCAGCACCTTGAATCTTCAGCATCTTCAAATAATAAACATTATTTGAACAATACCGTTTGAGATAGCAGCATCAGTGCAAGTGCAAAATGAAATAAAATTACATAAACCCTATTCTTTATGTAATTTTGGGATTACATAGAGCAGGGGTCTCCAACCTATGGGCTGAAGCCCGGTACTGGGCCGCAGGCTCTTGGCCAGCAGTCCACGGAAATGATTGCTGCTCTCCCCTCCGGGCTGTGATTCTGGAAAGGATGGAGAACTCTGACATAGAGCATTATTCCTTACATTCTTGTAACCTCTTAGGTTAGAATTTCTAAAAACATTTTAATTTCAATTCTTCAGAAAGCAATCTGAAAAAGTACTAGGATCTTAGACAAGAGGGAATGTGAGGCCTCTAAATTTAAAATCATCAGTGCGGCAAAGTGAAAGATGTTGATTTAAATGAATGTATTGTTTAAATTGGTTTAATTAAATTGAGGGGTTTTTTTTAATTTAAGGCTCAGGAGATATGGACAGCATCTCCAAAGTAAGTACACATTTAATTTTCAACATTGCTTTTCCTCTAAACAAAAGGACTGTTAAAAATACTGTTTTAAAATAAAAATGCTGACTTTGAAGACGTATAAAAATATTCCCAATTTTCCTAACAACAGAAACCTGAATATGTATATTGCAATATGTATCTGTGGCTCGTGAACTAAAACCTAATTTTTATTAAAGTGGCTTGAGTTTTATTGCTACATTTGTGTCTCAAACCACAGAAATGTAGATATGAGCCTTCTCTCTAAAAACAGATATAAATTAAATATATTTTCCCAGGTGGTTTTCCTTGACTTATAAGAGTTTTCTCCTTAAACTATGGGTGACTCTGGCTACAATGTGTTCTTTTCGTTTTCTTAAAGTTCACTGTTGATTTTCTCAAAGACAACTCCTACAGACATATTCACCACATTATTCACTTTCAGGAAAACCGCACAATACAGAACAGAAGTAAGGGATAGTCAAAGAAATTAAAAGCATGAGATAAAAAGAAGAAGAAAACTGTTACATTAGTTTTAGGCCTAAAGTGTTCATTACTTCTTGGACATTTCATCCTTACTTCTCGCACATCCATATACAATTCCATTATCATGACATTTATGTATTGAGTCAATTATATGACATATCTGAGTGCAAAAATATATATTAATGTACCCAACCAAACATCTTTGCTATCATCACTAGCATTCCTTGCACATTTATCCACAATTAAACAAACAAGGGGATAACATATCACCTCACTTCCTGCTTAGTACTGAACTATGTATTAAGTATTCAAGTTATTTTCACAAATGCCTTATTTCCTTTATATACTGCTCTTATCATTTTCAGCAATCAACATTCAATCAATATTTATGCAAAACATTCCATAATTTAAGCATATTTACTTTATAATATGCTTTAAATCAACAAACATATAGTGAAATTTCTTTCTCACATTCATACATTTTCAATGACTTGCTGAAAAGCAAAACTACTCTTCTCATAATAAAACCAGACAGCTCTTAACAGATTTGCTCATTATCACCTCTTTAAATCCAAATTCTGCCATATGCTTCTCCAGGCACACTTAAATAAATCCCCCATAGTTTTTGCATCAGTTCCTGCTATCTTTTCTTTTGTGTGATGAAATAATAATTACATGACATTCAACAAATCACACAGCCACTCCATGAGGAAGCCATAATCCATGTTTTAACACTTCTCCAGTTAACCATATATACCTGCAGCTGTAGCTTTTTTCAGCAACCTTATGGCATGTATAAATTCATTTTAATAAATTTTGTCTTAAACATTACTTTTAATCCCATTCATTGTTACATGTATCTTGCTTAGTTCTCTTTACAGAATTCCAAAACAATATTAACATCTGTTAACATTTTCTTTCTGCTACTTATCTTAAACCATTCTTGATTTCTTTGACTATATACTTGAAACTTTCTTTTTTTCCATTTCCTTTTCTCTCATTCTTATTTCATGCAGCATTTTCAAGTGCATTTTTATAACTCAAACATTCTCTTTTCAGAAGCATAATTCCATACATATCTGTGATACTCTGTAATATAATTATTACTTCTCTGGTTTCCATATACTCTCTGTTTTCATCTTCTTTCCATCATTCTCTTGGGAAATTAATCTGTCTTCTCATTTTTTTTCATACAGGCTCATGTTTTACTGTATTCATTTTTACTTTTACTTTCATTCCTTTCACATTTTTTCTTGTATCATTGTTTCCAAAATCTATTCTTAATACAGTGAATAATTTGTCCACATTCAAAACTTTTTACCACCCTTGAATTCTTCACTAATCATAAACAATCCAATCAATTAACCGCTAAGATTCATTGATTTCCCTATTGAACATATGAGGAAACTTGTTTAAATGATGGATTTGAAAGAAACTTTTTTTTCCAAAGCAGCTATTCACCAGTCACTATTCTCATTCTCTTTTTGGTAATGACCCAACCACTTTTACTGAACTCTTTGACCTCGTTCCCATCCATCTTTTCAAAATAAGTACTTATATCTGGTTTTTTCCCATTCTTATTATTCACTCTTAAGTTAAGGAAGTTAAAGTTAAGGAAGAAAAAAGAGGAGGCATTTCATGTAAGGTGCCACTTGGAGGAGGGGCCATAATTTCATTATGATACCCAAGGTACAATCCTACTTGATAATTCTGCTCAGTTGAGGTCTTCAGGGGAACTCAACCAAAGCAGTTAAAATATGTAATGTATGCCTAACTTAAATACAAATGTGTGTCTAGAATCATCATAGAATTGGGCACCCTTAAAAATGTAAATAAAATCCTGTCTCCCATTCTGTTCTGAAAAGAAGGGATGAGGGGTGACATGATAGCAGTGTTCCAATATCTCAGGGGTTGCCACAAAGAAGAGGGAGTCAAACTATTCTCCAAAGCACCTGAAGGCAGGGCAAGAAACAATGGATGGAAACTAATCAAGGAGAGTAGCAACCTAGAACGAAGAAGTTTCCTGACAGTTAGAACAATTAATCAGTGGAACAACCTGCCTCCAGAAGTGAATGCTCCAACACTGAAACTTTTTAAGAAGATATTGGACAACCATTTGTCTGAAATGGTATAGGGCTTCCTGCCTGAGCAGAGAGTTGAAGTGTCCCAAGATCCCTTCCAACTCTGTTATTCTATTTGCAAAAGACATCTATTTGTTCCAACACAATCTTCAGAAAAAGAAAGATAAATTGAAAACAGCTCTACAGTATTGAAAAGAACATTTTCAAAACTTTTGAATACAACTTTTACAATCTCTGACTGATCAGTTAAAAGAAGATGGATTGGTTTCATGTAAACCATGTAAACAATGCCTTGAAGTTCTTTTGAAGAGTTTCATCTGTCGGAACCATGACACTGCACATCTGTCAGCATTTCAATGCTAACAGGAATGAAAATGTCATGGTTGGCTTCAGGACAGTTTTTAGATTTGGCATTTCTTGTGCTGTGGCCCTAAATCATCAGCCCTACCATGACTTTGTGATTTTTGCCAAGGTTATAATATGGACATGAAATATAAGATAATCCTTATTGAATATGTGTTTCTCTCACCCTTAAGAATGAGGAAATTGTACTTGTGGATGAAAGAAAAGTATCTCTCGCGGGATGCTTTAAAAGAGTTTCATATGATTTATGCTTTTGATCTTCTTGCTTTGTTTTCCAAATAGAATTCTCCAAGTAATATGAGTATGAGCAATCAGCCTGGGACCCCTCGAGATGATGGTGAAATGGGGGGTAACTTTCTAAATCCTTTTCAGAGTGAAAGTGTAAGTACTGGATTTTTAATTCTGGGTGTTCTGCTGGTATACAACTCCACCTCATCATTTTAGGTGCTGCCATTGTAAATGAATTAGGACGACCAGTATGAAAGATGTTTTGCTTGAAATGTAGCTGTTTCTTAAAGAGATTCTTTTTTTCTCAATGTATTGAAATAATTGATAGCCCCAACTTCTTCTACAAAACATTTAGCGAACATTGGACTAGATATTCTGCACGACATTTCCTGACTTGATCCTTAGGATATATTTAAAAGAACAACTGAGGTATATATTTCCATGTTGTAGGTTAGAACAATTTTACCCAATTTGAGGTTATAAAGACAGAAAAACAATCAGAAATATATATGGCATACTAAACAGCAGAACCAAACTATAATAAATGATATATTTCATGTTAAATTATGTCTTGCCTATGGATCCAATTATTACGGTATATGGAAAGGATTATAATGATGAGGTAGTTTACAAACAATGAAATGGAAATAATATTCGGAGCTTTACAATTAACTTGTTTAGGCCATCTAGTGTTTTTTAAGATAAATGTTTGCCAACTGCTTATTTTATGACTCTTTAAAATATACAATTTTGGAAGAGTTATTTGATTCATATTTAATTCTAAATAAAATAATGCTTGTCTATCAGTCCATCAACAATTTTGTTCTAAATGAAATTAAATTTTGTTAGAACTAACAACTTGCTACAGATAGATCTGACTTTCTTATTACTGTTTACATTAGGATGTTCAAAAATTTCAATTAAAGATTACTATTCCAATAGGATAATGGGATATAAATTAATTTATAGTTTATAAATGTTCTTATTCTTAACATGTTTTCATGTATAAAAATAATTTTGTTTTTTCACTTCCAGTAAATATATTTTTGATATAAATTAACAGTGAGAAAAACACTTGTACAAAAGTTATATACAATAGTAATAACTTGGATTTAAGGTTTATCGTTTCAGATAACTGGCTTTATAATTAAAATCAGATTTTCATCCTGTGTGATTAATACAATATTTCTTCCTTACCATGAAATTATGATTCACTTTGAAACCTAACAGAACTTTTTCAGTTCAAGAAAATGCATAAAATTTAATGCAATCGTATTTCTAATCACTTTGTATAAATTATTACTATGGCTAGCCCTTCATTCAGATCTTGATGTTAATCAACTAAAGAATCTCCTTCTGAAACAGTATCACAAGCCCTTTTAACATAGTGATATACCATAAAAAAATTGTAGTAGTTCTTCAGTTACTGAAGTAAAATGATGAAATTAAAGTATTGAAATCAGCATTGTTTTACTTTGTTTAAACCAAGAATTCTGTGTAACTGTAAAGTAAGAATACATTGGATGAAGCATTTCAGTAACTTGGTCAAGAAATTATAAGTAACTCTTAAACAATTTCAGTCTCCAAGACATAGTGGAGCTTGGTTGTCCGATGCCCCTGTCCGCATCCATGCCCCAGACTAGGCCATTGTTATATCATCATAATAGTTTATTAGACTGAAATCTTGTGCAATTTGGTGATCTTAGGAAATGTTACAATTTTTAATATTATAGTGGAAGCACCACAGGGGAAGGGTAACAAGGTGTGCTGGTGATTGATTAATAGTACAAAAACATGTTCTGTTCTAAATTTCATACCGTGTTTCCCAGAAAATAAGACCCAGTCATATTTTTGTTTGGATCCAAAAGAGGCCCCAGGTCGTATTTTCAGGGGAGGATCTTTTCCACTCACCTCGTAGCGGTGGTACTGACAGCCCCGCCCAGCTGACCCACTTCTTCTGCAGCCAAAGGAGCAGCTTCATTCTGCAGCTGAGAATGGAGCTCGGGCCTGCATTTTGCCATCAGAGGCCTTTCCAGAAGGTCTGCATAGCCCAGAACCAGAATCCATAGCTCGCTTCTTAGATGCAAAGGCCTTCTGGAAAGGCCTCTGACGGCAAAATGCAGGCCCGAGCTCCATTCTCAGCTGTAGAATGAAGCTGCTCCTTCGGCCGCAGAAGAAGTGGACCAGTGAGGCAAGTGTCGATCCATGGGAGGCCTGGTTGCAATGGTAAGCTCCACCCCCACCCTAGCTTGATTTTTAGGGGAAGGTCTTACTTTCGGGGAAATACGTTATACTAATTTAATTACATTATTTTAATAGACATTAAATATATACACATCAGTTTGCACACAATTTCCATATCAAAGGCAGCAGGAGAAAACAAAACTCTAATGCCTATCATAAATCATGAGAAACTTAAGGGGTTTCAGTATCCAGATATTTCTATAACTATTTTGCTTAATCAAATATTATATGGCATGCAAAATTATAGCCAATAAGGTATGACACTTATCTTCATTGCCAAGCCAGATACATATCACATTGTTAAATTGTTATTATGTTAAATTAGTAATAATAGTCATATGTTATTATTATTAAATATGATACTTGCATTTCAGATTCACTATTAGTATCTTGGTAAATGAGTTGCAGCTAAAATGTGAATTCCTATTTTTCAGTATTCCCCCAGCATGACAATGAGTGTGTGATCCAATACCAACTTTCTTCATGAAGGCTGCACTGAGTTGGCCCTCTCCAGAGAGCTACTAAAGAAGAAAAAAATTTCATCCCTGTGTACAGTTTAACAGAAAAGATTTCTGCCACATTTGGACCCACCATTATTTTCCAACCATCTTCCCTGTTTTGTGAAGAAAGTGGGTCTTGATCTGGTTTCAGCTATGTGGCATATCAGAGCTGCCCAAGACTGAACTGCAAACAATTATCTGTGTATGTATATGTAGGGATAGGTGTATGTATGTGTGTGTTACAGAGACATAAATATGAGCACATACATATATAGACCTTCAGGACGTTGTAAAATATTATCACATGACATCTTAAGTAGAAATAAGAAATAGGGACTTTTATTCCATCTTTTTTATGTTTACATTTTATCTTTCGAAAGAACTGCTTCCTTCTTCCCATCCAACCTGTTTTGTGCTGTGTATATCACTGCTTTATAAGTTATTTTTTTAAAAATGATCTCAGATACATTGTTTTTGTCACTGTCAGCCATCATCGTTAGGAATAAAATTGCTTATGAGAGGGCTTTCATAAAGTTTTACTTAATACCAGTAATCATGTGAATTGCGGACTACACTTGCTCAAGAAAAAAAATATTAAGTGCGTTAAACTTGTTCTTTGCCTTCCTGAAATTGAGAAAAAAAGAAGAGTTCTGTGCCCTACTTCTTAATAAATGTCTAATACTGCTATACTAAGCATATTTTCATGGTGGTAAACATTGAAACAAGTTTACTCCCAAGTTATATGACTAGGATGCATATCCTTTAATATTTGCTTTCAAGGTATGACTGAGTTTAGCTCAACTTTTTGATCTATGCAGAGAAATACAAAATACTTGTTGGGCTTTGATTAAAGTGCTGGAGCATACAGGAATAAAATTGGCAGGATTACAATGTTGGGGAAATACTTAGTATGATCTTCCACAGGTGTTCTAATTATAATAAAAACAGCTATAGATTATATTGCTTATGCACAATATTTTCCTCTAATATTTATCATAATCTCCCAAGATTACATATGCATACTCAAATTATTTCATATGCCAAAGTGAAAGAGACAGCAAGTTACTTTACCTCACTATACTTACTGGCTTTATTATTCCTATCTCCATCTCATTATATTTTATCAATATTATTAAACCACTTTGGATATTACTAAAATCAGTAAACTTAAAGCCCTATATGATCAGTAAATTTATTACATAATTTTTTAATTTGGCTTAAGGTACATCTGCTGCCTCAGAAACAAATGCAGCTATTAAATCTGAAAATAATTTTAATTGGCTTTATGTTAAAAGACCAGGGTAAATTTAATCCAGTATCATATTTTTTTGAGTTCCAAATAACAGAAATTTAAAGTGCTTTATATGACGAAAGCATGATAATTTCCCCATCCTGTTTTTGGCAAGCAAATGATGTGTGAAAAAACTATATCTATTCCTATTTTCAATTTTGCTATGAGAATTACCCATTTTGTTTGATAATTCCCATATAGTAGCAGCTTCCATTATCTGCATATCTTGTATTGTAACTTTCTACTTCCATAAATGTGGAAGTAAATGTGCTGCCTACAAGAATTTATTTCCACCTATAAGAAGGAACTAATTTTACATTAGTTGCTAAAGTGGCATTGCAATCTATTCATGTATACTTCCTGCTGAAATTGCAATGAAAGACTTTGAACAAGCAGCAGTTTTACACTTCTTTTTTAAAAAAATGGGAGGGGAGATCATTCTTTAAATTGTGTGCTGGTATTGAAGAAAACTTGGGGCAGTATCCAGTCATGTCATTCCAGGCAGAATAGAATTCACCAGTGGAACATGTTTCTTCTCGCCTGCCAACCATCAAATCTGCTCTGGAGGATTAGGAAATCATATAGAGCAAATTTAGATTGTGCCAGAAAGGTTAAAAAAAAGGGAAATGAAGTCCCGTCATGGAAGCAAAATATGATACTTACAAAACTTTGGACATGTCTCTTAAGTATCACCATTACTTCTAAATTAGCCTTGAAGAGCTGAGTAAAGTTGCAATGTGTAACCTAACACATATTTATATTTTTACAAAATTAAATCTATGATTCCAAAGTATTTTATTTTCATTTTATTGAACACTCAGAACAAGACAATAATTCTAGTTAGTATCCAGTGATGTTATTTTATCTGGAAAAGCTTTTTGATTCAGCCAAACCTTACATGAATGCAATGAGGGAAGAGATTGTCTGTTCTTTTTCAAAAATATAATCCAGGAAATTGAAAACAAAATGGGAAGCAGGTCCTTTCTCTCCCTTTTGTTTATGGGAACTTCTGCTGGATTAAAGTGTCTTCTCAGAATTGAAGGGCAGATTTGGATATGATTCCTTAACCCTAATACTTAATTTTTCAGATATTCATTTTATGCATGTAAAAATCTGTGCCTATTTTTTCCAGTAACTCATTTCCAGTACACCACATAAAATGATAACTATGAATGCTGTGCACATAATATCTAATGACAATGCTAGTTATACATTGTATTTTTGTTTAGATTCTTCTGTATGTTCTAGTAAGTTATTTATAGAATTTGGCAATATGAAGAACAAAATTAAAATAGATTATTGATTTTCAGTCATTGATTTATTCCTCATATGTTAAAGTTCCACATGTACTATTTGTGGTGTAGTCCTATATGAACCTTAATGCCGTGATTCTAATTCCCACCCCCAGACCAGTGCATTTAGAACAATTAAGATGAACTTATATTTTATCTTGGGAATTTTTAATGGAATTTCTCCAAAGGCCAAGTGGAAACCATTCACAAAACATGATACATATATGGACTTCTTAAAAGGATTATATGTGATCAGAATATCAGCTTCCTTTTGTATCCTGCTTAAAAATATTGTGAAAAAAATCAAATTTATTCCTACCTATCTCTTTAGAAATATTCTGAAAACTTTGCTAGAAGTTACTGGTGAAAATGATAAGTAAATTAAAATTGATCTCATAACCTGGAACATTAGGTGTGGGTGTGTGTGTGTGTGTGTATGTGTGTGGGTGTACATATATATATATACACACATTCATACAAATTTAAAATGCCTGAAATAGATTGGGTATTATTTAATAAACATACAGGATATAATCCATTTTAGTAGTTCCTACATAAAATGTTTAATATGAATTTAAATGATTGCTTTAAATTTAAAATCAACGATTGAATTTGGTGTGGTTTTCTTTATTCTCACAACTTGTTGCACATAGTTTCAGAAAAGATGGTGTAATTTTCTTTACCTCTTTTTCACCAAGTCCTATGCTTTAGCCACAATGACAGCCTACCACATAAAAGGACATGGTCCTTCAAGCTTCTAAGTCACAGTAACCAATTTCTAGTTGGAAGATTTTCATTTTTGCCTGATTCATCAGATTATCATCAGCTGAACCTTTGGTTGCCACTATCCTGGCCTGATTGGTGCATCCCAAATACTTTCTCATCTCTATACAAGATCCTAGTGGAAAAAAATAAACCTAGAACAGCTGACATCCAAAAGCACCTGATTTAGTTATCAGGTGCTTTTAGTTAAAGCTTCCAACTGAGCCTTTTGTTTTTAAGAAAAATGTAATGCTGATTTAAAATGCATATTTCAATCCAGTTACAGTAAGCAATGGGCTGACTCATGTAATGCCAAGCAATCAAATCCTAATTCCTTAAAATCCTGGTTTATAGGGCAAGCACAAATCATACTCTTAATATAACAGCCATAAATGATTTTCCAAAACTCAGAATTAGCCCATTAAGTCATGAAGAGAGGAAGGAATAAGCACATGGCTTGCATATGTAGCACCAAACAATTAATAATATACCAAATCCTTTTGAAAACAGGAATGTAAATTAATCATAACTATAGCAAGAGAGTGGCTATTTGGTTAATAAGAGTAGGTGTTTCTATCTATGGATTACAATCTAGCACCAAAACTCAGTTGACTAAAAGTCATTACTATGTTTATCATAATTGTGATTATATGTCAATATGCTGGATGTAACAAAACTATGAAATTAGATGATGAATTTCGAAGAGGATTAAGTTGTACATTTTTATTCTTTTACATTGGTGTCACACATTTTTGCCAATAAATATTGCACTGATTTTTTTATGAGTCCTAATGTATTATATATTTTTCCCTGATTTCCTTTTTGAAGAAACTCATTATGGGCAGACCTAGCATATAGTGTTTAATAAAAGTATCTCCATGATATAGGGCAGGGGGCCAGATGCGGGTCAGATGTGTCATGCCAAAATCGCGCCCACCCCATTGCCGGCAATGGGAAAAATGTCGCAATACGTTGTGACACGTCACATGACGTTATGAGTTTGACACCCCTGATATAGGGTGATCTGGAAAAAGTATTTTTTCATGCTATTCATCAGACATTATTGCACAAATTAAGCCTTCATTCTAGTCGACAGTATATACTGGAATTTTAAGCATAACTAGTGAATAGTTATGTATGTTAATTCTTTTGGTACATTAAATATTTAAAAAAAACAAGATGAAACTTGAAGTGTTTCAGGTTACAATTTAATATCAAAATACAAAAATTCATATTTCCAGCTTGAATACAATGTAAAATTGTGATTATGAAATACACACTTCTCTAAAAGTTCTGATGTACATATGGAGATCTATGCAAACACAAATTCTCTAATTCTTTCAGTGCCAAGGAATATCATTAATGCATTTTCACATGGAACATTTCCTGACTGTTGAACAGATTGGTCAAGTCTTGCTCCTGTTGAAAATTCCTTATACTAAGTGAAGCCGGTCTTTTTTCATTGGAACTATCAACTAGGATTTGTTCGAGTTCAAGACTGCTTCAATTATGTTATCCATTATTTGTGGCATTAGGATTTTATGCCTTTCTAAATAATGGCATTCTAGATAGACAAGCATTTCTAATAATTCTACAGATGTCCTGTGCAATGTCAGTATTTTATTTTTAAAAGATAAATGGTTTCCCTTTTTAAAGTTAATTCACAACAAAATAGATCAAAATTAAAATTAGGAAAGAACATGATCAGTTTATAATTGGAATTATTCTGGACATTAGATTCCAATTGTACCACTAAAATAAGTCATTTTCTAATTTAATGTGTACTGTAATCAAATCTCAAGTGCTTATGGCCATACTTTGAATATGTGAGCATTTACATTTTTTAAAAAAAAAACTCAATTTAGCTTCATTTAGAAAAATGTATAATATGATATAGAATTTGGCATGAGAAATAATGGCTATATATGCATTGGGATTTTTAGGATTAGTACTTAAGGCTTGTTTAATAAATTTGCAAATGATTGTCCTCTATTTCCAATCACAATTTAGTGAGCCTTATCAAGCTAAAGTTAAATCCCACAATTTGAGTGGGAAAATTAGCTTTTATTTCATCACCTAGGACAGGGGTGTCAAACTGCTGGCCTGCAGGCTGGACGCATCAGGAGGAAACTGCGCCCACCTCATTGCCGGCAATGGGGGAAAAGTTCCAATACGTCATGTGACATTGCGAGTTTGACATGTCTGACCTAGGATAACTACTACAGTTGCTATTTTTAGATCCTTAGCCAGTTGTCTTTGTATATATCTACTGAGTGATGTTTAAGACCAGATTTTGTTTTTGTTTTTTAAAAAAGTGGTTCTGGCTTTTAGAGTTTTAAACATTTTTACACATTTAGAGTTTTGTATTATAAAAATATTGATATAAACAACTATTTCATTTATTTGCAAGTAAGAGGGAAACTATAGTATACTATACTAGAGACTACTATACTATAGTGTAGCAGAAATACAGGATTTTCCTAGAATATAAAGGTAAACTAAATAAAGTTTCAGCTTTTTATATGTGATGAGAGAAATTTAGAACGTTTAAAGTACAAGTTTTTATTATGTAGCAAACCATGTGCATTTCTGCAACCAAGAGTATGGGCAGTAGTAAAGCTTATTTTCAGTGCTTGCTATCAAAATATTATAGAAAAATTATTTGGTTAATCCATGCTTTACTTTGTACCTATATTCAGCAAGTAACAATACACACACTCCAAATTTTAACATCAGATCAAGAACTAATTAAGTTCATTATTTAGTTCCATAAAATGGCTGTTACGTTCCCAAGAAAAACTCATACATACAAACAACCTAAAAATTCTTTTGCATTCCTAATACTTCAAGGGCTGCAATCTCTGAATATTAAAAGCCTTATCAATTTATAATCTCCAGTAGCCATAAATAGGTGAGTTTGAAACTTGCTAGTCTGTTAAGCCATCAATTATAAAATTACAGACTAATGAATGTATTGAATAAAAATGTTATTATGCTATTGTCTGAAAGCAATTAAATGAAATTACCATGAAAGAGATTTTCAAGTACTTCTGTTGAGAAGCTGTCTTGTCTTCCTCCTCTCATCAAAGTGCCCCATACCACATCTGTTTCATATCGCATCACTCTTTTGAAAAACAAGTGAAATATCAATACTAAAATTTCCACAGAAAAAAGCTCGTTTCAGTCTATTGTCCATTAATTTATGGTACTGTATCTCTATATGTATTTTCACTGAAAGAAAATGCATCACACAAAGGTTAGAATATAAGGAATAGAGGAAAGAATTTGAAAAGGTTGATATAAATGGATATGTACATGCTTATGTCCATATTTTACATGGTTTTCCCAAGGGGTTTATTAAGTATAATTTATTTTTAAAAAACTGGTTGACATTAACAAAAAACTGTCAAAGAGGATGATAAAGTGTTAAGGCTTAATAAGTGTTACAGTTTTCTATGGAAGATAAATGTATTATTTAAATCTGTAAGTTTCTTAATTTCTCACTTTAAACAAATTCTGAGACTTTCAAAAACAAATTTTCTCATGAATTTCCACATCATGACACTGAAGTTCAGATTCTTATAATTCAGGAAATAGAAGACAGAATTGAGGAATATGAGTTATGAATCCTCCCTTACATCCATAGTGGAACAGAAAACAAAATTCTACAGAGTGTAAAAGCAAAGTGTTTTACAGAAATCCAATTATTACAGTAGATAAAGCTGACTTTTTAACATTCAGAATGGATAATGAAATTGCTAGGGGTAGTCCTCAACTTACAACCACAATGGAGCCCAACATTTCTGTTGCTAAGCAAGAGAGTTAAGTGAGTTGTACCCCATTTTACGAACCTTTTACCACAGTTGCTAAGCAAATCATTGCAGTAGTTATGTAAATCATGAAGTTGTTAAGTGAATCTGGCTTCCCCTACTGACCTCATCGGAAGTCAGCTGGGAAGGTTACAAATAGTGATCACATGACCCCAAAACAGTGCAACAGTCATAAATACCAGTTGTCAAGAGCCAGAATTTTGATCGTTTGACCATAGGGATGCTGCAATGGTGGTAAAGTGTGAAAAACCGTCATTTTTTTTTCATTTTTTTCAGTGCCATTGTAACTTCAAATGGTAACTAAACAAATGGTTGTAAGTCAAGGACTATCTGTATTTACAAATGATGTACTTTAGTATGTTAATTTATTAAGACGTTAGAAATTGGAATCAAAATACATCAATAAACAGGGGCAGCATTTTGGGCTGTGTATGGACTTTGAAGACACTATTTTGGTTACAGGTCCAACTATGTGTGACCAAATATAGTTTAGTGGAATTAATTATATTACTTTAGTTAAAATTGTCCTAGTCACAACTAATTTTTAGAATGTGACTGCTTTAATAGTTTCAAAATGTATTCTTTATAAGTCGTGTAACAATTACTGGCAAAATTTATTATAGTATAACTTGTCCATTCAATCCATATAATGTATTAAAGAAGCTACAGATTTTATGAAATATGTTCAACTATATTTTAACTCCTCAACAGTTCTGTCCAGAAGTAAATTCTATTGTATGTATATATAAGGTTTACAATCAAAAATAAGTTTGCTTTAGGTATGTATGAATCTCATGGAAAGCTAATATTCTGCTGTACATTAAAATGGTTTGTCTAGTAAACACTCATTTCAAAAATTTAAACAAAAATTAGACAATATATAGTTTACAAGTCATGTCTCTCAATATGAGTAATGTTCATACTGATTAAAAAGAAACATTCTAGAGGCAAATATAGGGCTTATAAGTGGAATTTATTCCCAATACTTCGCAACATTAATATGAGACCACATATTAGCACAATGGTTTAATGAATTGAAAATACTCTTAAAGTCTCACCTATTTTACAGTGATTTTCTGTACAATTTATTTCTCTAGAAAGGTTTTAGACATTCTGTAAATTACATTTTTAAAAAATCTGAATTGAATTGTAATTCTAAAGTATTGAATACAATGGGCGATGCAGAAAATCTTTTAGTCTGAGAGATCTAAGCTTGATCATCTTTCCATATTCATTATAATTTTATCATAAACACATCATCTGTTTTTATCCAAATCGCTCTCTTTCATCTGTCTTCCTCTGTTTTTTTATTTATCAGCAAGCATGTCTCCTGTTTTCATGTATTTGGAATTGGCCCCTAGCAATTCATTTTGCTGTTCATTCATGTACCCTTCAATCATGAAAGAGGAAAATTCCAGATCATGGAAGAAATTTTACTGCTGTTTGATTTTTACAGTAAGAAAATCAATCCAGCAATATTTCCTGTGATTTCCAACAAACCTGTGAAAAAAGCTATTGTTTTTGAAAACAATTTCAGTACTATATAATTTGTAGGGCTCAGTTAAGAGAATTTGGAATAAATGATATTATAGTCAAAATTATCTACAATATGCATTGTGTTAACACTTTCTATTTTTAGCAATCCCTCTCCTCCACTTTTTATACTAAAAATTACAGGCTTTTGCTTCCTTTTATTAAAAAGAAACTTTTCTTCCTGACTTTACATACCACCAGCATCTCATTCAGTGTCCTATCACAGGTACCAGAAATACTGTAAGACTGTGTGCATACAAAAATTGGCCTATTTTTGCAGTAATTTACATCTAAGTGACCTTTTGTACAGATTGTGAAACACTATTTAGAATACAGCATGTATATGTATGTATGTAGATCTATAACATACCACTGTATATTACAATATATGTATTTACACACATGCATATCATGCTCTCCCCCTGGTTTATCTGTTATTTTCAACTCTTGGCTTGATTCGCCAAGAGAATTCTAAGAATTCTTCCAAGAATCACAAGCATATAGCTAAATCTTATCGAAGTGCTTAAAATTTGATGAAATACAAATTACAGTGGAATCAATAAACTTGGATTGTGGCAAACCAATGGCAGCTAATGTAAAAGTTCTGACCAGGCAAAATAAATTGTAACAAGTATATTTTTCCTGTTGGAGCATATTAAATATTTTACTGCACAGTTCTTTGAACATTAACTTTTTACAGTGTGGCCTAATGTGCAAGAAACCACACTCCCAAATGACTTACGTTGCACCAGCTCACCTAATTGTCTAAAATGTCATTCAAGCCATAAATTCCTTTCAGATGTGTTTTTGTGCAATCAAGACCGTTGTGGTCAAAGTCTTAGGTATAGACATTTTTCACCATATACAGCTTGTATGTATGTGCTTTGGCACAGAACTGGACATATTAAGTCTGGTGTCTTTTCTTTCCTTCCTTCCTTCCTTCCTTCCTTCCTTCCTTCCTTTCTTCCTTCCTTCCTTCCTTCCTTCCTTTCTTCCTTGGTATGTCTTTAATTTCACCTACTGTAGTCTAAATTTTTATTATGATCAAATATTTCATAAGCATATTCTTTGACAACAAGGAAGTGATACAGATACCTTGCAAGTAGATATGATGTCAAAACTAAGCTGAAAACAGAAATGTTTTGGCATTAAATCTTTTTAAACTGTTCTAAATTGTAATTTCGTAGAAGTATAATTTAGAATTATGTGAAATGTCTGAACCAACTGGGAAGTTTTTGAAATAAATCACTCAGCAATCATTTTATAAAATTTAACTTCTAAATGCACTATGATTTATTACAAATATATATTTTCTTCTGCTTGCAGATATGGTTGTTCCATTTTGTGATAGGTTTTAAACTAAGACAGTTGATTTTGTTGCACTGTGTAACTGCATGATTTCAGCAAGTGTACATATGTACCTGTGCAACATTATTTGGGGTTTTGTATTTGAATTTCAGTATTGATTATTTTTGTATTTTACTTTACCTGTACTGGAGTTGTTGTAGACATAATTTATACATATGATTTAAAAACTGTTTTTCAATTAAAGTCTTTAAATTGTAAAATTTTGTTGATGGAAACTCATTAAAATGGTATAAAATTATATTAACAATTGTGTTTTAATGCTTTCTGTATATAAAATGTATTTATCTGTTTTAATCGTGTTGTCTTGCAATTTTGGATACATTTTAGAATAAAGTTTCATTTTCCAAAATAAGTTGTATTTTAAAAGCTATCTCTTTTAAAAGATATCCAGAAGTGGTCCTAAAAGCAACATTAAAATAGAATTGTTTAAAATTATTTAAAGGTAAGTAGTTTAAGCATTCTGGCTAGGATGCAAACAGCAAAACACTGTCTATGTTCAGTCAGCATTTTTTTGGATCAACTGATACTATTCTGTGTGTTTCAAAATAAGTTTGATTTTAAAAGTTCATAGGAAAAAAGACATCCATTTTGCTCTCTGAGTTCATGGAAACCTAACCATAAACCTATGTGGAGTTTTCACCCAATGGGATTTTCCAATGGATTTTACCAGGATAGATTTAGAAGGTGGCCTGGGAAAGTTTCAGCCCTCTTCATCGTAACAGGAATCTGTCCATTATACTCTCTGAATTCATGGAGATCTAACCCTAATCTTAAATGGATTTACCCTCCAATGGAGTTTTCCCATAGATTTTACCAGGAAATGTAGAAACGGTGGGCCCAAAATGTCTCCGTCCTCCTAATAATAGAATAACAGAGTTGGTTGTCCAATCTCTTCTTTAAAACTTCGTGTTGGAGCATTCAACAAGTTGTTTAACTGATTAATTGTTCTAACTGTCAGGAAATTTCTTCTTAGTTCTCGGTTGCTTCTCTCCTTGATTAGTTTCCATCCATTGCTTCCCTCCTACCCATACCAATGCACTGGGAATCTGTTGGTGACATCCATTTTACTCTCCAAGTTCACGGAGACCTAACCCAAACCCCAACCCTAGACAGCTGGAACTCAAAAGTTCTTAAAAACTGGTTTTGCAAAGAATTTGGAATGCTTGAATGAAGATTTGGTATAGATTTGAGATGTAGGATATTGTTGTTAGTACAGGTAGTCCTCGACTTATGATTGAGCCCAAAATTTTTGTTGTTAAGTGAGACATTTGTTATGTGAGTTTTGCCCAATTTTACAATCTTGTCACAGTTGTTAACTCACCAGTTGTTAAGTGAATCTGCCTTCCCCATTGACTTTGCTTATCAGAAGGTCAAAAAAAGATGGTCACATGACCACAGGGTAGTGCAACCATCATAAATACAAATCAGTTACCAAGGATCTAAATTTTGATCATGTGACCATGGAGATGCTGCAATGGTTGTAAGAGTGAAAAACAATCATGTCACTTTTTCAGTGCCATTGTAACTTCAAATGGTCACAAAATGAACTGTTGTAAGTTGAGGACTACCTGTATAACTGTATTTTATTGACATATTTATATATTAAATTATGGCATTAATATTTTGAGTTATTTTGATATATTGTAGTTACTGATAATACTGATTCTCTGCTACAAGCTTCTTAATTTTACCTGAAATAAATCTGTTCCATAAATCCTGTTCTAGGGAGACTTTCATCTTGGATAATCCTTCCATGTCTTTGCAATAAAAGTAGTATGTGGTCTGTTCATTGAGTCTACTTTTAAAAGAGCTGGCATATTTTATTGCAATAGCTATTGCCTGTCAGATTTTATTGATTTTCCCCCCTTTCTTTAGAAAATGTGGCAAAGATTTTGCCAAGAGGTATTTGTAGTTACTCTTATTTTTGTATTAAAAACACCTAATTCATAGATGCAGAACATTTAAAGAAACAAAAGTAAAAGAAATCTCAAATACAAAATGAATAATGCCTGATATCTTGATGGAAGCATCCTAAGTATAATAGTTATATTTAAGATTGTTTCTTTTTAATCTCATAAACCTGCAATCCTATAATCCTTTATCTTGGAATAAAGTTTATAGAACTCAGTGACATTTCTTACATTTCTATAAGACCAGGTAAAAATGTATACGGTGCAGCCTAAATTTCACTGAAAAAGCTTGACAACTTTTTTCAGAGCATACATAGCTGATTAACTGAGAGATAGCCCATGCTGGAAGCCCAAAGATTGAGAGTTTGCCTTAGGCACAAAATCAGTGGGACATCCCAAGAAGAAAAGAAATACAAATTCCAGTTTAAAGCTACCAAATTGTGGCACATTGAGCAACACTCCAGGTGTTTGACTAGATAATCAGCTTTACACTTTTTCCCCCCTACACTTACTTGATGACTTCCAGCATGGGAACAATCTGGCTTGATGGCCAAAAAGACTGGGAATTCCTTACTTAAATCAGTCTCTGGTATTTAAGAATCTTGGACAGGATCCTTGAGGGGGAAAAAGATGCATAACATGTTGTTTTCCTAAGGTTAACTTTCAACATGTGGACTTTACACCAGGCTTTTCTCAGGACAGACCTCTTCAGAGGTATTGGGTTTACAAACTCCCGTACCTTTAATGAAAAGAAGGACGAGGGGTGACATGGGTGACATGATAGCCGTGTTCCAATATGTCAGGGGTTGCCACAAAGAAGAGAGAGTCAAGCTATTCTCCAAAGCACCTGAAGGCAGGACAAGAAGCAACGGATGGAAACTACTAAAGAGAGAAGCAACCTAGAACTGAGGAGAAATTTCCTGACGGAACAATCAGTGGAACAACTCGCCTTCAGAAGTTGTGAATGCTCCAACACTGAAAGTTTAAGAAGAGATTGGACAACCATTTGTCTGAAATGGTATAGGGTTTCCTGCCTGAGCAAAGGGTTAGACTAGAAGACCTCCAAGGTCCCTTCCAACTCTGTTATTGTTATTATACAGCCTGCATGGGAGTTGTTGCAAGAGGCATCGGAACAGACTTGAAAGGCTTCGGGGTTGGAGAAGGCAATTCCAGGAAAAGTCGTCAAGCAGCGCGGTAGCTGAAATCGTCTGGCTTAAACGATGCGCCTCACCTCGCTACTCGTTCCAATTATTTCGTAGGAGCTGAATCGACGCAGCCATACCTCGTTCGCAGCCACCTGCCACAGCTCGGGAATGAGGGGAAAGGTGAAACTGCCGCACTCCTTCCACCCGTGGCAAAAGCGAACAGCCGGGTTGGAAGGTGCGACCGGCTTGCTTAAGAGGCCCAGAAGCGTGCCGGAGCACATTAATCACGCCTGAGCGCCACAGAACCGGGGGAGGGAATGCGAAACTCCGGGCGGCATCTGCTCTCGGAGGCGCCGCGGCAAAAGAAAGCTCGCCGGCGAAGGAGACGGTGCCATGGCGAGCGCGCAAGTGCACATGTGCCAAACCCTCCTTACCGCTCACACGAACCACCTCGGCGAGCTCAGCCCCGGTCAGCTTCTCAAGTGGATCGATACCACGGCGTGCCTGGCCGGTAAGAGCAAGCCCCTCTTTCCTCTCACGGAGCACCTCCTTCTTAGAGCGACGTGCATTGGGGATCCCATCAGCAGGCTCGGTGGTGGGTGGGGGGGGGGGAGGAAGACCGCAGAAAACCATTTGTTGCAATAATCAAATAAAACAGCAAAAGAAAACAAACTACTATTATATAACCCAGCATTTCTCAACCTTGGCTTGGCAACTTTAGCAAACAGAGTTTTTTTTGTCTGCTATTATTTACTAAAGGATTCTTGCTAAGGTTAGTAGTTCTGTTTTTCAGACATTTTAAATTGGGTTGGACAATAATTCTTCATTTTTCGATTATTGTAGTTATTTGTAACTTTACCATTAACGTAACTTACCTATCTATCTACCCATCCACTCTGGAATATTCAGTATAAAGCCCCTGATAATTTTCTGGGTAATCCAAATAATACTTTGCAATTGAATTCATGAAATAATAGCTGGACTAAAGAACATTCTGTACTGTATGAGGAAACAGTATTTTTAACAGACTTTAAGAAACCAGCAACAATAAGCATCCCTGTTATTTACAAAATAACTACTTTGCAACTTTGGTCCTTAACCATTACTATATATGACAGTGCTTAACAGATTATAGGCATGTTGGTTTATCTTGGTTGGTTGGTGCATCTTGGAACTGCAGTCCCAGTTCATATGGATGTCCATAGATTGGGGAATGGTGATTTAATGTCTGACAGTTTAATTGGATAAAAGCTGCAGGAATAACAATAAATTATATATAATTATAATAAATAATAAAACTGCCATTTTATTTATTTATTTGTATCCTGACTTTATTGTGTTTTCATTAACTCAAGGCAGTAAAAATATCCAACACACCTTCCTCCCCCTATTTTCCCACAACAGCAACCCTGTGAGATGGGTTGGGCTGAGAGAAAATGATTGGTCAAAATCATCAAGCTGGCTTTCATAGCTAAGGCGGAATGTGAACCCATCATCTCCCACATTCTAGCCCAGTGCACATTAATAAATTCACCATCAATCAATTGCAAAAAGCAGTTTGGCTTGAAACAGTTTACATCTTGTGACATACCTTTAATATGATTAAATAGCAACATCTGCCTACTCCAGGCCCTTGGGAAGGACTTGATAAGGGTGTTATGTACTGGGCTCTTGAGAAACACCACTTGGTTTACTGTAGCAGCTAACGGCTCTCCAGCAACTCAAACTACCAGTCTCCTGTGCTGCAATTGGCTATCCCCAGGTGGCAATGGTTGATTCAAACCTATTGGCTGCCACCTAGGGGCTAGAATATATATTACGTCTGGTTGCGCAATTTGCCTCAGTACAGTTCCAGCATAAAATAAACAATGAGTTATCCTGTATTCAGCTTCGTGTCTTCATTCCTGCACCAAAGAACCCGCTATTTAATAGTGGCAACGAAGGTGGGATCCTGCTTTGCTGATTAAAGAGCTGAAGTCCATGAGGGAAAGGCAGCACATGCCACAGGGAAGAGGCATTTCCCCCCCCCCTCAAGGCCGGCTAGCAAGCTACACTAGCAGCCTTGTACTCAGAGGACCCATTCCCTAAGCCTAGAAGCAGGATCCAGAATATCTCAGGAACTAGAAAGAAGAATGCCGAAGGTTGGCAAATTGAGAGAGTTCGACGTAAAACACCCGGAGGAATGGCCATCATATCTATCGCAGGTAGAAAACTACCTCAGAGCCAACCAGATTGCGGAAGAAGGACTGAAGGCCGCAACGCTACTCTGCGTATGTGGCCCAGCTACCTTTGATTTAGCCGAGAACCTTTTCACGCTGACACCAATGGAAGCGGTCTCTTACACAGATCTCAAAAAGAGGCTAACCGGGCACTAACAGCCCAGGATGTCTGAGATGGCTTGGCAATTCAAGTTCGACCAGAGAGTGCAGCTTCCCGGGGTTGACAGCATCAGAGTTCATTGCGGGCCTAAGGCAGGCCGCACGCCTATGTAAGTTTTCAAATTTAGAAGAGCATCTACGAGACCGGCTCATCTATGGCCTACGGGGCAGAACGCTTCAGCAGAGACTATTTGCTAGGCCTAATTTAACATTTTCTGAAGCACAGGATGAGGTGATGGCCGACAAAACTGCCGGGGCCGCCGTTCAAACCGTACAGCCTACCAAATTGACAAAGTTAGAAGAAACGGTCCACCGTGAGGACTCCAAGCGCACCGAAGGAATCTTCGAGAAAGAAGAACCTGAAATCAACCGACTCCAAAAGCAACCCAACGTGCCACACTGCAACGGCCAGCCGCGAGAGGACAATTACAGGGCAGCTCTCTTACCGAGATGTAAGGGGTGTGGTGGCAACCATTTCTGTGCCAACTGCAGATTTTGTTCAGCCATGTGTAGAGCTTGCGGAAGGACAGGCCACATCGCAGTTGTTTGCAGAGCCTGCCAGAGAGACCAGCCACCCAAACACCAGTCGGAAGAACCGACAAGGAGAGGTACTGGGGCCCAGGGTCCAGTTAGTGTGGGATTCTTCAGAAGCTGTAGAAGCGTATGCCGCACCGGGGCTCAACGCCTCCTCAAGTCCAAACTAAAGCTCTTGGTAGAGCTACAAGGAGTTCCATGTAAGATGAAATTAGACTCCAGCTCTGCAGTCTCAATCATTTCTCAAGACACTTTTAACTTCGTGTGTAGGCACAGTAACAATTGGGCCAAACTAAGACCCTCAGATATAATTCTAACAGATTTTCAAAATGCTCACGTTAAAGTTAAGGGAGAAGCCACCTTGTTGGTAAAGTTTAAAGGGTTTGGGGGGCACCTGGATGTAATAGTAGTAGGGGGCCAGAGAACAAGTCTCATTGGACTCGATTGGTTTGAGGCTTTAGGTATTCAGATTACTGGCATAAACCGGACACAAACTGCAGACTTCATGTCAGTGTGCGAGGAATATGCGGATGTTTTTGATTCAGCCCTAGGAACATACACAGGCCCGCCTATCTCATTTAAGCTAGATCCCAATGTAGTTCTAATCAGGGTTAAGCCTCGCAGGGTCCCCTTTGCCTTAAAACATAAAATTGATTCCAAAATTGATAAGCTTGTAGAACAGAGCGTGTTACAGCCTGTTGATGGGGGAGTGGGAAACTCCTATAGTCACTCCACTTAAAGCCAACGGGGAAATTCATATTTGTGCTGACTATAAATGCACATTAAATAAGGCCCTCAAGCAACACGCTTGCCTGGTCCCAGTGGTCAGCCATATTTTAGCCTCCTTGCAAGGGGGTACTATTTTTGCTAAACTTGATTTAGCACAGGCCTATCAGCAATTGCCGGTTGATGAGGCCACAGCCGCGGCTCAAACGATCGTGACTCACAGAAGGGCATTTAAGGTTAAACGCTTACAGTTTGGAGTCAGTGTTGCACCGGGTACTTTCCAGGGGATCATGGAGTGTACACTCAAGGGTATTCAGGGCGTCTGCCCTTATTTTGATGATATTCTTATTGCAGGGGAATCCTCAGAAGTGTTGTCCAGTAGGCTCAGGGCTGTTTTGCAGAGGCTTCGCACAGCAGGCTCAAATTAAAAAAGAACAAGTGTAGTATTGGGGTTTCTTCAACAGAATTCCTGGGTTTCCGCATTGATGCTAACGGCATTCACCCCGCTGATTCTAAACTAAAGGCCATTAAAATGGCTCCTAGGCCCAAATCAAAAGGAGAGCTGCAAGCATTCTTGGGTCTCCTAAATTTCTATCACATATTTCTACCTCATAAGGCAGCAATAGCAGAGCTCCTCCACAGGCTTCTAGACAAGAAAGCTCCATGGAAATGGACTAACTTACATGAAAAATGTTTCCAGGACTTAAAAGCACTACTGTCAGAAAAGTCCACTGTAACTCATTACAAAGAGTCTAAACCTGTATGTCTTGCATGTGATGCATCTCCCTATGGGGTGGGGGCAGTTTTAAGCCACATAGAAAAAAATGGGAAGCAGGTTCCTATAGCATTTTACTCAAGGACTTTGTCCTCTGCTGAGCGCAACTATGCTCAGATTGACAAAGAGGCCCTGGCCATCGTTGCTGGAATAAAAAAATTCCATGATTATTTATATGGCAGGGATTTCACAGTCTACACTGACCACAAATCTCTGTTGGGACTGTTCACAACAGACAAACAAACCCCCCACATACTCTCTCCAAGAATGTTGAGATGGTCTATTTTCCTATCTGCATACGATTTTAAATTAATTCACAAACAGGGCAAGGAAATGGGCCATGCTGATGGCCTCAGCAGACTACCACTGCCACTAATGGATCCAGATCCAGGTCCTGCTGCTAGAATATTGTCCATACAGGACATACCTGAGTTTCCTCTCCATGCAGGGGACATTGCTGCTGAAACTGCCACAGATAAAATACTGTGTAGAGTGTTGTCATGGGTATACACGGGCTGGTTGGAATTTCAGAGCTATTTTGTCAGGAGGCATGAGTTATCTGCCCATAAAGGGTGCATATTATGGGGAAACAGAGTCACTTCCCTAAGAGACAGGGTTTTGCAATCAGTACATGAAGGCCATCCAGGCATTGTCAGAATGAAAGCTTTAGCTAGAAGCTACCTCTGGTGGCCTGGCCTTGATAAGGACATTGAGGCTCAAGTCCATGGTTGTTATACATGCCAGAAATCTAGGCCTGAAATGCCACAGGCTCCTGTTCACAGGTGGGAGGAAAAGCACACTTCCTGGTCTAGGGTTCACATAGACTACGCTGGGCCTTTTCAAGGACAGCTCTTCCTTATAGTAGTGGATAGCCACTCCAAATGGCTGGAAGTAATTCCAGTTCCTAACATGACTACTGCTAGGACCATCCAGGTGCTGAGAAAACTCTTTGCCACACATGGGTTGCCTGATGTCTTAGTTTCAGACAAAGGGGCCCAATTCACTGCTGCTGAATTTCAGACTTTCCTCAGAGCTAATCTCATCAGACATGCAACGTCTGCACCTTTTCATCCATCTTCTAATGGTCAAGCTGAATGCATGGTGAGGACAACGAAGGAGGCACTCAAGCGCATTGTCACAGGTGATTGGCATCACAGATTGGCAGATTTTTTACTCTGCCAGCATTCTACGCCCTGCACTGCCACAGGTAAAAGTCCTGCAGAACTACTTTGGGGGAGGCATTTGATTACTAAACTGGACAGGTTGCATCCAGACAGAGTGGCAGAAGAAGCCTCTCGACCAAAACCCCAAGGGGGCTGCACATGGGCGATTGGGTTTGGGCCAGGAACTATGGTCATGGGAATCTGTGGGTTCCTGGTCAAATCACCAAGGCATCCGGACCCCTATTTTATGAAGTGGGGTTGGAAGGAGGGTGAGTTGTCAGAAGACACATTGATCAGCTCAGGAAACAATTTCCAGAACGGCCACTAAGCAAGGACTGCGTCATAAGTCCCTCCCAAGGTCCTCAAACTTGCGGCCAAGCCAGCCCTCACATGGACTACCAGGACTTTTCTTTCTTAACTGAGATGGAACCAGAGGGAGAACCGGGGAGCTCTGGAGTGGAACATGGACCCCCTGAAGAAGCAAGCCAACCGAACGTCAGCAACCACTGTGCCTAATCTGCTGGACAGATTGGGTGGGCCAATCTGGAGAAACCAGCCAGAGTGCATCGAATCCCCTTGACTCAGGAGCACAAAGGGACACAAATCTACCCAGCCCACGGGGTAAGCTGGTAGACCACAAAGTGATGGGAACTCCGAGACATTCCTCTAGGGCACACAAGCCTCCTTTGTATCTTGCAGATTACGTTGTAAAATAAAGAGCTACGGTATATATTGTTGTAAAACCTGTTGCCACTAGACTACAGAAACTAGAGCTATGTTGTAACTGCCTATTACTGCAAATGGAAGCCTGATCATTGAGATGTTGTTTAATCTCATTGTAACCTACATTGTTTTTTTTTGTTTTTTTATTATTATCACTTTACTTTTGTGTGTTTGAATAATGAGTCTTGACAATCATTGAGATTAATTGATGTTGTCATAGTCTGATCTAAGAGGGGAGGGGTGTTATGTACTGGGCTCTTGTGAAACACCACGTGGGTTGCTGGAGCAGCTAACGCCTTCCAGCAACCCAGACTACCAGTCTCCTGTGCTGCAATTGGCTATCCCCAGGCGGCAATGGTTGATTCAAACCTATTGGCTGCCGCCTAGGGGCTAGACTATATATTGCGGCTGGTTGCAGCCATTTGCCTCAGTACAGTTCCAGCATAAAATAAACGATGAGTTATCCTGTACTCAGCTTCGTGTCTTCATTTCTGCACCAAAGAACCCGCTATTTAACAAAGGGGACAAAAAAAGCCAAATCTAGACTAAACATTTGGCAGACTATGCAACCAATCATAATAATTCAAAGGAAAACATGCTTATTATCATGTAAGAACTGTGGATTCCCATTTTCTACTTCTTGACTTTTTAGATGCCTCCAATCTAAATTGCAGAATCTCAATTGTATATTAATATATTAATTATAATTGTTTATTTAAACTGACATTAATCTATTATAACTAACTATTACAGCAATGTAGAAGGAAATCAAGAATACCAGTATCAAGTCATTTTGACAATTATTCTTTTAAGAATTTTTCTTCCTTTTGGGATATTTTAATTGCAAACCCACTAATTCCAGTTTCTAGCTCCATTAAATAATTTATATATTAATTTCTTTGTGTTTTGTTCTTACAGTTTACCTACACATTCAACATGGATTTGCTTATATCTACACTAAGCTGCTGGTTGTAATTTTAAGAAGTGTATGCTTTGTAGGCTTTATAAAACATAATTAAATACTTCATAGAACATACTGTAGAATCGTAGGCTTGAAAGGGACCTCGAGGTGTTCTAGTCCAGGGGTCAGCAACCTGAAACAGTGAAAGAGCCACTCGGAACCAGTTGCCTCACAAAAGGAAAAACTTGGAGCCGCAAAAGTGTGTGCACATGCGCGTACATGCGTGCATGTGCAGAACAGGGTTTGACTGAAGAGTGGAGCCAAGGCCAGATATGCACCTACCCTGCATATTTGAATTGATTGGTTGAACTTTTTTAGTCCCACTTTTTTTTTTTTGGACTGCACATGTCAGAGGACTGGGAGCCACAGGAGACGGCTGAAAGAGCCGCATGCGGCTCCAGAGCCGCGGGTTGCAGACCTGTGTTCTAGTCCAACATCCTGCTCAAGGCAGGAGACCTTATACCATTCCAGTCAAATGATTGTCCAGTCTATTTTTGAAAACCTTCAGTGATGGAGCACCCACAATTCTGGAAGGGAAGCTTTTCCATTGATTAATTGTTCTCATTGTCAGAAAATTTCTCCTTACTTTTAGGTTGGATGTTTCTTTAACAAGTATCTACCCATTACATCTTGTCCTGTCCTCTGGTGCTTTGGAGAATAAATAAACCCCTTTTCTCTGTTACCTATCAAGTACTAGAACAGCCCCTCAAGTACTAGAAGGCAGTTATGGTGTCCCCCCCCCCAATTCTTCTCTTTGATAGGCTAAACATGATTCAGAATCAAACTGCCATACTAAACTGAGAACTTAGCTGGCATTACATAAAGTTCTCTTCCCTTTTACTATGAAAATTATAAATTCTTGTAGCTCCTTAGATGACAAAGAACAACCAGTGGAACAACTTGCCTCCATTCACAGTGTTGTGAATGCTCCAACACTGAAGTTTTAAAGAAAAGATTGGACAACCATTTGTCTGAAATGATATAGAGCTTCCTGCCTGAATAGGGGGTTGGACTAGAAGACCTCCAAGGTCCCTTCTAAGAAATAATATTGAGCATAAATATTTATCTAAAAATTTATATAAGGCAGATTTGTAACTTTAGCTGGATCAAGCCTTAGCTAACCAAGAATTTGCACTCTCTTGGAGAGAGATATTTACAAAAACTGAGCAGAACATTATGAATAAAAGCTTTAATTAAGTGCAAGTCCACTTTTATTCATACGATTAGCAAGAATTCCAATGAAAACCCCAGTAATCTTTTACAGACTTGGATTTGTATGTTTCTAATGACTTACACAGTAGGCATCCTAAATTTCTACTTTAAGCAGTATGGAGGGGAAGATTTTTCCCCATAGAACAGTTCTAATGCTGGTTGTTCTTTTATGATTGTCTTAGTTGTTCCTAATTTATTCTACTCTGCTTTATTTAAATATTTAAAATCTGTGTAATATTTAAATTGCTTACCCAGTTTTATGGTAACTTGTGCAATACAGTACATGATTTGAACATTGTAAATTGCTTCCCAAAAACATTATTTTTGACAGTTAGTATTTAGTATTCTTCAGTACAATAAAGTCTTAACCCTTTAGTCATTCTTTCCTACCCAATTCTGATTTTCAAGAGAAAATTATATATTTAGTAAAACTGATTTTTGGGGGGAACCTAGAAATGGAAGGAAGCATTCTGAAGCACTCAATTGAATAAATTGAAATTAGAATGTAAAATAATTTTAAAATCATGATAACAAAATATGGCAAAGAGCGAGACTGTATTTTTTTTCCAAGTAGGGAGAAGTACATTTTATGGTATTTGCATATTATATTTGTGTGCTGCTGGATCAATCTTAGCTATTTAATAGGAACAGAAAAGAAGCATAGCACAATGAAATGTAAATGCATGCTTTTCCCGTATGAGCTCCCAGGTTTAACCCAGTTATCTCAGACCACAGATAAGGTTTCTGAAATTTAGTGCTGTGATAAGGGAGTCATCTGACTTGGAAGAAGGAAGTGTATTCCTTTATCTGCAGTCAGAGAACTCTCAGATCATGAGCTGATTTGTCATCCCAATTTTTATATAAACTGCACCCAAGAAAAAGAAAGGCAGAAATTATAATTATTCAGTCAGTCCACTGGTCATTTTATCTGAGCTGCAAGGGTGTGAACAGTTTCTTCATCATTTTAGCATTAGTATTGTACAAACATTACATATTTTTTTCTTTTTCCCCCCTACCATATAGACATAGTAACACAGTTCTTGGCAGGCCTGTACAGAGATGCCTGAATAAGTAGATGTTATTCTCATGAAAATTATTGGAATGTTGCATGCAGCAATGGATTATTTTATATTGTACAAACTATCATACAACAATGCATTCTTTAATATATCTTAAAAATATCTTAAGATAAACCAACTCTTGCTTAAAAGTTATTGGATGCTGATATAAATTTATACGATGTCTGTAACTTTTTCCCCCAGTATTTAATTTTACCTCTAATAAAGTCTGTTTTCTTCTAAGCTGAAAAACATGCTGGCATTCCCTGTGTAACAGCATCAGTGGATGACATACAGTTTGAAGAGACAGCCAGGTACATCTTATCAAACCTTACTATAATTTAATAGTTTTTAATCAGTATAAATAAACATAGAAATACTGACACTTTGGATCATGATTCATTGTAAAAGCATTAAAAGAAAATAGAAAATTTAAATTTCTATAGAAATATTGATCTTTTCTACTCTTAAAATTAAATAAAACATTCACTGTGAAAATCTGAGAGTTGCAACTTAATTTGTTTTGTTTCTTGCAGTTTAATTCTTAAAAAATAAATTTAAATTATTTTTAGAAAGATATTTAATTCTTAATTTTTTGAACTGATAATGAACATTATTGATAAATTTAAAAGTCATTGTCACATTTCTTGTATATGCTTAATGAATTTATAAAATGGTTATTCAAGAAAGTCACTTCCTTTCATGTACTGAAGAAAGAAACTTCATTCTCTGTTATTTTCTCTAAATGGACTCCAGTTGATTTCCTCCAAATGGTTTGAAATGAGAAAAAAGTGGAAGAAGAATCAGCAGATGTAGCAGTACAGTCCATTTGAAAGGGAAAAGGGCTGATTCAGTTATTTTGACATCTCCAGTTGCATTGAACCTAAGATTACATACCCCAGAAGCACTGCTGTGCATAATTATCTTTAGTGAAAGAAAAAGAAAAGAAAATGTAAAAATGTTCCACAAAATTGAACACTTAAAGGTTTGTGACTGCAGTTTAATTTGATGCTAGGTGGGAAAATAACAAAATGTTCAAAAACAGAGTGCATCCCTACATGCTACATTTGATTTTAACCAAAAGCCAAGACTACATTCCAGATTGTAAGCCACTTGTATGGATTAAAAGGACAATAGTGATTTATTTAAATTAATTTCCAAGATTCCTTTGACAGGTGGGTATACTTGCCAATAGCATAACAAAAAGTGTTCCAAAATGGGGATTTTTTTCTTTATAAATTTTAGGTGTGTTCTTTAGATTTCTGAAAAAGTGAATTATAAGGAAAAGAGCTTTTTCTGCAATTGCCCCCACCCTGTGGAATATTCTTCCCCTGGAGGTAAGGCAGATCCTCACTTTCCTGGCCTTTTGAAAAGGAGTTAAAGCATGGCTCTGTGGTCTCGAATGAGGAGTGCAGCTGTGGCTAGTGCCCTGAGGAAATCCTCCCCCCTTTGCCTTTTAACTAATTTTAATAGTGTTTTATCATCTTTTTATATACTGTTTTTATATTTTAATACTTTATTGTACACTGCCCAGAATCCATCTCTGAAGGAGATGGGTGGTTCAGAAATTTGAACAAAAAATATGTTACTAAATTCTCAGGACAATTGAGTCCTACCCAAAAATGCTTTTTCACTAGAAAAATGAACATAATACATGTTGCAAATTGGCTATAATATGGCAATATTTTAGAGCAATTATGTACTATTCTATTTTGTATATAGGATAGCTATGTTTGGTGTCTTTGGATCATGGAATTTTCAACCTTTCAGAAGAGAGAGAAAAACAAGGGCCTTTCCCCCCTACATTATAGAATCATTTCCTATTTTTACATTTTTATTGCACAAATATTTGTACTTTAGATTCTTTTCTTCTTTTTCCATTTGTTCCTGGATCCTTAGCAAGAGCTCCCAGACTGCTACATTGAAAAGATTCTCATCAGTTACAAATGAAACTGCAATGGTCTGTGACAGGGCAATGTTCCTTGTATTCTAATTCCCAAGGTCTGTGTTAAAAATATGCACTTTGGTTGTGGTGGAAAGGAAGTAGTACACTCCCAACATTGAAACAAATAGCCTCAGGGATAATGATGATGATGATGATGATGATGATGATGATGATGGAAGGGACCATTTTGGACAAATGGCTATCCAGTCTCTTCTTAAAAACTTCGAGTGTTGGAGCATCCACAGCTTCTGGAGGCAGCTTGTTCCACTGGTTAATTGTTCTAACTGTCAGGAAGTTTCTCCTTAGTTCTAGGTTGCTTCTCTCCTTGATTAGTTTCCATCCATTGCTTCTTGTCCTGCCCTTGGGCGCTTTGGAGAATAGCTTGTGTCCCTCCTCTTTGTGGCAGCCCCTGAGATATTGGAATACATGTCCCCCCTCGTCCTTCTCTTCATTAAACTAGACATACCCAATTCCAGCAGCCGTTCCTTATATGTTTTAGTCTCCAGTCCCCTAATCATCTTTGTTGCTCTTCTCTGTATTCTTTCTAGAGTCTCAACATCTTTTCTACATTGTGGTGACCAAAACTGGATGCAGTATTCCAAGTGTGGCCTTACCAAGGCATTGTAAAGTGGTGTTAATACTTCACGTGATCTTGATTCTATTCCTCAGTTAATGCAGCCTAGCACTGTGTTGGCTTTTTTGGCAGCTGCAGCACACTGCTGGCTCATATTTAAGTGACTGTCCATTAGGACTCCGAGATCCCTCACACGTTTACTACTATTGAGCAAGGTACCACCTACACTGTACCTGTGCATTTGGTTTTTCTTGCCTAAATGTAGAACCTTACTTTTTTCACCATTGAATTTCATTTTGTTAGATAGCGCCCAGTGTTCAAGTCTGTCCAGATCCTCCTGTATCTTAAGCCTGTCTTCTGGAGTGTTGGCTATTCCTGCCAGCTTGGTGTCATCTGCAAATTTGATGAGTTCCCCATTTATCCCTTTGTCCAAATCATTGATGAAGATGTTGAAGAGCACTGGGCCCAGAACAGAGCCCTGGGGCACCCCACTACATACTTCCCTCCTGCAGAAGAATAGTGCATGTTTAATTAGATCCATCAGTGTTTTCTTATAAATATATAAATTCTTTTCTATTGTGATCATTAGAAAGCACTGGATTAAATTTGGTATTCTGGTCAATTTTTTATCTGTTTCTTTGGTCTCTTAATTTTAAATAAAAAAATATCAATATAGAAATTGGATTATAAACATACATAGAATATCATTGGATGGAGTATCACAATAATTTAAATAGGGTTTATGTAGTGCGTTCTGATAAGGTACATTCTTTGAAGACCCAAGGTTCTAGAGAACAAAAGCAATGACAATAGAATAGAATAGAATAGAATAGAATAGAATAGAATAGAATAGAATAGAATAGAATAGAATAGAATAGAATAGAATAGAATAGAATAGAGCTGGAAGGGACCTTGGAGGTCTTCTAGTCCAACCCCTTGCTCAAGCAGGAGAATATATACCATCTTCAACAAGGTCCTAAAGTTACTTCCTACCTTCCCTAAGTGAAGCAAAATACTTCTGATTGAAATTATGTAGCGACTAATGGTCTGGCTTGGTAAAGTTTCCAAAGGTTCCTGGGTTCAGTCTCTACGACAGGGATCCCCAACCCCCATGTCACAGACTGGTACTGGTCTGTGGCCTGTTAGGAAGAAGGCCGCACAGCTGGAGGTGAGCAGTAGATGTGCATGCAAAACTGAAACCATCCCCCATTCCCTGGTCCATGGAAAAATTCTCCCACAAAACTGGTTCCTGGTGTGAAAAATGTTGGGAACTGTTGGTCTGTAGGATCAGGTAAAACAAACATAGTATACAAAGTGGAAAGTCTTAAGGCTTTGGAGAGCTGTTGCCAGTAAGTCTTCATGACATTAAGCTAAACAGACAAAACAGACTGGCATTTAGTTCTTACCTAGATAGTTCTAAATATGAATCCTAGTTTCAGATTTAAAGTTCTTTCTTTAAATGCGACTAATTGTGGAATGAGTTTGCCTGACTAGTATCTCTGTCACTGGCATTTAAGGAAAAAGGAGAACAACCTTGGTTTGCAGCAATATTTTTCTGGTGCAGAGGAAATCCTTACTCTTCCCCCTTCACTTCTGGCCATAATATTAAGATAGGACATTTGAAATTATATGATTTCTATAACAGTTATTTCCAAAACACTTAGCTGTACATTAGAGTTTCTGCAATTGCAAAACATAAAATTATGTGTTTTGTAACTATATGTAATTTTTTTTTAAAAAACAGAGTTGGGCAGATTATCAGCATTACAGCAAAGGTAAACAGGGCATTCACTACCAGTATGGAGGTAAGATATTGTATTTATTTGATTTAAGTTGAAATACTATATTTTATTATTTAGGCAGGATGAATCTAGTGAAGATATGAATTCAGGTAAATTCCATCACAGATAGCCTTTTCTTCATTCATTTCAAACCTTTTTAATAGATTTATTTTCCAAATTCAGCATTATACTAAATATCTGAATAATTGAACAAAACATTTTTTTCAACATTTTCAGTTTCATAGAAACTGAAGTTAGTCTATAAGTGATTCTGTGCCAGTCATTCTCAGCCCTATGTCCTATAAAGACATGTTTGTGCAGTTAAAATAATGAGGCTATAGCAGTAAACCTCTAATAAAAGATGTGATAAAGCTTAAATAAACAAATTGAATTACTGTAATAAATACAAATGTCTAGAAGACTAGAATTGCCATCACAAAGTGATGTGATTGTAAAGCAGGATATGATGTGAATATGAATGCCCTGCTTAGCAGTGGCATTTACAGCATGGAATGGGACAACTCAGGATGGCCAGCTGGGGGTGGCCAGGTTGGGATGGCCCCCTCACTACTACCAAGATGCCTCTGCCAACTCACTGCTGCCAAGTTGTTGCAGGACAACTGAACATGGGCAATTCACTGCAGGGACAATTTGCTACAAGTGCCCAGGAGGGTGAGCAAGCAAGCAAAGAGAGCCGGGTCGATGGGCAGGCGAGCAAGCAAGTGCACGGTGGCAGCGGCAGCCAGGAGCTTCCCATTTTCACATCCCCGCTGCCGCCATGCTAAGCTCTGGGCCATTCAGAGTTCCGACCCCCAGCAGTTGATGGACAGGGTGGTGGGAGGGAAGGAGGTGGCAGCCGAGGGTTTCCCATGGAGGATGTAAAATCATTATCAGGCCAGGATGGTGTCCGGATTGGGATGGGGATCCTAATAGTGCTGCATAGTCACTTGGGGTTATGGTATATATATGAAAAAGATAGAGCTTCTTATTTTCATTAAGATGAAAAGAATAGTTGTTACTAATACACTTGTTCACAATTATGTAACTGCCTAGAATTCAACAATGGCTTTGTTATCTACCCATAGGTTGGTGTCAGTGTTACGTTACAGGATCCCTTAACTAATGTTCAAAAACTAATTTGTGTGGCTTTCTCTACATACGTTGCAAAGCCAGTAGGAGAAGAGAAGGTAAACATTTCAATGAAAAATTCTAATGTTTCTGTTCTCTAACTTTGTGAACTTGCCACAAAGCCATTATTATTGAGAATAAAATAGTGAAAAATTTTACATTTTACTTTTGAGTAATAACTTCATTGAACTTTTGCAAACATTTTCTTTCACCTTGTATTACTTCCAGAAATTTCTTTTTTCAAATAATGTGTTTTTATAATTCACTAATATCAAACATTCATTTTGCTTGCAGATATTAGCATTGTTCCTAAGCTGCCATATTTAAATTTTTATTTAAAAAACAGTCCATTTTCATATATACCATTGCCAGTGATCTTGGTAAACTAGAATGTGTAAGACAGTGGTGGCGAACGTATGGCACATGTGCCAGAGGGGGGCACTCAGAGCCCTCTCTGTGGGTACGCGCGCCTTGCTTTTTGGCTAAATTTTCACAGGAAAAACCCATTTCTCAAGCCCCTTACTGGCGAAAATGGAGCCAAAGCGTGCCTCGCTCTTATTGAGAGCAATCTTGTGAAAACAAGGATGACAAAGGACAGCACAGTTAGTTCTGAAAATGAAATCCTTACATTGTGGAGTTCTCTGCCAAATAATTTTAAGTCAGTAAAAGCACTTGGGATTGCTTTTCTTATTTTGTTTGGATCATCTTATGCTTGTGAGCAGCTGTTTTCAGCTTTGAATTATATCAAATCTGACACCAGAAACAAACTAACAGATGACCTGAGTGCTGCATGTGTTACAAAGTATGAGCTAAGGTTAGACAAATTATCAGTATGCATACAACAGCAAAAATCACATTAATTGTTCAAAAGCATGCCAAATGCAAATTTTTACCTTTCAATAAAAAGTTGTTTGTATCATTGAAAGCTCTGTTATTGTGTTTTTCTTTTAAGACAAAAGATGTTAATGTATGAGATGTTTTTTTCTAAACTAAAACCTCAGTATTCAGGTTAAATGCCATGTTGGAACTTTGTGATAAATAAGTGGGTTTTGGGTTGCAGTTTGGGCACTCGGTCTTTTAAAGGTTCGCCATCACTGGTTTAGGACAATATTCAATTAACATGTGCTGCTAGGATAGATTTGTTTAAAGAATGGAAAGGCAATTAGATTTCTTTGTGTACCTGGATATCTCTAAAATCTGCAGCATTGCACTACAGCACTGAAAGATCACCTGAACAAATCTGGGGAGGCAATGAATGAATGCAAGATCTTTCATATCTCCATGGCTTCCATTTGTTGCAAGGATGTAGTTAGGGGGAATCACCTGTACACTAAAGCTGATGAGGATCATTGAAATCAAAGTACAATAATTCATTAGCTATTTAAGGACATTGTGAAGTGGGCTGCAAACTGAGCTTCAGAGTTTAAAGATGTAGAATAATCCCTAGCATCTTGCATTTCTAGTTTTTTTTTAATAAAAGCTAATCTCACATGATTTTTGTTTCCATGTTTAGAATATTGTATAAATTATTAGAAATTGCTTATTAAATGATTAATATGTTTTAGATTAGTAAATATTTTAGTTTAGCATTATTTAAGCTTACTACAGATGTGGCAGAAAGAATTTTTTATTGTTAATGGGTTCATTGTATAATTTTACTATGACTTGCTGATGCTGTTTGTTTTTGTTTTTTTAAAAAAAAATTAGATTAATTTAAAGCCAGTCAAGCTTCTCACTGTGCATGATTTCGTAGAGCACACTCTGGCTGCTGACCGAAGAAAAATTCGACTGGATCATGAACGTGTATTTAATGTTCTAATGGATAAATGTGGCGTGGATGATGGTCAGTAAAACAAATGTTATGTTCCTCATTTCCAATTCTCCAAAATGGGGAGAAGTTCCAACATTTCCCTGACTGCAACGTTTAAATGAAAAAGCCCTGGAACTCACAGCATTGTGTAATGTATCATTTATGAAAAATATAAAATATGAAAAGATATAAAGGCAAGCCACATGCCTATCTGTGAGGTGATATTCCTGCTTTAGATCTCAAAAAACTAGGAGCAATATAAACAAGCTTGCTATCAGCTTCTTGCTTTCTCTAGTTCAAAAAATGTCTGGTAATATCATAACAAATGTTATTAATAAACATAGCTGTCCTACAACTTCTCTTCAGATTATTGGCATTTTTCTTTTTTCAGTGCCATCTCCATTTTTTAAAAAAGTCTTATACACACTTAGATACATCACATGAACGTGCCTCTTTCCTTTGGAATTTATTATGTAATGGAGCAATGCAGCTGCATATTGTTTTGTTTCCATACTCTGACATCAACATAAGTTTCTGAACTAATAATACATGCATTGAAACAGAATCAAGACAAATGATAGAGTCCATTATTTCAATTTATTGAATTACACACACACCCTCACACACACACTTTGTTTATACAAGGCATATCTGTAGAAAGCAGCTTATGTATTTTTAGGTCTTCACTTTTAAGCGAATTGGGTCCCTCTGAACAAAAGTAGGTAAAGTAAGGATAAATTTATTAAGGGCTAAGATTGCTTTCCTCAAAACGAGTACAGAGTTCACAAAAAAGAAACAAGGCTTAGTTATATTGTTGAAATTACTAATTTAACAGGCTGATAAGTAGGTCCAAAATGCAAAGCAATCAGGTGGATCCAACTACAACTCTGGGATTATAAAACTGATGAAACTGGGGCAGAAGCCAAAGGCTTAATTTAGGTCAGGTGGAATCGTGTGACAGATTAGCCTGGTTGACATTTAAAACAAAAACACACATTTAATAGGAATATGTTCCTTCCTAATAATAGAAAGATACCCTATTTTCTTTCCAATTTTCTCTCTAAAATACATTTAAATGCCACTATAATTCTAACTAATCAATTTAGTCTCTAAAGATATATAGCATGATATCTTTAGAGATAAGAATCAATACAGGTAGTCCTTGGGTTATTCACTGACCATTCAAAGTTGTGACAGCGCTGAACATAGGGAACCTACAACCAGCCCTTGCAGTTCCAATCATCACATTGTCCCCATAGTCACTTGGATGCTCAGTGTCTAGCTGGCAGTTATAATGTTACAGTGAGCTGCAATCACATGATTACGATTTCAAAGTTTTCCTGGCCCTGTTTTTCTGCCTGCACTCCAGAGTGCCTGTCCTTGGTATCCACAACATCCTCCCATGCTCCAGAGTCCCTGCCATTGGAACCCCCCACCTGCCCACAGCAAACCCCATCTGTC
Organism: Vipera berus; assembly: GCF_964194415.1. NCBI lineage: Eukaryota > Metazoa > Chordata > Lepidosauria > Squamata > Viperidae > Vipera > Vipera berus. Next base: position 36,119,781 of record NC_138203.1, on the reverse strand, counting down.
CATAGCTCTGACCCCCAGCTTTCACATACCAGCCTAATTGTCTCAAGATCCTGCCTCTTACTTCTTAAGGTGACCTGTACAGTGTTGAAGTTATGACAGAAGCTTGGACTACTGTTGCTAGGTGATGCAGTCATATAATATTGTGCTTTACAGCAGCATTAACAACATATATTGCAATCCCAATTGCCTTCATAACTGGAGGATTTCCTGTAATAATAGTCCACATAAGAAATGTCTGTGCTCTAAAAGAATTTGGGAGTGATAGGATTTTTCTAATGCAATATAAATATTATCAATGTCTATGAATTTCAGAAAGGCTGTACTAGGATAAAACATTGTAACTTTGGTTGAAATGTAAATGTACCTGGAGTGTTTGGTAATTTTCCTAACATCAGAATCATATGTTCTAGACTATGTTTGCAGTAAAGAGGAAGATGTGGTTTACTCCGATTGCACTCATGTGCAGAGCATTGAACTTGTCCTGCCTCCTCATGCCAATCATCAAGGAAACACATTTGGTGGTCAAATTATGGCTTGGATGGAAGCAGTGGCTACTATTTCAGCAAGGTGCCTTTTTATAGAACATTCTTCTGTATTAGATATTATCGGACACATTTAGTTACTATGCAAAAATAAGATGAAAGAGTGTCTCACTGAATGTTCATCTCATCACACAGAGAATTCCATCATCCGCCCCTCCCCCCGCCGCCACCAATTGCTGGGTACATGCAGCTCTCTCTTTGTATGTGAGAGACATGAATTTCTATTAGAATTCCCTTCACACTCCAGTGGGCCAGATTCATTGTTAGGATGTTGGAAGTGTCATTCCCATTCATTATTCATGTAGCTCTCATTTGTAACCTGAACTTATGCACAATAATAACTGCTTTTGCTTCGTTGCCAGATAAATAAATCATTTTATTAAAATTGTAAGCTTATCAAAAGTTCTAGACATCAGAGACCCAAGAAAGCAATATTAAGCATATACACCAATATCTGTAATAAATCTGATTGGACAAAAAAGGGGTCATATTTGGCTGTAAAAAACTAAATAGTTGTAACAAGAAAAATAAGGAGCGCTACCTGTAAGGTTAAAATTCTTCTGTATTTTATGGAAATGCATTAAAAATATTGCTAAATGGTAACCAAAAACTGTCTATTCTGCTTGAGAAATAAATGACCTTGCTGCAAAGCTTTTGTAAAACAACTGACAATTAGATTTGATCTTTGGAAAGTGGCAGAGTTGCTATGGCTGCCGGGGAATAAAAAAAGGCTGTTAAAAAAAAAGGCTGTTCTCAAGACACAAAGTGAAGTTAAGCTCAGAATGGTTTATCTAAAGTTTATGGATGATATCTAGCACAGTTTATCAAGTGATGGAACTAATACCATCAATAAAAAAGAGTAGTTTCTCATCTGCCTTGTTGTTTCCCAGCATTAAAATCTGCCCTAGAGGACTGGTCAGTTTAGGGAGCTGTGAAGAATATTTCTACTATACAAGTAAAAGTCCATTGGTGAGGAATTTTATCCTTTGTTCGTTTTTAACCATCATAATACCAAGCAAACATAAGATCTGGAAGTAATCATTTATAATAACATCTATATAAAAGCACGAAGGCTTACTTTAATAAAATTATTTTAACTTTCAATAAAAATGTTAAGAATAAAATAAACAACAAACCTACAGTATATATCCTTCACATCTAGTCTGATATTAATCTGCTGGTGTCCTTAACTGTGAGTGTTGCAAATTAGATATTTAGCATTTAAATAGGAGGAGCAAATTATTCCTAATGAAATCCAAAGTAATTTGAATGCAATATAATGATGCTTAGTTATATTAATTAGAAATAGATAATTGTGCACATTTAAGAATTCTGGTACATCATAAAGAGGTAATTGAGTTCCACTAAGGATAAATAATGGCCCAAAACAATGTCATTGCTAAACAAAGGTTAAAAATTTCAGACTTACACAAACAGTAGGTTCTTAGCCCAAATGTTATAGAACATTTATGTATTAAAATAAATATAAACGGAAGATTTATTTTCACATATAAATGAAATGATTGGTGACTATTTGTAAAAATACAAAAGATGATTGTGTGATCATTAATGATATAGATGTTAGTCACTGCTTAAGAATTTGTTACTGACAAATTCCCTTATTGGTCAACATTTTCACCGAACTTTTCAAGAAACTTGAGTAATAAAAAACTGAGCAACATAGTTGGTGATGTGCCATTACTAGTCTGCTAATGTATTCATTGGAAAAATAAAATCCCAGTCCTTTTTCCAGCTGGGCTACTTACATTGGCATGGGAAGTTCCCATTTCGTTGTTTTCATATGACTTTCTCTTTGTAGACATTAAATACTACTTCTATGACATTGGGCCATTTTTAAAAAAATATTTTTATGTAAATCACTGGAGGCTACAACTGTTTATATACAACATTTCTAAAAGATTCAGTAAATCTTGTTAAATGTGGAGTAGCCCCAAATAAACTTCATTAAAATCCCTTTGGATTTATTAGCCAAGCAATATTGACTAATTATGAGATTGCATTAAAATGTTGTATCTATAAAAACGATATAGGATTGTTCCCAAATATGAACATTAAAACACAGTTCTTAAACTTCACAACTTCCCATTGAATATTTTATTTTCTCAGAGCTAGTTTAAACTTGAAATTAAGTTTAGAATAGAATAGAGCTGTAAGGGACCTTGGAGGCCTTCTAGTCCAGTCCTGATCAAGCAGGAGAACCTATACCATTTCAGACAAGTGACTGTCTAGTCTCTAGTTTTGTGCCGTATTTATGTAGAAATCTTAAAAAGTCGCATTGACATATTTTGTTTGCTTTGATTCAGCCGCCTGTGTCATCTGCATCCAACTCTGAAATCTGTAGATATGTTTAAATTCCGAGGACCTTCAACTGTTGGTGATCGCCTTGTTTTCAATGCTATAGTTAATAATACTTTTCAGAAAAGGTAAAATACTGTATCTTTATATTATGAATATTCACCATCTATCAATCTATCTCTATCTATCTTGATATCTATCTATCTATCTTGATATTTATGTATCCATCCATACAAATCTTATACTGTCTTGTACAGAATGCTTCAATGTCAAAGCTTCAAGTTTCAAGCAAGACTATCCCTATTTGCATTGTAATTTTGCATTTTTCCAACAGAATAATTGGTTTTCCTGTGCACTGGAAAGGACTGGAGTAGATCAACCTCAGCAATTTTGTCTTATGTGGACATTTATTTATTCATTGGACTTGTATGGCTGTCTTTCTTATACTGTAGGTAATTCAGGACAATCCATAAGGAACATAAAATGCCCCAGAAAGATTGCTGGGGAATTCTGGGAGATGGCCCAGAATTATTACTGGGGAATTAATAATAATAATAAAATTGGAAGGGACTTTGGACGTCATCTAGTTCTAGTACAACCACCCTGCTCAGGCAGGAAAACCCTATACCATTTCAGAAAAAGGGATGTCCAGTCTCTTCTTAAAAACTTCCTGAGTTGGAGCATTCACAGCTTCTGGAAGCAGGTTGTTCCACTGATTAATTGTTCTAACTGTCAGGAAATTTCTCCTTAATTTTAAATTGCTTCTCTCTTTGGTTAGTTTCCATCCATTGGTTCTTGTCCTGCCTTCAGGTGCTTTAGAGAATAGCTTGACTCCTTCTTCTTTGTGGCAACCCCTGAGACATTGGAACACTGCTATCGTGTAACACCTAGAACTTCTCTTCATTAAACTAGACATACCCAATTCCAGCAACCGTTCCTTATATGTTTTAGCCAGTCCCCTAATCATCTTTGTTGCTCTTCTCTGTACTCATTCTAGATTCTCAACATCTTTTTTACATTGTGGTGACCAAAACTGGATGCAGTATTCTGGGAGTTGAAATCCACACATATCTTAAAGTTGCTGAGGTTGAGAAACATTGGACTAGATTTCCCTAAAATCCAATCCAATTATACAGTTTTATGATTCTATGATACTTTGCATAGTGCTACAGCCTATTAATAAGTCCAGTTTCTGTTCTGAATTTTATTAGCGTATCAGCAGAATCCAGCACATCACCAAATCTAATTATGATAAGAGAAGATATTTGCAGAATATATTTGATAAAAGGTAAAGGTAAAGGTTCCCCCGCACGTGCGTGCTAGTCGTTTCCGACTCTAGGGGCCGGTGCTCATCTCCGTTTCAAAGCCAAAGAGCCAGCGCTTGTCCGAGGATGTCTCCGTGGTCATGTGGCTGGCATGACTAGACGCCAAAGGCACACGGAACGCTGTTACCTTCCCACCGTAGTGGTCCCTATTTTTCTACTTGCATTTTTACGTGCTTTCGAACTGCTAGGTTGGCAGAAGCTGGGATGAGTAACAGGCGCTCACTCTGTTACGCGGTACTCGGGATTCGACCTGCCAAACTGCCGACCTTCTGATCGACAAGCTCAGCGTCCTAACCCACTGAGCCACCACGTCCCATATATTTGATACCAGGCCCTAGTTTTTATATTTGATATACTATGTGGTGCTTTAGATAGCAAAGAAAATCATTTATCTAGGCACCTAATATCACAAATTAAAATATAATATTATACAATGACACTGATTAAATACTGTAATCTGTTTTTCATCTTAATAAACATCTACTGGTAAAGTTGTGTATAAATCAGATAGTTTAAATGTATTCTGCACTAAAAAATAATTCTTGTTAAGTAAATGTGCATAGTTTGCAAAATTAATTCTGCTTCTAAATATAGAAAGGATTAAAGATGTATGTAAATTATTTAAGCTTTGTCACTATAATCATGGAACCAAACATACTGTATTCACGTACTATAAAATATGAAATAGTCTCCAGAGGAAATAGATTTTATCAAGTACAGTTGTAGATTTAAATCTTTTTGGATTATTTTAACTGACATAATTGAAAATGATTCAGTGTTTTTGGGAAGGAAATGTATAGAAAGACTTGCAGGAATTTTTATTTATTGTACCATATTTTTCTGTCTCTTTCTGATAATATTTTTAAGTTAACAAAACATTTACATGGAAGTTTTTGGTATTTAAAAGAAACACAGAAAAAGGAAAGAGACAGATAATGGATAGATAATGCAAATCTGTATTTACATGAAATATACTGTGCAATTTTACTCAGTGAAATTTGCATCTTATTGTAGAACTTATTTACTTCTTTAGCCTGCCAAGCTGCCTTGTGTGCCTTCAGTGCCTTTTGAAAACTCAACAAATCCACTTCTTCCAAATTGGATCCACTGCCAGAAAGGATCCACTGCTGCCAATTTTGCAGCCCCAAAAGATGCTGCTGAGCACCTCTAAAATCTTCAGGTTTCAGCAAGACTGCCAGATGCATCACTGCAGCCACACTGCTAGTCACCAAACAGCTACTTGGCACCTCAGCTATTGTTTTGTAGCCCACAATTTTCAGTAGCAATGTGGCCCTTTCCCCTTTACAAGTTATTTTGGCCTGTATTAAATCAAGTCTTTTAACCTTTGTTTTGAACCTAACTTGATGTGTTAGGTTATCTAAGGCAATCATTTCCTTGAAATAGGAAATCCAGTGAGGCTGTCTCTAAAACTTGGTTGTTGAGTTTCTGTCTGAAGATATCCCGCAAAAGACAATCTACCACTTCTCCAGTAACAGAGTCATCTTAAGACAATTATCTGAACAGACATTTAACACCAATTCTACTGTAACTGAAACCTGTTAATAACTTGTCCTTTCTTCTGTTTTCTTTGTATTTGAAAAATAATGGCATGTTCTCTTCTATTCTCTCTTAAAGCTATCTACCTATTTCAATTAGTTCTTACAGGATGGCTGCATTCTACTGACCAATAAATCACTGCTGAAGACTTCATCCCATTTTTTAAAACTAAGTAAACACTTTTTTTTCAGTATTGAGGTTGGAGTTCGGGTTGAAGCATATAATTGTGAAGAATGGGCCAATGGTCAAGCACGGCATATTAACAGTGCCTTTCTTATTTTCAATGCTATAAATAAACAAGGAAATGTTCTTATTCCCAGAATAAGTTCCATGACCAAGGTGAGTTCTTTTTCAGCTGGAAAGGAAGACTAGATAATGACTAGATAAAGCAAGATTATTGCTTTTTGGAATTTTATAATTGCAACAATAATAGACTAGCAGAGGAAATTAAGATATATTGTAAATAACAAAATGAAAAGTTTTCTTGATTTGAATTCTTTGCGAGGCATTGATTCAGATTGTTGGGGGCAATTAAGCTGACTTTGTAATAATGCCGCTTGGGGTGTGTGTGAAAGCCCTAATAAGCAGGCATATACATAGAATGAAGGCTACTGCTAAGCTTGTAAGCCGCCCTGAGTCTTCGGAGAAGGGCGGGATATAAATGGAATTAAAATAAAATAAATAAAAAATAAATAAAGTTGTTTAGATTAATTTTTACTTGGATAATCATTTAGGTCAGTGAAAAAGAGCTAATTAATTTTGTTTTATTAATTATAGTGTGGTCTTAAGCTTTTCAGAGTGCTTCATAGTTTACTTATACATTTTATTCAAATGGTTGTTTTCATCCCTTGCTTTGTTTTATTGTAATGTTTATGTCACACACAATTTGTTACATGACCTGTGGCTATTCTTAAAGTTAAGAACAATGACATTTAACTAATATTATTTTTTTAAGAAAAGTTCACATATTATAGCTAATTTCTTGTTTTCCTGCTTTGTTCATTTGGAGGATGGCTTAAGAAGGTACCATGGAGCTATTGCACGTAATAAAATTCGATTATTCAGGTAAAAGATTACATGTTTAATAACTTATTTATAATGGAATCACTGTTATTTCTCAGTTCTTCCAGAAATGACTACTTAATTCATGTAATATCAAACAAATATTCAGTTTGAGGCATATTCCTGATAGGCTGTATGGAAAATATTTTGGAATGTTGGAGCAGAACAGATTCAGGAACATATTCCCGTGTATGGGGTTATAAGTGAAAGGGGACAAAATACCTATTGTGGTTTTGTAATGCTTCCAGTTTTGCCAGATAGTCTTCTTTATTACTATGTGTTCTTAAAAAATCAGCAATAGACATATTTTAATGCTTAATTAAGATTGCCATTTTTTTATCTAGTACTGTTAAATTTCAGCTGCAAAAATCAGGATAGACATAGATGGCGGTAATAATTTCTTACTATCTAATGAAGATTCAGATTTACACATTCAGTTCTGAGAGCTTTATCCTCACCTTGCATGCTGGATTTGGAATCACTGTTATTTCTCAGTTCTTCCAGAAATGACTACTTAATTCATGTAATATCAAACAAATATTCAGTTTGAGGCATATTCCTGATAGGCTGTATGGAAAATATTTTGGAATGTTGGAGCAGAACAGATTCAGGAACATATTCCCGTGTATGGGGTTATAAGTGAAAGGGGACAAAATACCTATTGTGGTTTTGTAATGCTTCCAGTTTTGCCAGATAGTCTTCTTTATTACTATGTGTTCTTAAAAAATCAGCAATAGACATATTTTAATGCTTAATTAAGATTGCCATTTTTTTATCTAGTACTGTTAAATTTCAGCTGCAAAAATCAGGATAGACATAGATGGCGGTAATAATTTCTTACTATCTAATGAAGATTCAGATTTACACATTCAGTTCTGAGAGCTTTATCCTCACCTTGCATGCTGGATTTAATCAGCACAAGATAAGTTTTAGCAATTACAGTTCTGTATTTTTCATTGATTGTTATTACAGTGATTGCTTGTCACATTTGTAAATGTAAACAAAAATTAACATTTATAAACAGTAATTTAAAAATATTTGGTTAGGGTAGTTTAAATCTATTTGGAAGTATAGGATACTCTTTGAAATCCATGTATTTCCTTAATTTACTTTTGGCTTTCTTTCCATTTCTGTATTACCTTCAGGAGATATGCTCTTTTAAAGAAAGAAACCAATTTCACACCTGATTTCTGGGACATTAGCAGCAAGGTACTATTTATATTATTTTCACAATGATATCCACCAAATAAATTGGATCATTTAGGGCAGGATGAGCAATCATTTTAAAGTTAGGACTCCTTTTTAAATTTTTGGCCTCAATTGCCAGGGATATGGAAGTGATGTTACAGGAAGTTCCAAGGCTGAAAGTTTATGCCTTTCTTCCCACATACCGCTTTTTGTGGCATGGAAATCCTTTTTTGGGGGGGGGAAAGTAGGTGGCGTATTTTTTTGGAAGCATGAAAAATGAAGCTGTGTTTAGAAGCCCTAAGCTGGCCAACCCTGATTTAATATATTTTTTGCAAAACATCAAAAATCTAGGGCTTAGTACTGTGTTTTTGGAATATTCTTATGTCCTACCAAACTGGGTTTACTTATTATCAGAATTGTTTTAAAATTAACAAGTTTTAATATAATGCTGAAAGCAGAGAAGACAGCAAGTATGTTTTATAGCACTGATTTTGTGACTAAGTAATGGAAATTAAAATCTTCCATCAGAGGCATGTGATGCAGAGAAGTCTGTATCAGGATTTCTTTATATGTGTTCCTAATGTGTAAATTGTGTAAATTATGGTGGCAATTCTATACTTTTTTAAAATTAGCTCTATTGCATTGAATGCAGTCAAATTTAATTCTGAGCATCTTCTTTGGGCTCAGATTTAGTCCATCACTTACTGCAGGCTTCTTCAACCTGGCACTGCCATATATCAACAAGACTGCAACTTAAAGAATGTCCTGTTAGCATGTTTGTTTAATTTATCAGAGAAACAGATAAGAGGTTTACTTTTAATTTGTATTGTCTTTATCATTTAAAAGATCGCAAGCTGGATCACTATCTTTCTCAACACTGTAGAGAGAAAAAAATCTGTATTTTCTACCTGGCTACAATTAATTATTGTCTGTTTTAAATTTCAGTCACTCATAATCAAAAGCAATGTTACAGCATTGACATTCTTGGCAGTAAAGCCTGGATGGGAGATATGTATGACTCTAAATCGTGTAGGTACTACCCATGTATTTTCTTACAATAGTCTTAAGAATTGTGTGCATGTAAAGGCCAGAGTTTTAATTGTTTCTTTTTTTAAAAAAAGAATTCTTTTACTGGGAGTAAAAGTAACTGAAGACATGAGAATTAACATAAAGGAGATTACATGCATTACAGAAGCACTCTTTTCCCTCCCTTAGTCATCTGTTCATGGTTTCTCCTATTTTTCTTGGTGATGACAACAAAAGTCCCTTTCAATCACAAAAGATCCACTACCTTCCTGCTTCTGATCAATCTCTTACACTATAGAGAACTGCAGAAATATTCATCAAATAACAGAACTGTACTCTTTCCCATTGGATTCACTTACCAAGAATATATTGTAAAGCAAAACATGATCATTACTAAACTATTCAATGTTCAAAACATGCCTTTTCAGTACCTACGGGTTAGGAATAATAAAGGCTGAAAAATGATGTGATTAAGAACCATCACATTACTTCAGCCACTATAGAAAATACTTTCTACAGGCATGAATTTGTTTATCTTTACATTAAGACAATGGAGTTGAGCTAGAACTAACACAAAGTAATTTCTTTGTAGTCCATAAGATATAACTGTTTAGGGTTTGCTGTAGACTTTCACTTTTGTAGAATTAACCTAAAAAGGTGAAAGATGCAGGTAATACCCGAGTGACGAGTGTTCACCTAACGCTTGTTCAAAGTTACATGATGATGCCCCTAGTGCTTATGAGCAAGTCCCAAAGTTACCAATATTGCAGCACCACGGTAGCCATTTGCCCTTACAAGCAACTACAGTGGCTCAGCAACATTCACCCTGGTTATTCCCTCCCTCCCCACCCCCACCTGGGTCTCCCTAAGCACCAGGCCTTCAAAACTCACCCTGTGAAGATTGAGATTCTTCGCTTTCTTGGCTGTTCTAGGCCTTCGGTGCATTCACAGGGAATGGAGGCCTAAGGTAACGCAAGATCACACGAGATCAGTGGGGCAAGATCTTACGCTACTGATCTCGCATGATCTCATGGTACTTTAGGCCTCTGTTCTCTGCAACAGAGAATGGAACCGAAGCTGTGGGACGCTTTCACGTGCCTCCAGAGGCTGGATTGGGGCTCTGGAGGCCTTTTCCAGGCCGTTGCAGGCCAGATCTAAGGCCAGGGGAGGCTTCCGGGGGCCCCCGCAGCCCGATCTGGGCTCTGGAGGCCTTTTCCAGGCTGCTGCTGCCTGAAATTGAGGCTGGGGAATGCTTCCATTCACCTTACGCAGCCTGTTCCAGGCTCTGGAGGCCTTTTCCAGGTCGCTGCAGGCCAGATCTAAGGCCAGGGGAGGCTTCTGCCCCCGCGGCCCGATTTGGGCTCCACAGGCTTTTCCAGGCTGCTGCCGCCTGAAATTGCTTCCATGCACCCTACGCAGCCTGATGCAGGCTCTGGAGGCCTTTTCCAGGCCACTGCCACTCGTATTTGAGGCCGAAGAATGCTTCTGCAGCCCCCTTGCGGCCCAGTTGGGCCTGGAAAAGGCCTCCGGAGCCCAGATCAGGCAGCGGGGAGGGGGGGTCGCAGAAGTATTCCCCGGCCTCAAATTCAGGCAGGCAGCAGGAACCACAGCAGAGAGAAGACGGACCTTTTCCAGGTGAGTCCAGCACAGCAGGGAGGGGGAAGCATGTAGTATCTTAGTGGGTCGGGGAGGCCTTGGGGGCTGTTCCAGCACTAGGCCCTCCGTGGCCTTCCCTATCCTGAGATACCTCCCGTTCGCTTAATGAGCAAGGAAATGATCTCGAACGAGATTCTACGAGTTTTTGAGTTACAAGTGGAATGGGCAGGCTCCATTACACTCGTAACTCAAGGACTACCTGTAATTGAGAAAAATATAATCATTGATATATTGTACTATGATTCTTATTAGTCTTATTTATATAGTTCGGGGAAAATGTTTTATTTGCTAAGCAAATTCATTATCTTAGTAAAACATTTTGTAAGAAAAAAATTGCTAAAATAAATATAATTAATTCCCTTTCATGTTAGTAGCAAGTAAACTTAAAGACCCCAAATCTGCAGGAAACAGCGGCAGAAAGTTGATCAGAATTTTCAGAATAATTTTCCCCAATTTAATGCCCTTGATATGTTTTAAGGTTACAAATACTATCATTCTTGGCTAGTGCATATTGAAATCCCAACATATTTCATGTGTAAGGGTTCAAATTGAGGAAGATAGTTCTAGTGTATTCACTGCAGAGATTCATATATATGAATAAAATTAAACAAGGGTCTTCTAGAAGTTCACTGTGATTACTAAACATAGAAGAATAAGTAGATAACATAAGCTATGCTTAATTTAAGGAGAAAAAATTTGCCCATTAAATGAGTTTTTTGAATCTGTAAATTACATATTAAAGATAAATTTTCAATATTTCTGTGATACCTATTAAAGTAATAAAATGAGTTATTACTTGTCTATTGGATGATACCCTGCCTTGGCTTATAAGACTTTATTCTACTAATGATCCCTGAGATTATTCATTCTTCTTTAAGTACTTGAAGTTTACCACCACATTAAAAGACAAACAATTGTAAACTAAAGTTCAGTATTCTGCATTTTGACAAGTTTGTGACAAAGGCACTGCAATGTCAGGAATTTGTAAAGGATGCTGAATTTTATGTCTGGATCTAAACCCAGAATTGGCACAGAGATAGTTTTGGCTACTCTAATGGAAGCGCTATGGCCCCATTACATGTTCATGAATCTCTCCATGGCTTTTCATGCTATAATCCTTTTGAAACGCTTGAATGAGCTCAGAATTGCAGGGGAAAAGTATTGCCTGCTCTTACGTTTTTAGGTGCTACTGTGAGACATCTGCATAGCACCCTAGGAATTTTCACAGGAGGGAGGAAGGTTCTGTCTTATCTCCTGTGATTTAATACCCATTTAAAGTTGTTGGAAAAGATCATTATTATTATTTTTAAATTCCATTTATATCCCGCCCTTCTCCGAAGACTCAGGGTGGCTTACAAGCTTAGCAGTAGCCTTCATTCTATGCCTGTTTATTAGGGCTTTCACACACCCCCAAGCGGCATTATTACAAAGTCAGCTTAATTGCCCCCAACAATCTGCGTCCTCATTTTACCTACTTCGGAAGGATGGAAGGCTGAGTCAACCTTGAGCCTGGTGGGATGCGAACCTGCACTAATTATATGTATGCTGATGCAATATGGATGGAGAACATAGTGAAGCTGAATTCAGATAAGACAGAATTGTTGCTGATTCCAGAGACTAGTCTCTTAGACAGTTTCTCAACAATTACAACTTAAGATCTATGGACTTCAACTCCAGAATTCCCTAGCCAGTGTGCTATTACTAAAAACTAAATGTAAAGGAACATCTTAAAAAATCCATCTTAATCTTGCATTCTAATATGCTAATATGTGATATAACCTGAAAGTCCTCTTTTGACAACTCCTTAGTTTCTCCCCCATATAAAATAAATTATTGGTGATAGGTTTTTATTCCCATTCATGTGGGAATACAAAGCAAATCTTCAGCAGACTATTTTAAAAGTTGGTCAAATTGCTAGGGAGCAGGTTATTCCTATTAGAAACTTTCATATTTTTATCTCCGTATCTATACATGCTATTAGTCCCATTGCTAACTTTTTTTTTTAAATCAAGGTGAAACGGCTACTTTACACTGAATGCAATTCTTCTACTTATTTATTTATTCTCTTGGCACAATTCCTTAATCTATATATCAGGTTCTGACCTAAATCTATTTTATCTATAAAAACTGAATTATTGGTCACAATATTATATTTTATTGTTCTATAATACTTGACTTACTCCTTTTTAGGGAATGGTGCATACTTATTTGGAAATTGCTTTTTAAAACTAAATGATTTGTAACCTTAGTTTGAGTGATTGCATAATTCAGCATTAAAAATACATTTTTCCCTAGACAAAAATGTATACTTTGGAGGAGGAGGAAAATGCTCTGTCAATCAAGGTTGAAATGCAAATACAGATACCTTCAAAACTGGCATTCTTCCTTTTATCTAACTTCTCACTTCATAAGCATTGGACTAAATACCACTTGTAAGCATAATTTTGTATCTTTTATTTAGTATCAGTTCTTATAGTCTGATTTTTAAAAAAGATGGCATTTTGACAAATCTTCAATAATGTGCACTAGTTTAATGAGAATACAAATAAAAAAGACTGAGCATGATATGTGAAATCATAGCAATATTTTAATTTGAAATAAATGACTGGATTTGTAAAAAAAAAATCTCTCTTTAATTCATCCAACAAAAAAAGCCTGAGGCAATGTAGCTTCAACAATGTAACCTGAAATAGAACTGATTTCCACAAATTGAGATCTAAAGGTTACATAATGTCAATGACTTTTCAGTGATACCCAAACATTTCTATGTGCCTTATATGCTTGTAGAAATTGTAGAGTCGTGGAGTGTGTGACTGAAGAGGACAAAATATACCACATTACATCCTCCGCATCAGCTAACAGAAATAAACACAGAGATTTTTTAATTCTTGTGTCTCAGAGGGAACCTTCTAAAACAGAGTAAGTATCAAATTTGAAAATCTTTGATGTATGCGTGTATGTATGTGTGTGTTAGGGACGCGGTGGCTCAATGGGTTAGGACGTTGAGCTTGTCGATAAGGTCGGCAGTTTGGCGGGTCAAATCCCAAGTGCCGCATAACAGAGTGAGCGCCCGTTACTTGTCCCAGCTTCTGCCAACCTAGCAGTTCGAAAGCATGTAAAAATGCAAGTAGAAAAATAGGGACCACTACAGTGGGAAGGTAACAGCGCTCCGTGCGCCTTTGGCGTCTAGTCATGCCAGCCACATGACCATGGAGACGTCCTTGGACAAGCGCTGGCTCTTCGGCTTTGAAACGGAGATGAGCACCAGCCCCTAGAGTTGATATATATATTTAAGTATTTAGATTACCTTGCTAGGCCCCAAACATGGGACAAATCTTTATTTCCTGTTTCAGCCTAACCCAAGGCCATCCACAAGCAGTGGTCACAGTAGTGACAGCTCATATTTGTGTAAATTTTTTTTGGATTGCTATCAGTCTCCCTTAATTCTTTGTTAGCAATCCAAAAAAATGAGCCCAGGGCAACTATCCCAGCAAACCAGTCTTCTGGCTATAATTGTATACTTAATTCTTCATTTAGCCATTTCTTTAGTAATGCATTATAGAGGCAGCCATGGCTACTTTTCAAGATGCAGTGCTGAGCAGCAGTAGAAGAAATGGAGAGAGAAAAAGAAAGTAATAGTAGAAAGGTCTTTCTTTAATCTAGGCCACCAATCTATGCACATTACAACTGTCATACATTTGTCCACTTAATGTGCAGCTACATAAGCAAAGACATTTATCTTGCCTTATAATTAAAATTACAGCCTTAAACTAGCTGTTCCCCACGTTATGAACATATTTTTTGTTAATGGTCATAATACTACTTATTCAATTTAGAGATCCTTACATAATAGCTGTGAAGTCAATTGCTTTAAATGAAGCTCTGCCTGCTAATCAGAACTACCACCAGAATGAAATCCAGTGTGCAGGATTCCTCATCCACACCCATGAGGATTCCTCTTTGGTAAGTGGTTTGAAGTTACAATCTTTTTGTAGGTTTTGGTTTCTTTCTCTCTCTCTCTCTCTCTCCCCGCCCAAGTGAGATATAAAAATAATTCAATTCAAGACAACAGCACACAGAGCTGTGATTCTGCTTTTCAACTAAAGAAATTGTTCTAATGGAGAAAGGAAAATGCTGAATGGACTCTTTCAATTCCTGTCTCTTTCTCACCAGCATTTGTGGGGGGTTTTAAATTTCCATACGCATTCTTGGTGATTATATTGGAAATATTCACCAAATATACTATGAATTAGACTTGATTCTTGAAGTATTTGATACACAATCATGTTTTTTTTAAAAAAATAATCTCCATGATTTTATAAAGAAGTACACTCAAAATGACACATTTTTCCTTTTTATCACTTTTAGAACTGTTACATAAATGAAATATTTATATATTAGTTTACAAGTTACAGTACAAAAGAAATGGGATGATATAACTTGAAATTTTTTTTAAAGGGAAGCTATTAAATTTCTCAAAGTAGCATCTGTGTGAATAAGTTGCTTTTTGAGTGCAGAAATATTTAAATTTCCTTTCCATATAATTTTTCATATTGTAATTATCTCATTACAAAATCTTTTTGAGATTAGCTGGGTTGAACCATCTGATTATCAGTGAACTTTCATATCCAAGCATAAACTTAAATTTGGCCTTCCAATGAACACTAGCATTCTAAAAATGGAGCCCTTAGGAAATGATTAAAACTAATATGCCTGTCATGTTTAGAAAGAAGCTAAGTAACCATATGAAGTTTAGAATCCTCCATATTTAGTGCAATGTGAGTGCTGGTTATAGCATGGATTAAATCACAGTGACCTTCTATATATTTTAAAGGTTTCTGTCTTCTTCCATGGTATACATAATATCATGCCTTACTGTGCTGGAAACCTGGCTTCTCTATGGGAATCAATTGAAGATATGGCATCTATGTGCATCCAGTTCTTAGAATCGGAGAGCAGCAAAACGAGCTACATTTAGTACACCAATACAGTACTGAAAATGCTAAAAATCATTGAAAACTTTGTGGATGAACTTTCAGTCTAATAGAGCTATTGCCATCTACTTATTTGAAATCATCACTATGACAATTGCAGTATCATCCAAGACTAACTGAATGTTTGTCCATCTAACCATCTTCCAAATTTTACAACCATCTTAAAAATGATTAAAAAAATCCTTGTAAATGCAATCTATATTATTATATTATTTTAGATGCAAATGTTTATTTTAAAATGAACTTAAACCTGATATTTATTATAATGTGTGTGTATATTAGGACAGCCTAAACCATATATAGTTCACAACCTTGCAACTGTATTTCTGTGCAAGTCATTTTGGCACAAAAGTTCTGTATATTGAATCAGGCTAGTTAAAAAATGTGCTAGCTTTAATAAAAATGATTGTTAATTATAATTTTATATTATAATACCTGATCAATATGATAATAAAGTTTACACAACATTCTGTTAGGTTCTAGCCATCGTTTATTTAGAAATAGCATTTTCATAAGTAAATATTCGCTTAATGACCACACCACTGAGCGACCAAAATTCCAATTCCAGTTGTGGTCCAGGATGAATATTACCTGTACTGAGCAAAGGCCAAATGATTTATGTAATATTTGGAAAGATTTCCTTCCACTTCAAAGCTAACGGGCCAGCCAGTTTTCGCCATATCCTGTTGAAAGGCTTTTTGTTCTTCTGCAGGTTGTTTCTATTTAGGCTAAATTTTATCACTAGATCAATACTTAGAAAACAACACGTAGTTTTGGGAACTCCAAAAGCGTATGGTTTTTATTTTAAGTCATAAATTGAGAAGTATTATAGAGAACAAGAATGGTCAAAAATGAACAATCTTAGGTACTTTTGGTTTTCCTTTTTGTGGCCCAGGGTTTTCTAGAACATCTTGATAATCTGCACTCATTCCTTTTATCCATCGACCAACAGTTACTGCTCGATCTATTTGGGAGAAGGGGGGGAGGAAGAGGAAAAAATGTATGAGAAATCAACTGTCTTTTATTCCAGGATATATAATCCAGTAATTTGTATTTGATGCAATAGTGATTAAATATTTTATTTTTATCCATGTTAAAGTTAGATCAACTTATAAGCTTTCTAAGAATTCAAGTTGATTAAAATATCAGTATTTATATTTTCTAACATTTCCAGCCTTTACACACAATTGATAAACCAAAAGCTACAATGCTATTATTTTATTCCAATTTTGTTCTTTCTACTCAAAAATAAAACTTATGTAGATGACTCCTTCAACAATTTGTAACAAGAATTCCACAATGTGTGGCTAATCAATTTCTTGATACTATTACTATGAACATGATATTCCACTTCTGAAATTCTTCAGTGTGTGTGCGCGCATGCGCGCACGTACATGGTTAAGTGAATCTGGCTTCCCCATTGACTTTGTACAAAAGATGATCACATGACCCCAGGACACTGGAACCGTCATAAATCTGAGTCAGTCACCAAGTATCTGAATTTGATCATATGACCATGGGGCTGCTGCAGTGGTCATAAGTGTAAAAAGCAGTCATAAGTCATTTTTCTCATTGGAGTTGTAACTTTGGTCACTAAATGAATTGTTGTAAGTTGAGGACTACCCTGCACATGTACACACACAGAACTGTGAGTGTTGTTCTCCAGCTGTAATAGCCAATATGTCTTAGAACACATTTAAATGGAATAGATATCTAATGACATGTTAAAAGTTGGATAATATTGAGTGGCACACATTAAATTTATCGATACAACCTGAAACAAGGATGGTTCAGTGAGTTTTGTAATTATCTAGCCAGAGTTCATTATAGAAACCTCTCTCTATATAACTGCCTTCTTAAGAAACAGAAGTTTCAAGCTTCTCACCTAAGCTTTGATTTTCTGGACAGTCTCTTTTAAAATGCTCCACAGATCCGCAAATCCGACAAGACCCTCCTATAAAAGCATAAATATAAATAACTGAATTTAATGAAATATATTTGGATTGCATATGCCATGTATGATAACTGTACCTTTATTTTTTTTAATGAAGCATAAATTACAATGGGGGAGAAACTGATTTTTTTTAAAAAAATGTATTTGCCAATGAAAATTACAATATATTCTACTTCAGCATCAAAAGATTCTGGCCTTTAACATAAGACTCATAATTATTTATAATTAGTAACAGACTATAACAGTTGATGAAACACTTTCTGTAGATTAGCATTTATCATGTACAGGAGAAAAGGAAAGAAATTCAGATAGACAATAACATCTTTGGCAATTCTATGCCTAACAATGGCTGGATAAAGACACATTATTTTTGAATAGCAGCCCCATGCCCATACTCCTAACTATAGTTCTGGAGAAGTTTCCAAGATTATGAAGACCCCTTTCCTTTTATCTACTTATTTCAATATCCCTTATCCATGATCTGTTTTCCACCATCACAGCCACACAATGTACACAATAAGGAAAAACAAGTAAATTTTAAGATGTGTTTTACTTTATTTTTAACCCAGCCTAATCTATCCCATTGCTTAGCTATTTTAACAGTTATATCTACTACATCTTCACCTACTACTTCCTCTAGGTGGGCATTTTCAGCTGCTTAAATATAAAAGAGGAGGGGGAAAGGATACAGAAAAGGTACTTTGTGAAAATCCTTCCTGATAGCTGTTCACTTTGACTAAGGAGATTAAAGATTAAAAGATTTCTTTTCTTGAAAAGACTAAATCAAAGATTTCTTTCTGCTTCATTTTTTTTGCCAAATTAAATTCTTCCCTGAAGTTTAAATTAATAAGAATTTTACCCAATTCTTTTTTTCTGAAATTTATTGTTGCAAAAATTTGAAAGTACTTTTTCTTGTTACTTTGTTTTTTTTACTCTTGGTTTTTATGTTCTTTGCAAATCTTTTTAAAACATTTTAAGAAAGGAAATGCAAATTAAACTGTTAGCTGTATTTGTCCTGTTTAAATTCTGAAAAATTCCTGACATTCTAAAGATATAAATTAATACAAACATCCCAGGATTCCTTTGTCAATTACCGTTCTCATATAGTAATTTCTAACATTTCTATTCCTGGAAAATCTATAATATAAATAGAATGTACTACTGAAAGTTCATTAAAATTATTTAGCTAGTATTGTCTTTACTAAGTAACTTGTCAAACATATCCAGCCCTCATTCTTTCAATATAGGCTCAAAGATGCACTAAATAAGCACAATAAGATACACATATGTGAACCTTTAACTCTCCAATTGTATTAAGACAATTTCAAAACTTTTCATCTTGCTGCAGGATTAAATGAATTCAACTTGAAAAGGTAAATAAAACCCACATATATGTTCTAATCTCCAAAAAGGACACAAAGTTTTTCTTGGAATAGAACTAATATGGAAAAGATCATTGGATGTTGCTCATGTATAAAATAATTGTGTAAAGTAATTTCTTGCAGAATTCTTCAAAAGAGAGAATTTGTAGAATTTATCAAAAGAGATCTACACAATGTATTTCTTTATAAAGCAACTGCATTCACTCAAGCTGTCAAGATAAGAGAAATATTCTGAAGCATGTCAACAATCCATTATTTATTTATTTTTAAAGAGGGATTTCAAACAAAAAAAGTAGCCTTACCTTCAGCATAAAGTCCTTTAGGATTATCAGGACATGACCTTGACAGATGGCCCATTTCCCCACAAATAAAGCATTTTGCATATGGAAATTCCCCTGAAAGAAATTCACATACTTTGTGTCATAATCCTAATTTGGAATATTTAAATCAATATTACCCTTATAATTGATGATAAACATTTATCATGCTGAGAACCATAGTTATTACACATACCAAGAGATGGATCTATTTTTGCTTTGCATTTGTTGATTTCATGTTCAGTAGAGCCACATCGGTAACAAATTCCGGTTCCCATATCTTGGCTTTCTAGGACAGCTGGACAATCTGCAACCCCATGTCCTGGTTTTCGACAGTGGAAGCACACCTTTGATAGTAAAAGGAGAATTACCATGTGAATCCATTATGGACTAAAGACATTTTTACACTAACCGCTTTTCAACCTAATCTTACCATGACATATTACAAGTAGAAGCCACATACACATATAATCAGTCTCCCAATAGAAATGCTTCAGGGAAAGGATTTTTCTCAGAAGACTTCCTCTTCATAGCACTGTCTGAATCCATTACTATTCACTTCTATACTAATTACATTTGCATTTTATTTAAAAATTGTAATTTAACCCTTACTCTGAAGATTTTTTCAAGTGAAAAGCCATTCATCTCACCTGATCATTCGTGTGTGTGTGTGTGTGTGTGTGTGTATGTGTGTATGTGTATATATATGTATATTTAATAAATTTAAAAACTGGAATCCCAGGTGAGGTAGACATTTGAAATCAGTAAAAATAAAATAAAAACAATGAACTCTGGGATATAAGAAAAAATTCTTCCTTTATTGCTGAGCTTTCATCAACAAGCTGTTGACATCATCAGAGCAAGGGCTGAATGATAAGGGAGTCAGTACATACACTTATATGGCAGTTATAACGGTCAAATTGTGGAATGTTTGTATGGCCTATTTTTGACAAGCTCGTTCATGTATAATCACAGTGGTTCCGGCTTTGTTGGAAAAGGCCGGTCTCTGGTTGATTTTTAAAAGTCGCGCCTAGCGTTTAACTGGTCTGTTTGTTTCCATCGGCCGTATTCTCTCGAGCTGCTTCGCAATCGTTCTTGTGGAGTGCGATTGCTTCTGAGTACACACATACATACAGGGCTTTTTTCTCATAGAACGCTCAGAACAGCATTCCAGCACCTTTTTTTTGCAAAAAAAAAAGCTCCCTCTATTGTCTTTAGGAGTAGGCAATCTTGGCTCATTTTTATGACTCATGGACTTCAACTCCCAGAAATCCTGAGCCAGACACACTGAGGGGAAAGCGAGAGGTTTCCAAGCTGAGCCATGCTGGCTCAGGAATTCTGGGAGTTGAAGTCCTTGAGTCATAAAAGAGCCAAGGCTGCCTACCCTGCACTAGAGGAGGACATTAAAATTATTTACAAGATTACTTCTTTAGGAACTAAACTTTTAGAATCTAAAACAGCTAATTCAAAAAAGCCAGGAGGAAAGAACACATTTTTCATCTGCTTCTACCTTTTGGAAGGTAAAATTAGATAACAAAATAATCTATTTCCTATGTTAACATCTCTGCAATGAAATCAATAAAGGTAACAGGAAAGAAATGACAAACATTTTTCTCAATGCAATACGTCTAATTTAGCTGATGCTAGAAAAAGTATCTTTTGTAAATACTCTTGAAAACTATTTTGAATCTATAACCATTTATTTCAACTAAACCACTTTAAATTAAACAATTCTTAGGAATGAAATATTCTTAATTTGGACTTTACTTTTACTGTTTGGACTGTTGTGTGTTTTGAAAAATAGATTATTTAGAATCTAGTTATGTTGCACTTCAGTCTTTAAATAATTAACCTAGTATATACATAACAATATATGATGTTTTCCATGGTGAGCTTAACATCAATAACAACATTTATTAAAAAGGCTAAAATAATTTCTGGTGGTATTATCTGTACATTAAAAGTTTGTTTAGTCACAATCTTTCACTTTTCACATTCTGGACAAGCAGTGGTCATGTATCCTAGCAAAAGATGTTACATATGTGCATAAGTGTAGTCAGTAGCATATGCCTTTTTAAAAATATCAAACATGCAAAGAAACAAAAATAAGTCCAAAATATCTGTATTATATCTAGAAATGCCAACTTTGCAACCAATATTTCTCATCCTTAGCTATGGCACCCTAAGGATACCTGCATACATGCAAATGCTTCTCTGGGATCAGTAACGCAGCAGGGATTGCTTTTTCCTTCCAGTAACAGATTGCTGGGAAATACCAAACATGGCCTTGAGAATTCCAATGTTTGTTACAAATTTTTCTGGATGTGGTTGGAAACAGGCTGTTTGGTGCCAGAGACCACTGCCACGAGGAACACAGCTCTGGGTCGGGGTTTGGAGCAGCTCCGGGTAGGGGCTCAGCACGGGCTGCGGCGTGGCAACTGCGGGGAGGGGAATCCCCACGGCGGCTGTGGGGAGGGGAATCCCCACGGCATATGGCTCCGAGCCGCAGGGGTGGGGGTGCAAAGAATGGGCGGCGACACCGTAGCAAGACACCAGCATCACTTCCAGTGACAGCACCTCTGAGTTCCGGCACCTTTTTTTTTGAAGCATTGTAAATTATATATATATAATTTACACAATTACCAACTTAATCCAAAGAGAGACACCCACAAAAACCCAAGACAGAGAACAAGAAAATGGCAAAACCCTCCTCCCATACTTAAAAGGGACCACAGACAGAATCAGCAAGATCCTCCAAAAACACAACATCAAAACAGCATTCTACACAGACAGAAAAATATCCACCATCCTAAGAAACCCCCAAGACATAATTGGGTTAGAAAACCAAGGAGTATACGAAATCCCATGCACCACCTGCCCCACCACATACATCGGACAGACCAACAGAAGAATAAGTGCACGCATTGAAGAGCACAAAAACTCACTCAGAAAGGGAGAACAAACTTCATCCCTGGTCCAACACTTTGAAGCCACGGGACATGAAATTGATTTTAAAAAAACCAAAACTATCGCCAAAATTGAACATTTTAACAACAAAATAATCAGAGAAGCCTTTTAGATAGAAAAACGCCCCCACAGCATGAACAAATGAGATGATACCTCTCGCCTACCAGCCATTTGGAAACCCGCCTTGATTGACAGACGAGTCCCAACCACCAAGAATGATACCAGACCCAAACTCATGATAACATCACATGACATCACCACCACACAACCATTCAAAAAGCAAATCCGAACCCACAATGATAACGACGCACAACCACAAAACAGAAACCTAACTACAGCTGCAACATCAGCCACTTTAAACCCCTCCAAACCACACAATAAGCAAACTGACACCCACTATAAAAACATGGCACCACCACAAACACGAAGCCGAACAAAAGCAGCACAACTCACCAGCTCAGGTCTAAGGCTGGCAGCTGAGACCAGCCCATCCACTCAAAACACACCCCCACCCAATCAGAACACCCCCACCATTCAAAACACACTCCCACCCAATCAGAACACACCTAATCCCCCACCCAATCAGAGCACACCTCCACCCACAGAACACACCCCCTCTGGCAGTTTAAAAAAGAGGAACAAACAGCCACTACCACATGCTTCTCCCAGAAGAAGGAAGCTGAAGCCACCAGCCTGAGGATGACGGATGGGATTCCGTCGAAACGTTGCTCCTACACCTTCAATTCTACGCGGGGAAAAACCCGAATGACCAAAGATCCATATATATATATATATATATATATAGTTCCAGAACACTAGTGATGAGTAGGCCAGAACAAAAAATAACATTTCATATTATTTAAATGTCATTAAACTTAAATATATTTAATGTGATTAGTTTCCAACCATTTAAACAACTTGCCCTTCCAATCTGGTAATAGCACTTGGAGGTATTTAGAAGCTGCATGCACTAATATACAGACAGCATTCTTCTGATTAAACTCATTTCTGTATAGGAACTTTCTTATGACCAGGAACTATCTGCTATTATGAGTTTCTTACAGAACACAGAAGCTGCATATTAAACAATAGCGAGCCAAGAAACCAAACCAATGGATCATTGAACAAATCAACCCAACTTCTCACTTGAGGCACAAATGACCAAGTTCAAATTAGCCTACTTTATATTATGTAAAGATTCAGCTCTCTGGAAAAGTCTCTAATGCTGGGAAAGATAGAAAGAAAAAGATGACAACCATCAGCATGGTGGGCACACTCAATTATACTGATGATGGGTCAAGGTTTGGTAAGGATCATCATGGAGAAAGTCTATAAGTGGTCACTAAAAGTCAACACCAACTTAATGGCATGCAATCAATAATCAATACTGAACAAATTTGTTTCTTTCCAGTACTGCTCCTACTTCTTACGCTCTGTCTGGCCCTGATGTATCCTCACAAAAATGAAACAACAAATAAAAATGAGACTGATTAATCAAAGTTATTGTCAGGCTACGGCAATTTTTTTTATCAGCCAGAAAATACTTGTTAGAGTAAAACACAATTGTTCACATTTTGTTCTTTTACAAATAAAAGCCTCCGTTCAACTCAGCTTATCTGGCAGAAAATATAAAATCAGCTTAGAGATTAAGTGCCAAATTAAGAATTTTATGTGCCAATTGTTCAGAGCAGGTTTTAGAAACAGCAAGTAATATGTCAATGCTGCAAATATTGACATGTTTTTGCACTGACAATGTCAGAGACAGCCTTTTGTTTAAACTGCTTCACTTTGAATCTTGAAGGGAGGGAATTTTTCTAACGTCTATTTTGAGAAGATAAGCACGGTACAGAATGGGAGGAGAGACCTCCTATGTGAAACTAATTGGATAATGTGATTTATGACATGTAGATAAGGGCGGGGATTGTGTGTGTGTGATGATGGGTTTGGGTGGAGGAGATTTCAGATTCTGGCATCCCTCCATGAGTGACGATGTTTCGTTTCATTACTAAGACTTTTTAGATAAATAATATGCCTGCAATTCGTTTGATTTGTCTTATTCATCGGAACCATGACATAATATTCTTGAAAAATATCCAGTTGAAAAAAATCAGTACTTGTTTTTAATGCAATTTCCCTTGAATGATATACCGGGTTCCCCTGAAAGTAAGACCTACCCCAAAGTAATCCCTAGCTTGATTTTTAGGGGTGGGCCTAATATAAGCCCTACCCCCAAAATATGCCCTAGTTTTTGGGTGGGGGGCATGGCTAAAAATCAAGCTAGGGTGGGGGGGGTTAGGGCTTACCATTGCAACTAGGCCTCCCATGGACCAGCCTACTTCTTCTGGGGCTGAAGGAGCAGCTTCATTCTGCAGCTGAGAATGGAGCTCCGGCCTGCATTCCAGAAGCCTGTGCAGCCCAGAACCAAGCTATGGATTCAATCCATAGCTCAGTTCTCGGCTTCACAGAGCTTTCGGAAAGCCCTCTGACTGTGAAATGTAGGCTGACCTCCATTCTCAGCTGCAGAATGAAGCTGCTCCTTCAGTGCAGAAGAAGTGGGCCGGCAGGGCAGGGCTGTTGGGACTGGAGGTGAATGGAAAACGCGCACACACACACACACACACACACACACACACACACACACAAATAAGACCTGGTGCCTCTTTTGGAGGCAAAAAAATAAGACTGGATAGCTGCAGTCACTTTTTGCACTTTAAGAAAAAAATATTAAACAGTGGGGAAAAAAGTAAAATAAGAGAGTATCTTACCATTATATTCTTCTTAATTTCCTGGCGTTTCACTCTCCTCTGTTCTCGCCGCTTGTCCTTTTTCAAAGCTGTTGCTATTTCTTCCTCTGTCTGATGACTATCAATCAACTGGCCATTGTGCAACATCTGTGAGTTCTGTTTTAAGTATTCCATAAAGCCATTGACATCTTCATTCAGGTAGTCTTTTTTCTTCTTATTTTTCTTTTTCACTTGGTTGTTCTTTAAAGAAAAACTATCTGGAAAGCTCTGCTTTTTATTTGTTTCTACGGCTCCAGCAGGCCCATTTTTCAGATCATCCCAGGGTGTTGCGTCTAGAGCCTTCTTGTTATGTGTGACCCTTGCTCGAGCCCATCTTGTCATGGCCTCATCCAAATCCTCCTGCAAAATCCATATGCTTACTGCCATTGATAAATTCAATCTGATTATAATAGTTATAGCTGCATAGAAATATCAGCTTATGAAAATCATGATTTACTGTATTTCTTCTTTCAAAAGCTTACACCAGCAAAAGAAGGCAGGCTATCCTACAATGCTTCCTGTTTATGTTTTTAATTTATAGAGGGATTTTGACATAGCATCTCAACATTTAATCAATGAGGAGACAATCATCTGATCACTGTACAAGGAAAGTGACCTAATTCTGAGCCAATAGCAGGAAGAGCTTCTAACACTTGATTATGGAAGCACTAAAACGTCACAAATTTTACTGTATATTTCATTCCAAAAAGTAACAAAAATGTAGCAGATGCTTTGTAGAGCATGACGATCATGGGGAACCAGAGCTTTCTAAATGGCATAGGCTACATGCCTGCTGTTATGGAAAATGGTGGAAAAATCCCTTGGTTTACGTGAGCAACTCTTTACAAATATTACAGCAGGTAGGTGGAGCTTCTGTTCCACCAAGAAATACTTTCTGCTCTTTAACACAAAAAAGGTGTAACAGACTGAGGAAAGGGCTCACAGTTGCAGTTTGGTACAAATTATGTTTGATAATAAAAACTATTAAGGTGCTCACCCCAAAGGAGACACTGAAGATCAGAACCTTCTTTTTCTCTTCTCAGATACACAGCCCACCTGACCAAACACACCAACACACTTTGTGAGATTTGTGGGGCTTTAATTAAGATATAGCCCTTAAGATAAAATGAGATTAAGTACAACTAAGGTAGCAGCAATAAATACTAGAGCAGTGAGAATACAGTCAATAATGCAGCAAAATACAGTGAATATAGATAGTACAGTAAGAAATTACCCTTTATGTTAGGCAATGTCATTTAACCTGAATGTCCTAATGTCTCTAATGCTAATGGATCTTAACTGAGGCACAATCCCTACCTACCTACTGGTCAGTGGTTAAGTGGCAGCCAATGTATGGGCCCAAAACGTTAGAGGTCTCAAATAGAAGACACAAATAAGTCACAGAAAGTGTTTCATGGTCAAATGGCCAATCCTTCTGACTTCCTCCTGGGCACTCCCTCTGCAGACTGGCAAGGTGGTTTATGGGGCCCACCTCTCTAGCCAGAGATGATGAATCAGGAAACCGCATTGGATCAGGAATGCAGTCACTCCTGAACTCCGCCATTGTTTTAGGACTGTTGCAGAGGGATGCAGTCCACAGCCCAAGATGCAGCAGTTCTCGCTAGGAACGTGTCCACAGCCTTAACAGTGTGACCCTCTGCTTCTTCCCTACTCCATGTAAATCCTTTTTCCCCCCATAGGCCTTTTTCCTCCAGTTCCTTACCCCCCCCTCCTGTTCTCAGTTCAAGGGGCCAGATTGCAGCCAATCAGGGAGTGCTGGCTGATTGGCCTATCAGAGATCAGCTGTTTCCAGCTAATTACCAAAGGTAGCAGCTGCAATTCTTGAATTTGTTAAGATGAAAAAGCTGCTGATAGAGAGCAGGGTTACACTACTTTTTAAAATGGATAAACGGATGATGCCTTCTTTTGATTTAGTGCAATCCAGCAAAGGTAGGCAGCTCTCAATTATAGTTACAAGATGGCTTTTTTACTTCCTGTTAATGTCCTCTGCCATTAGTTTTTTTTCCCAAAAGGAAAACAAGGAGTTTTTCCTAATGGGAACAGATAAGGTAAAAAGTTTCATTAATGGTTCTTCTAAGTATCAAAAAGCCAGAATTTATACCAAATAAAGAATGATCAACCTAAAGCCCAGTCCACAAATTGATCAGACTAGAACATGAGTAAAGGTATACCCTTAACCACATACACTCTTTTCTTGGCAGAGATGGTATTCCTACTTAACGATGGCTGCTCCATATTTAACCATAATATCCACCAAACTAAGATGGAAGGCAAGTAGTTAAGTCATGAATTATATTCATCCCAACAGGGAGAACTGTTGCTTGCTTACTTCTTTTTCAGAATGGCACATGATGTCCAATTTTGCAACTGTATCACCAAGTGAGAAAGGAAGCAGAGGCTCATCTTAATAGAATACAGCTGGAAGGGACCTTGCAGATCTTCTAGTCCAGCTCCCCGCTCAAGCAGGAGAACCTATACCATCTCAGACAAGTGACTGACTAGTATCTTCTTCAAAATCTCCAGTGATGGAGCACCCACGATTTCTGGAGGCAAGCTGTTCCACTGGTTAATTGCCTTCATTGTCAGGAAGTTTCTCCTTAATTCTAGGCTGCTTCTCTCTTTGTTCAGTTTCCATTGTTTCTCATCCTTCCCTCTGGTGCTTTGGTGAATAACGTGACCCCCCCCCCTCTTCTTTGTGGCAGCCCCTCAAGTACTGGAATACTACTATCATGTCTCCCCTATTTCTTCTTTTCTTTAGACTATCCAAACCCAAGTCCCGTAGCCATTCTTCATATGTTTTAATCTCCAGGCCTTTGATAATCTTAGTTCCTCTTCTGAATTTTTTTCAAACTCTCAACATCTTTTTTGTGATATGGTGACCAAAATTGGCTGCAGTATTCCAGGTGTGATCTTAGTAGGGTTTTATAAAGCAGTATTAATATTTCGCATGATCTTGATTCTATGCCTGTTTATACAACCCAGGATTGTATTAGCTTTTTTTGGTGGTTGCTGCACACTGCTGGCTCATAGTCAATTAACTGCCCATTAGGACTCCAAGATCCCTCTCACAGTTACTGTTTTTAAGCCAGGTCTCACCCAGTCTGTACTTGTCCCTTTGATTCTTCCTGCCTAAATCTAACACTTTGCTTTCTCCACATTGAAACTCATTTTGTTGGACAGGGTCCATTGTTCAAGTTTGTCAAGATCTTTTTGGATCCCAAGTTTGTCTTCTGGGGTGTTCGTTTTCCAGCCAGCTACAGATACATCTGGTGGTGATATTGTCTATTCCACCTTTTTCTAGCTTGCCTAGGAGTAGGTTGTGGTCTACCTTATCAAATGCCTTGCGGAAGTCTAGATATACTACATCCACAGTATTTCACTGGTTTATTAGTTTAGTCACTTTATCAAAGAATGAAATAAGATTGGTTTGGCGTGATCTGTTTTTTTTATTTTTTTTATTTTTTTTTATTGAAAAGTTTTAAAATACAGTTTTCCTTTAAAAAACCCCCCTTCCCCCTCCCTGCTCCCCCCCCTACCTCCCCCCAACCTCCCTCCCTCCTCCCCTCCCTCCATCCCCCCCTCCCCCCCGACTTCCCAGAGCTAAATACAAGGTATATATCTATAAAAAGGCAATCATAAACAACCATATACTACCCACTATAAAATCTAAAATCCATTACTCCCTAGCTTATATAGGATAAGACACACCTTAACAATATTAACTATATATAAAAAACTAGAATAAAAAAGAAAAAAAGACGAAAGAAGACTTATTCGAATGCTACATAAAACTTCTTAACCCTATACTTGTTCTGGATAAACTCAATCCATTTTCTCCATTCCATAATATAGCGTTCTTGCGAATGATCTTTCAAATAGGCCGAAATCTTCGCCATCTCTGCCAGGTCGGAAACCTTTAAGGTCCACTCTTCTATGGTCGGCAATTCCTCTTTCTTCCAATATTGGCCTATCAAAAGTCTTGCTGCCGTAATTAAATTCAACATCAACTTGGTGTCCACAACTGTGGCATCTGTAATTATTCCCAACAAAAAAAATTGCGGACAAAACTTTAACCTCTGTTTAAAAATCTTCTGCAGGTTCCACCAGACTTTTATCCAAAAAGCCTTAACCTTTTTGCAAGTCCACCATATGTGAAAATATGTTGCACCTTCATCACCGCACCTCCAACATTTAGGCTGATAATTCGGATACATACTTGCAAGCTTTTTAGGATCTAAATGCCATCTATAAAACATTTTGTAAAAGTTCTCTCTTAGATTTTGAGCTTGAGTAAATTTTACGTTCCTCACCCAAATCTTTTCCCACATGTCCATTGTGATAACTTCCTGGATGTTTTGGGCCCATTTTATCATACAATCCTTAACAAGCTCTGTCTCTGAGTCAATCTCTATCAATGCAAGATATATCCGTTTGATATGTGCTGGTCCCTGATTCCTGATTTGCTTTATCAAATTTTCATCAGTCATTGTAAATCCATTTTTCTGGTCTTCTTTCCACCTGGCCCGTAACTGAGTATATTGAAACCAATTTTGAACAACTTTCTCTTCTCGCAAGAGGCTATATGATTTCAAACACCAAACATTTCTTTCCAAACTGAGAATCTCCTTGTACGTAGTCAAATCATGTTTGAAGCCAGCATGTATATTTTCTATTGCGTGTTTTGGAATTGCCCACAATGGTATCTTGCAACTTAACTTATGTCTGTACTTCTTCCAAACTCTCAGCAATGCCTGTCTTAAAATATGCACCCTAAACACGTTATCTACCTTCTTATCATACAACAAATATGCATGCCAGCCAAACCACAAATCATGGCCCTCAAGATTTAATAACCTCCCTTGCGTCAAATTAATCCAATCACTTATTCCTACTAATGCAGCAGCTTCATAATATAATTTAAAATTAGGCAATTTAAGACCACCTCTCTCACGAGTATCCTGCATAATCTTAAGTTTAACTCGTGGTTTTTTCCCTGCCCACACAAATTTATTGATACCACGCTGCCATTCCTCCAAATTAGAATCTTTCTTAAGAATCGGTATCATTTGAAACAAAAATAAAAATTTGGGCAGGACATTCATTTTCACTGCTGCAATCCGTCCCAACAAAGACAATTGCAATTTTTGCCAACTCTCCAATTCTTTTTGAATTTCCCCCCATAGTTTTTCATAATTATTTTTATATAGCTTTGTATTAGAGGGCGACAAAATCACCCCCAAATATTTAACCCTCTTAACAATCTCAAATCCAGTTAATCCTTCTAAGAGAGCCTTCTGTGAAACTGTCATATTTCTAGCCAAAATTTTAGTTTTCTGTGTATTTACCTTAAATCCAGAAACCTTCCCATATTGTGTTATTATCTCCATCAGGTCCACAACAGAGTTCTCTGGCTGGGTCACTGTAACAACCAGATCATCTGCAAATGCTCTCAATCTATAGTCCTGATCTCCAACTTGTATCCCCTTAATTTTTTCCGAACTCCGAATCTTAACCAATAGTATCTCTAATGTTAACACAAATAACAAGGGCGATAACGGACACCCTTGCCTTGTGCCCTTCTCAATGTTACATGCTGCTGTCAAACTATTGTTAACTATAATTCGGGCAGTTTGTTTTTGATATAATGCCCTAATCGGCTGTAAAAAATTTTCCCCAAAATCCATTTTATCTAAAACTTTCAACAAAAATTGCCAATTCAATTGATCAAAGGCCTTTTCAGCATCTAAAAAAATTAGCGCTGCAGAGATCTGGTTGTGCCTTTCCAAAAACTCTAAAACATCAACTATATGTCTCACATTGTTTTTCATTTGCCTACTAATAAACCCCGTTTGATCCCCATGAATCACCTGTTGCAGAACCCTCATCAGTCTATTAGCCAAAACCTTAGCAAATATCTTATAATCTGTGTTCAAAAGCGATATCGGTCTGTAATTTTTAACTTGAGTAGCATCCTGGTCTTCCTTCGGAATCAAAGAAATAAAAGCTGTTCTCCAAGACGGTGGCACCTTTCCCCCCCTCTGAATTGTCTGAAACAGTTCCTTTAACGGCTTTATCATCTCAAATTGTAAATTTTTATAATAGGCTGCAGTCAAGCCATCCGTACCTGGCGCTTTATCCAACTTCAATTCCTTAATTGCTGTAAGAATTTCTTCTTCTGTAATCAGTTGATTAATCCCCTCTTTTTGTACTTGCGTAAGAACTGGGATGCTAGCATTCTCCAAATATATGTCAATATCTTTTACATTAATTTCCTCTTTAGTATATAATTTCGAATAAAAATCCACAAAAGCATCCTTAATAAGATTCTGTTGAAACACAACCCTTCCTTTATAGTCAATCTTATCTATATTAGAGGCCCTTTGTTTTTTCCTCAGTCTATAAGCTAACCATCTGCCTGGCTTATTAGCGTTGCAAAAAGTATTGTGCTTAGCAAACCGCAGATTGGTTGCCACTTGATCTGCCATTAATTTATCAAATTGTCCTCTTAGCAGTCTAATAGCCTCCTTGACCTTCACATCCTCTGGATTCAGAATCAAAGCCTTTTCTTTTTCCTTTATTTCATTCTCCAGTTCTTTCCTTCTAGTTTCCACTGCACGTCTATGTCTATTATTCATATATATCAACACCCCTCTCATATAGGCCTTGCTAGCATCCCAAACCATATCCATAGAGGTACCTTTATTCATATTAATCTCAAAAAAGTCCTTCATCCGCTGTTTGCATTCTTCCACATTTCTCTGATTTCTAAACAAATTCTCATTTACACGCCATGAGCGCCTGTCTCTTTTCTCCTTATCAATCTCCAACCAAACTGGACTGTGGTCAGAAATAGTTCTAGCACAAATCTTCACCTTTTTAGTTCTCAAAAAAAAATCATTAGTCAACAAAATAAAATCAATCCTCGAAAAAGATTGGTGTCTATCAGAATAAAAAGTATAATCCTTCTCCTGCAAATGCCTCTCACGCCAAATATCTCGCAATTCCAGGTCATCCTTCATTTCAAAAAAAGATTTAGGCAGTCTAGCATGACTTGGAATGCGCTTAAAAGCTCCAGCCTTGTCCAACTGTACATCCAAAACACCATTCCAGTCTCCCATAAAAATAAAAGATTTATAATCCAACTGGGTAAGCTTTGTGTGGAGTAAGCTAAAAAAATCAGCTTGTTGTTGGTTAGGTGCATATAATCCAACTAGAAGCGTCTTTTTACCTTCTAACAACAGCTCAATCATAACATATCTTCCATGCTTATCTGCTTCAATTAAGTCTGCTGTTAAGGCACTTTTAACATAAACAACCACTCCATTTTTCTTATTCTCTGCAGAGGCAACAAATTGCGTACCCAGTCTCGAGTTCAATAAATGCTTTTGATCCAAAACTCTAATATGCGTTTCTTGCAAACATATAACATCTATCTTAAATTGTTTTAAATATTGAAAAACTTTCTTCCTCTTCTGCGGTGAATTTAGTCCATTAACATTCCAGGTTAAGAATTTAGTTGCCATGCATATCCTCCCAAAGCTCTTGGAGCACAGCTTTGATAGGGCTAATTTCTTTAGGCCGTGCTCCTCCCACAGCTTGCATACGTTGTGAAGAATCTGAAGACTTTTGCTGATCTTGTTCTTTTATTTTCTTTGCTCGTTTTAAAGCAGCACGCGTTACTCTTTGCTCTCTAAGATCATCCAAAGAAGTTGTGGCTTGATCTGCTCCAGGACCACTTTCCTCTGTTTCATCCTCTTGATGTTCTCCTTCTCCCGTTCCCTTTCCAGCTTCCAGAAGTGTTGATGGGGTTGCTTTTAAGACATTATTGTAGAAATCACGCGCTTGCTTCACAGTAATCAGCCGATACCTTTTGCCTTCATGCATCACCATCAGCCCATCTGGGATCTCCCATCTGAACCTTATATCTCTTTGCTTAAGCTCATGCACGAGAAATGTATAGTCCTTCCTTCCCCTTAAAATCCTTGGAGGAATTTCTTTTAAAACCAAAACTTCTTGTTCAGCAATCACCACTTTAGCATCATAGGCAGCTTGTATAACTTGATCTCTAATCTCTCTTTTTGCAAAATAAACCACCACATCTCTAGGCAACTTTCTCTGTCTGGCAATCCATGAGTTCACCCGAAACACTTTATCCATAGCTACTCTTATTTCAGATGCTGGCTGGTTTAATACCACTTCAAGAGCCTCAGAGATCAGCTGCTTTAAATCTTCTTTAATATTCTCTTTTAACCCTCTGATTCTAACAGCAAACTGCATCTGGTAATATTGGGCTAGGCTTAACTCCCTTTCCATTTTGTCTCTTGCATTTTCATTCTCCCGTGCTTTTACTTCTAATATAGCGTTCCTTTGAGCCAGATCATCCATTTTTTCATCTAATTCTTCCACACATCCCGCCACTTTATGCACTGAAGACAAAATGTCTACCTTCATCACGCTGAACTTCTGTTCCATCCTCTCTTCCATTCTCTCCTCCAATTTCTCCTCCATCTGTGCAAATTTATCACCCATTGATTGATTGATTGATTCCAAAAGTTTATCCAGAGCATCTCGTAAATCCTTCGGTGTCAGCACTTCAGGAGGGTGCAACGCCTGCAGTGATGATTGTTGCACCGGCGAAGATCCACCGCTCCGAAGAGTTTTAGGGGGAGGTTTCGCCGCCATCTTTTAGTCCTCAATTATGACGCACTTTCACTTAAAGTTTAAAAAGTCCAAAAAGCTAGAAAGTATAGTAAAATAATCCTCTTCACCTTTCCCTCTTGTACCGCTCTGCCTGCTCCTTTAAATCATAGTTCTTTCTTCAGGCAGGGATGGTTCGCAGACGCCTGGCTCTGCTCCAAGAAGTTCGGAGCAGAAACGCCGGCCAGCTGGGAGCAACCCAGGCTTCGGGGGAGTTCAATCCTCCAGCCGCCCAAGCTCCACGCTCAGGCGGCCTCGGAGAACTCTACCCCTACCTGGGGCCTCACCCCCTCCTCTTCTCCCGAGGAGGGGGCTTCAATTTCGCCCGAACAGCTGATTGGCGCTGTTTCGGGCGAAAAAACAAACAGCTGAGCCGCGGGCAGCCAGGAGAGGCTGTCTTCGGCGCCGCGCCGCCACCGGAAGTCTTCTGGCGTGATCTGTTTTTAACAAGCCCATGCTGGCTACTGGTTATGATTTGTTTGCTTCTAATTGTTCGCAGATCTATTTTTTGATTATCTTTTCCAGGATCTTCCCAGGTATTGAAGTTAGACAGATTGGTCTGTAATTTCCTGGGTGTTTTTTTTTTCCTTTCTTGAAGATGGGAACCACATCAGTCCTTTTCCAATCCTCAGGTATTTTTCCGGTGCTCCAGGATTTTTGGAAGATATGGTGCAATGGTTCTGCAATAACATCTCAGTCATTCTAAACGCCTGAAAATTCCTCTGAAAATAGTTAGAACCTTGTAGGCCAGAGTTGCCTTACAAATGTTGGACTCCAATTCCCACCATCCTATATTATTAACCATATACCTAGGTAGGGCTGAAGGGATTGACATACATGACACCTGGAGGCATACTGCCCTCAGCAAAAACATAGCTTTTTTTTTGAAAGAAAACTTGCAATTGGCCATTCAGTGAATATTGGGAGCTCCAAAAAAAGTTGCACAAAACCCACCAAACTCAAATGCATTGAAATTCAATTAAAGCTAAAAAAAATAAAATGCAGTTAATATATTAGCTACCATCACAACAGCACTGCAACACTTTAAAAAGAAAACTTATAGGTAAGAAATGGCATGCTTTCCTGAAACCTGTTCTCCAGATGTGCTCCTTGAAAACTCCAAACTTCCAGTTAGTACCGGAATTCTGGGAATCGCAACACATCTGGTGACTCACTCAGATTGGAAAGACTAACACGTGGTCAGAGGCTACTGGCTCTTTTCCCGAGAATTTAGTAGTCGCTCTATGGGATTTCACAGCGAACATTTTCACAGCCTACCTAATGATACCGATGAAATGAGCGGCCGAGAGCCCAAACTGTCCGGGGAAGCCAATGAGCGCCAGCCGAGTTTCCTAAAACTCGCTCGCAGCAGTTCCCAGAATTTAGGCTGATCCAGATTACAGGAGCAGCTCCACCTTATCTTCCGCCCAGCGTATCTGACGGTCCGGAAGGTCTTTTCCACATTACGCAGTTGCGCGCCGAGAACAGAAAGTGCGGGGACCAATGCGACAAAACGCCTCCAGAACACTCGAAAACTACAGCCTGTAAAGGAAAGAGCGGTCGAAAAAAGTCCACATCTCGGCATCGCGTTTCCGGGAGGTGAACAAGGCAGCACTTTTATGACGTTACCAGGCAAGGGCGGAGTCAAAGGAATTGTCCCTATGCCAAGGGACTTAAGGCGCGGTTAATACGTAAATATTAATATTTTCTAAGGGTGGGGAAGCAGCGGTCGCGTTTCTCTAAATCTACCGACTTCTCACTGTTCATAACTACAAAAGTTGTACCATATGCTGGCATTTATGCAGTTATTCTGATGAAGGATCGCCGCTTGTGTTTTTTGCGCGGATACAGTTGACGTCCGCTTGTTTCTGACGGAAATAAAGTGTTAGTTGATCAGATAACTAAAACGTTTTTCTATTAAAACATAAATTATGCCCTACTTTCAACCATTCCGAACTGTGCATTTTATCTGGGGCTCTGATAAAATTGAAAATTACTTTCACAATGGATTTGGATGTCATGGAGAAAATCTATGTAGGTGGTTGCTAAGATTCGACGATGACTTCATGTCACTTAATTTGCATGTGGTTTATAGTGACATGATTTGATGGATATGCAAACTATTATGGAGGAAAGGGCTACATATTTTGCTAAGCAAAATTTTCCCCCACCTCTTCAGATATCACCAAATTAAACTTAAGGTTACTGATTCACCAGGGCCATGTATGAACTGGAGTATATAATCTTGTGTCATTAACTGGATTTCTATTCTGAAATGTTGAGGATAGTTTTTCTAAGAGAAGGATGAGAATGGGTCACTATTTCCCCAAGCATAAATCTTGTGTAAGATCCAATATTCTTAAAACATCTGTTGTTGGTCAGATCAATTTAGCAAGTTATTTTCCCTCCTGTCCTGCTTGGTTTACCAGGAACATTGTGGACTTTGATCTGACCCACTACATCTATGGCTTTTTACATATAAAAGCCATGTACTTGTTTTTTCAATGACTGTTGGTACAGACTGTTTTGTTAGATTACATACCATACAATAACTCAGCTGCAGGCTCCTCCTTCCCCTTTCCCCTCATCAATAATTCTGAGAAGTGAGCTGGGCTGCAAGAGTGTGGTTGATCCAAAGCCAGTGAGTTTATGTGGCTGAGTAGACCACAGCCTAGGTCACCCTGTGACAGTCCAGCACTTTAACTACCATAATACTGTGGTTGTCAAGAATGACCTTTCATATACAGTCATATTTTCTTCATAATCTTATGTGATTGTTTCCTCTTGAATATAAGATTTGAATATAAGTAATCAACTGTAAATTTTGGAATAGGAGTTAATTTCAAGCAGAAAATACTCAGAGTGCTATGTGCTTACAAAAAAAACGTAAACATGCTTTATCAAAGATATTACATTGGAAGTAATAGTTTCTCTGAATAGGTCACACCTCCATGTACTTTATTATCAAACTCTATCTCTTTAACGACTTAGAATATGTTCAAAGATGGTTTATAATGATAGTTATGGTACTAAAAGCAAAGCTTTAAGAAGAGAAATCTAAGGACCCATACATGTTGAGTATGAGAAGACAGCACATTTCATATGCATCTCTGAAGATCAAAAACTATCTCTAGCGTTCCAAGAACTTTGAAAGATATGATTCAGTGGTTCTGAGATCATGTCTGTCAGTTCCTTCAAAATTCTGGGATGTAATCCATTAGGACCCAGAGATTTGAATCTGTCAAGAGATGACAGGTGTTCTCTTACCTTATTTTTGCTTATTTTAATTTGCATTCTTGGCTGTCTTTTACGGTTTTGTTTTTATAATCTTATTATGAAATAAATATCATTCCAAACACCAAAGAACAACCATAATACCAATTTCAGTCAGGAGAAACCAAATAAATGTTATCAGCGCAAGAAGCTATAACAGTCTGCTCTAGGGATTGCTGTAAATAATTGGAACTACAAGAATTTCTTAATTATTTAAATATATTAATGAAATTATTCTATCAGTATGAATAGAATAATGGGGTATGGGGTATGAATCTTTAATTCATATTTACAAATAAGATTCTTAGTGGCATTTATCTTAAAAGTTTTATATTTTGTGTGATCTTATGTAAAATTAGGCATATTTGATTTCAATACATTTACATGTTTTTGATTTCACAGAACAGGGCTGTTATGTCCATAAGCAATAATGTAGAATTGCAGCTTGAAATTTAAGAACATATTAGAGAAATGTTCTGTTATTTCAGCTGCTTTATATGCAAATATAATTAATGAGGTTGTTGTCAGAAAACAAATGCATCTGCATAACAGTTAATAATGAGGGCTAGATGAATCAAAAGTTGGAATTAAGATTGCCGGGAGAAATATCAACAACCTAAGATATGCAGATGATACCACTCTAATGGCAGAAAGTGAAGAGGAACTAAAGAGCCTCTTGTTGTGAGTGAAGAACGAGAGTGCAAAAGTTGGGTTGAAACTTAACATTAAGAAAACCAAGATCATGGCATCCGGCCCTCTCAATTCCTGGCAAATAGATGGGGAAGAAATGGAGGTAGTGACAGATTTTATTTTCCTGGGCTCCAAGATCACTGCAGACGGGGACTGCAGCCAAGAAATTAAAAGATGCTTGCTCCTGGGGAGGAAACCATGGCAAATCTAGACAGCACACTAAAAAGCAGAGACATCACCCTGCCAACAAAAGTGCGTATAGTCAAGGCTATGGTCTTCTCAGTTGCAATGTATGGCTGTGAAAGCTGGACCATAAGAAAGGCTGAGCGCCAAAGAATTGAAGCCTTTGAACTATGGTGCTGGAGAAGACTCCTGCTTGTCCCTTGGACTGCAAGGCGATCAAACTGGTCAGTCCTAGAGGAGATCAACCCTGACTGCTCTTTAGAAGGCCAGATCCTGAAGTTAAAACTCAATACTTTGGCCACCTAATGAGAAGGAAGGACTCACTGGAAAAGAGCCTAATGCTGGGAAAGGTTGAGGGCAAGAGAAGAAGGGGATGACAGAGAATGAGGTGGCTGGATGGAGTCACTGAAGCAGTAGGCGTGAGCCTAAATGGACTCCAGAAGATGGTAGAGGACAGGAAGGCCTGGAGGAACGTTGTCCATAGGGTTGCGATGGGTCGGACATGACTTCGCAACTAACAACAAAATATTGACATGCCACTTCCCTTGATAGTACATATGGTATACCTCTTTTCAATACTGTGTGCAAATCCCTACAAGCAAATATGTGTGACAGCAAAAATATATGGCCCAAGGAGTATAATATATGAACTACAATTGCCTGCAGTAAAAATGTTGGCATTGTGATGTCCCAGAATCAAAAGGGATATTAAGTAAATATTTTATTATCTATTTATAATAATTGCATCTTTTTACTGAACATTACCTTCTCTGCTCTATAACACTTTACCAGTAGATGGCGATATGCACAAAGAACCAATTTGCTTAGCTAATTGTTTTCTACCCAAAGACTTCCATTTAAAGGTTGATGTCTATACATTTACCATGGGCAAATGGCACAGGGAATAGCATGTTAAAAAATTGAAATAAAGGGTAAAATGCTGCCATATTTTAGCAGTACTTTGATTTCTCATTCCCACTCCATCTCATCATATCTCTACTAATTAAAACTGTACATAAAAACCCTATACAACCATATAGGTGTTGCACCTTGTGATGTGCTTTTTTTATTCCAATTTAGTCTATAGTTGTGGAATTCCATGATCTTCTCCCACCCAACTCTTATTCAGAGCCAATCTTGCTCAGTAAGCCATCTGAAATAATAACATTTAACAGCTGGTTTAGAATCACCTTCAGCTGATGCTGTCCAGATGTACTGGAACCAGAAAACTTTAAATGGAAATAGGCATCTGGCTGGGAATTCTGAAGGATGTTCCAATATATCTGGAAGGTATTTAGTTGAGAAAAGGTACAATAGAAGCTTTCACATTATTTTTATTGTTAAAGAAAGAACGGGTTAGTTCAAGCACTGGTCTTTTGTATAAAACAGGGTCAAATGCAAAACCTTTCCATGTTATTGCCAAAAAATTAACATTGACCTAGCATATATTACCAAGACCTGGCTGGACTCAGAAGGGGACCCTTTCAGAGATTTGCCCAGCCAAGTTTGTGCCACCAGTTGAGAACCCAGGGCCGGGGTGAAGGTGTGATAAATGTTATCTGAGAATCACTTATGGCTTTCAGGGGCATTGCCCTCAGGTCACTGGTTATGAGGCCCTGTTCATTAAGTTGAGCTCTAGAGATCAGTTGGGAGTGTTGCTGTGGTACCAGTCTGCCTGCATAGCAACCTTCCTGCCAGAGCTTCTTGACTCCATCTCTGGATTGGCAGTGGAGTTCTGCAGACTTATGGTTTTGGGGAACTTCAACATGCTTTCCCTAAGAGTGTGGTCTGAGGTTGCCCAAATGTTCATAGCCACCATAATGGCCATACATCTATCTCACGTCATTCCTAGCCTGACACAGAACAGCAGTCACATACTTGTTCTGGTATTCTATCAGAGCAGTGGCTATATGATCTGAACCTAGGGGAGCTTCTGGTGTCACCCTATCATGGTTGCATCACGCCTTGATTACCATGAGGTTCTCTGGCACTGATATTCACTACAGGAAGGCTGGATCCATTAGATTGATCTACCCCTGGTGACTGATGACCTTGGATGGGTTTCAGAGGGAGTTGGGTGTTGTTTCTATTGGTTTGCTGCATAGTCTTGGAAGAAGACTATGCTGCATAGTCCTGGAATAAAAAGGGGCAGCTGAGGTGTTAGATCAGATTTCACCCATATGTCTTCCCCCCTCTCAAAGATCCTGGCATTCCCTATGGTTTACAGAGATTGAGGGAGATGAAATGAGAGCTGTCTATAGCATTGCTGGTGCGCATTAAGGACAAACTTGACAGAACGTGGTTAGAGCTGTTTTAAGGCTTATTCTGTGGGAGTAAGGATGACAAAATGGCTGTACCTCTCTGCCCTTATTGCATCCACAGATTGCTGCACCCCAGTTCTTTTCAGGTGACACAAGCCTTCTTGGGTAAAGGGAGTCTGAGGAACCTTTTGCAAGGTCATTCACAGAAATTTTCTTAGCATCTGTCAGATAAAATTGCTTGGATTCTTTCACAGTTAGATGCTGACCTTGTTGCAGGTCTGGATGAGATGCTTATTGGGGGGGGGAGTCTTGTCTGGTTATCTAGGAATGATTTGAACCTGTTGGACCTGAGGAAGTGGACAGGGTTCTTAGGACTGTGAAATTAGCCACATGCTCCCTAGATCCATGCCCCTCCTGACTGGTGGAAGCAGCCTAGGGGGTGTCGTATGAGTCAGTTGTAGAGAGAAAGAGGGTTCTTTGAGCAAGGGGATAAATTGGACAAATAAATAGGTTGATGGCGACAATACCTTTATTATGTATCCCCTGTGAAATGTGAAGCATATGCAGCCATATAATTCATGAGACTATATGAAGATCACATTTTTAAATGAAGATGCACAGCATTGATAAGACTGAATAAAAGAAATGAAAAAAGAAATAGATAGCTACAAAGGAATTCCTAAATATAGAGTGAGAATCTAGATGAAAGGACAGGAAATATGAAAGAAGATATCGGGAAAAGGAAACACTTGGTTGAATGCGTACAATTAAAAATTGATGTTGTTTCAAAATAATCATGTCTGCCAATATAATTCTATCTATGGGTAGTACATACGAATGACAAGGATTAATATGCGAAAAAACCTTGGACTTAAAGCTCCAGTTAATAGCAGGGAAGAGAGAGATGTTATATAAACAGATATAATTCCCAACAGCTACATAAACGACAGGTTTCCAGAACTGCTGATTTTCTTGCTTTGTTTTAGCATGTATTTAAATAAAATATAAAGGTTATCTTTAAGTATAGAAAAATACATTGTTTATTTGTAGCTGTTGCAATTTTTTTTTGAATTATTACTTTTGGTTTAATCTTATATATTGTTCCATGAGGGAAGACTTGTTCAAAACATAGATGTGTCCATATGTTCCTATATTCTTGTTCATGAAAATACAATCTGTAATCGTATTTTATTAATAATGGACAAATAATGTATTTTTCTAAAATCTGATTATGTTCCTAGCTGGGCATTCTAATTATGTTGCTTACAAGAATCAACATCTTCCTTGCAGTCAGCATATTTCTATGTAATAATAGAAGAATAATATATCCTTTGCTATATTAAAGTTTTACTAGCACAACTTTAATACGCATTTCCCAGTTATTATCTATAAGAAGAATTTACCTATATAAAACCTAAAACAGGAAACTTGTCTCTTTATCATCATACCCTTACAAGGTGTATACAAAAAGGACGATTCTCCTGTTTAGAGTTTTATATAGAAAGAATTGTCCTAATTAATTTTATATGGTATCTGGTTCCATTTCTTTCTACCACCAGTTGCAAATAGTCTTCAAATAATTAGCCTATCTATTTAAGACTACTGAAATTAAGAAACAAACTATATATCGGAGGGGCTACCTAATATGATCTAACATTAATATCATCTATTCCTCCTCAGAATAAAGCTGATAGAAACTCAATATCTCCCAGATCAATATAAATAGCACCAAAGCAAATACCACTTCAGTGGGAAGGCAACAGTATTCTGTGTGCCTTTGGAGTATAGCCACATGACCACAGAAATTGTCTTTGGAAAATGCTGGCTCCGTCAGCCAACAAATGGAGATGAGCTTTGCGCCCTAAAGTTGGACATGATTGACAGGGAAACCTTTACCTTTACATATGTCAGACCTTTGTACTTTGTTGCCCTTATTTTAGATAATCAGTGTTTTAGCATCTGATATAACCGCCCTGAGTCCTTCGGGAATAGGGCGGTATATAAATCCAACTAATAAATAATAAATAAATAAATAATAAATAAACCTATTATCAGAACAAAAGAAAATCTGAAACAGAGTTGAGAGAAATAGGGAAATCATACCAGATCAGGATTCATTTTTAAAAATTAAAAAAAAGCTTTCCATCCCATTTTTAAAAAATTAAGACATAATCGCATATTCCTTGGAGGTCTGGCAAGGCTTCTGAGCTGTTTTGCTTCCTGCAATGCATTTTCACCAGATTCTTTTCTCTGAAAAACACTTGAGCTGTTACCCTTGTGGCACTCCATGTGAAGATTTATAGCAGAAGCCAAAACAGGATGTACTTGGTTAAGATATAAACACTTCATTGAAAACTAGCCATAGGAATGAGTGATTAAAAACAACAAAGCTTTGTGATGGGAAGATACACCAAGCAAGTAGCTTCAGGAATCTAGGTTCCTTCACTACTGCCTAATTTGCTTATTATCATATATGCATGAAAGTCTATCTCCATATCACAGAACATTATGCATGATGAAACATTATTGAAAAATCAAACACATCTACAATATCTTGTAATCAAATGCAATCTTTTGTGTTGGTCTAATAAAACATTATCTCAATATAATTTTATCTGTTTTCTCATGTCCAGCATGACTGTTTTCAATAGAGCATGAAATAAACAACTTATATCTCACTTCATATGTGTCTGAATAAAAATCAGTAGCAAAATCCTAACCTGTAACTTAGCTTCAAATAAGCATTTGTGAAAATTAATATAATTGAAATCGATAGATTTTATTTCTTACTAAGCATAAAAGACTTTAGCAGATGTGAATTATAAATGTTATTTTGTGTTGAGTTTTACAGACAACAGACCAGAAGTTACATCTGGCAATCTTTTTAAATTCAAGACGTTGCTAATAGAAATCTGTCTTCTTGAAGGGACTTCCTGTTTGGAAGCATCGAGGCAAGTTGGAAAAGTCAGTGCTCGGCTTTCCAGCTTGATTTTTTCTTCATCTAACGACCCTTAAAGGGTCGAAAGTTGCCTTGGAGAGGCAATGAAGTAGGAGGGGCCTTCAGGAGCTCAGATCAGGGGGCACCTGATCAGAGTGAACTGTAAGACCCTCTGCAAAACGAAGATAAAAGGCTGTTTTTTATTGTCAGCCATAGACGCCTCCAGCGGGAAGCAGAAATCACAAATCAGAGAACCTGGGTGAGCAGATTGTTTCCTTTCCTTCTCTCAGAAGATTATTAATGTTGAATCCCTGGTGATAAGAGCTGGAAGGCAAAGACCCCCAGAAGATTTATGAGTGGCGGGTAATTATTTGGGGTGGAACAGATTATTTAAAAATATCGGACTTGGACATTGATAAATAAGCTGAGGACATCTAGTGGTGAAAAAAGAAGAATGGAATTTCTGTAATATTCTTTGTTGATAGAAATGTGACCTTGGGAAGAACAGCTTCAGTAAGATAAGGCTGCTTTGTTATGAGACTGAGTTTCAAAGCTACTTTTATTGAACTGGAGTAGTTTAAACAGACATTGTTTTTGCCATAGACTGTAAACCTCAAAATGACTTCATCTAATATTACCAGACTTACGAAAAAAACCTCTTCTGCACCCTCTGTTGGCCAATCCAGCCCTACAACACAGGGATCCATTGAAGCCATGTTAGAAAGGGAAAAGACCACAGTTCAAAGTGAGACACAGACTTCATTAAAATTTATTCAGGATCTTATCTTGAAAAATCAAGAGACTATGGAAAAACATCGCTTGGAGACACAAGGGAATCATAGAATTACGCAGGCAACATTGGAGAAGTTAAATGAAGAAATGATGGCTATAAAGGAGAAACTTGAATCTCAAAATCAAATGATATTACAAAATCAACAGAAAATATCTAAGATTGAAGAAAAAACAGGTGAAAATGACAAAAAGGTAGAATTTTTACTACAAGAAAATGAAAAGTTGGACAATGAAATTAAAATTTTGGAAATGACAAATGCGGAACATTATTTGAGATTCCAAAATATTCCTGAAGATAAAG
Organism: Vipera berus; assembly: GCF_964194415.1. Taxonomy (NCBI): domain Eukaryota; kingdom Metazoa; phylum Chordata; class Lepidosauria; order Squamata; family Viperidae; genus Vipera; species Vipera berus. The sequence continues at coordinate 36,075,556 of NC_138203.1, read as the reverse complement.
CAGAAAATATAGAAGAGGTGATTATTGATATCCTGGAGGAGGCTCTTAAAACAGACCGATTGGAAATTTACCTTGAGTTGGACGGGGTTTTTCGCTTCAATTCAAGTTATGCAAGAAGAAATAAATTACCAAGAGTAGTACATGTACGGTTTGCAAGGAAGTCAACAAGAGATGAAGTATTGCAGAAAGTAAGAGATGAACCAATACAATATAAAAACAAAGAAAATTGGTCTTAAAACAAATACCTAAAAGAATTAGAGATTCACGAAGACAGTACCATTTTCTGACTACAAAACGTATAGCTAAGGGTATAAATTTCAGATGGCTGACACCAGAAGGCATTTTAATAAACTGGAACAATACAAGATACAGACTCGATTCAATTTGGAAAGCAGAAGATTTTGAAGAGAAGAATAGGTCAATTTTGGAGGAAGGAGTAAAAAGAGGCCAAGAGGAAAGTAAGGAACAGAAACAAGTAGAGGAAGAGCAGATCCAAGGAGCAACCGCATCAACAAAAGAACAGGAAGAGGAAGATCTTCAAAAGGGGAAAAATGAAAGACCTGCTAAAGAACAAAGATCTACCACATCGGTCAGATCAAAATATAAGTAATGGAAATGGATAAAGAAAGTGGAATTTTTTCAGTAAATATAAATGGACTGAATTCTTTAAATTGTTTAAATTGTTCTATATTAAAAGAAAAAGAATTTATGGAACTAACAAAAAAAGAGATGGAATTTTTCTTTAAAGAAAATAAAAAAGAAGATACTAAGACACAAAACGTATGGGACACTGCTAAAGCATATTTTAGAGGTATAGCAATATCGTATATGGCAAAGAAAAACAAACAGAGAAAACAGCAATATATATCATTAAGAGAAGAATTTGGAAGATTAGAACTAGAACTGCAAAAGAATCCCCAAAAAAAGACTTTAAAGAGAGATATGGACATGATAAAACACAAATTAAATTTGTTAGATTCAGAAACAGTGGCAGAACAGATAAAAAGAGCAAAGCAATTTTTTTTTGAAAACGCTAATAAACCGGGAAGATGGTTAGCTTATAAACTTAAAAAACAGAAAGAAAAAAATGATACACAATCTGGTGGATGGGGAAGGTTATTTACAATATAAAAATGAAGAAATTAAAAAGATAGTTAAAGAATTTTATAAAGACTTATATGACAAGAGGGAGATTCCAACAGAGAAAATTGTAAAATACTTAGAAAACAGTAACCTTCCGAAGATTCCAGAGACATTTAAAAATATATTAGATGAAGGAGTTACAATGATGGAAATAACAGAGGCTATAAAAAGACAAAAAAATGGTAAAGCTCCTGGTCCAGATGAACTCCCAGCAGAATTATACAAAAGTTTGCAAGAGATATTAAGCAATCCGTTGAAAGATGTTTGTAATGGACTTTTAATAGAAGCTAAAATGCCAGCGATGTGGATTGAAGCAAACATTTCTTTAATACCAAAAGATGACTCAGATCTGACTCAGATCAAGAATTACAGACCGATCTCACTACTTAATGTGGATTATAAAATTTTTACCTCAATAATGGCAGAGAGATTGAAAAGATATTTGGTTGAATTTATACATCCAGACCAAAATGGTTTTTTACCAAAAAGACAAATTAAAAGTAACTTAAGAATGATAATAGACATACTGGAATATTACGAATTACATCCAGGGAAACAAATGGCATTAGTATTTTTAGATGCTCAAAAGGCATTTGATAATCTCTCTTGGCGGTTTTTAATTTATCAATTACAAGTAATGGATTTTGGTCAGAATTTTATAAATATGGTAAAAACAATATATAGTAAAGTGCCAAAGTGATTGTGAACGGAGATTGTACTGAAAGCTTTAAAATAAGGATAGGCACAAGGCAAGGATGTCCTCCATCCCCTCTGCTATTCATTTTCACTTTGGAAGTCTTAAATCGAAATATAAGACAAGATATAGAAATTAGAGGTTTGGAGTTAAAAGGTGAAATATATAAATTACAAGCATTTGCTGATGATTTGGTATTTATTTTGGAAGATCCCTTGAAGATGATTCCAAAATTGTGGGAAAAATTGGAACAATATGGTGAAGTAGCAGGATTAAAAATTAATAAAGAAAAAACTAAAATAATAGTGAAAAATGTAACGGATAAGCAAAAAAATCGAATATCAGAGGTGGTAGAGGTACAGATAGTGAAAAAGGTAAAATACTTGGGTATATATTTATCAGCTAAATGCTCAACATTAAAAGAAGACAACTATATAAGACTATTGAAACAAATAAAGTTAGACCTGGAAAAATGGAAGAATTCAAAACTGTCTTTACTAGGAAGGATAGCTACAATTAAAATGAATGTATTGCCTAAGATTTTATTCTTGTTCCAGACAATCCCGATAAAACTTGGGGGACTTTTTTTTAAAGAGTTGGACTCCTTAATTCTGAAGTTTATATGGCAGGGAAAAAAAGCTAGAATAAAAAAGAAAACTTTGCAAGATACTAAAGAAAATGGGGGTTTTGGTTTACCTGAGTGGACTTTGTATTATCAAGCATCTGTACTGACATGGGTGAAAGAATGGATAATGCTTAGGAATAAAAGGTTGTTATGTTTGGAGGGACACAATTTACAGTTGGGATGGCACGCGTTTGTATGGTATGGGAAAAACAAAATTCATAGATATTTTCAAAATCACTGTGTTAGAAATGCTTTGATAACTGTATGGGAAAAAATCAAAATGAAAATATATGTAAAAATTCCAGAGTGGTTATCAACAATTGAAGCTTTTTCACACGTAAATTTGTTAGATTTTGAAAAAAAAACGTGGACATACAAAGATATTTTAAATATTGATGGGACATTAAAATCGAAGCAAGAATTGGAACATCAGGGTATCAACATGTCATGGTGGGTACATTTACAAATACAAAATAGATATGAAAAAGACATGAAAATGTTTGAATTTTATAAAGAACAAAATGTGTTTGATAAGATATTATTAGCTTCTGATGAGAAACTAATTAAAAAGTTGTATAACTTTTTGTTAACTTTAGAGATGAAAAGTGAACAAATCAAAGGGTCAATGACAAGATGGGTGGAGAATTTTGGTTATAATATAGAATTAGAAGAATGGCAAAAATTATGGGAAAGAAATTATAAATTGACAATGTCAACTGCATACAAAGAGAATTTGTATAAAATGTTTTATAGATGGCATTTACCTCCAGCTAGATTAGCAAAAATGTTTAAAAATGTATCAGGTAAATGTTGGAAATGTAAATGTAGTATAGGTACATATTATCATACTTGGTGGACATGTGATAAAGTAAAAGCTTATTGGAGGAAAATACACACTTGGCTAGAAAATATATTAGGAGAACATGTAACATTTAATCCTGAATTATTTTTATTAGGTATGCTACCAGGAAAGACTAATAAACAAAATATATACTTGGTTTTACATATTATAACTGCAGCAAGAATAAGTTATGCACAATGCTGGAAAAATGAACGAGTACCATCAGAAGAAGAACTAATAAAGAAGATACTGGAATGTGCAGAAATGGACAGATTAACTATGAGATTAAAAGATAAAGAAGAATCAGAATATTATGAAAGCTGGAACTTATTTTATAAATGGTTGGAAAAGATAACCAAAAAGTGAAATTTGTATATGTATTAATGGATTATGAACTCAGCTCACACGTTGTTTGGAAAATTAACATATGTATGTAAAGAATAAGAAAATAAAATATAAACAGGAAAAAAAAGAAATCTGTCTTCTCAATTACTCTATGTTTACTCAGAAATAAATCATACTGATTTCAACTGATTATTGTAAATGTGATATAATTGAAAAGGACCAAATTAGTAGCATCCAGCTGAGGATGTCACCTCCAGTTGTTTTTGTTTATCTTCAAAGTGGCTTTCTAGATCTGCTAATTTCTATCCCTCCTTCTTTCTGTCTCTTTTTCTCATACACAGACATCCCTCTAACTCCAATAGTTATGAAGAACTGTAACTAATTCAGGGTTGAACTATTTGAATCTTGGTGTTTTCTGAGTTTGGTTGTTTTCCTGCAGACATTTCATCATAAGGCTAAGTAGCATCACAGGTGCATAGAATGATAGGTCCGATAGTGTCTGATAGCGTTAACTAGTCTGGTAATGAAATGTTGGCAGTAAAATAACCAAGCTCAGAGGGCACCAGGAAATCAACAAAAATCAACTCATTTGAATAAACTGAGAAGGATGAAATTGTAAGTACCTGTCAGGGGTTAAGCGGAACAATAGCAATAGCTTGTGCACTAAATAAATGCATATTCCAGGCAATGTGACATCATTGCAGCATTCTCATTTAGAGCCTTAACTCCATGCATTAACTCCATAAAGGAACATACAGTAATTGGAATTGCTGTTACTGATGAGTAGTGATGTTGCCAATGGGTACTGTGAGAAAAGATCCTGGCATGCCTGCCTCATCTCTGTTTCTGCTCTCTTGTGGGATTTCACAAGTCTGAGGCTGACATAATACCCTTATGCCAAAGCCATAGAATTGTCTATGTGAATAATTCATGTCTTTTAAAAAATGGATTGAAAAGATATGTAGCATCTGAGGCATCAGAAAGTATTTATTTAATATGCCACTAAGATCTAATTTTACATATAATAATATATTACATTAATTTGTGCTTACCGTATCTAAAATGAAAACAACCAATATTTAACACACTATTTTCACTACTCAAAGGAAATGTACAGAGAAAAAAATAACAAAAATTCTTCATACCGTCAGTCGAGGGTTGCCATCACCATCTGAAACCAATTTTGGAATTGCCCCCACACACCAGTTACATAAATGTGTGCATATGACACATATTTATATACGTGTATGTATGTGTGTCTATGTGTCTGCCAGAAGCCACCTTCCAAAAATGGGCAAAATTAAGGAATAAATAAAAACATTGAATTAATAGCTAAAATGTAAAGTAAAATGTGTTACTTGTAATAACCAGCACTTTATTTTTAACATTTAGCTCTGTATATAGCAACCATTCAAATTCGTATGCACAAATTACACACTCTCAAGCACATTGGTGTCCAGAAGCAGCAAAAAAAAAAAGGAAAAGGGAATGGACCTGGGTAAGAGGATTAAAGAAAGATGGAAAATCTGAACTAAATGAATGGAATGAGGACATTGTAAGAAATAATTGAAGAAAGGAAATGAGATTCCTTTCTGTACACTTTAAAAGAAATTAAACTTCACAGGGAAATGCTCTAAGACTACTAATCTTCAAGGGCAACTCTACTCTTCAGCAGTGATGTTTGCAACCATTTGTATTCTGCACATTTCTATATCTTACGTTCTTGTCTTCTTCTCAGCAACCCTAGCCAACCCCCTGATTAATAGGTACCTATTTGAGGAAAAATGTTATACATATTTCTCTTTAACATTTCAAAGGAACACAGAATACACAGTCAATCCACAGACATATTTCCAGTCAGATGATAATCACTGGAAGCAGTTTCATTTCTTGCCAAACTGAGGCAGCGGTGGTGGTATCTTGATGTCTTGACCTCTCTCCAACTTCTTTTCACAATCAATCATATAGTTCACACCATCAATGACTAACTGGACAAGTTCCACCTGAAATAAAAGTAAAGGTTTCTGATATTAGATTATGAAGCTATAAGAAGATCAGGTAGTTCTATTGATATTTACCACAAAGTTTATTATATCTTCAGTAAATTATACTTCATCATTCTTCCTAGACTATGCCATTTCTAAATTCTAGAAGAAAAATGTATTGTGAAAAAATCCATCTCTTATCATTTTGCCATACTACGTGCATTGAAATTGGTCACGTGGAAGAAGACTAAGCTAGAACATGGAAGAAAAGTGCAACCATACACTTCAATACAAACTGGTTAACTCTACAAAGATTTAATCTGCAAGTTTTAAAAAAATGTTTGTAGCTTGCCTCTCAGATAAAACATTTACATGGTAATAGTAAAAAGGTAAAGATTCTCCCGCACATGCGTGCTAGTCGTTTCCAACTCTAGGGGCCGGTACTCATCTCCGTTTCAAAGCCGAAGAGCCAGCGCTTGTCCGAAGACGTCTCTGTGGTCATGTGGCCGGCATAACTAGACACCAAAGGCGTCCTAACCCACTGAGCCACCGCATCCCTTATATGGTAATAGTAGTCCCCACTATATTCTCTTCAGAAAGATTGCATATTTATATGCAATGTTTATATAGGCTTTCTTCTGCTGATGGCTTTTGATATCTAATCCAGTATTTTCACATATAACAACTGCGTTAATCTAGCATTTCCGCAATTTAGGATTTTAAAAGACAAAAGAATGGTAATAGTAGTCCTTTCTTTTGTCTTTTAAAATCCTAAATTGTGGAAATGCTAGATTAACGCAGTTGTTATATGTGAAAATACTGGATTAGGTATCAAAAGCCATCAGCAGAAGAAAGCCCATATAAACGTTGCATATAGATATAGCAATCTTTCTGAAGAGAATATAGTGGGGAGGGGAGAGCCTTACAGGGGAAGGAGGAGAGGAGATCTGGATCCTGCCCATCTTCCAGCTTCTCTGTTCCAACTCAAGGTCCTGAGTGCTAGAGCAATTCTTACTGATTCTGTTGAATGCCAAGTTCATTAGTAGTAAGATCTTCCTCTTCCATACTGGAGAAATGGGAGGGCCTGGCATGTGTCACTGAGATCTGGTGAATGAAGGGAGTCCCCCTGCCCAAAATGTGCTTATTTGAGTTGAGGGCATGGGCGAGGGGTGGTATAGTTATTTTAAAAAAACCACTGGAATACTAAAGTTCATCTTTATTTGGAGCAGTGGTCCTTAAAATATGAAAAATCAAAAGGGTGAAGAATTAACAGCATTTGAAAACCTTACAATTACAAGCAGAAATATTCAATTCTGGTTGTAATTCTACCCTTAGTTTTTCCTAATCAGTTGGCCTCCTCTGAATAAATATTATTCCATATAGGAATACAGCATATGGATGTTTAATTATACAGGTGGCCATAATTATCCATGGTTTAATTATACATCATTTTCCATGTCTGTAATGGGTAAATACAGACCAAATTTCATTAGCTGAATAAGGGTTTTCACATAATCTGTGATTTTGGCACTTTCTTCTGTTTGGAGGAAGGGTTTTGATATGTTTTTTGTGACTGTAGCCTATGAGGAAAATGGCATAAGTGTAAAATAAAGGAAAGGGTATAAAGTATATTTTTTAAAGATCTTGTTATCTAGAGATACAGAATAGAAAGATGGGAACAACCAGTGAATAGTAGAATTGTGGGCATTGGAACTCCCTTACTTTTGTGATGAATAGATTTAATTAATCACATTATATACTTTTTCAGATATGCAAAAAATTACAGCTTTTCGTGATTTTATTTTCCCCAATATTATCCACACATATGTAAAGGTATTTATTTATTTATTTTATTTATATAGCTGCCTATCTGATATACATGATTCTGAATGGCACACAACTTTAAAACGAATACAACTGTACAGTTGCTAAAAAAATAAACTAAAAATAAGATGCACACCTGCTAGAGAATCACAGCTAGGACACAAGCTCCATCACACCCACCCAGTGCCAGCATAACTTCCAGTGAGAAATCACTGAATTGGGTGAGGATTGTTCCTCAAATAAGCAAATATATTATTGATACGGAAAATACTTTCAGACACCTAGGTAAATAGATGTTTCTCTTCAGCTTTGCCTCCTATTTAGAAAAAAAACAAGGCAGAAACTTACCTCTGATCGTCCCATACGATCTAGATTGGAAATATCATACACATCTGCTACAGCAACTGTGTCAACTCCACCTGTGCCACGCTTCTGAAGTCTCAGGTTTTCCAGGATCTTTGAAAATCTAGGGTCCTACCATACAAGGGACAATCACTTGAAAACAAAATACTGAGCCTTTCTTTAACAACATGCATGTTTGTAAACAAATTGTTCATCTAATTAAATCGTTTAAGAAGGAGGTTCATCGCCACAGTTTTTTCTGGATTGGTTTTACAGGCATTTCAAAAGACTGTTTTATGTTTAGGAGTCATATAAATTGCTTACTTACTTTGCTAAGTTTTGGAAGTTTAACATGAACTCCTGCACGTAATCCAGTTCCTAGGTTAGATGGACAGGTGAGGATGTATCCTAAGTTTTCATTCCACATAAATTCCCAGCCTTGTTCTTTAATTAACCTCTCAACCTGGAAAGGAAATAAAATTCAATGAATCACCACAGCATATTAACATGCCATCTGTGCACAGTACTAGTTGTCTATATCCAGACTGTTGTTTGTCAAGTTCATAAGCTTCAACAGTCTGCTGCAAATAGAATACGGAATTTTATCTATCAAATAAATCCATAAAGTATAGAAATAGAGCTAAAGCTTCAGAGGCTGGATATTATATCTATATTACAGTATATCTTCACACAACATGTTTCAGTTTAGAGGACTGAACACTACTGATTTTAGTCAGGGCTTCCATTTAGATAAAGGTGCTAAAATTTATATAGTCTTGATTTCCCAACTGTTTAAAGCAGGGGTCAGCAACCTGAAACAGTGAAAGAGCCACTCGGAACCAGTTCCCTCACAAAAGGAAAAACTGGGAGCCGCAAAAAATGTGTCCACATGCGCGTACATGCGCGCATGCGCAGAACAGGGTTTGACTGAAGAGTGGAGCCAAGGCGAGATATGCACCTACCCTGCATATTTCAATTGATTGGTTGAATTTTTTTAGTCCCACTTTTTTTTTTTTGGACTGCACATGGCAGAGGACTGGGAGCCGCAGGAGACGGCTTAAAGAGCCGCATGCGGCTCTGGAGCTGCGGGTTGCAGACCTGTGGTTTAAAGCTTTATCACAGCTGAGAAATTGATCAGCTCATCTGATCAGTTATTCTAGCCATATTCTTACTTACCGGTAATAAAATCTGTTGCCTTTTTATGAATTTTAGCTCATCATTTAATACAATAAACAGTGTAATTTGTGTATGACAATTTATTTTAAACAAATGGCACATATCTAAAAATAACATATTTTGTGGCAAGCAACATGTTAGAAGAGTTGTTTTTATTGCAGAGAGGTGGAGGCCATTTTAACACAATTGTTGCCACTTGTACTTTCTAAAACTTCAAACCCAACCTCAGTGGTGGGATTCAAACATGTGAACAACCGGTTCTCTGTGTGGATGCCGCTTCCGGAAGTCCATTCTGGGTCTGGGCAACAAAAAGCTAGCTACCGGTTCTGCCAAACTGGTGTAAACAGGCTGAATCCCACCATTGCCCTACCTCCTATTAAACTAAAACCTAGTTCAGTCACAGTTTAAACTTATAGACATATTAAATTAATTGTAATTAAAAATATGGCTATGTATGATTGACTTGGGAGGCCGGTGTGTTGTGCAATTAGCTCACATGGTGTAACAAGATGGTGGGTTTGTTGTCACTGTGAGTTGTGGGGGGGGGAAACAAAGGGAGGCTCAGCCAATCTCACTGTACACATGTACTTTGACAATAAAGGTTCATTCATGCGTCATTCAAAGATGGAAACATAAAATATATTCTATGTATTCTAAACATACAAAGCAATTAAAGTTATGAGAAAAGAATTAAATACAGTGTTTTGTGTGTGTGTCTTATGTCATGTATATAAAATTTATATTTAATTCTTTATAATTAAATTTATAATATATTTTAGTTTTTTTCTCATAGCTTTCATTGCTTTGGAGATAACAACCTTGATTGGCTTTCAAATGAAATTTGCTTGTACTTAAGCCAATCTGATATTTTCATTGAAATCATAAGAAAATCTACATTGATTTAAACTTAGAAAACTATTTGAGTATGTGGTACTATTTCATAATGTAAATGAGGAATGGCAGTTTGAATGAATCTTGAGATAAAATAAAACTCCAAGCAAAAAACAAAAATGTTAGATTTCGGGCTAATTTTTAACAAGCAGTATCGGTGCTTTTTTGTAAAAGAAAAAGGTGCCGGAACTCACACGTGTCATACAACCTGCCTTGCCTACCCTACAAGGTTCCATCCAAAAAAGGTGCCAGAACTCCGTTCTGAGTGTTCTATGAGAAAAAAAGCTCTGAGCAGTATGATATATATAATTAAATATATATCATCCTAAGATTCTTTAGATCAGAGGCTGGTATATGACTTTTTTTGCCTGAGTTCTATTCCACTTGATTTGGCTGAGATTCAAATCTTCCTTAACAATAGCAAAGTCACTGATCTTTCCCAGCTTGAGAGAAACAAGTTGATTTGCAGAGTGTCTTACTCTAAAAAAAAGGCAATAAATTGAAAAAAAAGCTCCTACATTTCCATGCAGTATTTGCTGCTTGTGGCAATTGCCTCATTCTAATTTAAGGGGCCCCAACTCTGCTAGTATAGGAGTCTCAAATAGTATCATATACTATACAATAAAAAGAAAAACTAGCAGCAATAACATAAAAGCACAAATGGGATGTTATATTAAAATCTAAAAATACATTTTTAACAGTCATAGAAAAGCATCCACCTCTTTCAATCCACGACAAAATCTTTCAAAAACCTGCTTCATGTTGCCACCTTTTTCCATGGAAATCACCCTAATGTGATCTTCTTCATTAATCCAGATGAGGAATGTTTTATCGTTGTTATGCCTGGTTGAGAGAGATGCACAATTCATTAGTGTTCTGGTCATAGAAGATTTCAAAACCATCTTCAAAGATGCTGGTCCTTTCATTTTACATTTCCCTTTTGTTATTTATCATGTTGGAACTTTCATGGTGGCATCAAAAAGAAGGGTTACTCAGTATGCCCACAGTGCATTCCTCTCTTGACTAGCAACCACACAATCCCAAATTTCCAAAGTTATAAATCCTACTGGTAGTGAACTGCTGCTGTACTAGAACATTATGAAATAAAGGCAGTGTGAGGCTTATGCTGCTATGGGAAATGGAATTGGGAAAGCATGGAGGCACTTTTTAACTGGAAGAAGAGGAATCTATCCCTCCAGTTTAAAACATTATGAAATAGGAATGATGGGAGATACATCATCTGTATCTAAATTTTCTCTAAACTGACTTCTTTGTTGAATAATACAGGGAAGAACTGGTACAGAAATGGAGGAAATTCCAGTGAAATACAGATTTATCAGAAGTGAGGGCCCTACTGCAAGGTATATCACCATCTGGGTCAAAGAAATAGCATGTTGTCTGAGAGAAGTGTTGTCTGCATTCTGCCCATTCTCTTTAAAGTAATCAAAGTATTCAGGGCAGCACAAACCTAAGCCACTGGGTCAGTGTTTCTCAGGGTTGACAACCTTAAATGTGCAGACTTCAAATTCCAGAACTCTCAGAATGTGGCTCAGGAATCCTGGGAATTTATATCCACACATCTAAAAATTGCCAAAATTAAGAAACCCTGAACTAGATAATGCCTGAAACCTTCTTTGAAAAGTTGTTCCTTCTTTACTAGAGAATAATATTAATTTTGCACAAGGAAATTACTGTTGCTTTCTAAAAACCCTTTAAGAGATCCTTCAATGAAAATTGCAAGAAGTATTGTCAGAGTACTGAGGTGCCATCAGCTTGGACGAATACAGAAACTTTTTTATAGCAGGAGTGCTAGAATAATTATGTAATATGAAAAGAGATGAGCACAAGCCTTCTAGGTATTAATATTATTTGTGATAGGCTGAGTAGCACACATTAGAGAATAAGAATTAAAGTAATGGAGAATATCATGTAACCATGCAAGGAAAAATTGATTTGTTTATTATGTTTATCTTGAAAATGTTTTAAAATTTGATGTGAAGACATTCATCTGAAAATAATAAAACAGAGGCTGGATATTTTTTCCACTCTTTTCTTTGAAGATATTCCTAGTTCATTCTAGCAAGGTAAATTGCAATACTGTTAAGATTTCTAATTCAAAGTCCAAGGTTGTATTCTCAATGGCTGAAGATGGTTTATCAGCTGACACTTTTGAGACTTGGACTGTTTTCTCCCTGCCTTTTCTGCCCACACACTCTGATATCCCGCCTGCTTTAGCAGCACTTTAGTGTCAGTTGACTTCACACATGATCTGCTTCTTGCTGTTAGTCTTGTTACAGAAGGTTGGTATAGGGAAAAAAAATCTCTTAAATTCTCTCCCCAGTGCAGCTGGGACTAATTAATTTATTATGTTGTTGAATTATACCCAGCTTGTTTGATCTAGTGAGGATTTGGGGCAGCTTAAAAATTTTAGAAACAAAACCAGAACATAAGAAGTTTAAAATATAAATTGAAACTAACAGTAAATAAGTACTTAAGCCATGTAACAATCATTTGAAGAAAATGATGTGTCTTGGCAGGTTTTCTAAACATTGGGGCAGTGGGCAAATGTCAAGCCTGGGAGTAACAGGATTAAAGGAAACTTCTGACAGTAGCAGCATCTTCAAAAGAATCTCTTTGGTAGGTCTTAACAAAGACAGTTTTGCAGCATATGAAGTAGAAATTTGGATAGTCAGATCCTAAGTTGCTTAAGGCTTAAAAGGTCAATCAATATAAATACATTAAACAAAGGCGAGTCAACAGTTGGTGAGAGCCAGCGTGTTATAGCAATTTAAAAAGCAGACATGTCAAACTCGCGATGTCACGTGACGTCATGCAACGTATCGGAACAGTTTTGCCATTGCCAGCAATGGGGTGGGCGTGGCTTCCGGATGACGCGTCCGGCCTGCGGGCAGCAGCTTGACATCCCTGAATTAAGGCATTATGCTAGAAATTGGGAGACCATGAGTTCTCATCCCAGCCTAGGAACAAAGCCAGCTGGAGTCACTTTCTCTTTAGCCCTAGGAAGGTGGCAATGGCAAGCCACTTCTGAAAAACCTTGCCAAGAAAATTGCAGGGACTTGCGCAAGCAGTTTTTAAGAATTGGACACAATTGAACAAAAGAAGTGAAAAAACAGTTGGGCAACTAATGAGATTGTTTTGTGCTAGCATCATATGAATCTTGTACCTTGCATGTTGTAGTGTAGCAGAAGGTCCCTCACATTCTATATTTGTATATCTATATAATTTATTTTTATTTTAAAGACAAACATGTTTGTCCATCTTATAAACAATAACCATGGGCAGCTCAAAGTGAGATCAGTAAAGTAGAAAAAGTAAAACATTAGACTAACTTCAAATCTATAACCTATGGTGTAGTGCAAGTTACCTTCATTGGACCACACTGCCAAAACTATGATATGGATCACTGTCACTAGATCTTACTGGTTAAGAAAAAACACCCTAGTGCAATAGAAGTGACTGTGCAAAGGTGGTTCTTATCTTCATAGGTGCCACTGGCAAATGTAGTAAGAGTGGAAAAATAAGGGAAATGTCAAAACCTCCCATTGCTTAACAGAAAATAGTAGCCCCATCCAAAACTGCAGGAACAATATCCTAGTCCAGTTTTTATCAACCAACAATACTTATACTTCTCTGGATTTAATTTCAGACTGATTTATCATATACCCCTCTATAAGGATTAGGCAATGTGAAGTAAATAATGAGCAATCGGGCTAAGAGACATTAGCATGAGGTTCCCTCTACAGTTTCATTAAAATGTTGAACAACATTTTTCCAGCACTACCTTCTAGACACAGCCTGATAGGTTGACCAGACTATGTTAAAATGGCTCAATCTCACCAGACAACCCAGGAAGATACTATGGCTGATGGTACTAAAAAGAACCAGAGGCCCGGGAAAATTAGTAGAATTGTACTCCCTCATCCTGTTTTTAACACGGGAAGTCTAAAAATACCAAACAATTTCAACACAAGAGCGCAGCCTGTCTAAAGTGAATCCAGAAAGTCAATATTATTTGGTATTCCTCAGACACATCTGGAGCTATGAGGCCATCATCTTATAATCATTTTTCCAGAAAAGGAGCATTATATCTACTCCCAAGTTAATAAAGCTTTTCTCCAATAAAAGTTTTCTTACTGCCTTTTTAGTCAGAGAAAACACATCCCTCAAAGAAGAACATACTGATCACATATCTTAACCATGGGACCGGTCCCATCCTGATCTATTTAATTTCCAAAAAGGGTGAAAGGAAAATGAAGAATTGATAGGAATCTTCTCACTAAATATCTGTCTACCTTCTCTGGAAGGATAAGCAAAACCATTAATTGCTAAATTTACATTTGGGATACAGCCAAATGATTTTACCTGATGGAAATTGTTTATGAGCAGCACCAGTACTTTTTTTGTAAAAGAAAAAGGTGCCGGAACTCACATATGTCATACAACCCACCTTGCCTACCCTACAAGGTTCCATCCAAAAAAGATTCCGGAACTCCGTTCTGAGCATTCTATGACAAAAAAAGCCCTGAGCAGCACTGCCGTGGTTGTTTTCATAACATTTTAGCAGAGATACTGAACTATATTGAACAACTATGCCATCCAGCAACAGGGCCAGAAAAATAAGCAATCTTGATTGCTCTATTATAATATAATAAAAGTGGCTGTTTAGTAAACCGGGGATAATTTAGCTCATTAAGAGAAAAGAAAGTTTCAGAACAATCATAGAAATTATCCAGTTATCGCAAGGGTATCAAATGTTCTTATTAGAAACAATGTAGAAAATTCTTCAAGAACATTGAGGAAACTGTCTGTTTCCATTAGGTCCCTGAACAGCAGCATTATAACTAGTCCTCCAATTTGCAGAGCTTTATATTGGTTGTCGGTTTAAAATTTAGCAGGTGTTATTGGTGCATGAAGCTGAACCAGTAGGGTTCTTCTACCATCAAATCATCAGTTCTTTCCAAATAGAAAATCCAGTCTAATATATTTTGCTGCATTTGTGGAACAAGATACCGGTCCAGAACTCAATGACGTCCTCTTATTTTTGTTTATTAGTTTATAATGTAAAATATAAAAGTACAAAAGAAAATGGGAAAATAAGGAAGGGAGAAGGGAAGGGAAAAGTATAGGGCAAAGGGAAAAAAAGAGAAAAGGCATTGACTTCTGATTCCCTTTTGTGCAGTAGCATAAGATGAGAACTCCTCATCATGTCCTGGCTAGCTAAATGTGTCAAATACATGACTCAGAACTGGTGAACTGACTGACTACTGTAGTTTGAATCTGCTGTATCACAAGCTATATAGTGCAGCACCTTCATACAATTGCAAAAAAAAACCAGGATGCAGTGCTGCTGACACAGCTATTTTATCCTTCAGATTTAGAATACATGGCCACATGGATGAAAATATTGGATGACCAATACCTTAGGTATAGTGTTTCAGCTATGTGCAAAAGTTGCCAACAAATTGTAATTTGAATGTGACCGAACAAGATAATTGTTCTATATATGAAGAACATTCATATTCCTTATATTTAAGTTACTATACAAAATAATATACCATCATGCTTCATTTGTGTTCTTAGGCTTGAATTTGCCAACTTTGAGAGTGGAGCACTCAGACAGACAGACAGAGACCAAATGCTGACCTCAGTTTGAAAAGGGTTGCAGATTCTCAGCAGTACATGACTGGAATGTGGGAAAGGGCTATTTGATTGTAGCTATGACTGAACTACGGGGGTGGGGAGAAAATGCATAGATATGTAAGACAATACCGCAGATAGAAGTTATGATTCTAGTTTGAAAAGTCTGGTTAGATGTACTGGAAGACGTTTGACCATGATTAACCTGTGTGCTCTCTCTCTTCAGATAATAAGACAGTAACTGCTCTATGCATGATATTTTGCTGTTCTCCTTAATTTCACCCTCAAAAGAAGACTTTGTTTTATTTTTAAAAACAGTGCTGCCTTACAAAAGGCCTCAGTTTTTCTTTTCATGCATGAAATCGGCTGCAGCTTCTGCAAAAGTAAGAGTTCAATGCTGAGACTGAAGGAAGGATTTTGAGGGGCAGGGCTTATTCCCAACTACTGTATATGATAGTCACAGGATGAGTTTGAGCAAGCTGCGAGTGACAGCAAGTGCTTTTTAGGAATGCTTTCATTGTCCAGAAACACTTAGCTTCCTCATGTGTTTCTTGGCAGACACGTGTGCACTTATGTGTAAGGAAACAGCAAACAAATTACACATCTCGGTTCAAATTTTATATAAAGCACAACTGGGGAAAAACAATTTAATAAACTAATGAAAAACCAATAATGTTTTTCAATGTAAAACAATCCATGTTTTAATAAGATGGATTTGTTCGTTGTACTAAGCCAAAAATAACAAACTCCATTATGGCCTAATGTGCCATAATGGTCAATATTTTTTACAATTTGAACTTAGATGGAAGCATGACAGAGTTTGGTGGATATTCTCAGTTCACTTACCAGTCAGCCCTCTTTCATAGCTCATGTAGTTTTTTACTACAAAAGTTTTACATTAAAACATAATGAAAATGTGCTAAATAAGCATAAAAAGGAATTGATAATTCAAGAACTGCAACACATACCCTATACTTTACGTGTTGTTAGATTCAAACTTAGATCTAATTGATAAGAGACTCAAAGAGAAATCAGTAAACAAAAGTATTCAAGTATAAAAAGAAATGAAATTAATATTCTCAGATTAATATCCATTCTAAAATACCAAACATGTTTAATTTTGATTTTTTATTCTATAATAGAAGTAATGTATTACAGGTATTCACATTTACCAAAAGTTCCTTCAGAACATATAACATCCTGATAAAAAAATTCTTAGTATGTCTTTAAAAAAAGGAAGTGGTCCACTAATTCAATGTTTTTCAGCTTTAGCAACTAAAATGTGTGGACTTCAATTCTCAGAATTCCCCAGCCAGCATACTGAGGTTTAGAAACACTGTACTAGCTAATAATATTTAATTCTGATCATCTAAATGTCTTTCTTCCTTGACTTTCCTCTATTTATTAATAAATCACAGTGTTTTTCTTGTACGGAATTTCTAAAATAAAACCAACATTTCTTCATTGTTACCCGTTCCACGGCTGGCCGAGTGTGATTTTGTCGAGGACGGGCTTGACACCAACATTTTAATTTAAATAACTCATACCTCCATAAGTGTTCTTGAGCAACATGCATTTGCAATTTCCTTAAAGACAAGACTGGTAATATCCTTTCTAATGATATTGGTAGAAAGTTTTTTACATTGAGAAATAAGAAAGTATAAAATAGTTCACCTGTTCAAAAAATTTCAAAACATTGTTTATCACCATTTTATTAAAGAAAACAATTTTACCTTTATAAAACAAAAAGGAAAGATAATTACATTCCTTTGGCATCTATATGCATATATTGTCTCTCACACACATGCATTAGTGCAAGCAAGGTATTGAAATCATGCCTCAGAATAGATCTACAGACTTTATTAGCTATTTCTTTTTCAATTAAGGATAGAAACAAAGAGTCCAGATCCCTAGGCTTTTTCTACTTTTTTTTGTTATTGTTGCATTTTTGATCACAGATGTTTTTGTATTTATTTTTTTAAAAAAAAAGCCGAGGGCCATAGACAACCCTAAAAACATCATTTCTGATGCTCCTTAGTGTTTTCTCTGACCATGATTGATGAAAATTCAAAGTAGTTTCCTGCCATATTGAGATGAGAAAGAATGAGAGATTGTAATGTAAGCTCTGGGATATCATCCATTCAAAACAAAACAAAACAACATTCCTGATTTCTGCCTTCTTACACCACCCACCCAAAAATCACTGATGGCCACCAAAATATTGCCCACTGCAAGCTTAAAGATTATGTAATGGACGGAGAGATTGTGTATGCCAAGCATGTGCTCAGAACTAGGAACAGTAGTAACTGAGTTAGAAATTAGTATAATTATTTGTTCACATTGAAAACGTGCACATCTCACATTTCGTACCATATTCCTCTGGCATCTGGCCAGTCACGGGCCATTCCAGCACACGTTAACAAAGGGGAAACTGGCTTATCAAATAGGAAATGGTCCTGGAGACCAGCATAATTTAAGGCAGAGGGAAAGAAAAAAAGAAAAAAATTGAATTATAATGGTGAATCAGTTCACAGAGGTGCAAAGTGCATAAAAATGATACTTATTTTTTTTAAAAGACTGTGTATCCAATATAAATGACTATGTTGTTAATTTCATGTAGTTTTAAGGTTTTGTAAAGAATTGTAAACATGCTAAGAAAGAAAAAAAACCAAAATATTAGAGTTAAATTAAAATTAAATTATGCTTAGTACATTTAAATTCAACTTAGAGTTAAATTAATTAACATTAAGGAATCTTAAAATAAGATTTGAGTCACACCTACTGCTTTTACATAATATTTAGTTAATCAATACCCACAAATAAGATTTTTTTGAGATACGAGGCTTATTAAAATAATAATAGAAGTAAAAAAACCTAGTTTATTCTAATCTTTTTATATTGCTTTTGCTGATTAATTCCGTTCTTCCTTTCTGGTTAATCCTCAGACACAACTCATTGTTTTATGTTTACTTACAAGTCCGTTCATTAACACGTTACCTAAATATTCCTAGGATTGCAGTGTATTTGCAATTTATTTTTAACCCTCATTCTTCTCAGGCCCTGTCATAAATATATTACAATTTTTCAATTCACATTTTTTAAATCAATGGATTATGAATACTGACATACTTTGTAAAGTTATTTGAGGGTATGATATTATTTCCAGAATTCCACAAATAAAAGAGTTCTGCTAGTGTGTATATGTTTATGCATGTTTAATGTTGCTTGGTTCTTGTCAGATTGAATAATTTGCTTATATTGTGATGAGGAGGAAGAGAAATAAATTCCAGCTGTAAAATGTTGATTAGTTAATATTCAACAGGTAAGGAATAGTTTGTTATGTTCTAGTGTAGTGAAGAAATTTGGATATTGTAATGTAGATATGACCACGGTGAACACCAGCTCTACTCTTTGTCTAATCCTATCAAACCCAAATTAACCCTCTCTGCCCTGGAATAACTCTCTAACCTAATCAGCCTAACCAACCTTGTCTGATCTCAGAAAAAACAAGAAGAATCACTGGAGAACCTCAAGAAAACTCAGAATTATAAATAAGACTGGGACAACTACTTCCATGCCCACATAACCATGTCCATATAATCTCCCAGATCCACTTCTAGAGAGACTTTCCACATTATTAGTTGTTGTCTTATACTTATGTTCAACTCCCAGGTTTGGCATTAAACTTACATCAATTAGCTGTTGTTGCTCCTTTTCAGACATAGTTGTCAGGCTATAATATTTTCCAGTCAGGTCTTGTTTCAGCCCAGACAAGGCAGTGACAACGACGTTCTCAACAGCTCTTCTCTCTGCCCTGGAGCAGGCGGGAGGGAGGCTCAGGCCACGAACACTTCGGCCCGTGCGTACACGGGAGGATAAAACATAACGCTCATCGAACTGTCCTTGGGTAATCTGTCCAAAATCAAATAGTTTGCAAATATATTCAGACAGTTGGGAATTATACCTAGGGAAACTCAGGATCATCCATAGATATTTTGGTGAGCAAGAACCCTAATCCCTATTGTTGTGTAGCAGGTTCTTTGGCGCAGGAAAGAAGGCGAGACAAGTGAGTTCAGGCAAACTCATGGTTTATTGATTGCAGAATGTGAACTGAGAACTGAGCTGTAACTAGCTGCAATTTATAGTCTAGCCCCTAGGCGGCAGTCAATTGGTTTGAAGCAACCATTGCCGCCTAGGGACAGCCAATAGCAGCACTGGAGACTTGTAGTCTGGGTTGCTGGAGAGCCCTTAGCTGCTCCAGCTACCCACGTGGTATTACATTTGAGCCCAATACATAACACCTATCTCAGCCAGTTGTGTGGTACCAAGATTAGCAATGTTATTACAATGCCTCAAGTCTAGAAGGAGATCTGCAACACCTCACTCTGAATTTAAAAACACACCCATCCTTAGTTAACTTTTCTTAATGAGAAAATGTAACCATTTGAATTAGCAATTTGAATGCTTCATTTAGTTATTCATCACAAAATAGCTGACTGTTTTATTTCAGCAGGGAACTATCAGGAGCATCTACAGGAGTTAAAACACTCAATATGGAAACCATGATCATTATCGAAGTCCTGCCCTCACTTTTACAGGCATTGTGGCATGTATTCTTTGCAGATACCTTGTTTTCTGTTTCACAAAACACAGGGTTACAGGAGAACACACATCCTGACATGAAATAAATGCAGCAGGAATGGAAAATCTCTTCTTTAATGGCCACACACACCTACACACACAATCTAGATGTAATTTTCCTGTTAAATTGTAACAATGAGGTAACAGAATTCAGAAATGATTAAACAAATATACAGTATACTCACCACTAAACACCATGGGGTGTATTTATTTAATTTATTTAATGTAAATTAAATTAAGCTAAATTAAAACAAGTATAGTTTTCATACTAAACCCATCCACTTTCTGCATTTAAAGTGATGCAGTACTAGTATTCTAAAATACTAGTATGCTAAAGAGAAATCTGATAGCACAGAGTAAAAATAGATATTACTCAATTAAAATCTGGAATACCAATATTATTTGTAACTCAGGACAAAAGTCCTGAAATGGCTGGACATGGCTATGGAGAAACCTAGCTTTGGATTTGGAAATGAGGGAATAAATCTGGGAAATTATGCAGGTATAATCTAGGAGAATTTCAGTCAGAAATTTAGGAGCGGATTTTTTTTTCATATCAAACCAAACCAGGGAAACGTGTGCAATCATCCAGAATAAAAGTATTGTATATACGTTTTATAACTGCGTATCAATTACTTCCCATCCCAGAGCAGCTTTGGGGCAGATAGGGGGATAAAAACACACAGTGCAGATACATGTGGGTTATACCGTTTGCAGAGCTAAGAAGACACTGAGTATCCTATAGTTGCTTTAAGGTAGCATACATTTTTGTTAGTTTGTGAAGGGAGGTAGTTTTATCTGGTTTGGCTTGTGGTATGTTTCACTTAGTCGTATTCTTCTAGCTGTCATAAACTAATTATTGAGAAGATAGTACTGAAATACTATTATCAACCATAATATTCTTTTACTGCTGTTATCAAACCAATTTTGTCTTCAGATTGTTTATATTTAAGACTTAAATTGGGACCTACCTTTGAAGAATCCAAGTCAGTATGATGCTTCATTAGTTTGGGGTCATATCCATTATGTCTTACTTTGATAACAGGATCAAAAATCTCAGCAAATACCTGTCAAGTCAATAAAATATATGATTTTCTCCATGTGCTTTCTTTTTATTTATCATTTGTTTTTCAGGCTGTTTAGTTTTGTTCAGGCTAACTATGCTCATAAATCAGTCTGAAGAATTGCACAAAATTCTCAATAATATAAAACAACCAACGCACATTCTTAACCTTCTTGGTACCTCTTTGAATCCGAGTTGTTTTGAATAATTTTTAACAAATGCCAGTTTTCCTTCCTGAACAAGATCCTCAAGCACATTCACTTCTGGTTTTGTACAGTAGCGACCAGTTGCAGGCCCTGCCTGGGGACCCTAAATGGGTCTAAGTCGCCCCGGAGAGGCGACGAAGAAAGAAAGGTGCTCCAGCGACTCTGGAACGGTGGCAGCTGGCTGTATTGCATCGACCAGCCCAAGCTACTAGCAACCAAAGTCCATAAGCATTAAGCAGCACAACTGTGAACAGCATGCTTGAAACTGGATGAGGAATTTGATCTTCTCTTTTCTATTCTACATTTAATTTCCTGGAAAAGATCCCCAAGAAGCAGAATAACTCCAAAAGGGAAGGAGGGAGATTTTCACCCCACCCTTATACTAACAGAAGTGGCAAATTAATCTTTTTATGGAGGATCAAAATATATGGAAGTGAAATAAATATAAAACCTGAAAAACTTAAATGTGGATAAATCCAGTGCTTTTTTCCTTTAAAAAAGGTGCCGGAACTCTCATCTTGGCGGGCGCAGGAGGCGGGGGGGGGGGCAGTGCTGCTGCAGTCACAGGTGCGAAGGGTGTTGGTGGTGGGCTCCCCTCCCTGGGGCTGGAGCCGGCGCAGCTGGTGCTGTGGGAACAGCAGAGCCCACTCTATATGGTGGGGCTGCGCAATGCGGGCAGTGGAGGCAGTGCAGGCCAGGCGATATTTTAATCTTATGATTTTAAATATATATTTTTTCTATTGTAAGTTTCCCCAAACCTCGCCATGTGGATTGCATACAAATATTATATAATTGGTAAATAAAGGTAGAACATATGTTAAATATACATCAAATGATAATATGCTTCCCTACAAAGTCAATTCTTGCTCAATGACAGACCAAGGAGTTAACTCGGAAAGGCAAGAGGAAAATCTAGAAGAGGTCTGTGCAGCTCTTCAACATCTTCATCAACGATTTGGATGAGGGGATAGATGGGGAACTCATCAAATTTGCAGACAACACCAAGCTGGCAGGAATAGCCAATACTCCAGAAGATAGGCTTAAGATACGGGAGGATCTGGACAGACTCGAACACTGGGCACTATCTAACAGAATGAAATTCAATTGTGAAAAAAGTAAGGTTCTACATTTAGGCAGGAAAACTCAAATGCACAGGTATAGTATAGGCGGTACCTTGCTCAATAGTAGTAACTGTGAGAGAGATCTCGGAGTCCTAGTGGACAATCACTTAAATATGAGCCAGAAGTGGTGAATGCTCCAACACTGGAAGTTTTTAAGAAGAGACTGGCCAGCCATTTGTCTGAAATGGTATAGGGTTTCCTGCCTGAGCAGGGGGTTGGACTAGATGACCTCCAAGGTCCCTTCCTTCTTCTTCTTCTTCTTCTTCTTCTTCTTCTTATTATTATTATTATTATTATTATTATTATTATTATTATTATTATTATTATTATTATTATTATTATTATTATTATCTTGTAGAAAGGAAAGGCCCACACTGATAAATTAAAAATCTTTGTGGTCTGCAAAGGAATGCTGATGGGCTAATCAATGATTTGGTGACTAGAGGAGCATCTACAGTGTTGAAGCTTGTGGTCATGGTAAGCCATGGAGGCATTAGGCAACATGACTTTCAGGGCAGTGGTGGTGATTTTATTACTTTAAAAAAAAGTCTATGCTCTGTCCAAGGGTGCTTGGTAGGCTGCATGTACAGGCCTGGTCTAGAATTTATTTTGGAGCATTCAACTATCTAGAGCAAGCATGTCAAACTCATTTTGTTTGAGGCAACCTTTTATAAAAGAATTGCCATTAATTTGTTTTAATAAAATAATTTAAATCAATTTTTCACTTGATTTCAAATTAAATGAATGAGATATTTTTTTAGTACAATTGCCAAATGCAATAAACTGGTTTTAGGTATATGTTACTGGAAGGAAAAAGCAATCCCTGTTGCGTTACTGATCCCAGAGAAACATTTGCATGTATGCAGGTATGGATGAGAAATATTGGTTGCAAAGTTGGCATTTCTGGATGTAATACAGATATTTTGGACTTATTTTTGTTTCTTTGCATGTTTGATATTTTTAAAAAGGCATATGCTACTGACTACGCTTATGGACATATGTAACATGATCACTGCTTGTCCAAAATTTTACTATACAGATAATACCCCCAGAAATTACTTTAGCCTTTTTAATAAATGTTGTTATTGATGTTAAGCTCACCAGGGAAAACATCATATATTGTTATGTATATACTAGGTTAATTATTTAAAGACTGAAGTGCAACATAACTAGATTCTAAATAATCTATTTTTCACAACACACAACAGTCCAAACAGTAAAAGTAAAGTCCAAATTAAGAATATTTCATTCTTAAGAATTGTTTAGATTCAAAATAGTTTTCAAGAGTGTACAAAAGATACTATTTTTTTTCTAGAATCAGCTAAATTAGACACATTGAGAAAAATGTTTCTCATTTCTTTCCTGTTACCTTTGATTTCATTGCAGAGATGTTAACATAAGAAATAGATTATTTTGTAATCTAATTTTACCTTCCAAAAGACAGAAGCAGATGAAAAATGTGAGGTTCTTTCCTGTTGGCTTTTCTGAATTAGCTGTTTTAGATTCTAAAAGTTTAGTTCCTAAAGAAGTAATCCTGTAAATAATTTTAATGTCCTCCTCTACTGCAGGCTCTTTTATGACTTAAGGACTTCAACTCCCAGAATTCCTGAGCCAGCATGGCTCAGCTTGGAAACCTCTCCCTTTCCCCTCAGCATGGCTGGCTCAGGATTTCTGGGAGTTGAAGTGTACGAGTCATAAAAAAGAGCCAAGATTGCTGGCCCTGCAATAGGCTTAGGAAAACCAATAAGGGAGCTGGGTTGTTTTTTTCGTTTTGTTTTTTTGCAAAAAAAAGGTTTCGGAACGCCGTTCTGAGCGTTCTATGAGAAAAAAAGCCCTGGATAAATCTAAAATTGTTTGAATGGTTTAGACTCTCATTTTAAAGATAATTGTTCATTTTGGAAATTAAAAAAACAAATAGCTGCTGACACCTAGTGGTGGATGAAGAGTGTGACAGCTATGACTTTAATATAAGACTTGACAAAACCTGAGAAAAGCTAATCTGTCTTTGTGACCTTCAAAGTTTTAACAACAAAGGACAGCTGTGACAAAAAAAAGACAATAATCTGGGCTGTAGACAAAGAGAGAATTATAAATTTCAGAAAAAAATCTTTTTTGAACTATTTGGATTACAAATATCTATTTAATTGTGACTCTAAAGCTATTTGCAGAGAAAAAAGAGGAAGAGAAAAACTCAAATTCTTGGCCATCATGGATCAGAGACATGTAGAAAAAGCATATCAAGAAAACATAAATACTTCACAGGAGGAGATATGTAGTATACTGCAACTAATTCAAACAACAATGACTTTAAACCACAAAGAAATCCAAAATAACTTTGAAAATATAAATCAATCTATTTCTAAGTTAACTCTACAACAAAAAAATTCCCAGAAAACAACAACAGAGAAAAAGCAGATAAAACAGATAAATGGATATAGAATTGAGAATAGAGAATTAAAGATGGAATTTAACTAAACAAGGAAACGTGATTTAATCCTAGTGGAAAAAAATTCACAAGAATTAGAAAAAATACCCCTTAAGACTACAAAATAAATCTGAGGACAAGAAAACAGATTGGATAAAATGGACTGTAGAGATGTCAGGAACATAAGAGAGAAAAAAAATGATAAGAGAAGCGGAGAGAAAGAAAAAGATTTTCAACAAACATGGAGAGGTAGAAGCCCCATACAAAGACACTTCACCTGATTTACTTTTTATATCTACAGCAACATTTACGAACATACGGAAAAACTTATTCAGCAAAACACATTGATTAAGAAAGATACTGGGCAAAGGAAAAAGACTAAAGTGGAAATCAAGAAAATAGATGATGGTACTTACCAGAGAGAATACTTTTAAAAAGAAACATTTATTTGAATATGGTTAAAGAAATAGAAAGGTTTTGGAATATATACGTCATTCTAAGAGGAATGAATTCCCTAAATAATATAGTATCCTTTTTTCCTTTTTTGTTCTCTTTCTTGATATGAGTAATATAAAAAACTTGAAATGACTTAGATAAAGGAAATGTTTTAGATACTTAAATGTGATTGAATTCAAGAAAATTATAATGGATAAAATATATTTTGAATAAGAGTTAAAGGACTAGATGACTAGACGTATTAAATGGAATGTTTAAAGATTAAACATATTTTTAATTATGGTTAAAAAGAATAAGAAATTTAGGAAATACCGGTAAATATATATTAGCTTAGGAGGGATATATATGTTAAGCAGTATGTTATTTTTTATGTTTCTTTACTCTTGCTCTCCTTCCTTTTTTCATTGTTTTATCTATTCCTTAAGAAATGTAAAAGTGTGAGATGGTTCATATGGAAAAATAGAATTAAATTTTTAAATGTAATTAATTTTTGAGAAAATCTTAACCAGTAAGAACACCTAGAATTTGGTGGGGGAAACAAACTAAAATAAGGACTTTAACAGGATCTATGATAAGGCAACCAGAATGATTGGATAAAAAAGAAATATTATATTTGTTGTGTACTGGGTTTGTTGCGTAGGAATGAAGACGAGGCAAGATCATGGTTTATTGCTTGCAGGATCTGAAATGGAGAACAGGGCTGCAGATGCAGCAATTTATACCCTGGCCCCTAGGCGGAAGCCAATAGGTTTGAAGCAACCTATTGCCACCCTAGGGGCAACCAATAGCAGTGCTGGAGACTGGTTGTCTGAGGAGCTGGGAGCCGTTAGCTAGCTTTCCTGCTCAAACAGCCTTCCAGCAATTACCACGTGGTGTTCCCTTAACAAAGCAAGCCCAATACATTACAATATTGATGTGATAATTATTTTTAGGAATATTGGGAAAATATATATTTGTTCTCTATCAAAACAATAAGAATTGTATTAACTCAATGTTTGCAAAAGAGGATATTTTGGGAAATGAGGAAAACTAAAACCATTA
This sequence comes from Vipera berus, assembly GCF_964194415.1. Lineage (NCBI taxonomy): Eukaryota > Metazoa > Chordata > Lepidosauria > Squamata > Viperidae > Vipera > Vipera berus. Next base: position 36,049,079 of record NC_138203.1, on the reverse strand, counting down.
TGTGGATTATGGATTATAGAAATCAATTGTTAATGATTGTTTTACAAACGTAACCCAGACAACACACTGTTCACCAATTATTGATTTATGTTTTTTTAAAAAAAAATCAATAAAATATATTACAAAAAAAGTTCCTCAAGCATATTGTGGTATCTCAGCTCCAGGAATTCCACAATATATTGATTAGCTAGTCTCATTTAAATTTGGCTTCAAGCATTTTGGGAAAAGAAAGCTTTGACCACCCTGGTAGGACCTAGACTTAGGGATAGGTAAAATTCTTGGGTGGTTTTACTTTGAAGACTGAATGCTGTATTGAATCATGACTATCTTCTAGATCAGGGGTCACCAACCTTTTAAGCACCAGGGACCGGTTCTGTGGAGAGAAGCTTTTCTACAGACCGGGGGGGGGGGGCATGGTTTCACATGCTGCCTATGCCAGTCCAGAGACCAACATTTGAGGACCCCTGTTCTAGATCAATGTTTCTAAAAATATGGTCCAGAATAAAAATATGGTCAAAAAAAAGTTTAAGAAATGCTTTTGGTATTCCTTAACTAAAATATCACAGAAGATATTTGAATTGAAAGAGATATTTGCTAAACAGGATTCCAAAATTGTTCTTAGAACTGCTAAACAAAAGCAAAAACCAAAAGACCCATCATCACATTTTAAGAGTGTTCGCTACTGTTACTTTATTCAAGTTTAATAAGAAATAAATGAAAAAGGGCAGGCACAATGGGCTTTAATGTGCCAGAGAAAGGTTTATTGTTTAATAAACTTCCCAGGCACTTTGAGACCCCTATTTCTTCAATTGCATTGATTTAATAAGGAGAAAAAATAGAGGAACACTCACAGCAGGTTTGTTATCTTTCCTAGTCTCTATAAAGCTTTGGAAAAACATTTACTTTGAAAATCTACAGGAATTATTTATTTCTTCCTGTTTCTGGGGAGCAATGCAAGCTCTGCTATGGAGCTTTTGGCAAAGAGAAGTTATATCTGATCACGCTATTATATACCTCAGGCGAACCCAAGTGACATTGGGTTGCCTCTGCTTGTTTTATTCTGCCAAACAGAAAAACGTTGGATTCTGTTATTATATGAAGATAATAAATAAAATAAGAATCTACTGTTCTTATTCTGGATCCAGAAAAGTAATGTATAAATATTTTAAGAGGATTCTTTATTAAAAATACATATTTTTTTACATACAGGCTTCCAACTAGGTTTTGTGATGTCTCCTCCTGTCTTTTGTTAAACTAAGTATGTTGATACATGCTTGTGTTACCCAGGTGTTGAAATCTCAGCTTTTGTTTTGGGCATTGGTTGTTCATTATTTAATATTCTAACTGTTTATAGAAAATGTATAATATATATGTAACTGTTTATATAGCTGATCTTCCATGGGGTAGCTGGATACTTTTACAACAGACTTTTACTTCACTTCATTTCATTGACAAGGTGGCTCCATTTTAAGCTGAGGAGATGAGTCAGCTACTGGAAGCCAATACACGTAGCCTTCTGTGCTGCATTTTATTATCCACAACATGGTTATACAAAATATGTCTTTTATGCTATTCTCTAAATTTCACCCAGAGAGATTTTTTTTAAAAAAAAACACCTGAAAACTTCTCCAAAGACAAAAACCAAATACCAAGATTAATTCCATGGCTTGAATTTTGTGCTGACCTTCTTGTCTTCCTAAAAGCCTGCCTATGTGTTTAATGCATTGATCATTTTCTAATTTTTTTTAATGAAATAAATGTAGACATTGAAAGAGACCCTGTTATGTGATGCAAACAGTTTCACCTCATAGGATTCTTCATCTCCTGCGACCATGCCCACTGTTTTAATAAAAGGGTGTCCAGGATTATCAACACCAGTTTGAATGCACTGATCCAGTGTGTAGCCACCTGGAGTCATCTTGTCCCTCAGTTTGGCATAGATTGTTGGAGTGAGGCACTCAGCCATGCAGTTGTTATGTTTACGAAGATCAGGGTAGTCTGCACTGGATAAAAAGAAATGCAAAGCTTTTGTAGTGATCAGGAAATGCTTGTTTCTGCTTATCACTTATATCAGGAGTCTTCAAACTTGGCCCTTTGATGACTTGTGGACTTCAACTCCCAGAATTCCTGAATCAGCATGGCTGGCTGAGGAATTCTGGGAGTTGAAGTCCACAAGTCATCAAAGGGCCAAGTTTGAAGACCCCTGACTTATATTAATACAAACTGTGGCATAACCATTCAATCAGCACCTTACTATTCTACAAGTCTTGGATGCCTTTAAGAATGAAAAGCAGTCTTTATAAATATTTTCCAATGAATTTGGTAGTTTGAGAAAAACAGAAGACTTATAACTCGGATTGGCATTTATGATTTGTCGGAGAAACAAACCTAACAGTGTGAATATGCTGGTTTCCAGCTGAAACTGCAGTTAGTTTCAGTCAAGAATGGCAGTACCTGGGCAGATGGAAAAGGGAAAAATACCTTCAAAATACATATTTGTGTGTTTCTCTTTCACTTCCAGAACAACATGAATGAACTGAAGAAATAACTTAAATGAACAAGTGTAGTTTTATTATGTCTGTTTACATTTTATTTCTTCATGACATTTTCATCCTATCTTTCTTCCAGGGATACAAGGCAGCTTTACATGGCTTTTCCCCTGCCAAATTTTATCTTCACAGCAATGTGAATATACTGTAAATCATAGCAGCTGACCCAGAAAGATCCAATGAACCTTATGGCTGAATGAGATTAGGACCTGGGTCTCCCCAGATCTAACCCAACCAGATTAGATATTCAGATGTGAATATTTTGTATTCTAATATTGCAAGTCAGATTTTAACAGAATAGGTTGCATAATTACTATAAGCCAACCAATTATGAATTAATTCAGTGAAAATAGACCATTTAGCCACTCTCAATCTTAACTATCTCATATAGTTGTAGAGATTAAATAAATAGTTATCACTTGGAAAAAATAGGATATCTGTGAAATTAATAATAATATTTATTAATAATTAATAATAATAATATTTCCTTTGTATCCTGGGAAATATTTTTTCTTCCTCCTGGATTTCTACACCAATTGCCAAATGTTTCAGTGATTGGTATATGCTTTTTTAAAAAATAAACTTAAAAACTTTTGAGACTCCTTTATTACGGATAACCCTCCCTTACCTGCTTAAAGAATGTTCAACAGAGATTTTAAGTTTTTCAAACCAATATATTTTCAAGTATATGAATCAAATTATTACCTGGGAGGAAATAATTTCTTATGCCCAAAAGATTCAGCTTTCACATTTTGCAGATTTAAAAAGTATCCAGTAGCCATAGCTCCAGTACTGACTGTTGCAACTAAAATAGCGGTTCTTCGACCAACCAGGAGACGTGCAAATGTACTAGCCATTGTTTTTCACCTAATCTTTTTGAAAGATGCCCACTGTCAAAAAAGTGAAAACCAGAGATCAGAAGCACATCTATACGCAGTAGACTAAACACAGCACAATATTCATCCAGTCAAACTGCATCCTTTGCAGGATTCTCCTTTCATGGCAATCAATAATTCAGAAGAATAGGGCAATGGAAAATCTGAAAGTAACTGGAATATGTTATATCTACTTTGAATATAATGAAATCATCAGTCTTACAGTTATGCAGCAGATTTTCAGTGTGATGAAAGAAGTGTAAGTTGTGAATTATATCATTTGTTATAAATCAGATATTTCTTCCAAGTATCAGGAGAAGTACTTCTGAAGTTTTCTACCTCATGTACCAAAATAGTTTTGTGGGTTTTGATACAAAACACATTGATATGATGTAACAGAAGAATAATGTCAGTTGCTGCTCCGCTACAGATAGCACAACTTTTTGGCTGGCTCTAAATAATAGCCCATTTAACTTCCTGAATTTTCCTACTGAATTATTATCTGGAGCTGGACTAGGAGCTGCTAGTCTGCTCTCACCATCAGTATCTTCTTTATGGAGTGGCTAGAAGATTTCTGCTCAGTCTCAAAGCTAGAAGGTTATAAGATTCCATGGGTTTTATAAAAGGTAATGGTAAAATTTTCCCTGTACAGTTGTGCGACTCAAGGGGGCAGTGCTCATCTCTGTTTCTTAGCTGAGAGAGCCAGCATTGTCCAAAGACATTTCCATGGTTATGTGACCACATGACTATATGCTGAGCTGCAAGGAACACTGTTATCTTCTCACTAAAGTGGTACCAATTTATTTACTCGCATTTACATGCTTTCAAACTTCTACATGAGCAGGACCTGAGGACAGTAATGGGAACTCATCCCTCACACAATGCTCAGGTATCAAACCTGGGCTGTCAGCTGACAAGTTGCACTTTTAACCACTAAACCATTGCGCCCCTTTATGGGTTTTATAAAGGTCTATATATTCTATTATTGTTTAAAGTCAGTGGGTGAAATCCACTGGAGTTGGTACTGAATGCTATAATATACTTAGCATGCTTCTTCTACTCTGCCTTTATCAGAGTCAACTAATGGACCATTTCTACATGGATTGTTCAGGGAGCGAATCTGAATGCTCAAAAGATGGAAATACTCTAGATTAGCAGCTTTCAGGTCCAATTAAGACATGTGCATTCCACCTGTGCAGATCATCTGTCCAAGTAACCCAGACAATTTTTTGTTTAAAACCAGGTATGAAACTGGCATTGGTTGCCACTCAGAAAATTCAAATATTCCAGAATATAGTAGCACAAGCTATTTCTCTTGGAAAATTGCACAAATGGTAATAATAATTTTAAAATCCCTAAGCACTCAGAGAACAAGCCTTGCTAAAGAAAAATTGACAAGGATTCTGCAAAGATAAATTCTCTCTCTCCATAAGGATCTTTTTAAATTGACAATGGTTTGGGATGGTTTGTTTACTTGTTTAATGCTTCAAATTATGATAAGCATACTTTAGAGCTTAATCTCTATATGTTGCCAGTCTAATATAGAGAATACAGTTTGAAACCTCCACTGCACTTATAAATTTTTCTTCATGATAGTAAATAAATCTGTTCATTACCCTTGGAGAAAAGCTTCCAGTGTTACTTTACATTCAGAGGCAGCAATCTAGCATCACAATAACAGTATGCTGTAGCTTGAAGAAAGAAAAAAGGAAGCCACCTTGAACAAATTTTCTTGATCAGAATCATCAAATTAACTGTTTAGTTTGTCCCAATTTCTCCCTTGTATTTAGTCATCTCTTAGACAGGTTTGCTTGAAGCTTTAGTGAAATTTCATTGTGTTGTGACAAGAGTCCCATTCTTAAACACCAATCTTTCTAGCCTAGGATGATCCTGATCATATTGTCAAGTTCTTGCTTAATTCATACCCTGATGCAACTACCATTTGGTACTTTACTTTGGTTAGAAAAGTTTTTAGTTTTAAGATTCTGCTGTATTTCAGATATAATCCATGCTTTTGATACTTCTTTGCTTATTACCTATTATGGTATAGGTCAGCATTGAAGCTTGTGCTTTATCCATATTAAACTTTTTGATATCTGACTTCCATTAGTTTTCAGGGCAAAGGACATTTGAAAACTAATCAAACTATTTCTGTGTCTTGTGCACACACAATCACATGTCAACACTTCATCCCCAAGAAGAAGCACTGACCCATTGAACATAAGAAAAAGTTCCGGGTCAGCGGTTCTTGTACTTCAATAGAAAATTTGGCTTAAACAAAACTGGAGAAAGAAATTGTTGATATCTCTGAGCTACTGGAAATTAATCTAATTCATAATTATGAAGAAACTATTAATAAATTGCTATGCTTTAAATGCCCATGTTGGACATTTGAAAATTTAGAAGCAGTAAAACATTGCTGAAAATGTTCAGTGCCAGAGTAAAGTAATATTCAATGTTATAATATTCGGCTTAATATTTTTAAGTTCATTCCTGTATGTTTTCAGTTTATAAATTACTCTAATTATTATTTTATATAATAATAATTACTAAATAAATATAGTAAGAGCATTATTCCACTTTAATAGTTTATTCCAAAGACTGTTGCAATGCTGGGTCACGAGCTAAGCATATGTTGTATAAGTTGTATAAGTTTATAGCCTATTACATAGAAAAAAATGCATACACATATAGTCATAGTTCAAGTCTTTCCATGATGACATAAGGATAAAATATGAACATATGGTAATTTTATCAAGAGGTTTTCTCACCCTCATACCTTTAAAAATAGCAGTCAATGGGTATAATTATTATTATTATTATTCTAAAAATAAGGACTGGAAAAAGCCTTCATCAAGCCTTCATAAATTAAGAAAGGAAAATGATAAAATAGTAGTAACTTTTGTGTGTCAATACATTATATATACCATCAATTCAGTGGAAAATGGGTGATAGTATGATAGTATCTAGAATAGAGAACATAATAGTTTGCACAGAATAGCAGAAGCACATTTGGGTTAAAACTGGGATTTGGTTGTATTTGTGGCATACTGCATGAAAAATGCATGAAACCTGCCGAATATTATTTCTACTGTTGGTGGGGTTAATGTGGTAGCTAAGACACTGGGCTAGAAATTTGAGAGTTCCAATCCCATTTTATGCATAAAGGCAGCTGGGAATCTTGTATAATGGTATGTGGGAACGACCTTGGAAGACAGGAGGAAGAGACAATGACCAATGGTCAGACAAGTTGCAGCTGAGACCACAGAAGAAATGGGGGCATGGCGTATGTGTCAGAAGGGACTCTCCTTAATTTCTTGGCCTGTAAAAGTATGGTGTGGGTAAGAGATGTACTTTCAGGGTTGGGAGATATTGTTAATCTTACAATAGAGCTAGTACTTCTGTGTCTGCTTCTTGTCTGTATAACTTACAAGGCTGACACTTTGGGCCAGTCACTCTCAGCCCTAGCAGGAGGCAGTGGCAAATCGTATCCAAAATTTTGCCTAGAAATTGCAGGAACTTGTCTAGACAGGCAGGCAGGGTGAATTGGGAACAAGTATGACTAAGGCTGCTATCCTAATCTATATTTTCTCTACCTTATTAAAAAAAATTGTGTGAAAATCTCAATCCACTAAAGACAATGTTACATGGTGGAGGTTAATATCCACAGGCCCATTTTGTGAAACTAAATTAGATAATTCCCCTTTTTATCGTCTGCCTTTATTTTATTTTTTTACTTTAATCTCTTCTGCTTACTATTTCTCTTCTTTCTCTGTTTTGCATAATGTTGCTATCTCAAAATAGAATAGTATTTTGGGTATGTAGAGCCATTCTTTTAAGGCACAATGATTTAAAACTGACAATATAAATAGTCCTTCACATTTTCAGTAACAGACATCTCAAATATGATGTAATCTGTATTGATTTCTTAAAATAAATGCCCCTCAATCCATCTCTAAATGCTTGCTGAAGTGAGCAGTATTCTTTTCATTGACTTAAAAAGAAGTTCAAAAATATTTTCAGCTGACAGCTCAGGGGTATGAAACTGTTAGAAATGTTTATATTGTTTTCAGGAGAAGAACTGAACTTTAAAAATGAGGAAACTGGAGCACAGAGTCATCTTGGGAATTTCAATAAGGCACTTGGTTAGCTTCTTTGCAAAGTAGTGGGGTAGCTGAAGAAAAAAAATGCAGTTGATAATGGACAGTTTTCTTCACAAGTATTAACTTATGTGGTTATATTGGGAACAATTTCCTAACCTAAAGAGATATTATATATGTATGTTCATACAGAGACACATTTTTTCTTTTTTTCATATCAATCAAAGCTTCTTGACTGGGAAACTACTTTGCAATGGCCTAACCCAGGGTTCCCCAACCTTGGCAACTTTAAGACCTGTGGAATTCTGGCAGTTGAAGTCCACAAGTCTTAAAGTTGCCAAGGTTGGGGACCCCTGGCCTAACCTATTCTGATTTATAGCGATATCCAGTACTGCAAATACATAATTAGAAGAAGCCTATAGCCCAAATAAGATAGCTGGAAATAGTACTAAAGGAATTAACTTTTAGAATCCAAGACAGGAATGAAGTTGGCTCCAAGATTCAGGAGCAGGATCATGGACATTGATTGATCAGGGTACTGTTTCTCCTATCCTTTACAGACTAATGTATATTGCAGTTGGCTACATTATTTTTTTACTATAAGTATAATGTATTGGCCCCAACGATTGTTATCTGTGACTTTAATTGCTGTATTTAAAGTAAAGGATTGCTTAATGGTTTCTGTTAAGCAACCCAGACTGTCTGTCTCCAAGCTGTTAATGATGTGGGGGCAGGAAACTCTTTAAAATTATTGGTTGCTGCCTAGAGGCTAACCGTATAAATAGCTGTTCAACAGCCACTAGGGCTGCTTCTGTTCTTACTTAATAAACTTGCTTGCTGTTTCAACACTCCTGTCTCGTTCAATGCCTAACGACCCGAAGATATAACAATAAGTATACAATATTACATGAAATTATTCCCAGAAAGCTCTTTTGATAATATTGATGAACAGAATGGTTTGTTTTTTATTGTGCTGTATCCTGCTGCTCTAAAGTAAAAGCCATAATAGCGTTAATCTGCATAAGTAAAAGATGCCCACTCTTTGCATGTACAATTTTTCAACAGCCAACACATTTCCTTCATCATTTAAACTTAAGGAAGGAAGGAAAATGGGAGAAGAATAATTGCCCTGAATTCCATAATACTGATGATGTCTATTATCCTAAGTTTTTAAACAGAACAGAACAGAACTAACAAATTTGGAAGGGACCTTGGAGATCTTTTAGTCCAACTCCCATTCAAGCAGCAAGCCCTATACAATTTCAGACAAATTGTTTTCCAATCTCTTCTTTAAAACCTTTAGTGTTGGAGCACCCACAACTTCTGGAGGCAAGTTGTTCCACTGATTAATAGTTCTGTCAGGAAATTTCTCTTTAGTTCTAGGTTCCTTCTCTCCTTGGTTAGTTTCTATCCATTGCTTCTTGTCCTGCCTTCAGGTGCTTTGGAGAATAGGTTGACACCCCCCCCTTCTTTGTGGCAGCCCCTCTAATATTGGAACACTGCTTTCACGTCATCCCTAGTCCTTCTTTTCAATGACTTCTAATGGTTTCATCTTTCAAATGACTTCTAATGTATGAAATGTTTGATATCCTTGCCCCTTTCACATAATTTAGAAAGAATCATATATAAATCAAGTAAGCAAGGTCGTATTTTCTTCTGTATGCATTACATGTAGACAATCCACATAAAAATGGTTTCAAATGCATTCTGTACATTTATTCTGTACACTTCTCAATGAAGCACTATGTCTCTTCCTGTACTGTCCAAGGCCAAACCCAAGTAGAAAAAATAGCCTTTTCAAAGCTGAGCTCTGTTTCAAAAATGAGTATAGTTTGGCAAATCTTTTGTAACTGTAATCATCACAAAAATAGCTTAAAGATTAAAGTACAGAAAGCTGCTTACGTTGAATTAGACCATGGGTCCTTAGAGTTCAATAATGTCTATTAGCCTTCCTCAACAAGATGCCCTCTGGATGGTCATATTAGTACAATAGATGTTGTAATTTAACTCATATTGATGGCACCCAGAAGGGGAATGTCTTGCCTACTTTGCTGGGCATCCCATTTTCAGAATTTCAAGCAGAATTCTTTACTAGCTCTATTTCAAATTATGTTAATATTAGAGTTTCTGTTGGTATGCAAAGAGAGTGCCCAGAGTTTTAGTCCCACTCAAAATATTATTCACTATAATTTGTACACAGAAACACATATGACAAAACATAAAGGGACGTGGCTGGAACATTCAGGCCAACTAAGACAATAGTAGTTACTAAGCATGTTCCTTTACTACTTTAAAATAGTTTTGTTTTGTTTTAAAAAAATCAATATAACCTATATTTTCCAACAGGATTTATGGGATGCCTATTCTAAAGACAAAACAACTGGTTTCATGTCAATGCAGAGAATGCAGCTGATGGAACAAAGCACAATGCTTTAATTTTCTACACTGATTTCAAAAGCTGCCCCTGGAACTAATTTGTTGTTGTGACCTTTCAAGCTGATGCTGACTGCCGCAAAAGAAAAATGAAAACTTTGAGCAAATGTAATTGCTTTTTCTCCAGCAACATTTTTAACCTGACTCTGAGAGAAAAAGTCAAAGAAATTGAAAGCAACATAGCAAGTGACATATTAGAAAACATTCATCTTTAGCCTTTTTAAAGCATATTTATTCATCTATTATCCAGGTTTTCATGTACCTATTTCTTAATTTTGAACAAAAAAAATAAGTTCAGCAGCAGTCTGCACTAAAGATTTAATAGAGGTTATTTTAAAAAGTTTGGAAAACAAGGATTGAAATAATATCTGCCATGTGCCATAAAAATAACTTTTAAATCAGAGGTGTACCATGTAAAATTATTCTCTGTCTCTCAAAGAAATTAAGTTGCTGAAAAATATTTATAGGACTTTACATTATAGAGAGAACTGTTGAGCAACTAAGAGAAAAGAAATATAGAGGGACATTCTAAATATCGTTCTTATACTAAGGAAAATCCAACACATGACCAGCAAAGTTACTGTAGTTTGGTAAAGCTACTTGGCCACCTTAGTATTTCACTTGAGAAGTCATCAGTGTCAAATCTCATTTTCTGTTTTAGGAAGGGTACCATGTCTTGTAATTTGAGCTTCACATATCATATAAATTGGACAGCACCGTTCTTACTGTGGACCAAGCACAGTGAAATTCTTTGTTCCCTCCCCCAATCCTGCTGATTGCAATATCCCCCATTTGCTATTTAAGTAGACACATGCAAAATCCTCTTATGGCTTTCACCAGGAATTTCTAAAGTGACCTTGAATTGTCATCTCCTATATTGAGAATATTTTCCAGGACAGTTGTTCGCTCAGATTCTGTGTTCTGTGGTGTCAAATTAAGCACACTGCATTTATAAACTGCATGTCAAATGATAAGTCACTTAAAGGAATGCTCCAGAGAAATAATTGGTGGTATTTTTTGTTGAAAATGTTTGCTTTTCTTTCCTTTAATATTAAGAAGTGTGAGAAACTAGGTTTTCTACTGAGCTGTCAAGAATTTAGGGCTGAAAACTGCAACCAAGCAAAATCTAACTTGTTCTAATCTCCACTATCTGATTATATCATTATGGGTTGTTTTTTAAAAAAATGAATGAATAAAATAAAATTCATAAAGCAATAGTCCTTGTAGAAGGCTTATAGTTTGAAAAGATACAGATCACGCCAGCCAAAAATAAGTATGAATACCAAGCAACTTTCCTCTAGTAATGAAACATCCACAATAACATTTCAATCTCTCTTTTTAATGGAAAACATTTATGGATAGCTCTGACATTTTTAAATTGCCTGCTCCACAGATTGCCTATAGAAATGTTATTGCTATTTGCATACAACAAATTTGATGTTCAAGTATTTAACCTATTTCTTTCAGGATCATTATTTAGAATAGAAACAGAATGACTTGATAGATATCCATCACAGTTTTCTGCACAGTTATGCAAATGATTAAATATTATCTCTTCCAAGGCTTTAATTAGCAGCATTTTGAGTTCATTTTTAAAATAACCCTGATATTTGAAATGTCACAATAATGGTAAATAAAAAGTTGCAGACACAACTGACCTTGAAGCTGAAGTGACACAAGTCCTGTATGCTCCCAGCCAGGAAGTGTAAAGTAGCCTCAAGTTTGTGTGGCAGCAAAATTACTGATCACATGAGAAGCAAAGTGAAAGCTGAAGAATGGGGAGGGAGGACTGAGGAGAAAGATATCTTTAACCATTCAGGTATTTGAAAAAACATTTGACCACAGAACTATGTCCTGGAAAGCATAATGATTTGTTGGGCATCTTTTTGTGCCCTTATTATTAGATAAGAGCACAAACATCACTATGGAGGAGGTTGAATATGCAATAAAACATCACTATGGAAGAGGTTGAACAGTAAAAATAGCAAAAACAAGAAAAGCCACAGGCCCTGATGATATCCCAGTAGTAATTTTAAAATTGCTGGAAGACAATGGGAAGAATTTTTTACTGCAGCTCTTCAATCGAACATATGAAACAGGAAAGATACCAAATGATTGGCTAAAAGATTTCCAGATATATATGGTAGGCTCTGTTGTCTGCTCATCTCCATCCTCATATCTCTTGCTTCTTATTCCCATAGCAAGTAGATTTTGCATGATAATGTGAATTATAACAGCAAATTAACAGGCTCCTCATGCTCAGATTAATCAGACTGCATATTTGTGCAGCATCTCCAAGGTTGGCTAGCTCTGCAGTGTTTTGTTTTGTTTTTGTTTTGTTCTAGAATCTTGTAACCAAGTATCACAACAATTTGTCTGAACAAATTTTGCATACGTTTTACTGCTTTGTTGCAAGATATCTTTGAAGATTTTCCCTACTTATAAGAATCTCTGGTATCATAAAATGGTAAGTATCAGGGTGGAAGGCTACAGGAACTAGTGAAATATCCACAGAAATATAGTGAGCAATAGAAGTATAAGGTTCCAACCCAGTCTATACTAGTAAATAAACACTGTAGCCCACAGATTGGAAGAAAGTGCTACGTGACCTGATGGTGGTTTGTGTCATGAGGGTGTTTTCTCTTTAACTTTTAATAGCTTTACATTTTTAATTCTGTTTTAACTCTGTTCTTATTTATGTTTTATATTGTGGGATGTTTGTTGTATTGTAAACTGCCCAGAATCATTTAGGTGAAATAGGTGGGGTAGAAATGTGATGAATGAATAAATAAGATGACAATCTACATTTTAATACCAAGGAAAAGGAAACTTAACTGAGTGTGCAAAGTATCATACAATATTCTCAATTTCATATGCTAGCAAAATAATATTTAGGATCAATCAACACAAATGATAGTCCTATCTGGAAAAGGAGATTATACAAAAGACCAAATAATACAAGTTATTCTTGCTGATGCACACTGGATAATTTAAAAAGCAAACCATAACAAAAAGAATTCAGTAGATATTTCATTGATAATAAAAATAGTTTGATTCTATTGATCATATTAAGCCATGAATGTGCTTAAAAATGAATTCCAAAACATCTCGTTGATCTCATGCAAAACCTTTATATAGGTTAGGACAGGGCTTTTCAACCTTTTCACCCATTGTACCACTTTTAGGATATGGCAACATCCGAGTACCACCAGTCGTCTAGCAAGGTGTCAAAAACTTGATGACCAAAAAAAAAAAAGGAAAAAAGTAATGAAGTACAGGTAGTCCTCAACTTACAAGAGTTTGCTTAGTAACTGTTCGAAGTTACAATGGCACTGAAAAAAGTGCCCCCCCAAGCCACAACCAAGCAAGACAGCTGCCTGCCCACCTGGTGGCGCTCTTCCTCCTGCCAAGGTTTTCATTGTTGTGAGCATTTCTGTTGAGGAATGGAGCGGGGGTGGGGTGGGGTGGGGTGGGGTGTTTGATTTTATTCCCCTGTCTGCTGGGTGGTTGCAGCAGGTTTTGGTCACTTCACATGACCCTGGGACACTATGACCATCATAAATATTAATCAGTTGCCAAGCATCTGAATGTAAATCACAAGACCCTGGAGATGCTGCACCATTCCAGCTGATCAGTGCTTCTACTGGGCTCAGCAGAAGTGCCAGGATCAGCAACGAGGTCCAGCTGGAGACTAATGCTGATCCTGGTGCTTCCACTGAGCCCTGACAGCCCTGCAGCTCCAGCCATCTCTTGCTCAGGCTTATGCAGTGTTGCCACCGGTTCAGCTCATCCCCCTCCCCCGCTACTACTTTTCTAGGATGGTCATGTACCACCTGCTAGGTGCCAATGTACCACAGGTGGTACCCATACCACTGGTTGAAAAGCCCTGGGTTAGGAAACCACATTATGGGCATAATATGGCGAAACAGACTGGCTCCAAGGAATCAGATAAGGTTGTGTATTATCTTTTTGTTTATTCACCTTTTATGCTGAATATATACTAAGGGAAGTTGAATTGGAAGAAGTCTAAAGTGGTTTTCAAATTGGAGTAAGAAAAATTAATGACCTGTGCTATGCTGTTGACATTATTCTGATACCCAAAAATGCAAAGGATCTGCAAATCCTAATACTAACAGTCATAGAGCACACTGAAAAGTGGGACTAAAATTAAAAAACTCATACAGATAGAAAATACCATGGGCAACCAATAAAACAAACAAATGAATCATCAACCAAATCAATCCAGAGTTTGGAGCACAAATCATCAGGCTTAAAGGACCAAGCTCAAGTGATTATATTTTGGATACATTATGTAATAACTTATCTCTCTGGAGAAGACTGTTGTGCTGGGACCGGTGGAAAGAAAGAGAAAAGAAAGACCAGCAGCAAGGTGGATGGATTAATTGGTAATAGGTCCAGGGTGGGCACAGCTTGTTAGAAATCTGTGTATCTTGACAACATATCCATCTATCCAGTTGAAAATACAACGGAATTGGAAGGGAATATGCTATGTCCTGACAGCTCCAGGTCATCAGGGAAGAAGGAGGTGAAGACAGAGAGGATGGTAATGTGAAGGTTGAAGATGATGAGATGGTATCCCGTATTCTCTTGTAAGGGAAAAATATTTTTGTTGGACATTTGGGTGTGAATGATTAGAGCTCCTATCTAGAAGAGTGCAATGAATTTCAATATACATCCCATCACCAATTAGTTGTCTGTTTTGGTTTATCTACTTTTAATCAGTATTATTTTTGACATGATTATTTATTCACTTATCATACATTGTCCACAATACATTGTTTGAATTGGCAGCCATGTAAATCCTTCAAATAAATAAATGTGTAAACAAGTGACAGATGGCAGACACACCTTCTCTGTGAGCGCGCCGACCCTCTGGAATGAACTGCCTCTGGAGCTGCGGACGGTCCCTGACCTTCGGTCTTTCCACCGTGACCTGAAGACTTGGTTATTCCAACAAGCGGGTCTGGGCTATGTTTTTTAAATTTGGCTTTTATTGAGTTAAATTGTCATGTATCTATTACATTTACTGTTTAATTCTTTTTTAAATTTTGTATTCCATGTTTCTTAAATTTTTTGTTGTGAGCCGCCCTGAGTCCTTAGGGAGAAGGGCGGCATATAAATTCAATAAATCTAAATCTAATCTAATCTTTCAGTTTGGGAAATGAGCAGCTACATAACCATTGCCTCTAAAAGGAGGTCTAGAATTTACGGCTGAAAAATAACCTATAAATTGGTCAGGATTGTAGAGTTCTGTTAGATGGAGAACATCTTTTAATGTCTTCTTGGGAATGCAGAACAAAGGGAGATTCATCAACATACCAATTATAGACCACATATAGACTGACATTGACTAGAGGTTTGGTGGTATCCTAGCCTACGTTGGAGAGTAATAGCTGTATGTCTTTTGGCGGTGATTCTCTATATCAGCAGTGGATCTTTAGAATAAGCTAGATGGACCTGAATCAATCCTCCTGTGGATTTTAGAAAAGAATTATAGACCTACCTGCTTCTCCTGGCATTCCACAGAATGTAAGCAACCATATTAAATTTTCAGTATTTACATATTTTATTATAATTTAATATTTCAAGTTTATTAAACTTTTAAATGTCTAAAAGTAAGGAGGTTTGTAGAAACACACAGGAGGTCCACTAGTACACTGAAATGTATGTTATCTCCCATACTAGTTCTCATCAAGATTAATCCATTGTGAAAAATAATCTGAAGATTTGTCTGTTGTGTGTCCACCATGAAGATCTTTCTCAGAGAAACTACCCAATAAGAGAGGTGGAAAGCAAGAGACCTAAACTAAAAATTTAAAAATATGAATGCAATATTAGAACAGGCAAAATGTCAAAATGGTTGAGGCTGATTTGGCTGTAATCGAAATCACTTTAAGACAAGATTACAGCTCTCCACCCCCCAACTGGTCATTATGTATGGTGACATAAGGAATATTCCTGTCTATAAGATAAATCAGGCAGGCAAAAATAGGCTCTTGACATCATATCTTAATTTGCATAAAACGCATTAACATAAGCTTTTAAAGAAGTGATAAAAGCCATTTAATTTGAACTGGTTTTTTCTTAACCAATACTGATAATATTGCTGATCTGAAAAAGTTTATAGGATTCTTTTTAGTTATAATGAAGCATTACTGGGCCATTAATTTTTTTTATTAAAAAATTGCTATTTTAAAAGGCTATTTGAGTGATATACCATATTGTACTATATAGTTATTTTGCAAACGGGATAACTTTGTCACTAAGATATAGCTAAACAACTGCTAGAGATACAATGATGTATTTAGCAGATTAGGTTGGAAAAGTACTACTACTACTTTTTTATTTCATCAACACAATTTAAATCTATTGGCATTTATTCAAGAAACTGCAACAGAAATAATAAATGAATAGAATGTCAAGGATATCACAACAGACTGTAGTTAGAAAAAGAGAAGTTGTGATTTTCGATTTTGTTTGAATGGAAGGTCCACAATACAGAATCTATCCAAATGAAATAATACATTAATGATTTTAATATACTTTGAACTTGTTTTCTTTAATTAAATCTTCTAGGAACTACATTTTAGGATAATGCTAGATGGTACTGAATATTCAGTAGGAATATACTGTCTACTCCACTCATGATGGCAGAAATAGGTCAATTTAAGCTTGCTAAAGATTTTGAAGAAAAAGATCAGAAAACAAGGATCACACAGAATAAGAGTTATCATATAATTTAATAGAATACGTAAATTAAATAGGATAAAAACAGATATAAGCACCTTCGGCTGCACTTAGAATCCAAAATAGACAAAGTGCCCCCTGAAAGGACAAAGCTAATATTATAAAATGAAATACAAGGAAATCAAAATAAATTACCAATCACTACATGTCACAAACAATTCTCTCAAAATAATATATAGGTTCTATATGGAATTTGTGAAGAAGGAAAGCTGATTCACTCTAGGAGAAAGAAAATAACTAAAAAATATTGGCTTGGAAATTAGTGTACTTCTGTTAAATAACTGGTGCATGAAATTTTAAAAAATATTAAAACAGCGAAAATATCAGTAAATTATCTGGCGGTCATATAATTCATGCTTTCTGTTTATCATGCTCAGACTGCTATTATCTTTTTCTGAAAGGAACAATCATCCTCAACAAAAGATAATAAACAAATATTTATAAATAACATTGTTCACACTGCAATTTACCATATTCGTTAACCAGAAATACTTAAACATGCCTATAGCATTCCTATTTAAGTTCTTCTGAAAACTTAACAGAGTATTTTATAATTCCTTTAAATGTGCAGCCACGCATGTAGTTATATAAAAAGAGCGCTTTAGAAAGATTAAATTTCCTACTGAGCAGATAATGGATGGGATTTGTAATTAGACAAAACTAGATTTTCTGGGCTGGCAATATACTAGAAATGGAGATGAAAAAAAGCCACACAGATTAATTTTCCATTGTCAGAGTTTAGCACTAAATAATAAAATCTCAAATATAACCAAATGATCATCCTTTTTTAAACAGTAGTACTCCTGAGGAGGGTTAAGGGGATATTTCATCTGCTGGCTTTGACTCCTTGGAAAAGCACACTTTTTCAATCTAATCTCCATAGACTTAAAAAAAAATCTGTTAGTAACTTATTCAAGTCAGTTAAACAAAAATATTTTTTCTTCCTAAGTACTTTCAGCAACAAATATTTAAACATATTCTTCCTTCTAAAGTCTATACGGAGAATGTGAGATTAAAATATTATTTACTCTTTCAAAGTTTAAAAAAATAGGATAAATATGTTTTTACTTTCCAAGGATTTGACAAATTACTGCTGTTCAAACAATCTTGTAATCTAGAATTTATGGTGAGGGAATGTAATATACACAGATTGACATAGCAAAAATACAAGTGAATATACAAAATAATTTGTAATTCTTATAAGATCATGGCTGCAATCCAAATATGCTTGCACAAAATTCTATATACCGTAAGCAGTAGAGTATATATACTGTTCAGTATTGGAAATTTTCTTTTTTTTAGAAGAAAATATGGGTTTTTTTATTAATGTATGTGACAGAGCAACTGTTTGAATGCAAGCTACACTTATAGAAACTGGCTTTTATAATTTTATAATTAAGGCGATCCTGGACTCATGATTGTATGCAGACACATGCAAAATCAGAAATATATGCTTGTTGCTGCTAGCCTAGTTATGTGAAGCTCAATCGTAGTTAAATGATATTATAGTGCCAAGAACAGTGATCATAGCGTGTAGTGTTATCCATGAAAAAGTAACA
This sequence comes from Vipera berus, assembly GCF_964194415.1. NCBI lineage: Eukaryota > Metazoa > Chordata > Lepidosauria > Squamata > Viperidae > Vipera > Vipera berus. The sequence continues at coordinate 36,030,795 of NC_138203.1, read as the reverse complement.
TTCAGAAAGTCTACACCTTCATAACTTGTTCTAAAGAGCATGAAAATCCATCAGAACAACAAAATTATATATGATTTATTCATATTATTTCTCAGGTTAACCTACTGACTATAAGTCATTAGCCTCTGACACCAGTACAGAAATGAGGGTTACTTATTGTCTTCAATGGAATGGAGGTCAAAAGGCAAAAGGTCAATCCTTATAACAGGATATTTGCTTGGAACTACTTTCCACTATGAACCCCCCCCCCCCACACCCACTCATTTCATCTACTAGTGCATAGGAGAAGACATCACAATCTCATTAAGACATATCTACTTTAACAAAAGTTATATGAGAAATGTGCTATTGGAAAACAAAGTACAAATTACCAAAGAGACTAATCTAGAGACAGGGCTGCCACAACATTGCAATATCAAACTGGTCCCTTCTAAGCTTGTATATTGAGCAACCATGCAAGACAGTGCATTAATTTGCATACCAGATGATTTCACATATTGCTATGATTAGAGAATGAATAATATATTTAGAATATTAAGCTAGTATTTATAATGGCACACTGATATTCTTCAGTCTTCTTTCAGTTTTGAAAAAGTAAATATAGGAAAATTAATTTATGAACAGACATCTTCAGTTAAAATGAACAGTTTTAGTGGTGTCCACAAAGGGTATCAAAACAGGGAGATGCCTCTTGCCTGCTTTGATATCTCTCACCATGTCGAATGGATTATACTGAATGAATTATACAGGAAATAATGCTGTTATGTATTACATTGATGCTTCTACAAATACTCTTTCATTTACAATAGACTTGATAAAGTGCAAATTTGGTCAAAATACCTAAATAAAGCATGCTTTTTGAATTGCATCCAAAGATAGTTAGACAAGATTTCTTCCTCTAGTGGCATGCTATTATTTATTCAACTCAAGCAAAACATTGTACTCATATTTCGGTCTGCTGTCTCCTTGACTGGCTCAGTACAGTTATTGCCCACCTTTTCTTTAGTCCTTTAATTGTTTTGAAATCTTTTTACTTCTGTCAAGTTACAACCATTTGACCCACATTTTTGCTATGTGGCTCCATTTCTCCAACTCTCTGAAAAGGTATCTCTGTGAGACTCTGCATCCCTTTAATTGAGAAGGGAACTTCAATTTTTCCCAGCTTTTGCCCCTTGCATTCTTCAGAGGCGTGCCATGCATAATTTTTCCATTAAACTAAGTTCTTGATAGCTGAAGAATAATATTAATTTCTCAGGCTGGCAGTCTGGGCTCAATTGTTAGAGATAGTTCGTACAGTGTGTCCTCATCTATGATGAGACTTTTGTCCAACAAGTACTGAGTGACCTGGGAAAGCAATAATATGAAACAATTGTTTGGTGATGTTGGAATCATTATACACTTTCTTGAATAGAATTATAGTTTTTCTCAAAATGAGATGTTTCGATCTTCATACAAACAAGAGAGGAAGCAGATACGTAATTTAGAAAAGAAAAGAAACACTTTTTTTAATGCAGATGGTAGGAGGTCATGGGCCTCAGTCAGACAATTTAACTTGCCGTAACCTCTATCTAAGCAATGTGGCTAAAATCACCTTCTTCTCCACATCATCTCACTCAATGCAAAGTGACTGCTACTTATACAGATCAATCTAGAGAAGGAACCCATGTTTTGTTTTATGTTTCCTCTTTGGCTTGTATGGTAACGCAAAAAGAAATCGTGAATAGTAGCCAGCAGTGTCCAGATGGCAGCAAGGGATCTTAAGTGGCATCAGCTGATCATGGTGTCACAATGCAAACCCTTCTCCTTTTCTAGGTGGTCACATTACACACATGCACAAAAGAAGGAGAGCTTCAGCAAATATTGGGATACAGCTTGTGCCACTCTGTTCTCCCCTTGCCCCCCACCCCACCAGCTGTTATATTTTATTTTATTTTTTATTTTTATTTTAATTCCATTTATATCCCGCCCTTCTCCGAAGACTCAGGGCAGCTTACAAGCTTAGCAGTAGCCTTCATTCTATGTATATGCCTGCTTATTAGGGCTTTCACACACACCCCCAAGCGGCATTATTACAAAGTCAGCTTAATTACTATTGTAGATCACATTGCCTCTGAATATAGGTACTCCAGAGCCCAGAATTACAGTTGTAAGTTGTGCCAGTCAGTAAACAGGACATCACATAACTAATTCCATTTTACAGCATTTGTGGTGGTCATTAAGTGAATCACCATGGTCATTAAGCGAATCTGCAGTTGTTAAGTGACTGCTGTGGTCGTTTAACAAATCCACTGCCCATAATGAGTGTTTTTTGCCAGAAAAGTACAGGTAGTCCTCAACTTATACCAATTTGTTTAATGACCAATCAAAATTACAATGGCATTAAAAAGTGACTTTTGACCATTTTTCACAGTTACTACCATTGCAGCATCCCGATCAAAATTCACAATCAAGCTTGGCAAGTGGCATTTATTTATAACAGTGGCAGTGTCCCAGGGTCACGTGAACACCTTTTGTGACCTTCTGACAAGCAAAGTTAATGGGGAAGCCATATTCACTTAATAACCCTGTTACTAACTTAAGTGATTCACTTAAGTGATTCACTTAACAACTGTGGCAAGAAAAGTCATAAAATGGGGCAAAACTCACTTAACACCTATTTTGCTTAGCAGTGGCAATTTTAGGCTCAGTTGTGATCATAAGTTGAGGACCAGCTGCAAATGCCAGTTTCCGGCAAAAAAAGTCATAAATCACAGTCATGTAACCAATGAGATGCTATAAACAGCCAAAATGCAATTATGGATCCATGAGGAGGGGCAGTTGGCAGAACTTTGAATCTGGTCATAAGTACTTCTGGGTCTGTGGTAACTTAGGACTGGTTTTAAGTTGCTGGTGTTTAACATCAGGAATTCAGTTATCTCAGCATGATCACTAAGCTTTGAAACCCAACACTGACCAATAGATACCGGCCATGAAAGCCTACACCAGTATAATGCTGAATTAAACTTTAAATCACAAATCTCTTCACCTACCTTGCTGATAAAAAAATATGGTGCAGCATTTATTAATATATCCAGAATAAGGTAAAAACTTTATACTGTAGTAAAAAGAGATATGAAAATATTGTACCTTTTGTTGATGCTCTATTCGATAGGAAGCCTGTTGGAATTGACGTATTTCCCTGATAATATGCGATATCTGTTAAATAAGCAAGCATCAATAATCATTCCTTGTTGAATTTTAGAATTCTAAAATTGAGTTCTAACTTTTCTATATAGAATTTTCAATTTTATACAACTGTTTTCCTAACAGCATGTCCTGATTATCCAAACAGGCAACAATGCGTGTGGCTTATCAACTGCAGCCAACGAGAGTTAGGGAGGTATATCTGATGCCACTAGGTTTCAGCCTAAATTCTGCAGTAGAGAATATTTTTTCTGTGGTTCTTTCTCTCCAGATCCTTTTTAAGAGAGGGTATGCAATATGGGTTTTTGAGTGGGTTTGAGTGTTCAATGTTTTATTGGGTAGATTAATTTTGTCCTGACTTACATTTAACTAGTGTGGGTTTAAAAAATATGCAAAAAATGGGCATGGATTCTCTATTGCCAAAATGGTGCTTTTTAATCCAGTTTAAGAGTGATTTTGTGTTGCCAGAGACACAAAGGAGATTTGATTGGGTCAATGTCTATGTTATGGATGTAATGGGAATTTGGCTAATCAAGACTATAATACTGATTCTCCAAAATATGCCAGTAGATGGTGATAGAACATTGAGTGTAAATACAAGTATCAACAATTGCTTTTTAATTTCTATCCGCACTATGAAATATAATCTTATATACTGTTACCTATAAATCCTTATAATTTTTTTAAAAAACCTGTATAAAAAAATTACCATTCGCATTTTAGAAAAATTGACGAGGCCTTCTTCAGTAACGTTTGGTGTTCCTTCTTCAATAAAAGCCAAATCTGTGAGGTACATCCCAAGATATGGCACCGAAGGAGGGTTGCAACTGCAGGATAAGAAATGACAGCTGTCAGGATTATGAGTTACAGATAATCTTTCCTCACTTTTCGCTATCAAAATGTATGGTAAATAAATAGTTTTATACTTTGCATAATATCTAGCAGAAACTACTCCAAATATGGATACTTAGGACAACAGCCTTAGAAAATACTATATTTATTAGGCTGAATTCATGGCATAACAGAGTTGTTTTTAACTTTCAGATTTGATTGTTAATGTACTATTTTAATTAATTTGATTAATTGTAGGGAATTAAGTGTGTGAATAACAAGGCAACCTCCAGCCTGTAGACTATAGGTAGGACACGCACCAATTCAAAAAGTACCCTTTTTCCTCTCACATATTCTTGTGCAAAAAACCCCAAAATATCATTACTTCAGTGAGTCATTTTCCTCAAAGAAGAGATGTCAAGTTTCTTCTTTATCGTCTCTTGCATACATTATATGCTCAATGAAGCTGGGGTTATTTTTCTCTAACTTATCCTGCACAGAACAAACATTCCTTGATTCCTCCTGCATGGAAGAACTGCAAAAGGACAGTTTTGGACTCAAGGGGAACAACTTTGTAACAGAAGCTTCCATTCTACAAATCAGGGCGGTAGTCCAATGTGCCAGGGATGTGATGGTAAAAAGAGCCATTCCTATTTCAGTTCTGTATCTTTCCTGGCTAAATCAAAAGGTCACAAAACCATTGATATCTTCTGATTTGTTCATTACACAGATATTAGGGAGAAAAATCAGCTGAGGTTAAGAAGCAGGAGAAAAAGAGACGGAGTCCTTCCTGAAGAGAGACCAAGAATATGGAAGTGAAGCCAAATTAGCTATCTCTGACATAGTTCTGATTTCAGGTTTAAATAAAAATTGTCTCTGTGACTGCTAGGTTGAAGAATCAAAAGAATAATGCTTTTTATATTTTTAGCCCGTTGATAGGGCTCGCAACTTGGGCGTCCTCCTGGATTCATGGCTCAATTTTGAAGACCATATAGGAGCCGTGACCAGGGGGGCTTTTGCCCAGGTTCACCTGGTGCGCCAGTTGCGACCCTATCTGGACCGAGATGCCATACGCACAGTCACTCATGCGCTCGTGACCTCCTGTTTAGACTACTGCAACGCTCTCTACATGGGGCTGCCCTTGAGAACCACTCGGAGGCTTCAACTGGTGCAGAATGCGGCCGCGTGAGTTGTGATGGGGGTTTCCCGATACTCCCATGTAACACCTCTACTCCGCGAGCTGCATTGGCTTCCGGTTGCCCTCCGGGTGAGATTCAAGGTGCTGGTGATGACCTATAAAGGCTTGGGTCCGGGATATCTGAGGGAACACCTGCTGCCGGCATCAAGCTCCCTTCGTCCAGTGCGTTCCCACAGGGAGGGTCTTCTCAGGGTGCCGCCGATAAAAGATTGTCGGCGGATAACACCCAGGGGAAGGGCCTTCTCTGTGGGTGCGCCTGCCCTCTGGAACCAGCTGCCCGTGGAGCTTAGGACTGCCCCCGACCTCCGCACATTTCGCTGGGACCTGAAAACCTGGCTCTTCGAGCTTTCCGGCCCAGGCTGAGAATTTTTAACTGGGGTTTTTAATTCTAGGGATGATTTAATCTTTTTTTAATTTGTTTTTAACTTTTGTATTGGTTGTTTTAAATGCCCTGTAAACCGCCCTGAGTCCTTCGGGAAAGGGCGGTATATAAATTTAATAAAATAAAAAAAAAATAGTCCTACAGATGCAAATTTTAAATCATACAATAATTAGAACAAAATAAGAGACGTACTTCTTGAGTGTTTCTCTCAGATTTTTAAATCTTCCCTCAGATGACACAATCTTTTGAAGTTTATCCATAAGAGCTTTAGTCTACAAACAAAAATGATAAAAATGTAATACAACACAGAAAATGCTTCCTAAACAAGAATTTAGCTTCAAAGAAATGTGTAGTTCTTCAAGTAATCATCATTAAACATAGCCCCAAAATAAGAGGTTGGCATAGAAAAACTTTATATGTGTATTCATTGCTTTGTTCAACTTGTTCACATACACATAAAGTCAGAATTCTGTCCTACCACATGCTAAATATAACAGTACTGAAATAGGTGCATCATAAAATTGTTTAATTGAATCTATGGCTGCATGAGACATTTACATGAAAAACATGTATTTTTACAAGAATAATATTTAAACCGTTAGGGTAATGAATCCAGAAATGCACCCTTATGAAAAGGATACCAAAATATTAGGTTTCAATAAACTGCACAATTTTCTCATGATGAAAGTAATATGGTGCTGAACAGTTATCAGTTTTCATGAAAAGTCTCAATCTGTATTAATTACTTACTTGTTTAGAAACCTTTGCCCAGGTTTTCTTTAGTCTGTAGATTGCACTTCTGTTCAAGGCTGATGTGATTTCAAGGACACCATTGTAGTTGTGTATACATCGGCAAATATCTGCCACTGCAACCCATTTCTCAATGGCATTAGCACGGGAACTGATATCAGTGTAATTCATAATTTGGGATGCTACAAGGTTGCTCATCTAAATGAAAGAACTAGCGCCATAAATATTTGCATTTACAAGACTGAATTAAACACCATTAATGATATAAATATGTCTGGCTATTAGCAAACAAAACATATATCACAAAAATGATGAAAAGCTATCGGGCAACCCTTTCCAACCTGGTACCCATCAAGAATATTTGAAATACTGATAACACATTTGAGAGGTGTTAAATTGCAAAAACCTCTAATAAAATAAAACAAAACACAGAAATTATTGAAGAGATAGCAAAGGAAACTCTTTACAATAGAGTCCAATAGCCTACTAGGAGCAAAAAATCAATATGACATCTAGGCAGAAATAAGAAATCAAAATAATAAGGAACAATTCATTTTATATACTCTTAATAAAATGTAATTTAGTTTCTTTTGCCATTGTTTGGCAATCTCAGCAGATTTCTTAAGATTCTACTTTTTAAAATGCTTCCTATCAAACTCCTTAGCTACTCTTCAGGAAAACTGGAATCCTTTGGTAACTTTTAGGGTCACAGAAATATTTTTAATCTACCATTCTTGTATTCTTAGGAAGTATTCTCTATTTCTATGACAACTCACATCGTTAAAATGTTGGCTGGTTTTCATAATGTAAGGTGTTCTTTCATTTTTATCCAATTTCATCCAACCCTGCCCAAGAAATTCTCTGGAAAATAAAAATAAAAAAAGAAACAGCAGCAAAGAGAGAATATTTATTTCTATTCGCTCCATTGATTTGGAGACAGCTTTACAATTCTGGAATGAATTCTTCTCAACTACTAAAAATGAATTGGTTACATAAGTAAACGTCTTTACTAAAAGCCTTATTAAATCAGGAAACAATGTTTGTTTAAAAAAAAACCACGTTTACTTTTGTAAACTTTCTCTACCCAGATCTTTAAAGTAAGAAAAATTAGGAGACAAGTTCTAAACCTTTTATACTACAGTAAGATCCCACTGGAATCCATTATAGTCTTATTTTCCTATTTAATGTGATCATACATGTGAACAGGGCTTTTTTTTAACTCATAGAATGCCCAGAATGGAGTTCCGGCACCTTTTTTGGATGGAACCTTGTAGGGTAGGCAAGGTGGGTTATATGACATGTGTGAGTTCCGGCACCTTTTTCTTTTACAAAAAAAGCACTGCATGTGAATCATGTATTTTACTTCAGATAACTTCTTTACACTCATTATTCTCTTCCCTCTCCAAACAAAATATTCATGGAATATGCTTTGAAAATGGTAGTACTTTCTCTTTGCTGATATAGTACAGACATTAGGAAACATAAAGCCACCTTTTACAGACTCAAAGTGCTCATCCATCTGACCCATATACTGTATGTCAATATTGTCTGGAAGTAGTATTGAGGCTTTCAAACCAAAATTTCACAAATGATTTTTCCTAGTTTTACCTAGAGATGAACTTGTTTCCTTTATATTCAGAATGCAATTCTCTACTTTTGAGTGGTCCTTCCCTGAATGCTACATACTCAGCCTTTAATGGACTTGCTATCTGCCCTACAGATTTCCTGAATTGGCAGCACATAAAAAATTTTTATTGTTGGTTCTTTGGAGCTGTATTATGTATGGATATTTTAGCCTTTTCAGGAAATAAACTGCACCCTGCTCACAAAGAACAGCTTAGAAGTACTATGCTATTACTGCACTGTGCTCTGATACTAGACTTTTATGATCCAATTATGTTGAAAGTTATGCACTGATTCCATTTCTCCTGTCTATATGATCCATTCCAATTTTGTGCAAATTCTTGTATTATCTAAATCTTTGCTTAGAAATATTTGCATTCCCCTAATAATGACTGGAATACCACTTACTCATAAGGTATGCTTCTGAAGACAATGTGATCTAAGAGAGTTATTTGTTCAGCAAGTTCCATCGCTGATAATGTTTCAAAGCATTCTGGTTTTGGACACTCTAGCTGTAAGGAAAAAAATATATTTTAAACTGTTTAAAAGGCAATTTTAACCTTTTTTATTTGTTTTCTGCAATATTAGGTTAATAGCTGTTTTATCCATTTTATCAGTCAGATTTTTTTATTTGTGGAAGAAAAATCCTGAAAGGGAACAGCACTTATGTAAATATGCTCTCTGTTATTTAAGAAAGAGAGTTACTTAGAGTACAATCCAGCCAAGTCCTCACTGAACTGATTTCAACAGAAATAAAACATAAAATACACTGGGGAAAAATCATCTTCCATAATGAATTTTCCCTTTTTCTGATAGATTATTATTTACCCAGATTTAAAAATGTTTATCATTTTTATACATGTTAATGAATTTTAATATTCTATTTTATTCCTAAAATTAATACATTAAGATTTTAGAAGTTAAGAGTGCTTCCAAAAGAGCACCGACAGGTTATATTCTCATTTCTCTATCATTGAAACAGCATTTCATGAATTCTTATTTCTGAAACCCAGAACTGTTTCCCTAATGTTGTAAACTAATAAAACCATTTCATTTTCCTGGTGGCTTCCCCACTGGCTTTGCTTGTGGGAATTCAGTAGGCAAGGTTGCAAATGGTAATCATGCGGCCATGGTTCATTGTGACTAGGTTTAAATCCCTGTTATTCGGTGTTGTTGTGAAGCCCCCCATGGTCATACAAACAAAATCCAAGGGCTTGGCAACCAGGTCACACTTATAATAATTGCATCATCTCGTAGGTATATGAACAAAATACAAGCACTTGGCAACCAGCTTGAACTTATAACCAGATGCAGCACTCCACAGTCACATGATGGTCATTTGCTATCTTCTCTGAGCCTTTTCACAAGAAAGTCAATGGGGAAACCAGTAGGGAAGGCTGCGAATCACTCAGATAAGTCTTCCTCATCCCCGGCTTTTCATCACTTGCATGCACTACACATTCCTTTCTCCATTCACTCGCAAAAACCCCATGTCCTCCTGCTTCGGCTTCCATGTGCTTGTGCATATGCACACATACCCCTCAACCCTTTTTCTATGGCCTCTCTGCAGTCACACACATGCATTTATCCCATGCCCTCTTTCCCCAACACTCACATATTTCCAACATCCCACTCCTTTTCCCCCTGCCTCCATGCACCCTACCCCCATTTCCTGTTTTCCAAATCTCCATGTACTTGCACATACGGACATACCCCATGCCCTTTCCCCAGCCTCCCTGTGCTCACATGCAGGTACCTCTTGCCCTTATTCCCTGGCCTTCCTCAGCTTGCACTGTACTAAGCAGTCCCTTCCCCCAACTCATGTGTGGTTTGCCAACTCATGTACCCCGGGGCCTCTGTCTCCCTCCAAAAGCATCTCTGCACTCTTTACCTGGGATCTTTTCACTTTTTGCTTAATTGAGTCTGGGGTTAAGCAACAATCAAGATGGCCTGGATTGCTGTCACTGCTGATGTAGTCAACATGGCACCACATTGCTTAGTGACAGCAACTCCAGCCCCAATTGCAGTCATAGCTTGAAGACTACCTGTAGAATGTTGTTATTCAGCATTCCAGGCAATCAGACATACCCTCTTATAGTTGTTGTTAGCTGCTAAGTCATGTCCGACCCATCGCGACCCTATAGACAATGTTCCTCCAGGCCTTCCTGTCCTCTACCATCTTCTGGAGTACATTTAAGCTCACACCCACTGCTTCAGTGACTCCATCCAGCCACCTCATTCTCTGTCGTCCCCTTCTTCTCTTGCCCTCAATCTTTCCCTCTTCTAGTAAACCACCCCATTTCAACTAACAGCACTATGGTTACTTAATCAGAACCTGAATATTGTTGAAGTGGATAGCTATATTTGGGGTTCTTTTCTGTCTTTTAACATTTCTTATACTCCTATAAATCCTCAGATTCTGTATATGTCTCCTCATGGATTCAGACAGACTTAAAGAGATAAAATACTATAGATAAGGGGAAGTTCTAAAGACTTGCTAACACACAATTCTTAAAATAAAAATGCATAGTATGGGCAGAATCCTAGAGTAATCATGTTCCTACAACAGAATAGGAAAAAGAAGCTTAATGCGGTGAATAATGCCTAGATCTTGAAAAAGGAGTTTGCTGTCACTGTTACATCAAGCACCTTACAAGGTTAAAAGATTTTCACTTTTTAAAAATAAGTTCCTGTTTATGTTTGACTTGCAAATTGCCACTGCAATTTTAAACAGCCATTGCAGGGTTTATTTGAGGAACTGCCTCCACCTGATTTACATGTACTTGTCCATCAGGTCTAACAGAAGAGATATATTGTTGTTCCTGGTGAAAGAGTTTCCTCTGGTGGGGCCCAGAAGATGGGCCTTTTCTGCCATTTTCTGCCATTAGTCCCATCCTTGATATTCTTCTGGAAATCCTCAAAACATGGCTGTGTCAGCAGGTTTTGGGCTCTCAAAGAAATGGTGACTTAATGAGATGGCAGCATTGTTTTTAATATCAATTTTTCTTCTCTACCATCTTGCAATAAATCTTGAAAATACATACTAACCATTCTCTGCTACCAAATGTCATGGGAGGATTATTACTCCCCTATCAGAGGGCGATGAACCGTGGTTCATTTGAAGCATGGTGAACATCAAAGAAAGAAATCCAAGGCATATTCTAGTGTAAAACTTTTAATGAGAAAACAAAAGACCTAACTGACTACATCTCTCATCAGGCAGAATACAAAGTAAAAGTGAGAAAACTTTTTCTAGACAGGCGCACTTAGTAGGACAAAACAGAGTAAAACCATAACATGGCTGAACATGTGACATTCACTATGGTTACATGATAAGATAGTAACACAGGTGCAGAGAGCAGGGGAAAATGTACAGACAGAAATGAACAAAGCTGGCAAAACTAGAAAAAATGCAGTGACAATTAATATTGCTTGATGTCTTTTTAATTGTACCTGTTTTAGTATTTTGATTCTGCTATTGCTTTTTATTTTGTAATATTTAGAATCACTTCTCTGTGAGATGGATGGCTATATAAATAAACAATTTGTGTAATAAAATATATAAAATAATGATTTATAAATAGTTTCTGAAGGTATGACTCATTTTATATTGGTATATTGAAGTGAAAGTTCCACATTTTGCATAATATCTCAATAAACCAAAGTTTATATCCATAGCTATTTTGTTTCATTTTAACTACTGAACAGTTGAAACATCTAGTGATCAAAGGAAAATATAACAGAGAATTATGTGCAAAAAAGGCAGTAATAAAGGAATAGTCAAGCATAATTTCCAGAGATTAAGCTCAATTTATATAAATAAAAAATAAACCAAACATATATTTATTTAAATAAACTCACCATCTGCATTATATCTTCTATTTTTAAGTGTGTGTCATCTTGATCCTCCTGAGAAAGTGTCCTAAAAATAATTAGCGATGTATTTTATTTCACAATGAAATTTCTGCAGTCTTTTGCACTACTTTTAGTGGTTACCTTATAGGTATTCCAAGTATACAGTATATGCTTATTCATTCTACTAGTATGCTGTCAAATAAATGTAGACTCATGGTGCTTTACAAAACAATCAATAATATAAATACTTTAAACCAATATGTAATCAAAGTTACAGCAATTAAAAATAAATTATAGTTATAAATTATAGCCACAGGAAAAATAATAATAAAAAATACAAATAAATGAATAAGTCATTCAAAGTTAAATAAATTGAAGACAGCAAAAACAAACTAACCAAATATTCACAGAAAAATTAGTAGCTGCTTCTGGAACATTATAGGGAATGGAGGAAGTCTTAACTGTAAGGGGAAGTATTCTGCAAAGCAGGAGCAGCAATTAAGTCTCTGTGTCTCTTCTCCTTTCTTCAAGAAAGTGGGATATGATCAAAAGCTTCCCTAAGAAGAACTTACAGGATGTATCTTCATGACTGCTGTCTTGAAATAATGCCTAATAAATGATAGCCATAATTTTTAATGTCTCTTCAGAACCAAGTTCCACTATGGCATGTAAGTATTGCATTTTCAGAATGATATTCAATTGTAATGCCTCTAGTACTCTATAAATACATGCTAGATACAGTATATTCCATGCTATTTCCATACATTTATAAAACAGCATAGGGACTGAGAGAGACACCTGATGCATTTAATGTAAAACCTATCTTCAAGATGACATGCAATTATGAAAAATCATTCATTGAATACCGATGTTCAATCCCTTGCAGATCCACTGATACTGATTCTCACATCTACCATCTGTCAGTAAGGCTATCAAATGATCTGAGGTAATTGTGTAATACAAAAGTCAATTATATAGGCACCAATATAAGCATGATCTTTTCGTAGAGCAGTTCTGCCTATTTGCCCTGATCTGAGGACAGGGCGTAGGGCAAATAATACCAGAAACAAGAGTTTTATGAAACTGTCCAGACTAACATGTTTATTATGCTATATAAGATGCTATAGAGGTTTTTTGTAGCTTTTCTTGCAGAATAATATTTTGGTGCTACTTCTTTGGAAATGTTTAAGGTATTTTTTGGTTTTTCAATTGTAGCACCAAAGTGGAACTGGAAATTATTGCTTGTATCATGTAAACAAGTGGGTTGGATGAGTTATTGGAGGGACTGAGCTTCTCAGATTGCTTGTATGTAATATATTTAGAATGTTCATATATTTTTAATTTACAGTCAAACTTTTGGTGAAAAGAAGAACAAAAAGATACCAATTCTTCATGGGTACAATTTTCCAGTATATGTTCCTTAGAGAAAGATTAAAATGGCTTTAACTCTTTATAAAACAGTTGCTCAGCAACACATTTTTGTAACAAATTTTTATTTCCCCCCTTTTTAAAGTGATATACTGAAACTAAACATCTGAATCGATCATATTCGTGTTTCTTTCATAATACTTCTGTTATGAAACTCATAGATCCTCTTTACCTGAGGATATTCGCTGTAGCTTTCCTTTCTTGTGGCAAAAGGTCAGGGTCTCTCAAAACCTCTTCTAGTAGATTAAGAACACTCATCTTCAATTCATTATTTAATTCAAAATCCTGCAAAACAAAGTATTTCTGGATGACGGAAGAATCATGTTAGAGATTTAGTCTGTGAGCATGATAAATATTTTTAAATAAATATTTATTACTACATAAATACATACATTTGTTTTTGCATATTATAATTTTCTGGTTAATTTGTTTACAGTTTTTTGCACACCCTTCTGGCAATTATAATTATCTTATGTATATCAAGTTCCATGCAAGCCATTTTTGAACAACTTTTACAATTAGTTCTTTTATGATAGTGGCATTGTTTAACCATTATCCTATAACTTAATTGCATGTTGCTTCATTAAATTTAGAACAATTACATTCATTACTTGACAAATTGGTAATAAAGTGACACACCTGTGAAAAATAGTTCTATAATCTATTATTTTTATGTGATCTACTCTTTAAAACACTAGGATACTGTTAGGTAAAATGCATGAAAATGGAAGCTTAAAGTTTGCCACCATTTAAAACTGCACCAAAGTTTCACAGTTTTAAAAACTGCATCGTCTTGAAACTAGAAGTGCTACAAAATTGACTTCATTTAAATTTATTCTGAATGCTTGTAAATTAGTATCCAAACATTTTTTCACCCCCACGCTCTGGATATCAAAAATTACAGGGGTTTAAGAGTCCTTAACTATTTTACTAGTCTTACCGTCAGCATTGAGACAACTGAGAAACTGTAGCCATTTTACCTTTTGTTTTCATTGTGGGTTTTTTTGTTGTTTGGTATTTTCAGATGGAGAAGGAGGGAGGGGGAAATGCTTGAGCTGTTTCAATTAGCCATAACAATTGCAACTGTGTGAGAATCCAGGTCAATGTCAGAAAAAGTTTTGGCGGGTTGAAAAGTTGGGAAGAGAGCCCGCATTTTAGAATAATTGGTGAATGTGATTTATGACAGCCGTTCTGGGGTGGGAATTGCAACTTGTTACTTTGTAACAGGGGGAAGGGAACTTTAGTCTTGGGTTCACCTATGTAAGTGCCGATACTCTGTTTCCTAAATAAAATATTCTTTAAAGAAGAAATCTTTGCCTTGAAGTTTTTTTAATTGGTTTTCATCTATTGGAACTATGACACTTACAGTATTTTGTAATATTTGCTTTTATTTACATATACAATACATAAATTTTGCACATATGAATGTTTCTTTCCAAAATACTATTTCATTAATAGGTTCTTCAGGGGTCTTACACAAGAAAAGTGCCTCCAGAGTTCTGACCAAATTTTCCCACATCCAAGTACATCTGAAATTTTAATTCACCCAAGCATTTTTTTCATTCCATTTTAATTAACTCATTTTTAGGAGAAGAGAATCTAGGTGAGCCAAGCTTCACATTCTTTTAGGGCAATTAACAATGGTTATAATCTGTAACTACCGCATTCAAGTGAAATCATGGACAACTTTAGGCAAGAAAATCAGGATCTTTTATAACCAGAGCCCATGGATTCTAGACAATATCCAGAAAAATTATTAAAGAAAGATTTGATTTACAAGTTAAAAGCAGAAGAAACATTTCTAAGAAAACAGCACATTCATAAGATTACTGTGGAACCAAAGCAATTTATAGAAATAATGCTGGACATCCCATGAAGTTCAGTTTGTAATGAAATAGATTTGTTTCTTGTTAAGGCAATTCAGACTTCTCCCAATATGGAATCTGAATCAAAGATACACTAGTAATTAATTAATAGGAGAGTTTATGGAAGGAGACATTATCTGCACATAATTGGAACTCAAGATAATTTTAGGTTATTAAAAGTAATATTTTATAAGTATTTTCACTGCATAGTACTTTAGAATGGGAAAGAAATGCCTACACCATATAAAATCAATAGGCAGGTAGCTGATCTGCTATGTAATTATGGAATCTCATTTATCCTTAAAAATATGTGTTATTTATCTCAATCCTACAAAATAGAACAGACCAATTTTCTCTTTCTCTCCTATTTAATAGATGTTCCTTCCTCCATTTCATAAACAAGACTATTTCAAAAGGGATATGGTAGAAGATAGCCATCAGTGAATTCATGTGTTGAAATACCTTCTGTCAATGTTTATGCTTGAATTAATTGAACAGCACTAACTCTAGTCATTTATATTTCAGGTTACTGCAGATGTTTCAATAAAGGATTTAATCCAAAAGCTTCAACTCTCCAGCATTTTGGAGAAGTCTCTTTTATAATGAATACCATCACATGAGGAGCAATTCAGAATATGTTTCCATAGAAACAGAAACAATTATCACCAGCAAAGTTCCTGAAACTCCTGCACATTTAACTTTCCACGTAGGAACAGGAGAGATCTATGTCTGAATTTTGTGCATGTCTTTTCAAATAGTTAACCAACTATGCATTTTCCTGAGATTACAGTTCTGTTTCATGTTTTGAGTTTTGATGTGCTTTTGTTTGAAAAATTATGTAACAGATTGCCCTGATATCAATTTATCTGCCTGTTATTACTTTTATAAAAAGACCTCATCCTCAATCATTTTTAACAAGACATGTTAAAAGGCCATGAGAGTAATGTTATATTAGATTGGGAATGTCATGCTTCATGTTTCTAAGGAGTAGTATAGAAGAATAGAAGAAAAATGAAATATACTGTATGCTTGAAAAGCTCTTGCAATAAAGATTTTGACAAACAATAAATAAAAGTATTTATTTGGGCTCTTGAATACACTGAAATGTTAAAACAAACATGTAATAGTTATCAGATTTTTTTCCTGATTTTTAAAAAAATTAAAAAAAATTGATTTGTAAACTAACTGAACCTTTTAAAGTATGCTTGTGGAAATTTGAGTTAGTGTTGTCCACAAAGGACATGGAGCTGCCCTTGAGGACCACCCGGAAGCTCCAACTGGCACAGAATGCAGCCGCGAGAGTTGTGTTGGGAGTTTCCCAATACTCCCATGTCACACCTCTGCTCCGTGAGCTGCATTGGTTGCCAGTTGTCTTCCTGGTGAGATTCAAGGTACTAGTAATGGTGTTTAAAGCCCTACATGGCAGGGGTCCGGAGTACCTTAGGGAACACCTGCTGCCGGCGTCAACTTCCCTCCGCCCTGTGCGTTCCCACAGAGAGGGACTCCTCAGGGTGCCACCGGTCAGAGAATGTAGATTGGTGGCCCCCAGGGGGAGATCTTTCTCTGTGGGCGCCCCGGAGCTATGGAACCAGTTACCGGTTGAGCTCCGGACGGCGCCCGATCTTCGCTCCTTTCGCCGCGATCTGAAAACATACCTGTTCGAACAAGCTGGCCTGGCCTGAGGGGGGATTGGTGGGGTTTTTTACTATCATTTTATTGGGGTTTTTATTAATGTACCAACTGTTTTTATGGGCATGTATTTAATTATCTTTTAATTTTTGTAACTCTGTGTTTTATTCTTGCCCTGTACACCGCCCTGAGTCCTTCGGGAGAAGGGCGGTATAGAAATATTAATAAATTAAATTAAATTAAATTAAATTAAAAATCAAGATCTTTTATAACCAGAGACCATGGATTTTCCAAGTTTATTCACATGCACAGACAAAAGCCTGAGGTTTCACTCATGACACACTTGTCCTCTTGCACATTTTGACAAATCTTCCTGTAGACACTCATGAACCTATCCACCCATCCCTTAGCAATTCTAGAATATACTAATGAAGTCAGGAGTTTTTTTAGTATATTCCTAGTAAGAAATGGTTACTTATGTAAGGTTGAAGTATGAAATTATATTTTTATTATTTTTTAAAAAAAGTTGTTTGATACTGCAAGAACAAATTTCAGAGTAAATGCATTTCATTATCCAGACAATGTTCTAAGTTCCTACTCCCTACTCAGCAAACAGAATGAGAGAGACATGAATTACAGTTTGGTATTCTCTGGTGGAATATTTCCTCTCTTGTGAGCTTGTACCAAGAGGTAGCATGTTACAGCTACTATGTAATCCATTGTCATTTTCAGAGGTCAAAGTTAAAGTTGAGATTGAGTTAAATTCTCAACAAAATGTTCCATATCAAGTATCTTTGAAGAAGAAGCAAAAGTTAATCTTTAATAGCCCTTTCAGTCTTCAATGCAAAACTTATATTGCATGCAAAAGCATCATATTCCATTGTCTTAAACGCAGATGCAGTTACTGTGGTCTTTAAAATATATTCCCACCTGAAATGTGCCAGAATAGAACATTTTCCTACCAAAATCCTTTTCTGCTCTTTCTTACACATTTACAATTGTGTTGTGTGGTTGTTTCAGTTGTGGGTCCTTGTTTCCAACTTTTTTCATATCTGCTGTATTTACTATTTTTATTATGGGATCAAAATCACATCAACAATATGTCTAAAATGAAAAGAAAAATGACCTCTCTAACACTAGAAATGAATTGGGATGTATTACTGTACATGTAATGATCCTTGGCCCTAGGATGACTTTTTACTGTGAGTTAATTTACTTTTATTTATTTAGCGTATGGCTGGTCACACACAGAATTAAAAGCTAATTTACTGCACATGATAAAGAAGAATGCTAATAGCATTTGAAGTTCCATTATGTATTCTTACTCTTTGTCTGCCATGATAACCATGAGTGTTAGCAATCCAATGGGAGAAAAGAAGAAGAAAATGTATTCCTGTTACATGGAATATGAGACAAGGAAGAAAACATTTTTGAGTAACATAATACTTAAGAATAAGGCTCTAAAAATATATGAGTACATTTCTCAATGCACTGTAGTTATAAAGTTTTGGCACCATACTCCACAACTACCTTTTTCCCACAAGTTCAATATCTCTTGTTATGCAAATACATTTTATGTAAGGTTTTGGAGGAATGTAACTTTAGCATTGAGAGAGATAACTAGATACATTTAGAAAAATGCTTAAAAGGAGAGACTTCTGGTTTTGTGTTGTGGTGAGACAGATACAAGAAGGCAGGGCTCTGCCTTCCGTGCCCAATTTCACCCTGCTGCAGGCCCTAAAAGGGCCTGAAGTCACATCAAAGAGGTGATGAAGGAGGAGGGATGCATCGATCACAGAGATTGTTATTTTCATTCAATCTGAGGAAAGCCCTCCAAACCAGCAAGGGAAAGACTGGCTACATTCCTGTGGCTAGCCATTAGCTGCTGACAACTGAAGAAGAAAAGCACTAATTAGTATCGTAAACAGCATGTTTGGAACTAGGTGAGAACATTGATCCTTTCTTTACTATTTTACAATTGAATTTCCTGGGAAAGGCTCCCATGAAGATAAAACCTCCAAACGTGAACAGAAGCAGCGTTTTAATTTTTTTTATGGGGGACAGAAATAATACTGAAGTGGAAGTAACATAAAGCTACAGCTTTGATAAATTTGAGAACTGAGATAATTGTTAAGATTTTCTTTTGGGAGAAAAAACATTTAGGTAAAATATAAGAAATCTATCCTTTGAATTAAGAGTGGAAAATGGATTTTGAATGACATCTAGTGGTGGATTTGAGTATACCACTACAACTAGCTTCCTGGCTGCTTGGTGACTCCTAGCTTAATGGAGAACAGCTGGCAATAAAGGAAAATATTTTGGCATACTTATCATCCTGACCTTCTTGGACTATAAACACTGAACTTGGACTTTTAATCTCAAGAACTACTAGGAGAGAAAGAAAAAATTGACTTTTGACTATGTCTGGCTGGGAGAGACCTTTGAGCTGTTTTCAGGGTGGTTGAACATTTTGAACATTGTGGATTACAACCTTGCCTGACCAATAATTGTTGGACACCTGAGACAAAAAAATTACTACAAAATATTGCTTTTAAGACTGGACCCATATTCTGGAACCTATTGGATTATAAAGACTACACATAAAGACCAGAAAACTAGATGAAACTTTGCTCTACTCTTATTAAGATTGGTGATACCAGAGGATCTCCGGGAATGATGCCTCAAGAAAAAAAAACACCTTTCAGAAGGAAATATACTCTATGCTACAACTAATTCACTAAACAATTGTCGCACACAATGAGGACACAAAAAGAAATCATAATGAGACTAAAAATAATTTAGATAATATAAATGAACAAATGTACAAACTAAATCTGCAACTAAAAAATTTCTAGACAATGACTACAAAGTATGAACAAATAAACCAGAAATCAGAAGATGAAGCAGAGGAAATGGACAAGAGACGGAAGAGATAAAAGAAGGGAAATATAAACTACCATATACATATAAAATACTGCAAGACTTAACCATAACAACAAAAATAGAAAAGATGCTTTATCCCTTAGGTCTGCAAAACATACCTGATGATAAGGAAAATGGTTTTTAAAAATGGAATATAGAGCCCTCGGGTGAAATGTCACAACTTGAGAGACAAAAAATGAAAAGAGAAATTGAGGGAGAAGAAAAGTGGCAGTTGCTTAAGGAATATAAATGGGCAGAATTCCCCCCAAAAATACCCTACCTAAATTATCTTCCTCATGCTAAGCAATTTTTACAAAAATAGAAAGAAAATTCCTGGGCAATTTAATTGCCTTAGTTTGGACTTGGCAAAGAAAGAAAGTGAGAGTTAGATTTAAAAAACAGAAGACTTGACCTATTAGAGGGGGCATTACATGTTTAATATGTAATTAAACATGTTTAATTTGTTTGAATATGATTAAAAGAACGGATGACCCTTAGATATAATTAAACTTTTATAATGAAAGATATGATTTAGCATTCTTTTTTCTTTTTCTTTTTTTGATATGGGAAATATGAAAATA
Organism: Vipera berus; assembly: GCF_964194415.1. Lineage (NCBI taxonomy): Eukaryota > Metazoa > Chordata > Lepidosauria > Squamata > Viperidae > Vipera > Vipera berus. The sequence continues at coordinate 36,010,548 of NC_138203.1, read as the reverse complement.
AGAGGATGGCTGGTATGGATAAAACTTTTAGCTATATAAATGTAATTAATATTGAGAAAATCATAACTGACAAAGATATTTCAAGCATTGATGGGAAATTAAACCTTAATAAGAACATGAAAATCAGGATATTGATTTATGAATTGATATTATTGTTAGTTGTAAAACATGATGAGGATATTTATATTTAACTTTGTATACATCAATAGTAACAAGAATTGTAACTGTGTAATGAGGGGAAAATGGAAAAAATATGGGGAAGAAAGAAGAATCAAGGAAAAAATACTGGATTGTGCAGTACTGAACAGATTTATATTGAAGAAGTTAATGTTAAATATGTGAACCCAGACAACATGCTGTTTACTAAGCACTAAAGACTGTAATTTTTAAAAATCAATAAAACATTAAGAAAAAGAAAAGAAAAATGCTTAAAAGGAAACCAAAATTTATCTACAGTACTATTCTAACTGTGATGTTATCTTACTTCAGCATACACTACACATTCTGATTTACAGTGGAAATAAGTTATCTTTATTTTTATTTATTGTATTTATGTCCTACCTTTTTTATTTGTATAGCTCAAGGTAGCATCACAGAGCCTCAATAACTCTGTGAGTTAGGCTGGGCTGGGCTGAAAGAGAGTGACCAACCTAAGGACATCCAATCAGCTTCTGTGCTTAAGGATAACTTGAACCAAAGGTTTCTAATCCATTTTAACTACCACTTTACTCAACATTTATTAGTTACCTGCTTATTTAGTAGTTTTAATCTCTGGAACTCTCAACACTATGTGAGTGAGTTTCTTTCACCTACTGTTTCCCTCCTTTAGCTTCACTGAAAGCCACTTAGAAAGATTGGCTTATATTTTCAACTAACAGCAGGGTTTTTTTGGGGTGTTTTTTGCAAGATGGCGGCGGCGACGGGCGGCATTTTGTGAGCTCCGTGACAAACTTTCACAATGGAAGGCCAGGAGCTCACTTGAGACCCACCGAGGCTGCATCTGGTCGGGGGTGAGCATCGGGCGAGCGTCGCTTCGGCGGCGTGGAGCCTTTCCCCCTGGGGCCTCTACCCCTCAGAGGATGGTAGCGGCGGTGGCGATTTCCTTCCTTGAGAATGCGGCAGCGGCGGCAGCAGCCTGGCGGCCGATTTCCCCAGCGCTCGGGATCAGCTGCCGGGCGCCGTTTCTGGCTGCTCTGCGGGGCAGCGGCAAGACAGTTTTTCGGGGGGGCGGAGGCTTGGGCATCCCCCAAGCCGGCTGCGGACCGTCTGGCGCCCGTTTTCATCTGGTGGGCGCCTTTCCCAGCTGCTTGAACTGTTTCCTGCATGCCGTTGCCGTTTTGGCCTGTAAAATGGCCACAGAACATCTGGCGCCGGAATCATCTGGTGGGCGCCATTTCCAACATGCTGGCTTTGCGGAGGCTTCTTACTCTGAACATGGCAGAGACCTGGCGGCCTGGAAACCGGCCGCGGAATATCTATGGATTAACTGGGTTAGTCTCTGGCAACATGGTTGTAGCTTTCTATCCTATTTAATTGCTGCTGCTGCTTATGGGGTTGGTAGCCTGAAGATCAACCCTGCTTGTGATTATGACAGCATTAGGACTACATCGGATGATGGCTTAAGACCGATGCAGGGTTTGGATGGATTGAGACTTTCTTCTCTTGTGTCTCCCTTGATGGTCCGGAACAAACCCGGGATTGGGCCACGGTGAGAGGGCGGCCCCGAACTGGTCATCAACCTCCCCGCTGGTGTGAGAAGCCAGTGGGGGAGGTTCCACCCGGCAACCATGTTTACCTAATTCAGACTGAATCTCACAGCTTTGGTGAGAGGTTAGCTGTGAGTTCATCATCTAGACCGGCTCAGGTGAGAGCAGAGCCGGATTGGTGGACAAGGACATGTTCCAGTTTTAACATCTGAACATCTATAATATCCTATAACATCTGACAACATCTGACTTCCATTGTGAATAATGGCTCACACGGATTTTTATTTTGTATGGCCCGATTACAATACTCTGGGCCGGACTTGTACGCCCTCAGGGGGGCTCCTCCCTCCTGGTCACGACCAGCCCGTTCGCTTACCATCTCCCTTGATGACGGACCCAATTGTTGGGATCCCGAGAGGTGGTTGGGTTTATCTAGGGGCCTCTGGGGAAGATGCATCGAGAGGCCCCTGATACGTTTTCTAGCCGGTTATTTTAAAGGGTTAGGCAGGGGGAGGAATAGTGGGGAGGGGAGGGAATTACTAACCGGCACTCAGTCTGGGCTGGTTATGGCCTCTGGCGGGATGGGGTTGGGGGTGGAGGCTGCTGGCTCCGTGTGTGCTGGGGTGGGGTGTCAAATCCCCACGACGATAGGGAATGGCAGCAGGTGGTTGCACGGAGGGCCACATCAATACCCGGGATCGCGCCCTCGCTATCTTCAAGCGGTGGCACGCTCTGACCCTCTGGTTAGCACCCTCTTACCCAGGGATGAGGGTGATCAGGTCCCTGAGCTTAGGCTGGTTTATTTTAATGCCAGATCCGTCGTTAACAAGGCTCCCCTCGTTCGTGATCTGATCGAGGAGGATCGCGCGGATCTGGCATGCATTACGGAGACCTGGTTGGGCTCGGAGGGACGGGTGCCTCTGACTGAGTTATGCCCTCCAGGTTTCCGGGTGCTACACCAGCCACGGGCTCAGCGTAGGGGTGGTGGGGTGGCGGTGGTTGTTCGGGAGACTTTATGTCCGCGGGAGGCCACCATTGTCCAGATAGCTGGGAGTGAATCCCTCCTCCTGAGATGCGGTCCTCGGGCTCAGTTGGGCTTGTTGCTCACATACCTGGCGCCCAGCTGTGTGGCAACAGCCCTGCCCGAGCTGCTCGACACTCTCTCAGGGTTGGCGGTGGAGTTCCCCAGGCTTATGGTTCTGGGTGATTTCAACCTGCCTTCACTGGGAGGGTCGTCTGAGTTAGCTCGGGAGTTCATGGCCTCCATGACGGCCATGGGCCTGACCCAAGTTATTGAGGGCCCGACTCATGTGGGGGATCATACTCTCGACCTGGTGTTCCTATCTGGACAGTGGCTGGATGATCTGGGAGGGGGTTCACCAACTATTACTCCCCTGTCATGGTCAGATCATTACCTCCTGCGGCTAGTCTTCCGTTATGCCACCTCCCGCTGCTGGGCTGCGGAACCGACCAGGTGGTTCCGCCCCAGGCGCCTAATGGACCCGGAACGGTTCCAGAGGGCGCTTGGGCCTTTACCCATCACCCTTACCCACAGCCCAGTCGATGTCCTGGTTGATGCCTGGGAAAGGGCGGCCACCAGGGCACTTGACTGTGTTGTACCCTTGCGACTTCTGACCTGGCGCAGATCCCGTTGGGCTCCATGGTTCTCTGCGGAGCTCCGGGAGATGAAGCATCGGAGACGGGGTCTAGAGAGCGGTTGGAGGTCCAGCCAATCCGAATCTGACCGATTGCAGCTAAGAACCTTTATAAGGTCTTATCTTGCGGCGATAAGGACGGCGAAGTCTAACTACTTTGCTGCCCTTATCGCGTCCGCAGATAATCACCCGGCCGCCCTATTTAGGGTAACTCGCTCCCTCCTTAATCAGGAGGTGAGGGAGGATCCCTTACAGGGACGAGCCGAGGAGTTTAGTCATCATCTGGCGGACAAAATCGCTCAGATCCGGACCGGTCTGGACTCTGACTGGGCAGAGTCTGATGTGGAGGAATCAGACGGTCTTGAGCATGTTATCTGGACTGAGTTCGATACTGTTTCCCCTGATGATGTGGACAGGATCATGGGGAGACTGAGCACCACCACCTGTTTGTTGGATCCGTGCCCCTCCTGGCTAGCTTATGCGGCTCGGGAGGGGACACGAGGCTGGTTCCACGCAGTAATAACTGCTTCTTTGAAGGAGGGTGTCTTCCCTGCCGCCTTGAAGGAGGCGGTGGTGAGACCCCTCCTCAAGAAGCCTGCCCTGGACCCAGCTGTTTTAAATAACTATCGTCCAGTCTCCAACCTTCGCTTTTTGGCGAAGGTTGTTGAGAGCGTGGTGGCGCATCAGCTTCCTCTGTTCCTGGAGGAAACTGATTATCTGGACCCGTACCAATCGGGTTTCAGGCCCGGATACAGCACAGAGACGGCATTGGTCGCGCTGGTGAATGATCTCTGGAGGGCTCGGGACAGGGGTTGTTCCTCTGTCCTGGTCCTATTAGATCTCTCAGCGGCTTTTGATACCATCGACCATGGTATCCTACTGCAGCGTCTCAGGGGGTTGGGAGTGGGAGGCACCGTTTTACGGTGGTTCTCCTCCTATCTCCTGGGCCGTTCGCAGTCGGTGTTGACGAGAGGGCACAGATCTGCCCCGAGGCCTCTCATTTGTGGAGTTCCTCAGGGGTCGGTTCTCTCGCCCCTCCTGTTCAACATCTATATGAAGCCGCTGGGTGAGATCATTCGTGGCTTCGGGGTGGGGTATCATCAGTACGCTGATGATACCCAACTTTTTCTTTCCACCCCAAACCAACCCAGCGATGCCCTCGCCGTGATGTCCTGGTGCCTGGAGGCGGTCCAGGTCTGGATGGGGAGAAACAGGCTCCGTCTCAATCCTGCCAAGACTGAGTGGCTGTGCATATCGGCATCTCGGGTCAACCAGACTATTCCATCTCTAACGATGGGGGGTGAGGTGTTACCCCCCGTTGATAGGGCTCGCAACTTGGGCGTCCTCCTGGATTCACAACTCAATTTTGAAGACCATATAGGAGCCATGACCAGGGGGGCTTTTGCCCAGGTTCGCCTGGTGCGCCAGTTGCGACCCTATCTGGACCGAGATGCTCTACGCACAGTCACTCATGCGCTCGTGACCTCCCGTTTAGACTACTGCAACGCTATCTACATGGGGCTGCCCTTGAGGACCACTCGGAGGCTTCAGCTGGTGCAGAATGCAGCCGCGCGAGTTGTGATGGGAGTTTCCCGATACTCCCATGTAACACCTCTACTCCACGAGCTGCATTGGCTTCCAGTTGCCCTCCGAGTGAGATTCAAGGTGCTGGTGATGACCTATAAAGCCCTAAATGGCTTGGGTCCGGGATATCTGAGGGAACACCTGCTGCCGGCATCAAGTTCCCTTCGTCCAGTGCGCTCCCACAGGGAGGGTCTTCTCAGGGTGCCACCGGTAAGAGATTGCCGGCGGGTAACACCCAGGGATAGGGCCTTCTCAGTGGGGGCACCTGCCCTTTGGAACCAGCTGCCAGTGGAGCTGAGGACTGCCCCCGACCTCCGTTCATTCCGCCGGGGCCTGAAGACCTGGCTCTTCGAGCTCTCTGGCCCAGGCTGAGGATTAATTTTATTTTAATTGGGGTTTTATTTATGCAGGGACATATATAATTTTTTTAAAAAATTGTTTTTAACTTTTGTATCTTGGTTTTTAATTACCCTGTAAACCGCCCTGAGTCCTTCGGGAATAGGGCGGTATATAAATGCAATAAAATAAATAAATAAATAAATAAATAGAAATGTAGATAGCTTTAATTATAAACAAGCAAAGAGTTTTTTCTCTTGAATTCTAAATTATGTTTATTATTGTAGTATGTCACTTAAGAGTTGCCTCAGCGATGAGGGTAGCTTATACTTTGATTAAAGAAATTAAAAAATAACTGAAAAATAGATTGTACACCAAGTTGAAAGTGACCATCACTCACAGATCAGATACAGTGGTTAGATACAGATAGTTAGAGGAGGAGAAAAATACACTCCATATTTTGCAGCTGCATAAGAAAAAGGGGAGAAGTACATGAATGTGAACTTAATTCGCAGAGGTTGCACTTATATGGCACACCTAATTGGGTTGTTTAAAAGCCCAGCATCTTGTGAAAATCAAATTTTATACAATAGTTTCATAAGTATCAGATCATAAATAGTTCTAAAATATTCTAAGATCAATTGCAGTTTACTTAATCAGAGCATATTGTACAAAATCAAGACCACTGTAACACATCCTTCTGTCTTTGGAGTATAAAGACAAGAATCTAAAACAATCCTGCAAAAAGCAATATTTCCATCTTCATTTTTCTTTTAATTTTCATCCCTCCTTATGAAGTAGTAGGCCTGAAATAAGGGGATAAAAAGAGAATGAAGATGGTGGCTAACCCTCTTCTTGACAAATTGTTCATGGTTTTCATCATACCACAGACACTTTAAAATCTGGGTGAAAAAACAGTCCCCAGGAGCTGTTAGCTGAGAGCAGGCCACCCCAACATGGTTTTTCATATTTCATTAGGACAGTTAATTGTTTTCATCAATAATGTTCCTCTGGATCACTGGGCAATTATTTTCCCCAAGAACTGCAATAAACTCAGTATGCTGAGTCATGAAAATGCAGCCATATTTTAGTATTAGTATTAAGACTATTAAGACCAGCCAATGTCTGTACTAAAGATTTCACCACTGACATCAAAGTCTGTTATTTTGACTGTACAAAACATGAGTATCAAAATAATTCAGCTCACAGTGGGAAGTCATTAAGATAAAATTCAACAAAAGTTCACCCTTCATCTATCTGTCTCTTTTACCATATTGCTCATGATTAAATAATAAATAAAATGTAATGTAAATATATTACTACTTCGAATTTCTGGCAACCTCCTTACTTTTATTATTTATACTTTAACTAAACTACGGAAAGATCTGACACTCAGACTAAGTAAATGTTAAGAGGAACATTCAAATCTCTCAAGCAAATAAGCTGTCATATAGCCAAAGTTTTTCATTTCCTAGTAGTATCATTTTAATTGAGTATAACTTCTACATAGCAGCTTTATTTTGACAGTTATTGATAATAATTTCATTCATCTTTTTAAATTTTGATTTAAACTTTTTTAACATTGGAAAGCCAGGCATATTCTTTATATGTTTTCAAAGGCTATGCTGACAAGAGAATTCTGAAAGTCCTAGTTGAGAGCCAGTAAGTAAAGTTTTGTGGTGAAGTCTGTCTATAGCAGGAAGGTTGCTGGGGGGGGACTATTTTTCAAGACCGAATAGTTTGCCTATAAGAACAAATTCTGCCTTGCTGAATAAACTTCCCTTTCTTTTCTTCTGCCACTCTTTGTGGCTTTATTATCCTCGCCTCTTCTTGTATTATCTCCTGAAAATCCAAAGCCAATCAAACTGGAGTAAGGGCCTGATTGAGTACTTTACTCAAAAAATCCAGTAAGACATACAGCATTCCCAATGCTTTTTTTGTATAAGAAAAAGGTGCCAGAACTCACACATGTCATACAACCCACCTTGCCTATCAAGGTTCCATCCAAAAAAGGTGCCGGAACTCCGTTCTGAGCATTCTATGAGGAAAAAAGCCCTGAGCATTCCAGATGACCTCTTTATCCTGACAGTGACATAGCTCATCTTTCTGCTTTTGTGACTCCGTAATCAAGGAGGGGAAAAAAAATCTTCTCTTAAATTTCTGCATCCCAGTTTTGTTTCTTCCTCTAACTCAAGAAGTCTGTTTTTTCTTTCTCTAGTAACTTACATCATTCTTCTAATTATTCCAAAATTAGGACATTTCACAATACTTTTCTTTAGGATGATCTGTTACATTGCACTAAGGAAGCATTTTTATATATTTATAGGTTGCTCCACGAGTTGTTACCTTACCATTTTCAGCTATTCAAGTAGCTCAAGTCCTCTGTCATGTCATTTCTGCCCTGCATGAAATACAGCTACCTAGGCAACTATTTGCTCATCCATCTAGCTAGCTTCCAAGGAACTAGGGTTGTGTTTGCAGAAGATAAATGCATGTAACATGCTGGAAAACAAAAAAGCAGTATAGCTTGCCACCATGAACCTTAGAATTCTGCATCTCAAATAAGAAAGTACATTTGCTATCATGTGTTATCTAACACTGTGCTTTACTGAGGCAAGAAATGCAAATACCTATGAGATGTGGTGACAGGAAAGCTGTGGGAGTCTTGCATTCTAGGAGCTAAATACCCAGGACTCAAATAATGGATTATTTTTTTACTGAAGAGCCAATATATCAAAGTGTAGGTGTTGAGATTCTGATAAAACACAGATATCTCTGATGTCTTTTTAGAGGAAAGAAATCTACCAAGAATTAAACAATCAGAATTAAACAATTAACAACAGAAACACTAACAAAAGCTTAGTAAAAGTTTTGCATAGAGCCCCAGATGGAGATCTGGCCACCCTATCTTTCTCCATTTCTTTCTCTAATATGAAACTCCATACAACGCGAAATCATCAATCTGGGATTGGGAGTCAAAATGATGGCATGTATGTCATGCTTTGTTCAAATGGTACATCTAAGGATGTAATAAAGTCAGATGCAAGTACATAAATCATGATACACATGTTGTCCCACCTTGTTCTCTTTTCTGAGAGATACCTGTGGGTTTTGACCCCTTTTCCTAATGTCCTATGTATTTTATTACCGTATTTTATTTTTATATCTATGTTGTGTTTATCATATCTTCAATACATTATGTCTAAGATTTGCATTGAATTTATATTTTATATTCCCAGTTAATAAAAATGTTACATAGATTGATTCTAAAAATGTTAGAAAAGAAGAACATTTCAGGTTTAGAGAACATTGTTCTCAAGGGCATCCTAGTCTATCTTTAATATGAAGTTCCTATGAATTCAAAATGTACATACAGTGAACATGTAATAAGAGATATACATTAACCATAATTCCAAATAGGGCTGTACCACTGTATAGCATTCATCTCCAGATATAGAATTGGGTAGCTTTCTTGTACAGAAAAGAAACTTCTCAGAACCTCTGGATCAGAAGCCTAAGTAGGGATGGGAAAAACTAAATAATTTGCTGTCCATTCCCTCATTCCGCTATTTGGACTGCAAAAAACAACAACAAAATCAACCCCTTGTTTCTTGTTAACAGAATCTGTCCTGGCAACAGCAATGCAATTGTGCCTTCCTTATGGAGCACAACCCCTAAGGGGTAGAGGTCAATCCCATTAGTCCATGATTGGACTCCAGTTCAGTTGATGATTATTTTTAAACACATAATTATCAACTACAGGTAGTCTTCAACTTACAATTACAATTGAGCCCAAAATTCCTGTTGCTAAGAAAGGCGGTTATTAAGTGAGTTTTGTCCCATTTTAAAATCCTTTTTTTCCATAGTTGTTAAGCAAATCACTGCAGTTGCTAAGTGAGTCATTAAGTGAATCTAGCTTTTCCCCATTGACTATGCTTGTCAGAAGCTACTGAGAAAATTACAAATGGTGATCATGTGAACCGGGACAGGCAACTGTCATAATTACATGTCATCTTCCAAGTGCCACAGTGTTGATTATGTGACCATGGAGATGTTGCAGTGGCCAAAAGTGTGAAAAATGCTCGTAAGTTGCTTTTTCCAGTGCCATTGTAACATCAAACAGTCAATAAATAAATGGTTTTACTACTTGAAGTTTATTCTGAACAGGAATGCTGTTCGGAATAGGCTCCGTTAAAGTTAAAACACTGTTGTTGTTGTTGTTAGCTGCGAAGTCGTGTCCGACCCATCACAACCCCATGGACAATGTTCCTCCAGGCCTTCCTGTCTTCTACCATCTTCTGGAGTCCATTTAAGCTCACGCCTACTGCTTCAGTGACTCCATCCAGCCACCTCATTCTCTGTCGTCCCCTTCTTCTATTGCCCTCAATCTTTCCCAGCATTAGGCTCTTCTCCAGTGAGTCCTTCCTTCTCATTAGGTGGCCAAAGTGTTTGAGTTTCAACTTCAGGATCTGGCCTTCTAAAGAGCAGTCATCTCCTCTATGACTGACTGGTTTGATCACCTGGCAGTCCAAGGGACTCGCAGGAGTCTTCTCCAGCACCATAGTTCAAAGGCCTCAATTCTTTGGCGCTCAGCCTTTCTTATGGTCCAGCTTTCACTGCCATACATTGCAACTGGGAAGACCATAGCCTTGACTATATGCACTTTTGTTGACAGGGTGATGTCTCTGCTTTTTAGTGTGCTGTCTAGATTTGCCATTGCTTTCCTCCCTAGGAGCAAGTGTCTTTTAATTTCTTGGCTATAGTCCCCATCTGCAGTGATCTTCGAGCCCAGGAAAATAAAATCTGTCACTACCTCCATTTCTTCCCCATCTATTTGCCACAAATTGAGAGGGCTGGATGCCATGATCTTGGTTTTCTTAATGTTAAGTTTCAAGCCAACTTTTGCACTCTCCTTCTTCACCCGCAACAAGAGGCTCTTTAGTTCTTCTTCACTTTCTGCCATTAGAATGGTATTATCTGCATATCTTAGGTTGTTGATATTTCTTCCGGCAATCTTAATTCCAACTTTTGATTCATCTAGCCCTGCCTTTCTCATGATGTGCTCTGCATATAAGTTAAATAGGCAGGGCGACAGTATACAGCCTTGCCGGACTCCTTTCCCAATTTTGAACCAATCAGTGGTTCCGTGTCCAGTTCTCACTGTTGCTTCTTGACCCGCATATAGGTTTCTCAAGAGACAAATAAGATGGTTTGGTACTCCCATCTCTTTAAGAACTTGCCACAGTTTGTTGTGATCCACACAATCAAAGGCTTTAGCATAGTCAATGAAGCAGATGTTTTTCTGGAACTCCCTAGCTTTCTCCATGATCCAGCGTATTGTGGCAATTTGATCTCTAGTTCCTCTGCCTCTTCGAAATCCTGCCTGTACTTCTGGTAGTTTTCGATCCACATACTGCTGGAGTCTAGCTTGTAGGATTTTAAGCATAACTTTACTAGCATGTGAAATGAGTGCAATGGTGCGATAGTTTGAACATTCTTTGGCATTGCCTTTCTTTGGAATTAGAATGTAAACTGACCTTTTCCAATTCTGTGGCCACTGTTGAGTTTTCCAAATTTGCTGGTAAATTGAGTGCAGCACTTTTACTGCATCGTCTTTTAAGATTTTGAATAGCTCAGCTGGAATACTGTCACCTCCACTAGCTTTGTTGTTGCTCAGTTTTTCTAAGGCCCACTTCATTTCACATTCTAGGATGTCTGGCTTAAGGTCAGTGACCACCTCATCGTGGTTATCAGGGACGTTAAGCTCATTCTTGTATAGTTCTTCTGTGCAATTTTGCCACCTCTTCTTAATCTCTTCTGCCTCTGTTAGGTCCCTGCCATTTTGGTCCTTTATCATGCCCATTTTTGCATGAAATGTTCCCTTCATCTCTCCAATTTTCTTGAAGAGATCTCTAGTCCTCCCTATTCTATTGTTTTCTTCTATTTCTTTGCACTGTTCATTTAAGAAGGCATTCCTATCTCTTCTAGCTATTCTCTGGAATTCTGCATTCAGTTTGGTGTATCTTTCTTTTTCTCCCTTGCCTTTCACTTCCCTCCTTTCCTCAGCTATTTGCAAAGCTTCCTCAGACAGCCATTTTGCTTTCTTGCATTTCTTTTTCTTTGGGATGGTTTTAGTTGCTACCTCTTGTACAATGTTGCGAACTTCTGTCCATAGTTCTTCAGACACTCTGTCTATCAGATCTAATTCCTTAAATCTATTTGTCACCTCTACTGTATATTTAACAGGGATATGATTTAATTCATACCTGACTGGCCTAGCGCTTTTCCCTACTTTCTTTAGTTTAAGCCTAAACTTTGCAACGAGAAGCTCATGGTCTGAGCCACAGTCAGCTCCTGGTCTTGTTTTTACTGACTGTATAGAGCTTCTCCATCTTTGGCTGCAGAGCACATAGTCAATCTGATTTCTGTGGTGACTGTCTGGTGATGTCCATGTGTAGAGCCGTCTCTTGGGTTGTTGGAAAAGAGTGTTTGCTATGACCATCGTATTCTCTTGACAAAATTCTATCAACTTATGACCTGCTTCATTTTGTACTGCAACGCCAAACTTGCCTGTTATTCCGGTTATCTTTTGGCTTCCTACTTTAGCATTCCAATCCCCCATGATGATAAGGAGATCAATTTTGGGTGTTAGTTCTATAAGGTGCTGTAGGGCTTCATAGAACCGGTCAATTTCATCCTTTTCAGCACCGGTGGTTGGGGCACAGACTTGGACTACTGTGATATTGAATGGTTTGCCTTGGATTCGAACTGAGATCATTCTGTCATTTTGGGGATTGTATCCCAGTATTGCTTTTCCTACTCTTTTATTGACTATGAAGGCTACTCCATTTCTTCTGAGGGATTCTTGCCCGCAGTAGTATACCTGATGGTCATCTGAATTAACTTCACCCATTCCTGTCCATTTTAGTTCGCTGATTCCTAAGATGTCGATGTTCAGTCTTGTCATCTCTTGTTTGACCACGTCCAGCTTTCCTTGATTCATGGATCTTACATTCCAGGTTCCTATGGAGAAAAAATCTTTACAGCATCGGACTTTCCTTTCACCACCAGATACATCCACAGCTGAACATCCTTTCAGCTTTGGCCCAGTCGCATCATTCTTTCTGGCGCTACTAGTACTAGCCCTCTGCTCTTCCCCAGTAGCATATTGGACACCTCCCGACCTGAGGGGCTCATCTTCCAGCGTCATATTGTTTTGCCTTTTGGTACTGTCCATAGGGCTTTCATGGCAAAGATACTGGAGTGGGTTGCCATTTCCTTCTCCAGTGGATCACATTTTGTCAGAACTCTCTGCTATGACCTGTCCGTCTTGGGTGGCCCTGCACGGCATAGCTCATAGCTTCATTGAATTATTTTTTTATTTTTGATCCCATTTATATCCCGCCCTTCTCCGAAGACTCAGGGCGGCTTACAATTTAAGCACAAACCAATGTGCTTAGCGATAGCCTTCATTCTATGTATATGCCTGCTTATTAGGGCTTTCGCCCCCCCCAGCGGCATTATTACAAAGTCAGCTTATTGCCCCCAACAATCTGGGTCCTCATTTATGCAAGCCCCTTCACCACGACAAGGCAGTAATCCATGAAGAGGGTTAAAACACTAGTTTCATGATCATTCTGATTTTGTTTAAGGACAGGAAGAGTCTAAACAATTAGACAAAATGTCATAAATCACATAATGCACATAAATCCACAATTTATAATTCTAAGAATGGTTAATATATAAATAAATCCTAATCAGTTTGTCTCAGCTATGTTAATTTTAAATGAAGCAGAATTGCTAATATAATATAAACGAGATTAAAAAAACATACATGACCAATTTTAACATGCCCTCTTGACTAGGTTGAAAACATATCTCAGGAAAAGCTAGGCCTTAGAAGAAATTACCAATTATTTCTTAAACAACAGTCTATAAAATCCGGTTATATCATTTGTTTGAATACACAAGGTATGTTAATAAAATGACTGTATAATTTTTAAACCCCTTTATTATTTTGGCAGCCTGTAACTTAATATGATTGCATTGTCTCAGAGAAATCCAAGTATTTAATTGGAATGTTGTAGTGTAAGCCTTATAATTGAATTAAGAATTTGAAAATCACATGGTTGATTAATTCACACAGCTTACAATCATAAGTCTTGTGCATGTAAATAAAGAAATTACATAAATTCACAAAGCCAAAAGAACAATTGTATTTAAGATATTTTAGTTAGTCAAATTAATTTGGAAAGTAGTGAATGATTTAATTCTAGGTAGGTTTACTTGGAAATGGCCTCCCTGACTAAATATGCTTATTTAGGCTATTATTATTATTATTATTATTATTATTATTATTATTATTATTATTATTAGTAGTAGTAGTAGTAGTAGTAGTAGTAATGTTGGAAGGGAATTTGGAGGTCATCTAGTCCAACCCTCTGCTCAGGCAGGAAATCCTATACCAGTGGTGGCGAACCTATGGCACACGTGCCAGAGGCGACACTCAGAGCCCTCTCAGTGGGCACACTCATCATGCCCCAGAGATGGCAACCGTCCCTCTTCAAGCAACCGCCCGTTAACTCGCCAAGGTCCCACATGGCCGGATGCATCCCAGCACGGCAGGTTTCCCTCCCCCTCATCCCATCCCCCAGCCTTGCATGCTCTCCTTTTCCTGGGCACGACCCACTGCATCGCCTCCTCAGCTGTCGGCCAGCCATCCAGGTCAGAGGCGGCTTCTTTGAACTGCAGGTGGTGGGCTGCAGAGCCCCAGAGTGCACTGGTCAAGGGGCCAGCAAGCTGTGGCTGCTGACGGACACCGTCGGCCCCCATACGCTTGCTGGCCTCTGTGTGGGGGGGCCGATGGTGTCAGGCAGCAGCCACCCCAGCCCTTGCCTTGCCCCATGGCAATGGCATCCCCACCCTGCCTCGCCTCACCCCACAGGACGAGCCTCCTGCCTACCGTCCGGCCTGCCAGAGATCTCCTCCATGCCTGCCCACCCCTCACAGGCATCCATCCCCACAAGCAACATTGAGGTGACCATGCCCACCTTGGCCACACCCACCCAATCTGCCATGACCACCACAGCCATGCCCACCCAGTGGGCCACGCTCACCCAGCACCTGGCAATAAATAAGTGGGTTTGGGGTTGCAGTTTGGGCACTCGGTCTCTAAAAGGTTCGCCATCAGTGCCCTATACCATTTCAGACAAATGGCTGTCCAGTCTCTTCTTAAAAACTTTCAATGTTGGAGCATTCACAACTTCTGGAGGCAGGTTGTTCCACTCATAAATTGTCAGGAAATTTCTCCTTAGTTCTAGGTTGCTTCTCTCTTTGATTAGTTAGGCTACATAATTTTAATTAATTATTAATTAATCGCATCAATGGAATTTTGAAGTTATTTTTTTCTTATGTACACACTTACTACTACTGCAAGCTTCAAGAAAATAACAGCAGCACACTGTACATCAGGGGTGTCAAACTGCCGGCCCACGAGCCGGATGCATTATACCGAAGCCGTGTCCACCCCATTGCCGGTAATGCAAAAAGAGTTGCAATACGTTGTGACACATCACGTGACATGGCGAGTTTGACACCCATATTGTACATCTTTTGCTTTCATCTCTTCAATGGGGCAACAGACTATTGGATAGCATGAAACTTCAGTTTGCTCTATTATTCTGATGTTAATACATTTACATGTGATAATGATCTTCTCTAGGGAATCTAGTTAGAAGGAGAACCTTCTCTAACTTTGTGTTCTTCAGATGATACTATCCTGTTGCCAGTCAGCAAAGCTATCCAGATGATGGGAAAGTATTCCAGAACAATCTGGAAGGGAACAGATTGTGGACAGGCGATGTGGATCAATTTCATGCCTGCTTAGATAACTGCATTAGTGGGCCAAAGCACATGATACATAACATTCAAACATTATTTGTTGTGTGTAAAGCTGCTATTTCACAGCACCATTTTCCAGAAGCACAATAATAATGGATAAATAACCTAGACTAAGCAGTAGGCGTGAGCTTAAATGGACTCCAGAAGATGGTAGAGGACAGGAAGGCCTGGAGGAATGTTGTCCATAGGGTCGCGATGAGTCGGACACGACTTCGCAGCTAATAACAACAACCTAGACTATCAAAACTGTCCTCAAAAGAAAAAACACATAATTCTTCCCTTCCATAGCTGACGCCAATAACAAAATACATCTTCTATATGAGATTGGCACTACTATTGACAAAACTGAATTCTTGAGGCTATAAATGCCAAGCACAATTTATAGGAAATGATATTACCCAGACAATTGGCTCTAGGATAATATACTTAATTTTAAGATGGACCATGGATCAAATTTAGAGACTATAATGATTCTTTTATCTGCCCTAAAATCATGCCAAAAATCCAATTACATTTAAGAGAGCCCTGATCCTACGGTAGAAGGAGTTAACTAAGCATACAGAAAACCTATTTTGCTGATTCAGTGTTGGATTCTTGACAGCCTTGCATACACTTTAGAAATGATGGGGGAAGTGTTCATATCAGTTTATGGTACAAACCTTGTTTTATAGAGACTGTGTAATAGCAATATCCAGAAAGCTACTTAGTAAGACAGAGCTGCCAAAAATTATATGCAAACTGTTACAAAGTTTAATGCCAGCATAGTTTTCTCTCTATAGGTGTTGGAATTAAAATTTCCAGATTTCCTATTCAGCATGGCTAACATCTCAATGAGATAAAAGAGGAGGCCAGTCTAATCAATTTTTTACTTTTCTGAAAAACTGGAAAGCAGGAGGAGAATTTGTACAATACATAAACTGTGAAAAGAACGTGTCACTGCTTCACATTAAAAATCATATTATAAAAAGTACCTGAGAATGTTTTGACACCCAGTGGCGAAGGACATTCAGGACACGATTAGTGGCTGCTCGACGTATTATGAATTCCTTATCACATGTTCGTTCAGAATTATTAAATCCTACACATTTTAAAGGAGATATACAATAAAATAAAATTAATTAGATGAAGAAAATTATCAAAGTAAAATTATTCACAGTATAGCTTTGTTGGATAAAACAATGTTTTAAAAATTATTTTCATGGTTGACACACAAAGAATTTTGAAAATTTTGGTTACACATATACATTAAATGATACAACATATTTGCAACTGCTGAAACAGAATTTATGAACAAAATGTTTGCTTGAATTTGCTTCATTTTTCTCTATAATCCTGAATATTATAAACTGAATTCAATCTTCTATTATAATATTACACAGTAACACGTGGGTCAGTTTAAAACAAGCACAAATGCAATTTTTCAAGGAAAAAAAAGGGGGGGCTAAGTTCAATGCTCATAACCTATTCCCTGCTACCCACTCAGATTTTTAACTATCTTGATAGACATACATGCAGCTACTGTATCAGTGTAGGGAATATAGCTAATATTCCCTATACCAAATAATCTTAAATTCTCATTGTATGATTTTCTCCAAAACTACTAAGAAAGAGGCAGGCTCAGGAGCATACCTAATGCCGTCAAGGAAGTTTTTTCTGACCGTATCCAAGCATGAACTCCTACTGGTAAATAGTCTTTAATATGCCAGTTCTTTGTGGTTTCAAACATTGGTAGTTAAGGATCAAATAATTAAGGGTAACAATTTCCTTAATACATTAATGTAATTGCTTGCTCTCAATATGTTGCTTCTGTTAGTAACATGACCATTTTCTTTATGGATCACTGAAGTCTCTGATCATTTTTCAAAGGCAGAGCCATGCAGAGTGTGTTAACAGTATTCCAGATAGCACATATCTAATATAAATTGAATAAAGGCATTATCTAGCCACAAAATCCAACCCAGATTAAGGCTGGTTCCAAGACAGCCATCAGATGATAAACTTGTGTTTTCAAAGCAAAAGTGCATTACAGAATCTAGCAGATTTAATTGCAACAATTCTATAAATGTATAGATTATATCTATTTCCCACAACTGGTCCATTTTCCCCAAACCAATGTTCAAGATATGTGCCAAGAAGCAAGGGAAATAATATGCTGATTGTCATTCACATACAACCATTACATTCCTTACATCTTTTAATAACCAGAAACATTAGAGCTGAGTGTGAGCACTTAGTCTGTCCATCTGTTCAGACAAATTAAATATCCCCAAACGTTTGATAGGTAGATGCTATAGCTACTAGGCTTCATTCTATTTATAGCATTTAAAGCTGAATGTGTATATTGCCTGAGTCTATAGTTTTCTTAGCAAGATTTCAGAATTAGTTTACTATTGCCTCCTTCCTAGCGCTGAGAGAGAGTAACTGGCTTCATGCTGAAAGAAGGACTAAAACTCATGTTCTTCTGTTTATAGCCTGATGCCTTAACCACTATACCAAACTGATTCTCTTAAAGCTGAATAGACATATGAAAACAGTTTCATATGCAGGGAAACTTCAAAATTGTTTCTATATTTAGAAAAAGAACACTCTTTTCTCCTTTTCTCAGATTTTCTACAGTTGGGATTGGATGGACTTATTCTACCTCTGGGGGAGAAAGTTTAGCTTCTTTTCAGCACCTACTATGACTGATTTTAAGACAGACAGCCACTTGAAATGTAGGAATCGTTCTGCTACTTATTGCACAGCTTGCAACATACATATTGTGGTCATATTACACAGAATTAGAGGTGGGATTTTCTGTGTGTATAGCTCTATCATATAGCTGGGGACTAAACAAGCCAACTTTCAACATTTTCTAGTTTTATTTTTTTTATTTATTATTTATTTTTATTACATTTATATCCCGCCCTTCTCCGAAGACTCAGGGCGGCTTACAAGCTTAGCAGTAGCCTTCATTCTATGTATATGCCTGCTTGTTAGGGCTTTCACACACACCCCCAAGCGGCATTATTACAAAGTCAGCTTATTGCCCCCAACAATCTGGGTCCTCATTTTACCTACCTCGGAAGGATGGAAGGCTGAGTCAACCTTGAGCCTGGTGGGATGCGAACCTGCACTAATTGCAGGCAGCTGGTGTTACTTAAGGAGGCATTAGCCCACTGCTCCACCAAGGCTCTTATGATGAACCTCCATCTAACTTTCTGTGTATTATTCAACATGATAAAATCAAAGCTGTGCAAGTTGAATGCAATCTTAATGGTTTACTTTGAAGATGTGCCATCTTTGTACTTAATTTTTACTGGAGTCGATAGTCTTAGTATGCAAAAGGAAATAAAGGGAATCCTGAAAATGTCAATCGTATGCTCTATGTGTGAACTAATTCATGAAAGAGCCTTAAGTCAATGTCATGCAGCTACACAAATTTATAGAAAGCTACCAGCACTTTAAATATTTTACTTAAACATATTAGTTATAAAAACATAAAAAGATAAAAATAACCACTACAGTTATCAAGGGCTTGGAAGAAATGTTAAGAAAATGTTAATTTCCAGTCTATAAACTAGGGGTGTCAGTGCAACTCTGTGACAACAATACTTAAAGCAAGTGAACAGAAGACAGTTACATTCAAAATGTTTCAATAAAATAAGCTCAGTAGTACAGACACAGGACACAAACAAAACAAATATTTCTTCTTTCAACTGCACATAACTTGCATACTTAATTCCTACAAAGTTTGATAGTTTAGCTGTGGTTATAACAAGAACTTATAGTTAGGATGCCCAGAACTGTCAGTTAGTACTAGATAAGGCAATTATAAATGTAGCTTTTACATATAGTATAGAGCAATATATTTTTTATTGTCAAAACATGTCAGGAATAGAGATGACAATCTGTGTTATTGGTTTACTGTATTTATTTGTTGTCCGGTTCCATCCAGGTGATCATTATTCAGACTCCTGTTCAACTATATTCTTAATTAGATATAGCAAGACAGTTTTACAATTTTAATGAATTTTGACTAATCCTGGGTTTCCATAACAGTTTTTCAGCACTATTCATATGAAGATGGGCAATTGAAATTTTACAAAAAGGCATTCTCCCTGCACTGTTGTTGAAGGGTACAGATACATTCTCAAAAGTCTACACCAGTGGTAGGCAACCTCGGCTCTTTTATGACTCATGAACTTCAACTCCCAGAATTCCTGAGGCAGCATAGCTGACTCAGGAATTCTGGGAGTTGAAATCCATGAGTCATAAAAGAGCCAAGGTTACCCCTGGTCTACATAGTAGAAAATATACACATTTGAGTGATTTGATTACTCTTTGTCTCCTGCATCTTCTGCATTAGAATTTACTTATTTTAAAAATGCTTCTCTTTATAAAAAAAAACTGTACAGATTTACATACATATAAAGCATAAGTACATTTAATTTTAATTAACATGAACAGTAAATGAAATCAGATTTGCTCTACCACAACTCTTCAGAGTCCAGACTTCATTATGGGGCAAGAACAGACCACAACTCAGATTTCTAATATAGTAATGTAAAGAAAGCTGTGCATATTTCCAGTATAAATTAGAATTCAGAGGCATTATTAACAGGCATCATGTCTAATGTAAAGTATTATTGGTCTCCTAGGATATCTCAAGGACATCCAGGACAATTTGGTCCCATCACCTGCTGATGCTTTTAACTGAAGACTGGAGGACTAAATCTGGAACTTTCCTTATATGCACTATCACTAAACTACATCACCTTTCCTTATAAAAGGAGATATATTTATTAACATGTATTTATCAACAAGAAGTCCTCTTTATCTTTTTCAGATAACTGTAACTTTAATTCAAAGTTATTGCTTAATAATTGCTTAATAAAAGCTTCATAGTGTGATTTGCCAGTCTGAAAGAAAGCATTTACCCAACCATTTGACAGAATTGCTAAGCAACAGTTCTCCAGATTCAAAACAGCTCTTACTTCTGAAACAAAAATAGAATTCTATTCAAATTCATCACAGTTTGTGAAAGTTACAAGGAAAATATATGTAGATGGCTATATAATTTACAGACAGATTCAGGCTTTACATCTCAGAGAGATGAATCTATGGAGATAAAACAATACACAGATTTTTGATAGGCCTGAATGAATATTTATTACGGTCATAGACCAGCAATAGATGTCACCCTTTACAATATGTTAAAAAATAGCACTTACATTAATAATAAATAATAACATCCCTGTTAAGAAAATAACCTGTTCTCAAAATGTTAGGGTCACTCCCTAGTTTACGTGAGTGGGAAGCCGATAAATTTGTGAGTAAATATAATGTTCCAAAAATTGTTAGAGATATCCCCCCAAAATTGGCATAACTTGACAACTATAATTCTGTAACCAATTTTTTCCTCATGGACATTGCAGCAACACAGAATTTTGCCACTGCATGTGTGGTAGAAGGGTTTGAGTCCTGGAGGAGAAAGCCTACATAAAAATTGTCTGCCCTCCCTGGCAATCTCTCTAATAAGGGGAGAATGTACCGTATTTTCCGGCGTATAAGACGACTGGGCGTATAAGACGACCCCCTACATTTCCTGTTAAATTATAGGGTTTTGGCTATACTCGCCGTATAAGACTACCCCTCTTCCAACACACACCAAATAAAAATTAAAAAACATCAGATTTGATTTTAATATGGTAATTTTAATTCAAATGCTTATGACATGCAGGTGCTTAGTAGGAAAACTGTCACTTATAAACATAAGGCTGTTTGTCATCAAACATGTAAACATAAAACAGTGCAAGTGGATTAAACTATAATAATAATAATAATAATAATAATAATAATAATAATAATAATAATAATAATAATAATAATAATAATAAGAAGAAGAAGAAGAAGAAGAAGAAGAAGAAGTAGTTGGAGGGGACCTTGGAGGTCATCTAGTCCAACCCCCTGCTAAGGCAGGAAACCCTATACCATTTCAGACAAATGGCTGTCCAGTCTCTTCTTAAAAACGTCCAGTGTTGGAGCATTCACCACTTCTGGAGGCAGGTTGTTACACTGGTTAATTGTTCTAACTGTCAGGAAGTTTCTCCTTAGTTCTAGGTTGCTTCTCTCCTTGATTAGTTTCCATCCATTACTTCTTGTCCTGCTTTCAGGTGCTTTGGAGAATAGCTTGACTCCCTCTTCTTTGTGGCAGCCCCTGATTCCAGCAACCATTCCCTATTTTCCTAATTCACTTTTTCACTTTTCCTAATTGACTCTAAAGCTTTCCCTGCGCAGAGCCTTAAGTAACACAAGCTGCCTGCAATTAGTGCAGGTTCGCATCCCACCAGGCTCAAGGTTGACTCAGCTTTCCATCCTTCCAAGGTAGGTAAAATGAGGACCCAGATTGTTGGGGGCAATAAGCTGACTTTGTAATAATGCTGCTTGGGGGGGGGTGGGGGGTGAAAGCCCTAATAAACAGGCATATACACAGAATGAAGGCTATTGCTAAGCACATTGATTTGTGCTTTAAATTGTAAGCCACCCTGAGTCTTCGGAGAAGGGCAGGATATAAATGGGATTTTAAAAAAAAGACCAAATGGGAGATCCGCTCCAGGTTTTCCAGCCAGCCCGCCCAGTTCCTGAGTCAAATGTGTCCTTAGAGCTAAGCCGCTGCTCTGGCTGCTGCCTTCCCCACCTGCCTTTCAAGTTGGGTTATACTACAGCTGCTCTTCAACTTTAGAAGAAAAGACGCCCAGACCTCAGCCTGTAAAAAATCACAGACTTCAGCTTCTTCTCCAATTGGTCCCGCTTTCCCTGCGCAGACTAAATGGGAGATCCACTCCAGGTTTTCCAGCCAGCCCTGTCCCTAAATTTTCAGCACCCAGCGTATAAGACGACCCCTGACTTTTGAGAAGATTTTCATGGGTTAAAAAGTAGTCTTATACGCCGGAAACTACGGTATTCTGACCTATAGCCTTGGTATAACTCACAGTAGAATAAAACATGTGAGATATCTTCAACTTCTCCTTTACTACATATACATACCTGTTCTGCTATTGGTGTTCTCTTATACTTGCCCTGGAGGAGTGCTGAGGGGAGAATGTTAAATCTGGCTCTGAAGAAAGCTATTCTTTGTTTTGGGAAGGTCAGATCATTTAGATATCTTACCGATTCCCACACACCATGTTTGATTCTATCCCTACTATGGAGAGGCAACCTATTTAGTTCTTCTTGGAACTCCATGTCTTTCATTCTATTGATTACTACTTGCTTTGCTCGGTCAAAGCCTAGGGACATTAAGAATACCGATGAGAGCCCATAAGAGCCCAGCTTGTGATCTATCGCCTGTTTCCAGGGGGAGGGGAAGTTGTCAGTCAACACTAGTGGGGGCAGTCCCTCTGGAAAGAAATGCATTTTAAGCCAATGAATGATCATCAACTTCCAGGCTCTTACCTGAATTTGAGGCATGCCTGTCTCAATTCTTAACTGAGCATTTGGAGTTCCTTTGGGTGCAGCTAAGATGGCTTGCAGGAATTTGGTTTGTATGGTTTCTAGCAAGTTTTTCTTTGCAAGGATTCCTGTTTGTGCCCCATATAGAATTTGCACCAATGTTTTGGCCTCAAAAAGTTTTAAGGCAGCAGGTACTAATTACTTTTGATAAAAAGTAATAGGAAGAACATGCCAAGTACAGGTTCATACTTAGCAAAAACTGCAGTCTTAATGACAGAAACATTGTTCAGCTTGATTCTTGCAAAAGTAAGATATTGAAATGTTAGGTAGGTGGTGTTTGCACTTTCCATAGCTAGGGCATGGAAAATTTCACCAAACATAGTTCCTTCCAGTTGTGTAATAGTAACATCCTTTTCTTTATCCATGTTAAATATTTGCCCAAAGGGGCATGAAACAAAACAGCATTTACAAATTAATACTGTCAGAAGAAGTTATGTATTTAAGTAAGAAAATAAGCAAACAAATGAATGCATACATTACTGTAATCTCTCTTACCAGCCTGCTGCTTCTGCCTTTGCTAACCAACAATTAACATAAAATATTACTATTAAGTTACAAATCTGATACATCAGTGTCTGGGTCATTTATTAGGGGGATACATCCCTAGAGGAGCCAAGTTTCCCAGTGATGCCAATATTCATGGCAACTCCACAAGGAAAATCAGTTGTCATTGTTTTTCAGTGGTTTCCCATAAAAGCATTGTATTTTATAATTTTTCCAAAAGTTTATTTTTAAGTTGGAAATGCAATTCAAGATTTATTGTAGCAGCATCTGTGAAGATATCAATTTAAACTTGGGCCTGTAATCCCTATTATTTCCATCCTATTCAGTCCAAAAACTGAAGAAACTTTAGACGTTCTGATTATTCTCATTATAGTCTAACAAATTCTTCTTTAAAATCAAATCTCCTGTCAGGTAGAATAAATTGGTTTGTCCTTAAATCTTGAATTAGAAACTTATCATGCTCATTTGTCCAGTTCAATTCAAACCAGGGCTGATTTATATAGATCAGGGGTGTCAAACTGCTGGCCCGTGGGCCGGACGCATCACGACAAAACCGCACCCACCCCATTGCCGGAAATGGGGAAAAAGCTCCGATACGTCGCACGACGTCACGTGACGTCGCGAGTTTGACATGCCTGATATAGATCAATTAGTAATCTTACCTGGTGGACTTCCATGACCAGCTGCAGCTGTAGCAATAGCAAAAGCAGAAGCAGGAGAAACAGAACAATGACCATTGTCAGTCACCTGTACTGCAAGGAAAATAAAAATAAATACAACATCAGCTGACATTGTTTTATAAATTAAAAACACCTCATTGTTTATAAATAAGAATCCATTTGAACATCTCTGCCCAGGTTCAAATCTCAGAAGGGTGTGGCTGACTGATGAGAACAAATAAGTTTGAAATAGCTATATCAGTCTCCCTTTAATTCTTTGTTAGCAATCCAAAAAATTTACACAAATATGAGCTGTCACTGTGTGACTACAGCCTGTTGATGGCCTTGGGATAGGCTGAAACAGGAAATAAGATTTTCCCCATGTTTGGGGCCTAGCAAGGTATTGTAAATACTTAACAAACACTTAACATATATCCGGTCATACTGACCCTTTTTAAACTTTTTCCTCCCTATTAGTTTTGGTTTGACAACCTTAACTGATCTTCTTCTCTTTTGTTGTTCCTCATCCAATGTCATAGCTGTTGGTATTTGTATTTCCTTGTTCTCTGTGTCCTCCTTCTCTACCCTCCTTGCTTGTGATTGGCCATTCTGTGCTATGCCTGGGTTTCCCTCTTGACTTCCTTCCGTGATTTCTGCTATCTGATTTAGTTGATCTTGCTGTAATTGGATGTTCTTTGTGTGTTGGTGTGTATGTGTGTTGTGGCTCTCTCTTTCCTTGGTTCACCCATACCTGTTCAATTGGGGTTGTCTTCAGATCATTCCACTTCACATCGAGATAGTAACCAAAGGAGGCCTACACCTAATGACTTAACAGGATTCCACAACTTTTATGTTCTTTAAGCTCTAAACCATAGTAGTCTCTTCCCAGGTTTCCTTCTGTTTAACAGTAACCTGGTCTTTTATTTTCCTGTTTGTTAATGCCTGTTACCTGTTCAATTTTTCTGTATTACTGTAATAGCTACTATCAAAACTCTAATAATTATAATCCAATATGTAGGTATATGTATATGTGTATGTGTGTGTGTGTGTATACATACATATATACATACACACACATGTATGTATATGTATAGGAGGGAGGGAGGGAGGGAGGGAGGGAGGAAGAAAGAAAGAAAGAAAGAAAGAAAGAAAGAAAGAAAGAAAGAAAGAAAGAAAGAAAGAAAGAAAGAAAGAGAGAGAGAGAAAGAAAGAAATAATGCCAAAGTTAGGGTTATTGTTAACTAGTAAAGCTATCCTATTTATTTTCTCTGCAGTTTCCTTAACAACTAGTTCCTAGCGTTTCCACTGGATTAGGACATCTATCTTTGCCCTATATACAGAATACACTTATTATTAGGTACAGGATAATTTTTTTCTCCCTAACAATATTAGGTATCTTTCTCACACCTGGTAGTCAAAATGTGCCCTCAGCTTGTATCACACAAATCTGTCAGAAGACCGAAGGTAATGTTTTTCTCAAACAAATGTACATTTTGTTCAAAATGTTGCAGAATATATCATCACAGCTGAATGCAAAATTTCTTTTACTGCCAATGTCAATAATATTGAATAGTATTATTTCCATTTTCTTTTCTATATACTGTGTAATAAACATTTAAAAAACAGTAATTAATATCCTGGGGGGGGAATTAAAAAGGGAAACAAATTAAGGACTAAGACTGCAATCGTAGTTGCAGAGTTACTCAACTCAGATTCACTACAACTCAGATTTACACAAGAGTTCAAATCCTATTGAAGTAGCTTAATTCCATGCAGCAGTGTCCTGTAATGAAGTCAATATTTTCATATTACCTCCTGTCTGCCGGTAACGTAGATGTCGTGGAGTTGAAGGGGATCTACAGGGAGACAGCTCAGGAGGATCTACTGTTGAGGCACTTTCTGGGATAGGATGATCAACCGGTACAGATTCCAAAACTCCTGCAATTAAAAAAATAAGAACTCTAGAAATACAGGAAACATACTAAATTCTTATTCTAAAAACTTAATTTTCAGCGTGTAGAAACAAATGACTGAAACACACTTTGAAAATGTATTTTGTCCCTGGGCAGTATATAGCATTTATAATTCCACATTGAAAGAAAAATATATTTCAACAGGTTTTTAAATTGGTGAGCACAATATCAAATAATTCATGGATCAACTGGCTGTATGGTGTGCGTGAGGTATTCGATAGATACAAATTGTGATAAAATTGCAGAGGTTACTATTTGAACACTATTGTTCGATAAT
Source organism: Vipera berus (assembly GCF_964194415.1). Taxonomy (NCBI): domain Eukaryota; kingdom Metazoa; phylum Chordata; class Lepidosauria; order Squamata; family Viperidae; genus Vipera; species Vipera berus. The sequence continues at coordinate 35,984,460 of NC_138203.1, read as the reverse complement.
TAATCACTATATTGGTATAATTTTGGCACCTATATTATCCATGTGGCCGTGCGTACCTAAAGAAGTTGCATCATTTCTTGGGTTTGCACAGCACCCATGCAACCTAGGGAAAATACATTTTTGGATTAAACAGGTGCCACCACAAGTTACTTTGAAGTGGACAAAGGTACAATGTCAGCATCTCCTTAACTTAATTCAACAATTCAACAATAAGTTAGGGGAATGTGATACTGCACAGCTGGAAACAGCAATGTTGGGGTTTTTTGCACCAGTTCTATTTAGACAGTCTAATGTGCATACAAAACCTCAGAATCCAGGTTAAAGAAACAAGGAAGGTATTTGAATTATAAGACAGTTTAATGAAAAGAGAAAACATGTAGCTCACTAGAATTTATTGTTTGCAAAACCACTTTAGTATTAAATGTTAACTGAGAAAAGCTCTTCTTTTCAGTGTTGAGATTTGAGTTATGAAAAAAATTCCTTCATCTATCAAATACTACACACTAATATTTAAAATAAATCACCACTGATTTGATTTAGTTAAGAGGATTTTTTTCTATAAGATTATTCCCTTTACAATGTTATTCTAATATAAGCTTGGAAGAATAGACAAGCTCAGATATTACCAGCTTAATTCCTAAGGTTATATCCATCACAGGAGATGTCAAATATTCCCTATGGTATCACAATCTAGTATATCTTTCACACTGTTATTAGACTCTGCTGTACTATTTAGGGAACCTCAAAGGATGCTCCCTAAAAATAATGATGGTTCTGAACCAAAATTCCAATTTCTTGATCCAGAAGACTAAAATTCAGAATAAAATCATGACCTTGAATTGTTTCTAGATGTGAGTTTACTGTGCTCCATTTGTTGCTTGGGAAAGCACTTAATAATGAAGAACAGATTTGACTTCTAAATTTAACACTTTATTTGGCACTGATAATTACCGTATATACTTGAGTATAAGCCGACTCGAGTATAAGCCGAGACCCCTAATTTTACCCCAAAAAACTGGAAAAAGTTATTGACTCGAGTATAAGCCGAGGCTGGGAAATGCAGCAGCTGGAGGCTGGATCCCCCGAAAGACGTCTCTGCTGAGATGAGAGAACGGGGTGGCAAGCCGCCGAGAGAATGGGGCGGTGGAGTGCTCCGCCGAGAGAATGGGGTGGCTTGCTGTTCTCTCGGTGCAGCACGGCAGAGGCTGGATCTCGCGAAAGAAGTCTCTGCCGAGAGAATGGGCGGCAAGCCTCCACTGCCCCATACTTGGCGGAGCGCTCCACCGCCTCATTCTCTCGTCTCAGCGGAGACTTCTTTCGGGGGATCCAGCCTCTGTCACCCCCTTCTCTCAGCTGGGCAGCTGAGAGAAAGGGGCGGCAGAGGCTGGATCCCCCGAAAGAAGTCTTCACCGAGAAAATGGGCGCTGAGACGAGAGAATGAGGCGTTGGAGCGCTCCACCGCCTCATTCTCTCGCTCAGCGGAGACTTCTTTCGGGGGATGCAGCCTCTGCCGCCCACTTCTCTCAGCTGGGCAGCTGAGAGAAGGGGGTGACAGAGGCTGCATCCCCCGAAAGAAGTCTTCGCTGAATTCTCTCGTCTCAGCGCCCATTTTCTCGGCAAAGACTTTTTTCGGGGGATCCAGCCTCTGCCGCCCCTTTCTCTCAGCTGCCCAGCTGAGAGAAGGGGGCGGCAGAGGCTGCATCCCCCGAAAGAAGTCTCCGCTGAGCGAGAGAATGAGGCGGTGGAGCGCTCCAACGCCTCATTCTCTCGCTCAGCGGAGACTTCTTTCGGGGGATGCAGCCTCTGCCGCCCCCTTCTCTCAGCTGGGCAGCTGAGAGAAGGGGGTGACAGAGGCTGCATCCCCCGAAAGAAGTCTCCGCTGAATTCTCTCGTCTCAGCACCCATTTTCTCGGCGAAGACTTCTTTCGGGGGATCCAGCCTCTGCCGCCCCTTTCTCTCAGCTGCCCAGCTGAGAGAAGGGGGTGACAGAGGCTGCATCCCCCGAAAGAAGTCTCCGCTGAAACGAGAGAATGGGGCGTTGGAGCGCTCCACCGCCTCATTCTCTCGCTCAGCGGAGACTTCTTTCGGGGGATGCAGCCTCTGCTGCCCCCTTCTCTCAGCTGGGTAGCTGAGAGAAGGGGGTGACAGAGGCTGCATCCCCCGAAAGAAGTCTCCGCTGAATTCTCTCGTCTCAGCGCCCATTTTCTCAGCGAAGACTTCTTTCGGGGGATCCAGCTTCTGCCGCCCCTTTCTCTCAGCTGCCCAGCTGAGAGAAGGGGGTGACAGAGGCTGCATCCCCCGAAAGAAGTCTCCACTGAATTCTCTCGTCTCAGCGCCCATTTTCTCGGCGAAGACTTCTTTCGGGGGATCCAGCCTCTGCCGCCCCTTTCTCTCAGCTGCCCAGCTGAGAGAAGGGGGTGACAGAGGCTGGATCCCCCGAAAGAAGTCTTCGCCGAGAAAATGGGTGGCAAGCTTCCACCGCCCCATTCTCTCAGCGGAGGCTTGCAGAGGTGGCGGCGGAGCTGCGCGCGCAGCTCTCCAAACCGCCGCCGCCCGTTTGGAGAGCTGCTGCCTTCGTCCATGTTTGATGAAAGCAGCAGCTCTCCAAACTGGGGGGTGGAAGTTCTTTTTTTTTTTTTTTTTGTTCACTGGAGTATAAGCCGAAGTGGATTTTTTCAGCCCAAAAAGTGGGCTGAAAAATTCGGCTTATACTCAAGTTTATGCGGTACTTTTATAGTAGAACATTATAACTTTTGTAAGGTAAAAACAATTTCCTAACAGTGATTGCTCAACAATGGGACCAGTTACTCATAGAAATAGTGGACTTCCATTCATTGGCTGGATACAAAAATAGCTAGAGGGCCATCTATCCTGGGTATTTTAAGCATTTGACTTTCTGCACAGAGCAAAGCGTTGGACATGGTGTTTTGCATGTCTCCCTCAATCCTCTAATTCTCTCATTCATTATTAGCTTTCTCACAAGATTAGGCAATTGTTCAGTAAATGCTCCTGAACAATTCTTTAGGCTGTCAGAAAATCCAGGTATCTCATATTAAAAGTTAAAAAATGCAAATTAATATCTGTATCAATTAGCTTATTTTGAATAACTCTTTTATGACAATCATTGATATGGTTAACCTTATACTTTTTAAATATTACTGATACTTATTTTTTAATAAATCACTGGAGATGTGTTACATATGTCCCTTCTTGCTTCAAGAACTCTACCATCATCCTGATTCCTAAGAGATCCTCCTTCAGGAGCTGAATGACTACAAGCCGGTTGGTCTGACATCTGTAGTTATGAAGACCTTTGAGAAACCCTTGAGGACCACTCGGAGGCTTCAACTGGTGCAGAATGCGGCCGCGCGAGTTGTAATGGGGGTCTCCCGATACTCCCATGTAACACCTCTACTCTGCGAGCTGCATTGGCTTCCGGTTGCCCTCCGGGTGAAATTCAAGGTGCTGGTCATTACCTATAAAGCCCTACATGGCTTGGGTCTGGGGTATTTGAGGGAACACCTGCTGCCAGCATCAAATGCCCTTCGTCCAGTGCGCTCCCACAGGGAGGGTCTGCTCAGGGTCCCACCGGTAAGAGATTGCCGGCGTGTAACACCCAGGGATAGGGCCTTCTCAGTGGGGGCGCCTGCCCTCTGGAACCAGCTGCCAGTGGAGCTGAGGACTGCCCCCGACCTCCGTTCATTCCGCTGGGGCCTGAAGACCTGGCTCTTCGAGCTCTCTGGCCCAGGCTGAGGAGTAATTTATTTTAATTGGGGTTTTAATTGCACAGGGTTAAGTTTAATCTTTTTTAAATTGGTTTTAACTTTTGTATTGTTGGTTTTTAATTCCCTGTAAACCGCCCTGAGTCCTCAGGGAAAGGGCGGTATATAAATGTAATAAAATAAATAAATAAATAAATAAATTAGGGCTGGCCCATCTAAAAATCATCACAGATCTGCTGCTTGACCCCTTACAGTTTGCCTACTGAGCAAATAGGTCAGCAGATGATGCTGTCAACATGATACGGCACTACATCTTGCAACATCTTGAATCCCTTGGGACTCATGCATGGGTCCTTGTTGTATACTTTAGCTTGGCATTCAATACCATCATTCCAGAAATTCTTCACTCTAAACTGATTCAGCTCACTGTGCATGTTCATACTTGTAGGTGGATGATCAGCTATTTGACAGATAGGAAGCAACAGGTGAAACTAGAGAAAATTACATCTAGTACCCAGATAATTAGTACAGGTACCGTCAGGGCTGTGTGCTCTTTCAATTGGTCTTCTTTTTCTATACCAATGACTGCAACTCAAGGGAACGCTCTGCTAAAAGTACTGAAGATTGAAGATGATACAACATGTTCAAGAGGGGTGATGAGTCTGCATACAAACAGGAGGTTGAAGAGGTTGCCTATGGTGCAGCCAGAACAATCTGGAGCTGAACAAACTTAAAAATGTAGACATGAAAGTGGAATTTAGGAGAAGCAATTCTATTCTACCACTTCATCTTATATTCAACAGCACAGAATCAGCAGTAGAGTCCTTCAAGTTTTGGGGTTCTATAATTTCCCACTTAATATTACAACATTAAAAAGGCACAAGAAAGAATGTTCTCTCTGCATCAACTCAGGAAGTTCAGACTGCCCCAGGAGCTGTTGATACAGTTTTTACAGAGGAATTATTAACTCTGTCAGTTGTACTTCTATAAATGTCTGGTTTGGTACAGCAATCAAACAGGAGAGGGACAAACTCCAACGGATAGTTAAGACTGCAAAAAGAACAATTGCAATCAGCCTACCTTCTATTGAGGACTTGTATATTGCGTCCTCGGACAAGCACTGGCTCTTCAGCTTTGAAACAGAGATGAACACCAGCCCTTAGAGTCGGAAACGACTAGCACACATGTGCGGGGGAACCTTTACCTTTACCTTTATACTGCATAGGTCAGAAGGACAGCTGAGAAGGTATCTACAGACCCCTCAAATCCTGAACATAAACTGTTTCAATTCCACCCCTTGGAATGCCACTACAGGTCACTGCATGCCAAAACTATTAGACACAGGTATAGTGTTTTCCCTCACACCATCCCTCTGCTGAACACCTAATTCTCACAGTGCTGTCTAATGTCTCTATATATTTACCCATGTAGTATGGCTGTAGTATTACTGTGTATCCTTCCTATTATTTTCTTTATTCCCCCCTCTTATTGGGATGATGATGATGATGATGACGACGACAATGATGATGATGATGATTCTGTTGCTTTGCATGTACACCGAGAGCTTCTGCACTGGAAGCAAATTCCTTGTATGTCTAATCACACTTGGCCAAATAAAGTATTCTCTCTTCTTCTCCTCTTCTTCTCTTCTAATGTATATATTGCTGCCACAGAGCAACATTGACAAATGGCATAACAGCTTTTTTTGCTTCTTTTTTAAAAAATGAGATTTACTATAGAACTTTGTGAGCTTCAAAACTGTACAAAACCTCTACGAAACAGACTATTGAAAAAATTATTTATGTATTTTCTGTATTTTATTGGTGTTTTGTTGTACTCTCAGAATAAATATTATTAACTCCATATTTTTGTGTTATGAAGATATATAGCAGAAACATATTGAAAGAGTGCACCTTAGTAACTAAGATTGATTGGTTTAAACCATTTATATGGCACCCATCTAAATGAATTTGGATAGTACACAGAAAGTTTAAAACCAAACTACAATCAATGATCCACCTAATCACAGTCCAAAATCAAGAAAAGCATTTCAAATTACCAATTCACCAATAAACTGGTCAACAAACAATTAACAGAGCTTGTTAATGTCCCAGTCCAAATGCCTGTAGGAACAGTTGTATTTTAAGTTACTTACAAAAAGTTAAAATGATGGGGACTGTCCAAAGATGCTGTTCAACTGATCAGGCATTGCAAAAGAATGCATGGCTCCTTGTCCAGCAAGATGACATTGCTGGACAGAAGGGACCTGGAGCATGTTCCCCTACCAGATCTGGTGGGACAAACAAAAACATTGGAAACAGGAGGTCCTGAGAGTTACCTAGTCCTATGTTATATAGGGCATTATAAGCAGCAACTAGCATCCTGCATCATACTTAGAAGCCCATTGGGAGCCAGTGCAGCCCATGAAGCAGAAACAAGCTTTGTGTTTCATGAATGCAATGAGAGACACCAAATATTGTCTATACTAGTGTCTTTTGGATCATCGGCAGTAGATGAGAGGTGAATAAGGCATGAATTACTCTAAGTCCTCCCAGTCCAGAGACATGTGGATTTAACACATATTCTTTGCACAAAAGTAATGAACATTTCTCCACTGCAGGCTATTCTGTTTATTGGGGTTAAATTCTATTTGCAATCCCATTTACTCTCACCATGGACAATTTCACATTTTGAAACTTTTTATTATTTTATTTTATTTTATTTTATTTTAATTCCATTTATATCCCGCCCTTCTCCGAAGACTCAGGGCGGCTTTACAAACTTAGCAGTAAATAAATTATGACTATATAACTGAAATAGCTCTTGTTTTCCCTTTCCTAATAAATGGGATGAGCTTTTTTCATAAAAAGGAATATTTTTTAAAAAAAATAGTAACAGAAAATTTCTAATTATGTCCACAGTTTGCCAGTGACTCCTTAACTATAGAATGTTTTTAAATATAAGAACAGAGACAAGATGTTAAAGTGAAGCCTATTCTCTAAATTATTGTAACGTGATAAATAGGAGTTTGGGAATTCAGAAAACTGGAAAATATTTTTATCCAAGTTTTGAACTATATTTTTCACAAGGTAGGTTAGTACAGTTATTCTGTAATACAGTTGAAAAATGCAGACTCTAGCCTGGATATTACTAAGTAGAATCTATAAGAAAAAGGTAATATATATACTATGTGCCTTATGATATACTAACTTTTGCTGAAAATAATCTCAGGAACATTATTTACAGGTAGCAGTCATATAACAGTCCTAACTGGATCAGAATTTCCATTGTCAAGCAAAACAGTTGTTAGTTGAAACATCATGTGATTATGCTTTTTAGCAATGGCAACTCCAGTAATCCCAATTGTAGTCATTAGGTGAGAACCACACCATTGTTAGGTGAAACCAACATGCTTCTCTTGCTTTGTGTAAAGGGCAGCTCGGTCCCTCTGCCTCCTTCCCAACTAGGCCCAGTAAGTCCCCTTTGGCGGGCAAGGCCCTGCTCATCTGTCACACTCATACACATTCATAATAGAACAGACATGTCAAACACAAGGCCCGGGGGCCAGATCCGGCCCGCGAAGTGGTTTCATGCGGCCCGTGAAGCCATCCTGGAAACAGTGAGGGAACGGCCCCCACTGCCTTGGACCTGGCCCAGAGACCCTCCTCCTGCCAGAGACCCCCAGATCTGTCCCACTCCTGCCCAGGCCCCCATAGGCACCCTTGATGCAAATGATGTAGAGCTGGCCACGCCCACCCAGTAAGCCATACGCACTTTAGCCATGCCCACCCAGTAGGCCATGCCCACCCAGCCCCCTGAGGGCAACCACAATGCTGATGCAGCCCTCCATGAAATTGAGTTTGACACCCCTGTAATAGAAGAACTAGTGAAAAGTTGGGGGGGGGAACTGTGCAATATTCCCAATGAATGATCCATGGGGAAAAAGTTCTATTAGGTGATATGAATTCATAAATGGGAAATGAGACAAAAAATACAGAAATAGTCACATGGCTGAATCAGTATGCTAATTGGGGATCTGCTTAGAAAAAAACCGGTTTCAAATACATTATGTAGTCATATTTATATATTTTAAAGGAATTAATACAAAACTAAAAGCATGATTGATATGATTGTTTATATTGAAAGAACAAGAGAATCAGTAATATACACAAGGCTGAGGAGAGGTTATACCTTTTTTATCTGATAAATATATATCTGATAGTGTCAAGAAAGACATCTGGGGGGAATGAACATAACATAAAATAAAAAAGGAAAGGAAAGGAAAGGAAAGGAAAGGAAAGGAAAGGAAAGGAAAGGAAAGGAAAGGAAAGGAAAGGAAAGGAAAGGAAAGGAAAGGAAAGGAAAGGAAAGGAAAGGAAAGGAAAGGAAAGGAAAGGAAAGGAAAGGAAAGGAAAGGAAAGGAAAGGAAAGGAAAGGAAATAAATTAAAATAAAATAATCAAAGGAAGAAAAAATATGAAGAGAGTCCCAAAAGAATGAATGTAAAGTGGAAGAGATGCCTTTGAAATGTTTTATTAGCTTCATAGTAATGGACTATTGTACTACAATTACAATGCATAAAGAGTGATGCCTGTACAATCTTCCCCTCCCCTCTTTATAGCAATAGCAGAGAGTCAGTTTGACTTAGTGATTAAAGCCCCAAGGAGGAAATCAGGAAACTGTGAATTCTACTCCCACCTTTGGCATGAAAGCCATCTGGGTGACTTCAGGCCAATCACACTCATTCAGCTCAATCCAATTTACAGGATTGTTGTTGTGCGGAAAATAGGAAAAGGGAATATTAGTCATGTTCGTGTTCTTGAGTTATTTATAAAAATAACAAATGCAGGTTAAAAATCCATACAGCATACGCACCTAATAAGTAAACATTAAAACATGTGACTGACAGTAATGCATTTAGGCAGAACATTTTTAAATTGTCTCGAGGAAAACATGCATCTGGCTATGCCTGATAACAATTCTTTTGCAATACAGTAGTGATAAATATCTGTAGCTCAGCTGTAGGATGAGGCTGAAGGTTCGTTCTCTGAGCTTGTGGGTTGGTTTCTGAACGTTTCTGTATTATATATGTAAACAGTTAAGTTAGATGTGATTAAACTGTATACGTGAGGAAAAGCAAATCTGACAGAAGAACACGCGGGAACTTTGACAGCTGTCAAAGTTCCCCCGCACAGCGCAGGCGCAGCCGCTGACAGCTTGCGGCTGTCAAAACACCGGACCATGCGGAAGCCTAAGCTGTCAAAGAGAAGACGACGCGGATTGGTCCGGATTGACGCGGCGCCAAAATGATCACTCCTGATTGGCCCTCGCTGACAGCTGCCGGCTATAAAAGCCGGCAATGTTATTCTATGTTTGTCTTGCTCTAAATAAAACCTGTTAGTGCTAGCCTGTCGTCCCGAGTGGTCCTTCGGCTACTTCACTGGCGACGAAGGTGGGATCGCTCCGGAGCTGAAGTCACAGCCAAGGAATTGAGTCCCTGAGCTGAAGTCACGGCCGAGGAAGAGAGTTCCCGGCAAGAGCTGTCACTGGAAGTTTTAACTTCCATAGGAGCGACCCAGGACCGGACGACATGGCAAACTTCGGGCGTGTGAGGGAATTCGACCGCCATCCCGAGAGATGGCAATCACACCTAGGCCAGGTCGAGGGATTCCTCCTCGTCAGTAAAATCACTGACGACAGAGCAAAGGCCGCCGCGCTACTATACATCAGCGGACCTCCAGTGTATGATGCAGCCGTGGGCCTGTTCAGCCCGGTGCCCATCACCGAGGTCTCCTACGCGGACCTGGTGGACCAGCTGAACAAGTACTATATGCCGGCTCGCTCAGAACTGTACTGGCGGGTCCAATTTGCCCAGAAGAAACAGCGGCCAGACGAGCCCGCCAACGAGTTCATCGCTGGGGTCAGACACGCCGCGCGGAACTGCTGTTTTCCCGACTTGGAGGACCGCATCAGAGACCAGGTGGTGATCGGGTTGAGGGACGAGAGGCTGCAGAAGAAGCTGACATCTAAACCCGACATGAGCCTGGCAGAGCTGACCAGAGAAATCATGGCCTACGAGCACAGCCACAAGAAGAAGCCGACTACCACGACCCCAGAGAGCCCAGCGACCGTCTTCCAAGAAAGCGCCACCCTCAGCGACAGCGAAGAGTCGGTGGATTTCACCGACGGAGAAGCCCTGCAACGCAGAATGGAACGCAGGCAACCGAGGAGAGGCGACACTTCAGATCGCCGAAGGTCCAGGAACCCCCCTCCGCCACCGCCGCGTTACGAGCAACGGGCCGCCTGTGCCAGCTGCGGGGGCAACCATGCCCGAGGAAGCTGCCGGTTTAGGAACGCTAAGTGCCACAATTGCGGGAAGACCGGCCACATCAAACCGGTGTGCCGCAGCAAGGGCCGTGACAACATCAATGATTTGGAGGCAAACTCCCCAGGTAGGCCAGCTACCCAGGCCAGCAGAGAAAAACCGCCAGGGCCCCTGGTAGAAACAATTGACAGGGTAAACAGCCTAAGCTCAAAGGTTAAGATCAGGGTAAGAATTCAGGGGGTGCCCTGCCTCATGGAAGTGGATTCAGGGTCAGCAGTCTCCTTAATTTCGCTTAAAACTTATCAGGAGATCTGTCAACAGGGAAAGGAAAAAATTCCTCTGAGGCAAACCCAGGTCCACCTAGCTGACTTCCAGAAAACCCCCATTCCTCTGGAAGGGAGGGCTAAGGTTACGGTGCAGTACAAAGAGTTCAAGGGTCCCTTAGAAGTCCTAGTTACGCCAGGGAACCGCACCAACTTGATAGGGTTAAACTGGTTCGAGCCGCTAGGAATCGCCATAACGGGGGTAAATACAATTCAATCACCCAGCCTAGAAGCCGTTTGCAACAAGTATGCAGACGTCTTCGATGGCACGTTAGGGAAATACACCGGTCCCCCCATCTCCTTACAGTTAAACCCAGCAATCCAACCAATTAAGATAAGAGCTAGGAGAGTACCCTTTGCCCTTAAAGAAAAAATTGAAAACGAACTCGATCGCCTCATAGGTCTTGGGGTGCTCGAACCAACGGAAGGGGGAAGCTGGGAGACCCCTATAGTCACCCCTATTAAACCTAACGGGGAAGTGAGATTATGTGCGGACTATAAAGCGACCCTCAACCTAGCCCTCAGTCCCCACGCTTACCCGGTGCCAGCAGTAAGGGACGTATTTGCTTCTATCCGCTCTGGCGCCATTTTTGCCAAACTTGATCTCACGCAGGCGTATTTGCAACTGCCTGTCACTAATGACACGGCGGAAGCCCAGACAATTGTCACCCACCGCGGTGCCTTTAAAGTAAAAAGGCTCCAATTCGGCATATCGGCGGCCCCGGGTATTTTTCAGGGTATCATGGAGAAAACCCTGAAAGGAATACCCGGGGTCTGCCCCTATTTCGACGATGTTCTCATCGCCGGAGAAAACGAAGCAAACTTAGCTGACAGGCTGTCAGCTGTGCTAAGCCGGCTCAGAGAAGCCGGCCTCAAGCTGAAACGGGAAAAGTGCTCTATTGGAGTCACATCCACAGAATTCCTAGGGTACAAAATAGACGGCCAAGGCATCCACCCCACCACAGAAAAACTAAAGGCTATTCAAACAGCACCAAGCCCAAAGAATAAACAAGAGCTCCAAGCTTTTTTAGGATTATTAAACTTTTACCATGCCTTCCTTCCCCATAAAGCCACTATCGCGGAGCCTCTGCATAGGCTCCTGGACAAGGGAACTGTTTGGTCCTGGACCAAAATACATGAGAATAGTTTCCAATCATTAAAAAAGATTATTCGCCACACACGGCCTCCCAGATACCATAGTTTCAGACAATGGCCCTCAATTCACTTCTCGTGAATTTCAGATATTCGCTATGAAGAATTGTATTAGGCTGGTCACGTCTGCGCCCTTCCACCCATCAAGTAACGGGATGGCTGAAATTATGGTACGCTCCACAAAAGAAGCTTTAAAAAAGTTCGTCAAGGGGAATTGGCAAAGGCGACTCAGCTAATTCCTAATGTCACAACACGCAACTCCATGCACAACAACTGGCAAATCACCAGCGGAACTAAGATGGGGGAGGAGGCTGATAACACGGCTTGACAGACTGCATCCTGACACATATCCGGAAGAAAACGAACAAACCCCCCCCCATCCGCACATTCAAGCCAGGGCAAATGATATGGGCACGATCTTACTCTGATAAAAACAAATGGGTCCAAGGAACAGTGCTACAACAAACAGGACCCATTTCTTACCTAATTTCCACACAGACTCAGGGCAACCTACGCCGCCATATCGACCAACTCAGACCCAGACAACCGCCATACACACCAGACCCACAAACGGCGGAACTCGACCTGCAACCCCTTCCACAAATACTACCAAACCAAGAGGAAGAGGAGCAAAGAGACGCACCACCGGCAGACCCTGACAACGCCCCACTTCCACGTCGTTCCACCAGAAACCGAAGGGCCCCCACCTACCTAAAGGACTACCAGTGGGCAGGTTCCGATGACAGAGGGGGAGAGAACGCTCCAGGGGAGGGGTAAGGGGTGTATTATATATGTAAACAGTTAAGTTAGATGTGATTAAACTGTATACGTGAGGAAAAGCAAATCTGACAGAAGAACACGCGGGAACTTTGACAGCTGTCAAAGTTCCCCCGCACAGCGCAGGCGCAGCCGCTGACAGCTCGCGGCTGTCAAAACACCGGACCATGCGGAAGCCTAAGCTGTCAAAGAGAAGACGACGCGGATTGGTCCGGATTGACGCGGCGCCAAAATGATCACTCCTGATTGGCCCTCGCTGACAGCTGCCGGCTATAAAAGCCGGCAATGTTATTCTATGTTTGTCTTGCTCTAAATAAAACCTGTTAGTGCTAGCCTGTCGTCCCGAGTGGTCCTTCGGCTACTTCAGTTTCATTACCAGGCTAGATAATATCTTCAGCAGAGTTTAGGAGATGTCAGTGTCATTGTTCTGTTTAAAAGGGCTTCAGGTATGGGTGTGTCAAGTGAGGGTCTGTGGTGGGTCTTGTGATGGGGCAGATGTGAGCCATTAGTGAGTCTTGTGATGGGTCTTGTAATGGGGAAGTTACCTCAGGTCAGGGTCATTGGGAAGTGAACTGCTGGAGGTGGGGGGGGGCTTGTGTGGGTCGGTTGAGGGTCAATACTGTCTCCACAAGCAGTTCCATCAACAGACACACTGATCTACAACCAGCCTATCTACCTCTCAGGATCCAAATCAACCACCCAGCCAATCAGAGACAGCACCAACCCTCAACGAACCCCTCAACCAAGCCCTTTCAAACAGAACAATGACACTGACATCCCCTAAACAATGCTGAAGATGTTACATAGCCTGGTAACTAAATGTTCAGAAATCAACCCACGAGCTTGGAGAATGAACCTTCACCCTCAACAACTCTTTTTCTAGCCTAGCTGTAGATCCTTACATTGGTGAAGGGAGAAAAGCTTATTTTTCTAATATTGCTTTCTATTTCTTTTCACAGATAAATTTAAGTGAAATAGTGGTGTCAGAAATCTGGTGGATAGTATTCATACAAAATGTCAGCAAAGCCACTTCCACTATTCTACAGTCATCCAGTTGCCACATTAATCATAGTAAGCACTCATTAACTGCAATATACCGCACCTTCCCTAACTTAGTTTCTAGAGACTCCCAAACTTTCAGAGAGCGTAAGCATTAGCTGCTGCCTGGATATCTGGATACTGTAAGATTTCTAACCCCCACACTTGGAGGAAATCACACTGAAGAAGACTATATTATAAAGTTGTTACATAATATAATGAAATAGATAAATGATAGACAGACAGACAGACAAATACCTCTTCGAATACTTCTTCGTAGCTTATTGCAAAGCTCATTGCGTGGATTTTCGGAATTGTCTTCTGAGAAACCAGGGCTTTGCTCTGGAGATGAAGGGCTTTTGCTTAGATCCAGTGGCACTTTAGTTGACATGGGGGGTGATGATGTTCCAGGGCTGTATGTTGAGGTAGGACTGCTAACAGAAGAAGCAGATAGATCTAATGCTCCTATTCTTGAATTTAGTGGAGAATTTAATGATAATTTTCTTGTTCTAACAGGTGAAGATGTCCTAGAGAGAGATAAAGGTGGAGGGGAAGAAAACTTGCGGCAGAGGTGTGGCGACTTTGCATCAGCCATATGTTCTCTATTGTTTTGATTAGTAGCAAAAAACAGTTCCAAAGACCTAGAAAACAAATAAAAAATGCAGAAGTAATTATACCATATCAGAACTGCCTTTAAAAATATTTTAGAAGAAAATACATATAACCAACCTACAATTTGAAAAATCCTAGAAAATGAAACAACCAAGATAAAAAAACTAACTTCTATAATCTGTGATTTTATTAGGTAAGAAATCCCTATGTATTAGGAAGATCAACCTACCTGGTTAGGATCTAGTTGGTGCTTGCCAAGTATTCAAATCAGCAACAACACAGGTCAGAGAGATTAGACTACCACATTTAGAATAGAACAGAGCTGGAAGGCACCTTGGAGGTCTTCTAGTCCAGCCCCCTGCTCAAGCAAGAGAACCTATACCATCTCAGGTAGGTGATTATCTAGTCTCTTCTTAAAAATCTCCAGTGATGGAGCACCCATAATTTCTGGAGGCAAGCTGTTCCACTGGTTGTCATCACTGTCAAGGAAATTTCTCCTTAATTCCAGGTCGCTTCTCTCTTTGATCAGTTTCCAACCAATATTTCTTGTCCTGCCCTCTGGTGCTTTGGTGAATAACGTGACCCCCTCTTCTTTGTGGCAGCCCCTCAGTTACTGGAATACTGCTATCATGTCTCCCCTATTTCTTTTCTTTATACTAGCCAAATCCAAGTCACGCAGCCATTCTGTCAAGTTTCCATCTATGTTTTAGTCTCCAAGCCTTGGATCATCTTAGTAGCTCTCCTCTGAATTTTTTCCAAACTCTCAACATTTTTTGTGTGATATGGTGACCAAAACTGGCTGCAGTATTCCAAGTGTGGTCTTACTAGGTTTTTATAAAGCGGTACTAATACCTCGTATGATCTTGATGCTATGCCTCTGTTTATACAACCCAGGATTGTATTAGCTTTTCTGGTTGCTGCTGCACACTGCTGGCTCATAATCAAGTGATCGTCCACTAGGACTCCAAGGTCCCTATCTCAGTTACTGTTTTTAAGCCAGGTCTCGCCCAATCTGTACTTGTACCTTTGATTTTTCCTGTCTAAATGTAAAACTTTGCTTTTCTCCACATTGCCACTCATTTTGTTGGACAGGGCCCATTGTTCAAGTTTGTCTAGATCTTTATTTACAGGCAGGACCATTCTTTGCCAGAGACCTAGTCCAAGATGCCTATCTAGAGAATGTGAGAACAGAACATCCAAACTATCTACTACCTGGCTTTTCTTTTTTTAAAAATACTGCATCATAGAAGTTCTGAATAACATGTAGAAAATTTCCAAAACTACAGTCTTCAATGTACAACCTTTCATTTAATGACTGTTTGAAGTTACAATGGCACTGAAAAAAGTGACTTATAACAAGTTTTCACACTTATGATCCTTGCAGCATCCCCATGGTCATGTGATCAAAATTCAGTTGCTTAATAACTGGTATGTATTTATTGCAACTGCTCTGTCCCGGGGCCATGTGACCACCATTTGTAACTTTCCCAGCTGGCTTCCAACAAGCAAAGTCACTGCTATGCATGATTCACAACTTAAGTGCTTCACTTAACAACTATGGGGGGGGGGGAAACCTCACTTAAAAACTTGCTTAATTAGCAAAGGAAATTTGGAGCTCCAAAGTTGAGGACTACAGTATTTGTGGATGCAATTTTCTACAAAATAAAATCCAAGACAGAATCTCTTTCTGTCTCAATATATAGGTAGCAGTTCACATATATTGCTGTGCATGCTTCTTTCTGCACATGGAAGAAGCTCATTATGGCTCAGGAATTTTGGCTAAATTGACAGGTTTGGCTAAGATAAATTTGGGAGGGGTCTTGTGAAGTGAGTTAGACAAGATTGGTATACTACTCTCTTTGCATTATTTTTGTGTCAGCCTATTCACCAGTCTTTCTAATGCCTTCCTTTCCTTTGATCATTACCCTTGAATCAAGCATGGCATACCAAACCCAGTTCATACTTTCCTACTCTGCCCTTTACCTTTCCTTATAGCTTTTGCTGTACTCTGCTGTTATGCACTACTATTAGTGGCTTATTGTTTCCCTATCATTTTCCATTTGGACAGAACATTGTGTATTTTAGGTGAGGCCAAATTCACTTTATTATATCTATGTGCTCAATAGTCATTTTTATATTCTGGAGAACTCACTATTGAGTTAAAGATACCACATAACTTCCTCAGGAGTGGTTGTCCAAATAGGACTGTGTGTCCAATCAAATATAATGGTTTCTGGTTGATCAAAGCTGACTCAGTGTGTGTTGAGTGCATTTGAAAATGTAGGTTATAACCTTCAAAATCTGAGATAAATAAAGTAACACCCTGTCCACTTGGAAACTGACAACTGAATTAGAGATTTAAATTAACATGCACTGAAGAAGCTAACATGCACATTCCGAAATTTATTTTGCAAGAAAATTCACCACAGTAATTCAATCACCTGCTATTGAGGGATTAAGGAATCTTTTAATCCTTTGATTAAACAAACAATCCTTTGTTCTATCAAACCATTAATATATAATGCACTTTGCAGGATGACTATTATTACCAAAATTTCCATAAAAATAATAAAGGTTTGTAAAAGTAGGAAACAACTGACCTGACAGGGATTGAGGTGAAAGGCCGTTTGTAAATATCAGACAGTTTTTCCAGTACAACTGTTGCATTAGTAAATATGCGGTAAGTATGTAGGAAAGTATTAAGAAAATCAATACTGAGAAATCTCAAGTCTGTTAATCTTTCCAAAAGGCGTTCAACACTTGCATAACGAATCTGTGGTACTTTGCAGGAGTTCAGAGTTTTGCTGAAGCAGATGTCAATGTCATCTTTATGAAGACGGGCATCAGACCTACATTACATTATTTGAAAAACATTAAGAATTATTGCATTGAAAGTCAAGTATCATTTTATTGCAGATTGTCTTTGATATGAAGAACCAAATTCTGCTTATTATCTTAAGTAGACACTATTTATAAAATTGAAATCATATTTCTGGCCAATGGAATAGTCTCATGGATTCTCTGTGGGCCAAATTTCAATATGAAGACATGAGCACCAATATAGAATAGAATAGAGCTGGAAGGGACATTGGAGGTCTTCTAGTCTAGGACCCTGCTCAAGTAGGAGAACCTATACCATTTCAGATAAGTGACTTTCTAGTCTCTTCTTATAAACCTCCAGGCCCATGATTTCTGAAGGCAAGTTGTTCCACTGGTTAATTGTCCTCACTGTTAGGAAGTTTCTCCTTAATTCCAGGTGCTGCTTTCTTTGATTAGTTTGCAACCATTGTTTCTTGTCCTGCGCTCTGGTGCTTTGAAGAATTTGACCCCGTTCTTTGTGGCAGCCTCTCAAATACTGGAATACTGCTATCATGACACCCCTATTTCTTCTTTTCTTTAGACTAGCCAAACCCAAGTCCTGCAGCCGTTCTTCATATGTGTTAAGTCTCCAGGCCTTGGAGGTCTTAGTTGCTCTTCTCTGAACTTTTTCCAAGGTCTCAACATTTTTTTTGTAGTATGGTGACCAAAATTGGTTGCAGTATTTCAGCTCTCTCTCACAGTTACTGTTTTTGAGCCAGGTCTTGCCTAATCTGTACTTATACCTTTGGTTTTTCCTGCCTAAATGTAAAACTTTGCTCTTCTCCACATTAAATTTTATTTTGTTGGATAGGGCCCATTATTCAAGTTTGTCGAGATCTTTTTGGATCCTGATCTTGTCTTCTGGTGTGTTGGCTACTCCTACGAGTTTAGTATCATCTGCAAATTTGATGAGTTCCCCTTCTATTCCCTCATCTAAGTCATTTATGAATACTGTATATTGAAGAGTACTAGACCTAAGAGGGAGCCTTGTGGTACCCCACTGCTTACTTCTCTCTATGTGGATGTAGTACTATAAAGGACTACTAGTTGAGTGTGGTTTGTCAGCCAATTACAAATCCAACTGGTGGTGATGTTGTCTATTCCACATTTTTCTAGCTTTCCAAGAAGTAGGTTGTGGTCTACTTTGTCAAATGCCTATCTCTTGTTTTGCCTGAAGCCTTCTAGCTTTGTTGACTTTAAATTCTTTATTTGAAGTCCTTTGAAAAAATATACAAAAAGGAAAAAATATCCTAGCCTTTAACATCATTTTTACTTCTGCTTTCTGCAAATATATCCAATTGGCCAAATAAAAACAAAAGTAAATCTAATTGAAAGCCAAAATCCTGGAAGGAGAGTTAATACATGAACATTCTATTATTGGTCACATCTAAAATAGTAGCTATTTTGCAGGGTTATTTATGAGACGTACATGAAATTTTAGCATCCCAGAGACCAGTACATTGTAAATCTTGGCCCCAGAAAAATGACTTTAAAAGATAGATCAGGGTTGTCAAACTCGCCGCGTCACATGACGTTGTGACATATCGTGACTTTTTTTCCCCTTGCCTTGGGGTGGACGCGGCTTCCACATGACACATCCGGCCTGCAGGCCAGCAGTTTGACACCCCTGAGATAGATAGATGATAGATGATAGATGATAGATAGATAGATAGATAGATAGATAGATAGATAGATAGATAGATAGATAGATAGATAGATAGATAGATAATGAATAGAATGATTGACAGACAATACAATGTAACATTTTCCAATGAAATGCAGAATTAACAATACAATTAAATAAAACTGCTAATTTTTATTTAATCTGTATTTGAATTTAAACAAAACTGGACAACCATATATAACATTAGAATACAGTTACACTTACTTGATCACATGTGGCACAGAGACTTTGGAATTTTCTTCAAATACTATTGTCATTAAACCATTGCACCGTATGTTGTCAACACACTACACAAGTTGATAAAAAAAATTATAGATTCATTTTTGCTCAATACTATATATCTCAGATCCTACAATTACAGAAGATAAAATTTTATCTGGAAAAATATTTAGTTAGTAGGAAAGATAGAAGGGATTGAACTGTCACATTTTTAACATTTTCAGAATTAAAACTAAACTTTTTACTATTTAAAGTCCCTGAAGTTGCAAATGACTCGGTGTGCTGCAGAAATTAAAATGTTGGAGCAGGATAAGGAAAACCAAGATTCATGTCTATCTTCAACCCCGGAAGTTCATTGGCTGGCTTTGAAGTGAGCTTCATCTCTTGGCCTACTCGGATAAAAGCCTAGAATATCATTGCAGTAAATAAGCAAATGAATAAATAATATTTGGTTTATTCTAAATATATTTCCCATCTCAAAATGTATCACTCCTGGAAACATTGCAAAACCACCAGTTTTAAATTCCTTTTGCAACAGGTCATTCAATCCAAAGGCTCTGAAAACAGCAGCTCCTGATTACTGGAAACAATTGATGCCTTGAGGCCTCTGAAATAGCAATCTTCCATAGTCATAAGATTACGTTTCAAAAAATGACAGTCTGCTGCTACGGATCTTTCCAGGAGCTGTTAGCAATTGGGCAGGCTCAAAACGGATTGGGGAATTAATCTGTTCACTCTGCTATCTCTCACAGTTTCTGGACTTTATCCACCACTAGTTCCATTTACTGCTCTGAGGCAATATAATTTCCAGATAAGAATATGAAGGCAACTAGTGGAACTGCTTCAGAGTGTGAGAAAGTCGTGTGAGGTACTGAGCCAAGCTAATCCAACTTTATTTCAATATTAATCTTTCAGGACTTTATTTCTAGGGTGGATTAAGATCAAATTCAAAATGAGGCCACTAGACTTGAGCCTGGCCCAGATTCCTCCATCCTAATAATCATCCATGGTGTGTCAAGTCATAGGGGGTCAGGAAATAGGCCTGGCCACAACAACTGAGCTGGTACTGTCTTTCATACATACATACATAATTGGCCAATCATGTACTAGTTACAAATGTTAATTTCACTATTTTTTAACTTTAAATATTTGTAATATTTTCCAACAGATGGGTTGGAAATAAATGTGTTAATACATTTGAAGTGTGTTTAAAATATGAAAGTGTGCTCAGTCTCTTTTTAAATAGAGTCTTGCAAAGAAACTCTTTCTGATCCATTCAAACATGCTATGCTTGTGGAAGCAGTTGTACAGACTGCCTTGATACAATGTTATGAATCCACTGGAGTCTATACAGAACCATTTCAAAGACTATTCATTAAGGCATCAAACCCAAAGGTATGACAGCTGCCAGCAGAGGCCCAGGCTGGGCTGGAGAATCAATGATGGAGTGGGAGGGAGTTTTCTGGGAAGCTTGGATTGATGGGATGTTAGATTGCCAGAGAAATGTCGCTGGAGAAGAAGCATGCAGCATGGCATTGTGTTGTTTGTTAGTTGGCTCAAAACACAGAGGTTGGTGTCTGGTTAACCCTTTTGAATTTAACTTGGCTGGTGGCTGGGCAAGGTTCAGCTTTAACTGAGTCTCCATCAGAACTGAGTTTCTGCATCTCTGGAACCAGCTTTGTATGCTTTGTATGGACAGGTTGTGAGAGTGACATGGAACTTTGGGTTACTTTTTGGGAGTGAAACATGAAGGGAGTCATGAAAGAATGTTGAATTGAGAGGATGAGAAGACTTAACGATGAGCCAATGAGAACTCCCAGAGGTTCTGTGATACAGATAACTGGATCTGAGTCCTTCTGGTTGAGGTTCAGGTTTAGGGGACAATTGGGATTGTTGTTGTACTGGCCTCCCTGCTTCACAATATCATCGTTGTCTTAACCAGATTCCATCACCAGGCTGATCATAGAGACCCCGAGTTTGTTGGATCTTGGGGACTTAAATTTCCTACCAGGTGACATTGAATCAAGAATAGCTCAGGAGTTCATGATCTCTCTAGCAACTTATCACACTTTGGATCTTCTGCTTATTTTCTGCTGCCTCCAGAAGACTTGAATGTTCCTTGTACAAGTCAGTTTCAGGTGCCTAATTTTAACAGTCTCCCCCTACCCTGCCCTGGAGGCTTGTATTCCTCTGGGGCAAACATGTCAAACTCACAATGTCATGTGACGTCGCACGACGTATCAGAGCTTTTTCCCCATTGCCGGCAATGGGGTGGGTGCGGTTTCCTGATGAAGTGTCTAGCCCGCAGGCTGGCAGTTTTGACACCTCTGCTCTGGGGTATCCTGAGCAGTTTTTTTCCACATCAGACATCTTTGAATCTGAGCTGGCCACCACAGGTGAGATCAGCCTCACTTGGTCATATATTCTGTGTTATCAATATGCAGATGATACCTATTGTACATCTAGGCCATCCAAGTGTTGCTGATGGTATACTTCCCGAGTCTCTGGAGGCTACATGGGCCTGGATGGAGTTTAATTGTAACCAGATCAAGTGACTGTGGGCCAGGACTCAAGACATTGACTCTGAAGAAGCTGCTCCAGCTGAATCAATGGACTGTTAATCTCAGGGGACATCAAGTCAGGAATCATTTGAGATTGATCACTTGAGATTGATCAAGAACAGCACCATAAGAACAGCTGGAGAAGTCAGATGATGAAGTAATGATGAAGTATGGCCTCTAAGCCCTTGGACTCAGTGAGAAGACTGGAGACAATAGCAAAGGCATTTACTCAGACTCTTTGCCAAACAAAGAACTAACTAGTCTGATTAAAGATAGCTGTCTGAAGCCTGATTTAAGCCAAGACCCATGTTTCTCTGTTGGAAACAACCATCTGAACTCCTGCTCTGTGAATCCTGCCTGTGTAAAACCCCTAAAACTCTGGCCTTTAGACTAGCTGACAAATGTAACTTAACTCTCTGATCTTCCTACTGGATTTTGATTTCTTTTCTGTATGTTCCTGTTGAAAGTGAAACTACTCACACAAACTTTCTTTTCCAGAGACTCCATTTTAATTTACATTTCTTTCCTTGTCTGCCATTATCTACTCAAGCTTGAGTAAATTGCTATTCTCACCTAACAACTATGGGTTTGAAATCTGAAACAGGATACTTCATGCCCTGGTCACCTCATGATTGGATTACTGCAAAGTGCTCTAAATGAGGCTGCCCTTTAAAATTACTGAAAGTAGCAGCTGATTCAGAATGTGGTGGCACAAGTAGTAATGAGTGTGTCATTGTGAGCTGTACTAACCACCAGTTGGCTTCTAGGTGCAATTCAAGATGTTGGTGAAATGCGCAAAATGAATAACCTTGCAGAAAAGAAGAAAGAGTGCAACCAATCATCAGATAAATGAAATCTGAGTCTGAGGAAGAACTGTAATCCAAATAAGCATCTCAGACAAGATCCTCCCTAGTTCTTATAAAGGAAGGGGGAAGCCCATTGAGACTTGTAAGATTCTGTTATTGTAACTTTATTATAATTATAAATTATAAATAATTATAAATTTTATATACTTTATTATAATTATAAATATACATGACTTTGGTTTCCTATACTAGTTTACCTTGAAAGGCTGGTGGTTGATTATTATTTTTAAAGTCCTTGATGGCATAGGGTCTGGTTATTTGAGGGATTGCCTGTTTTTAATAGTGACTTCTCATCCAGTAAACTACATCAAAGTGGCTGTGCTTTGGGACCTGTCAATTAAACAATGTCACCTTTTGGGGCCTAGAAGATGTGACTCCTACTTTCTGCAGTAGCATTGCCTTAGCGCTCCCTGGGCTATCACGCTGATAATGTTCCAAAAGGCACTGAAAACCTTGCTGTTCTCCTAAGCCAAGGGTGTCAAACTCGCAACGTCACGTGATGTGTCGCAATGTATCGTGACTTTTTTTCCATTGCCGGCAATGGGGTGAGCACAGTTTCGGCATGAGGCATCCAGCCCACGGGCCGGCAGTTTGACACCCCTGTCCTAAGCCCTGGGATAGGGTGGTGGGAGAGCCTTTGTAAGATTCTATTATGTTGTTTCACATGGCTTTTCTGGATATACATATTTTATTGTTTTAACTTTTTTATTGCATAAAACACACACAACCAAATAGAGTCATACATTTTTAAATCTATAAAATAAATAATATTTTTCTGCTATTGTTCCTAATACAATAAAATAGTTGGCAAGAAACAGTCAACTCTAGTTTGTTTTTTTCAAATTTAGCACACAGAAGATAAACAAGAATATATAACCATGTGGCCTCAGAGCTTTGCCCTTTAATTTAAGTCCCATTAAATAATGACAGACAAATTTAATCTGCAATTAAAAGTTTAATTGCATAATATACCAATTAGCTGTAATTATAATCCAGTTACCAGTGCATGGAGAGAGAAAAATGAATGCTGGTTTGTTGGTTTTTCCTTTACTATCAGATAAATTCAGATCAGCTGAGCTGATCTCAGCAACTAATGTAAGTTTTGCAACTTTAACTGAAAAAAAATATTGTTTTTGTAGCAACACCATGAAATATGTATTGGCAGTTATGTGAATATAATCTGTATTCCATCTATGAACTATTTTTGTACTCAGTTCTTGGCAGTTCTATACAAAATCTTCTATACTATTTAAAATATATAAACATATATAGCATCTAAGTGCAGTATAATCTTGCATAGTGACCCTTCCAAGCTACTGTTCCATTTTCTTATTTTCATTGCCAGAACCTATTTACTTTTAACTATTTTACAATTAACACAATGAATCCATGCAATCAAGGACATAGACTTGGTACAGTTGTAACATAAAATAAAAAATAAAGGCCGTTCCAGAATATCCAGATTTGGCCACTTTCAATTCTCTTCAATCTTCAATTCAATTTTCTTTGGAAACTTTTTCTGTGTGTAGGAACAGTTCCATGCACGTGAAAATGTGCAGATACAATAGATTTTTAAAGAATTCTGGAAAAGGAAACTAATGACATCTGCACGCAATGACTTTGTGCATAAAAACTAAAGACAAGCTTTTTCCAATCTGATACTCTTCCAACTGAATCGTCAGTCAGCATAGCGATTCACAGTTCTAAGCTAAGCTGTTAAATAAAATGAAAATGATCTCTGTGTGAAAACAATTCATAGGAAAATTGGGGGTTGTTTTTTTCATGGTATTTAGAAACCAACTACTGAAACTTAAGAAAGTCTTATTTTATGCTACATTCCTCTTCTATCACTTGCTCTTTATATATGTGTGTGTGTGTGTGTGTGTGTGTGTGAAATATTTGTCAAGTCATTTGAATATGCCTTGCTAATTATCTCTTTCTTTCCTGTTTTGGCGTAACAAGGCTATCCACAGGATATAGTCACAACTTATGACAGCTCATTATTTGTGGAAATTATTCAAATTGCTAATATTTAATGCTGGGAAACAGTAGCAGCCCAAAGTCACTTAACTGGCTTCACAGATGAATAACGATTTAAATTAAGAATTTTCCACTCCAAATGCAGGACACTAGTTGCTATGACAATGGGGGTGTGGTGGCCTAGTGGGGGGGCGCAGTGGCCTAGTGGGTAAGAAACTTAGCTTGTAGACTGGAAGGTTGGCATCCCATGTGATAGGATGAGCTCACATACTTCTCCCAGCTGCTGCCAACTTAGCAGTTCTAAAGCATGCAAATGCAAGTAGATAACTAGGTATCACTTTGGTGGAAAGGTAACAGTGTTCTATGTGTCTCGATGTACAGTCATGCTGGCCACATGACCACAGAAGAGTCTTTGGACAATGCTGACTCCCTTGGCTAGGAAACAGAGATGAGTACCACCTCCTAGAGTCAGACATGACTGGACAGGGGAAATCTTTACTTTTACTTGCTATGTCAGCATGCCACTCATTCACCAACACCACATTCAAAGCAATTAAACAGTTATATTCTGTTAATAATTCATACATTTTATAATGAGCTCCAAGACAGCATTAATGTGCTGAATGAATTAGGCAGTATTCCCCCCCCACAACCGATTACCTGACTAATGTCACTGGTCCATGCTGCTTTTTCCTGCCGCGAAGGGGCTAAAAGGACCACTGTAAATGGAGGTGCACCTGCAGGATCTACCACAATTTTGAAATCAAGGTGCCCAAATACTTGCCCAGAACCTTTCGCTTCATGGTTGAAAGAGAAACAGAATTTGGCAATTAGAGGTTGAAATGCAGAGCCTAGATTATATCACAGTGCAGAGACAAGTACTTTTCATAGTGATGTATAGATATGGCCAAAATTCAAATTTCAAATTTAGTATCTTTGACCAGTGATATTTTTAAACACTGCAGACTCATGCAAATGTAAAATATTTTTGGCTCATAGAATTTATAATTAAGCAAATGAAAAATTAAATTATGTGTTCCAGTTAAAACCTATTCACCTGAGGCAAAAATATATACATCTGACTCTATTATGACAATACAGCATTGACTTTTAATTGACAAGACACCTAATTCAGAGCCTACTCTGTGCTAATCATCATAGCAGAGCAAGCAAAATAGAGGTATAAACTGACTCCTAATTTTTATTGGTGGGGAACGGAAGGCTCTACACACTCAGTACTCAGGTGACCCTGAGGACACAGACAAATCTCCAGGTGGCCTTAACGACTCTCTAAAAAATACAAATGATCAGCTGTCTACAAGGAATATAAATCCTTCCATTCCCTGCCATCCAGTCAGATTTGAAGAAGCTTCTTGGATGAGAAGTGAAAGTTCTTCAAAGCAAAGCAGGAAAGTCCAGTTGCCTCCTGAAAAAACACCTTTGGGATTTTGGATTGCCATTGCCTTCTGCCTAAAACTGAGACATAGTGACTGGCCAAAGTCAACTGGCTGGCTTTGTCCTTAAGGTAGGACTAAAATTCAGAGCCTCTCAGTTTCCAGTCTGGTATAGTGATAAATAAATTAACACATATATACATACAGCTTCTATTTCTTGAATCAAAATTTTTATTAGAAACACTCTCTCTGTTTATACTAATTTCATTAAGTGAAAAAAAAATAATGCTATTTTTTAAAGAAAATTTTACAACTCCATAAAACAATTTGACAGAACTTACATTCATCATCATTCATATCAGTTTCCTCAATCAGTGTGCATTCTATTAATGAAAGGACACCTCCTGCCTAGAGACATAAATTGCATTTTTTTCAGAAACCTATTTCACCATTCTTCAGTTTAAAAGTATATAAAATTATATAATGTAAAGTACAATCCATGAACACAAACCTAGAGTAAACCTCATTCAATATACTTCTAAGTGGACACGGTGTGTGGTGTGAGGACATTGTGTGTGGTGGTGGTGGGGAAAAGGGATTGAGAACTTTCAAGTCAGTTTCAACTCCTGACAACTGACTGGACAAGTCCCTGCATTTTTCCTGGCAACGTTTTCAGAAACAGTTTGCCACTGCTTTCTTCCTAGGTCTCAGAGAGATGAAATGGCTCAAAATCACCTAACTGGCTTCATGCATACAGGAGGACTAGTTTCTATACTGTACATGGTATAAGGCATTATTCCAATAACTAGATGAGTTTCTTAAATTAAGTACAGAGAACATTATTATTTCCAGCAAAGAATGTGGAAATGCATGGACCTCCTTTTTTCAATTAAAACAATTCTGTGTTATCCCACTTCCACCAAAAATAATTTTACTTATAAGATTAATAAAAACTACAGTATTTCAATACAGCAGAAGCAATGTTTTGACAAAATAAGAAATATATTTAAATAGAAATTACAACATATCTTTATCTAAATGTATTAATATTGCAATTCCAGAAATATTCTGTAATATAAAGCTATACTAGAAATTCTATATTATATTTAAATGTTCTATAAAATAATTGAAAAAAACTTGTCAAAACCAAAAGGATGTCAGATCCAGCCCTGACACAGCAAAATCCAATGGAGTCCAATCCTTTATTTGCTTACACCAAATGGACAGAATTTGCCAATGTATAAAAGCTATAACTCTCTACCTGAATAAATATATCCTGAGAGGAACTAGGGCAGTGATGGCGAACCTTTTAGAGACCGAGTACCCAAAACCCACCCCACCACCCCCATCCTGTCCCCGCTCCACCCTGTCTACTCCACCCCCTGTCTGCTCCACCCACCACCTCCGCGGCCTGCTGCAGATTGCCCAGGTGGCCCTGCAGTGCCATGGCAGCCACACCCTCTGCCCACGCCCTGCAGCATCATCTACACACGATGGGGCATGAGGGTGGAGTCCTGTCCCTGCTGCCCAGCTGCACTGTTCCGTGCGGGCCGCACCCAGGGGCAACTCTCCTCCGGGGGGGGCTGCTGGTGAGGAGAGAGCCGTGGGGCTGGGGCGATGGCATGTTTGCCTACAGAGAGGTCTCCAAGTGCCGCCTCTGGTATGCATGCCATAGGTTTGCCAGCACTGAACTAGGGTATGGCAGCCTCTTAATGTGGGCTTCTCTCTGATGGAATATATTGCCTCCTTCCTGGGAAAGCTCTGTGCTGCCAACCCTCGCCTCCACTGCTTTCCCACATGCACATTCCATCACAAATAATGAAAATACAAAATGACATATTAAAAGGAGAAAGGTGATTAGAGAAAAACATTGAAGGAAGAAGCAGAATTTCAATGCCAGGTGGTAATTTTGAATTACCTGCTGGAAGATATTTAACTTAGGAAGGCAGAGATGTGGAAATGCATGATAATCCACCTGATTCTTTAGAAAATATTTTAATTATTTTCTGAACTATACATTCACTTTATAATATTTATTTTAAAAACAATCAAAATAAAGGAATTTTGGTCTAGAATTATTCAGATAAAATAAACCATCATATATAAATACAAAAAGTCCCCTTAAACATGTTAAAATTATAACTGAAAGCTCTGATTGCTTGGGTGTAGTCTTCTTTTTGCAAAGATTTATATTATTTTACTGCAATTAATCAGAACAATTATATATTTTATTTTATTATATGTTCTACAATTCAATATACTAGTCATAATTTTTGTTACAAAAGTATGTACCTTAAGTAGATGCAACTTTCCTCCAGAGCTCCTTGTACAAATTAAAAAGTGCTTTGTAAATAGAAAACATTGCCTTTCTCCTTCTTTTTTCAAAGACAATGATCCCAGGCGAACTTTACTAAGTTTTCCCCTCTCAACTGATGGTACTTGAATAAGAGTTCCTGGTAAGCAGAAAAGCAAATAATACTCTGTAAACATATAATACACATAAATAATTCTTATTTTTTATGGTTTACAATAAATTCAGTGTCATACATCTGTAGCCAACTAAATGACAAATTTAGATGACCATATAAATCTTTCCATAAAATATTTGGCTGCAATCGTGAAATCAATTCAAGTTATCAAATATAATAATGCACAAGAGTGTAATATATTCCTTATGTAGAACTATAACTTGAAACCCAATGTCCAGTAACAAAACTTACCTTGTCCTTTGCTGAGGACAATTTTCTCTTATAATATCTAAAGCTCATTTACCAACCAATGGAAGGAATAAGATATAATACACGCTCCTCTAAGCATCCTCAACCAACTAATAGTGGCTGAGTATTCTGGAAGTTGTAATGCCAATATATTTGGAGAACAGCGTATTAAAAGAGTGCTAACACACTGTGACTAATTAATACATATTTCTTTTATATATTTCTAAAAGGGTTTTAAGTCTCAGATTTAACCAGCAGTAGAAGCAAAAACAGAACAGAAGAGGAAAAAGTCTGGATTTGCAAACAGAAGTCCATAGATATGATCTGATTTCATTCTTCAATATTTAAGTACATATTATAAGGTTAGGATACAAAATTATGCATATAATTCTTTATTAAACTGCATTTTTCTATTTTCAGAATTTATTGATATTTTGCTACATGCTAGAAATAGTTGTATTTTGGTTTTATAATTGTGCTATATAATTTGTATTATTACCGTATATTTATTTTGTAAACAGATGCAACATTTTATATTTAAATATGAAACAAACTTAAATAAAATAAAGAAGATGGATGGTTAAAGAAATATAAATATTAATCCCAATTTATTGTCACAATGTTATAAAAAGAGTAATTTGGTTATGTGCAAACACAGATTTATTCCAGGCATTATGTAAACTTAAGGTTAACTGAAGATTAAAACCAAGTCTCTCCAATCTAAGACGATATCCACTATATCACTGTGTTCACATGCTGAATCAAGGGTCTTCAAATGTGGTTTGCTTGGGTTTAGAGATATACCCATTCATGGATTATTCTAACAGATAAACAAGGCAAATAATGTGTGTTCAACAAACCAAGAATAAAAAATGTAGCTTATGAGGCTACAAATCTATCTCTAAAATATTAAATAGATGCAATGACATAATACTTATGTGAGGTTAAATCTAAATGAAATCACTGATATTAAAATATACCTGAGATAAAGTTGAATTACATACTTAACATATTCATTTATTGTAATGTAAATTCCTCTGAAGTTTGTAGCCCTTTCATCCAAATTAATCAGGTTTACTTAGAATTGGAAATAGCAATCTTTTAAGTATACAGCACTGAGACATTCTTTTAAATACAGAAAGCAAACACAAACTTGAATTACAAGTATTCTAGGATTTACTTTTTTAAAGTGGCTGTGAGAAAACAATATTGGTGATTTTCTTTTTGGTAACAACACAGAATTCTAAAAATATGAGTCAATATGAGCAATATAATACACTAAATGTAATTTTGCTATACTATAATTTATTGAATTTCAAATTTTTAGACAAATAAATAAAACTGACCCAAGACAATACACATCTTTGTGGGATCTATTTACACAAGATACTGGATCCCAACAAATACATTCATATGAAGCCAATTATGAAAGTATTTTAATGTGGACACCAACCATATAATGTAAAAATACGTTCTTTCTATACAATAGGTCACAATTTGCAAGATACAAACTGACCTTTTAAAGAAGACTCACTGTAATAGTAAAATTCAGAGGTAAATCTTTTTCATGAACCCCATTTAAATGAGGTCCCTAATGAAACTTGATTCCAAATAAACATATTTTGATACTTTTAAAGTTATTGTGTGTATGCGTGAGAGAAAAAGAGAGAGAAAGGGAAAATAACAGAGGTTACCAGTGTGATTTAATACTTAAGGTGCTGGACTAGCAGTTGGGAGACCCAGATTCCAGTTTTCCTTTAGTCACAGAAACCACCTGGGTGACTTAGTGTCAGTCAGTCTCTCAGCCCCAGACTAGGAAGTCAAACAAATCTATTTACCAACCCACACTGGATGAATGTAGTAGATTCTACTCCATAACCTTTAATGATTGATTCGGGATTACAGCGATAATAATTATAACATATTGTGTGTATATGCATAGGCACAAAAGTAAACATGCAGTGAATACATATTAATATACCAAAATATAATACAATTAACACACAACATTAAGAGTCATACATATTAGCATAGTTCTATAAAGATTACCCATGATTAGTGATTTAATAAAGATATTAAATAATATTAGATAATAAAGATATTAATAAAATTCACTTGCCTTTTTGTAGTCTATGTACAACAGAGCTTTTTTAGCTTTAAATATTTCAAGCATAATCCCCTCACAAACATAAAAAAGATCAAGACATCATCAATAAACTTATTTAATTCCATGCTGTCAGAAATATTTCCCAAGAACCCAGTTATCCAAAGCATCTGATAAGGATGCTTTGTAATAAAACCCTGGAAAAGTTTTTAAAATAATGACAATGAATCATGTACTTCATCCATGCAACAATGTTGATAGACTCTACTTACCAAGGAAAATAGGTGGGTATGGAATGTTGCAAATACATCAGATGGTTGAAGAAGAAAAAGGGGCATTAGAAGAATAACTGAAGGATAATGAAGAAGATGCACTGAAGCTAGTATACCAGGAAGGCCTACTGAGTACAGGAGAGACTAAACTGGCCTACAAGAACTGGCCATATAATGCTTTGTGGGAAGACAAAGCATTATATGGCCAGTACATTTAAAAAAAATAGCAGGGGAAACAGATAATAGCAAGAACTGGCAATGGCTAAGAGCAGGAAAGTTGAATAAAGAGACACAGGAGTTAATTCTGGTTGCACAAGACCAAGCCTTAAGAACAAATGCATATAAAGCCAGAAGTGAGAAGACAGCAACAGACAGCAAGTGCCACCTTTACAAAGAAGCTGAAGAAACAGTGGATCACCTGGCTAGCTGCTGTAACTAGATTGCCCAGACTGACTACAAACAATGGCACGACAAAGTAGTAACAATGGTGCATTGGAAGATTTGCAAGAAATACTATCTGCCTACAACAAAGAACTGGTGGGTCTATAAAATAGAGAAAGTAATAGAAAATGAATAAGCTAAAGTGCTCTGAGACTTTATAATTCAGACAGACAGGCACCAGCTATATAACACCACAGACTTAACAATTGTTGATGAGAAAGACAAAAAAGTCTGGCTAGTGGATGTGGCAATACCTGGAAACAACAGAATTGAAGAGAAAGAATTGGAGAAAATAACAACATACAAACATGTGTAAGTAGAAATAGAATGACTATGGCAAAAAAGGTAGAAATAGTAGTATTAGGCGCCATGGGTGCAATCCCAAAACAAATGGAGCACCACTTAAATACCATCAGCACCACTTAAACATCATTCACCATTAGTCAATTGCAAAAGGCAGCTTTATTTGGAACAGCTTACATTCTGTGATGATATCTGTAACACCATCAAACATCCATATTGGGTCTATGACAAGTTGCCACAGCCAACTCATTGCAGCCAACTCGCCATGGCCAACTCACCACAGCCAACTCGCCATAGCCAACTCACCATGGCCAACTCGCTGCCAGACTATTTGCCATGGCCAACTCGCAGTGGGACAACTCATTGCAAGACAAAAGTTACACTAATATCAAAGAAATGATGAAAAAGAATCATTAAAGAAAGGATGCAAAAGGAAGGACAGAATGAAATGTGAATGGTAAAAATTAAAATAATTTTTAATTTATTTTAAATAATTAAATAGAATTGTTAAATTGTCCCGCAGTGAGTTATCCCACGGCAAGTTGGCTGTGGCAAGTTGTCCCATTCCCTCCATATCTGCCTATCCCAGATCCTCTGGAAGGACCCAATAGGCGGACAAAAATACCAAATCTAATCTGAAGATTTAGCTGTCTGTGTGATGAAGTTTATAGGGTGTGTGTGTGTGTGTAGGCACAAATGTAAACAGGCAGTGAATACATATTAATACACCAAAATATAATATAATACACAGCATTTAGAGTCATATATATTAGCATACTTCTATAAGGTTTACCCATGTAGTGGTTTAACATTAATAAAATTCACTTGCCTTTTTGAAGTCTACATACAACAAAACCATTTTTAGTTTTCAATATTTCAAGCATAATCCCCTCACAAACATAAAAAAGATCAAGACATCATTAATAAATTTATTTAATTCCACGCTGTCAGAATCATTTCCCAAGAATACAGTTATCCAAAACTGAGTAGGCACACATATGATACAGATGCTTTGTAATAAAACCTTGGAAGGTTTTTTTTAAGTAATTCATATAGATTTACTGACAAACACTAAAAAACTCTGCCAAGAACCACAGGGAAATCTTGATAATATGACCAGATAAAACCTGCAGTATTGGCATTTAATTAGAATTGTTTTATTTATATTATTTGTTCATCTTGTAGAATAAGTCCTTTTCCACACTTCATAAAAGAAAGTACTCATCATAAAAATATTAAGTATAAGTGAATGAATCCTAATACTAAAATATACTCTTTTATACCACTGCCATGACTCAAACTTTTCTGTTTTATAGCTATTTCATTTTCAAATCATGGACAGAAAATACAAGGAAAACACTGATTTGAAGGATTTGCTTTAATACCAACATTTAGAAGTTGTGTGGATGGAAACAAGATTATTTAAAACACCGGCACCTTAACATCAAATTATAGACATCTAAAATTCTTCCAGTCATTCATAGTATCCATAAAAAAATCTGTTCTTTTCTTGTATTTATTTTTCTCCTTTCCTACATTCCCTAGCAGAACATACCGCATTAATCTAAATCTATTTTCTATATTATTTGGAGAATTGTTTTCTACTACAATAATCTGGAATTTTTATATAAATTTGGAAATCTGCGTTAGCTTTCTGTAGAAATTCTCTTTGGAAAAAAAAGAATCCAATCAAATATATCTATAAAATTTCCTGTTTGAGGAAATTCTGCAATGCATTTCCCACTGGGTAATTTAAACATTTTCTCCATCTCCACTGCCAACGTTACAAACAATGAACTCCTTAGGAACATAGAGACATTAAATCAACAGCTTATATCCGATGTTGGAATCTGTTTTTCAAAGAAAACATTCCATTAGAGATGGGCAAATGGCTTTGGGGTCTCTTAAGGCAAACCATTAGATTGTGGCCGTCATTTCATTCTATAAAGTACAAACACAAAGCAACCATACATTGCTTCAGCATTTTCTGTAGCACAAATGTGCAATAAATAGGTTACAGTGATTGCTCCTCTCCATGATTTCAGCCAGCCAGATATGTCTTCCTCTAGTATTTCTGTTATTATCTGCTTAAAGTTGTCTCTTAATTCCTTGAAGGGTTCTACCCATTCTTTATACTTCTGCTACCACTTCTTTATACGAACAGTATTAGAATCTCATAATAAGGAGAATTCAGAGAATTAAGTACACAATTAGCATATATGATAGCAGTTCCCACCACAGTTATATAAATAATGTTTTAGAACATTTGGTAAGCTTCCACAAGGACTACAGAGAGATCTTCCAATTGGCAGAACTGAGGCAAATCAGAAGATATTTCACACTATGGTTTTAAAACTCTGACACTGTAAATGATTTTAATTTAAAAAGAAATCAAATTATATCTGTCTGAGCTGTTCTAGAAGTACAAATGAAAAATGGGAATAACAAACAACTTTTTTCATTCCTCACAATCGCTCCGCCATTTGACAAAGCTTCAAGTACTTCAAGTTTCTCCTGTGCTTTTGCCCGAATGTTGGCATCATTTGGGATTGCAACATCTATCGGCCAGACAGAACTATTTTCCATGGTGCTGGAGATAATTTCTGGTCCATTGAAGATGATAGTCCGGTCACTGTGTATGTGACTTTCCCATGGGTGCTTTATTATTATAGTGCTGTTTTTCATGTCTCCTGGAAAAAAAACAGCACAGAGGTAGGGCTCAACAGCAGCCCGGAAATTACAAATATATAGATGTGCAGATGTCAAAAACAGGTATTTTGCATCTTATACTTCCCAGTGATGCCAACATAAACTCTATTGTTTTCAATTTCATTTTCCCTTCATATTCTATAACTGCATAATCAATACATGCATGTTAAATTCATTGGTCTTACCTTGTCGTATAAAAGTCTGGCTGGTGTCCAATAATATGTCACAACCTTCTACTATCATTCTTTCTATTGCAAGATTTTTCCGTATATTTTCTGTATCACTCACTTCATCGTGCATTATTCTATTGTAAATGAGAGGGCAAAAAATCAGTTATCTAGTTATAAATTTGTAAAGAAAGAACAGCTTGGATGAACTATATGGCCAGCATAAGACTGTCTATGTGTATCATAACTGAAATTTGTTTGGTCGAAGTGGACTGCTATCCTTGACAAAGTTTGTCTATTATCTCCCCTGACAATCAATCACATCAAGATCTCCTCCATACCAGCACACTGAACAGTTAATTGCCTCTTTCGTTAGCAATTGCTGTTCCTGTTTTTCAAGCTATTTTACTTTGGAACTTCCCTTAACAAATTTCCCCAACTGGGGAACAATTTAAAACATATTTTTCATTTATTATACCAACATGGGGAGAGGACTGTCTCTCACAACAGCCCCACTAAATTGTTCACTAGTCTTATAAGAATAGTTTTGGTCAGATATCTATCCCATTGCTGGCTAAGATTGCAATTCACTTGGGTAGTTGGAAATGCATGTTTTTTTAGATTCTTATGCTCTCCAGATCATGCTTTAAGCCATGGGGAATTTGAGGGCAAGAGTTCTTTTGGAAAGATGGATAGACAGGTCCCAAGTGTGAGAGATCAAAAAATATATGACAGGAATCATAGGGAAGTAGGGATAACCAATAATTTCTTCAGAATCTTCAGCCTTGACCCTGGGCAAACTGCTAATAATCTTGGTGTAAGGCAAACTCTGGTAAAAGCACACCCCCCCTTTTGCATTTCACCACCTAGACTAAAAATTGCAACCCTGGATAGCATACAATCAACAAACAAGTAACCAATAAATTTTAAAAAGCAGTACAAGAATGATAATATAAAGACCATACAGAATGGCTTTGACAGAGGCAGGGAAGATCTGTTACCATGGCAACAAACAGATACATATGGCTTAAGCCCATACAAAGATAAAAGATTTATGAAAATGCCTAAAGAAGGTGCCCCCCCCAGCAATTCACATGAAGATAAAAGAGGGAGAAGAGAATGCACATTCAGAAACTTGCTAGTTTCTGTTGCTAAAGGTAAAGGTAAAGGTTCCCCCGCACATGCGTGCTAGTCGTTTCCGACTCTAGGGGCCGGTGCTCATCTCCGTTTCAAAGCCGAAGAGCCAGCGCTTGTCCGAGGACGTCTCCGTGGTCATGTGGCCGGCATGACTAGACGCCAAAGGCGCACGGAGCGCTGTTACCTTCCCACCGTAGTGGTCCCTATTTTTCTACTTGCATTTTTACGTGCTTTCAAACTGCTAGGTTGGCAGAAGCTGGGACGAGTAACAGGCGCTCACTCTGCTACGCGGCACTCGGGATTCGACCCGCCAAACTGCCGACCTTCTGATCGACAAGCTCAGCGTCCTAACCCACTGAGCCACCGCGTCCCTTTTAATAAAAGTAATTTTACATGGCATCTGTTTCTTGATCTGGTCTACCTTGTAGGGCTGATATACAATAATTAATTGGAAATTCTGATTCTAGTGGATTTCAGTGTCCACATCTAGGGGCAGGACAGTCTGGGAAAGTTTAGTTCATGACCTCTTTTGCAACTATGGGCACATACCAGGCAATGTTAAGCTTAAATCAAACATTACATTTTCTATCCAACTCAAAGCACTTGGCTTATTTGAAAAAAAGATGACATTCTAATTTTGTCATAGTCAGATCACTTTCTGTATAGCTCCTCCCAATCATATCCTGTGACCTCCACAAGTCAGAGGCCTGATTGAGGCAGCACATCCAGATACCTTTTGGATCCAGATGGATTCCAATAGGAACGTATCGATTTTCCCAGCAATCTGACAGATAGTTCCATGAAATGCTACTTTTAAATCTGGAATTCAGAGACAACCAGGGTCATACATGTATTTGTCCTCAGCAGCCTCTTACTATCTGCCACTCCTGTGGAGCTCTTCATTTTACTGAAAAGGTCCAGGAGATGAAATGGCAGGATAAATGCCTAGCATGCCAGTGGAAGAAGATCCCAATAAATCTGAATGAATACCTGTAAGAGCTCACATTCAACTCTACACATTGGCAGTAAAAGCTTCAAAGCTTTAGTAACCTCTGCTCTTACTGCATTGATGGGATACACCATCATGATCTACTTTAAAGTTACCTGCTTCTAGTTGGGGAAAAGCAGACAAAATGATTTGGCCCCCAAGCTGTTGTTCAACCTTCATCTTGTGCCCATCTTTCTATTTTGGGGTAAAGTAATTGGCAAGGAAGTGGCATGTAAGCTGCAATGTATCCCCAAAGAAGCAAATTGTTTGAATCCCTTTCAGTTTGGTTCAGATGTGGGCACAGGATGAAACTTGAACTTATCCATCTTATAGAGCTTTTTGTCATGGCCTAGATAGGAATGCAGCCCTCTCTTGTTACTTTTTCTTGGTGGTATGCAATACCCTCCATCAGGTTCTACATTTAGGCAAGAAAAACCAAATGTGCAGGTATAGTATATGTGGTTCCTTGCTCAATAGTAGTAACTGTGAGAGGGATCTTGGAGTTCTAGTGGACAATCACTTAAAAATGAGCCAGCAGTGTGCTGCAGCTGCCAAAAAGCCAACACAGTGCTAGGCTGCATTAACAGAGGGATAGAATCAAGATCACGTGAAGTATTAATACCACTTTACAATGCCTTGGTAAGGCCACACTTAGAATATTACATCCAGTTTTGGTCACCATGATGTAAAAAAGATGTTGAGACTCTAGAAAGTGTACAGAGAAGAGCAACAAAGATGATTAGGGGACTGGAGGCTAAAACGTATAGAGAACGGTTGCTGACATTGGGTATGTCTAGTTTAATGAAAAGAAGGACTAGGGGGTGACATGACAGGACTAGTGTTCCAATATCTCAGGGGCTGCCACAAAGAAGAGGGAGCCATGCTATTCTCCAAAGCACCTGAAAGCAGGACAAGAAGCAATGGATGGAAACAAGTCAAGGAGAGAAGCAACCTAGAACTAAGGAGAAACTTCCTGACAATTAGAACAATTAACCAGTGGAACAACCTGCCTCCAACGGTGAATGCTCCAACACTGGAAGTTTTTAAGAAGAAACTGGACAGACTCTGATTTGCCATGTTTCTACCCCTTCCTAAGTGGGCCATTCCAGACAGGGATGAAAGAGAGGTCAAATCAGTGAATTTTCTGTTATGATATCCCCCTGCTTTTCATTGTTTATCTGAAATTGCTAGGAAAGATTATCCATTGGTTAGGATGAACCAATATATCTTAAGTATATTGAAGACATTCAATTACACTGTTCCAAGCTGAGATGGAGATATTGACCTGTGTGAATATGGATGTGATAAAATTAATTTAAATTGAACACTGGGAAGACTAAGTTCTTTTTTTCAAAAACTATCTGATTTTAATTACTGAAGGCTGTAAACTGGATTACTACAATGTTCTTTACATGTGACATGAGCTTTTAAGGACTACTTGGAAACTATAATTAGTGAAAGATGTGACAGTCCACTTCTCAATGGGTAACAATCATATAACTATACTTCACTAAGTCTGTAGGCCTGCATTGGCTTCTGATAGGATTTGGGTACATTTCAAATGCTAATTTAATCTATAAAGCTTTCATGACTTGGCTCCCAGGTCTCTCCAGAACTGCCTCTTTGAAGAAAAACCAACCTGCCCTATAAGTTCATGCCATAAGCTAATATTTAAAGTTCCTCCTACTTGACGTTTTAAAGGGAATGGGAACAGGGTTTCTCTACTGCAGTTCTTTCAATTTCAAATATTCTCCTCCCAGAAAGTCAGTTGGTATATTTCTCCAATGGAGAGCTATTAAGAGTGCTGTTTTGTAGAATCTTTGACCTGGAATAGTCTCTAATGGGATTCAGCACCAGTGGAAATTGTTTAGATATATTGTTGAATTTGTTTTGATTGTTGTGTCTTTATAGACGTTACTTTGAGCTACTAGTCTTTTGGAGCCTGGCCTTATAAAAACATAATAAATAAAATATACAAGTCCAATTTAAAAAATATATATCTGATTTTACATATTATAACTTCTGTTCTAGATGTATATATTGAGAACAAAAAGCAGTCAAACCT
Organism: Vipera berus; assembly: GCF_964194415.1. Lineage (NCBI taxonomy): Eukaryota > Metazoa > Chordata > Lepidosauria > Squamata > Viperidae > Vipera > Vipera berus. The sequence continues at coordinate 35,946,046 of NC_138203.1, read as the reverse complement.
TGAAAGTTCTTCCAGTTTCGATTTAGCAAACTCAAGGCTCTTCCTTTCCACATGTTCATGTGGTGTATGAGCTAGAAGTTCATGAAGGGTGATAATATATCTAGGAATCTAAAGGATTGAAAATATTGATCAGTAATGCTTTTTAAATGTATAATTAATTATAACATATGTTTTCTATCTTGGATTTTCTTACAGTACAATACAATACAATCTAAAAAAATAGCATTTACTATTTCAGAAATCAGAAAATAGAATTATAGAGTAGGAAGAGGTCGTTGAGGCCACTGAATCCTTGGCTCAGCACAGGAGTCTTCAGAGTCCAAAAAATTACTTTAAAATAGCAATTCTAATTCAGTGAGAGTAATATGAACATAGCATGCATTTGTTTCTAAATCTTAAATTGAATCAGTTTTTCCCCCAAAGTCATCCAAAGTGAAACAGATTAATCTTTAATCTTTGACCTGGCTTCAGATATGTGTGGAGTATCAGGGCAGCTATTAAAGCTCTAATAAGCTGCTTTAGGGGAGTTGCTGCTTTCATTAACTATGCTGAGGGCAGCTGTCACATAGAAAAATAAAAGTTGCTTCACTTAAATTGCTGGAGGGGGAGGGAAGGCTATTTTCCAATGAAATTATAGTGACAGGTTTTCTTGATAGGGATGAACTCCCTCCATCCCAGCTGTTTTCACCAAAATGAACCTTTATTTTTCTCCTCCTAAGTGATTATTTGACAGCTGTCACTGTTAGTCTTAATGTCCGAGCTAGGACTTTGGTAGCAGATTTTTCATGAGCTAATAACAGTAGCTGCCATATAATTATTTGAAGTGGAATAATCTGTAGCTGCAGAAAGCCACAGCAAGTTCTGAAAGCATGCTGCAATGGGCACAGCATATCAGCAGAAGTATTTTGAAAGCTTTTCTTCCAGCCAGGGTGCTTTCCAGGACCAGTTTACATATTTCTCTTATTTGGGCTTAACAATCCTTTTTAACCAGAGTACCATGGCATCAACAGCATACATGGCTGATGCAGTCTTCATTTCCTAAGTGGATTGTGACTTCTATGCATACTTAGATGGGCTTAGATGTGCATTCCTGCAGTTTTACAGTGCCATTTGGGTATCCTCCCAAATATTTTAATTTTCATAGATAAAAATTAACTATAATGTAAAAATACATCACTGCAAATTTATGATTGAAAAATAATAAACAACAAAATACTAATGCCTATGAAATATCTGACCAATCTTACAAAAGACTGTAATACAGTATCTCTCGTGATTGAATAAAATACAAAAATTTATACTATAGCAATTTTCTTCAGTTTAGTGAGTCCAGGTTAGCTACTCTTTCTAACAACATCATTTGGGAAAGATTATTTGACAGCAAAAGTCATTAGGATGATAATAAAAATAATGCAAGCAGTAAAATTACCTGAAACATAGGGTAGGTGAGGAATGTTTCAAGCATTCTGCCTTCACATGCAGTGTTGGATTCATATTGCTTTAAGAGTTTGTCAAAATCTCTGTTCTGCTTGCAGTTTGCCAGCACCTGTAGGCTATACTGGTGGTTTCTAACAAATTCTTGATATATATTCAGCATTGGTAAAAGAATATCAAATAAATCAGCTACAAAGACAAAAAGATTTTTGCAGTCATTCCTTTTCCTTCACAGAAATAAAAAGTTTAAACCAAATTAATTCTATTTGTAGCATTGTATAATTACAGGTGTTAAAAAGGAAGGCAAAAACTTTATTAAACTTGCCTCCAATACTGTCACAATTTGACAGCTCAGGAGTTCTTCTGAGAACTTTAAGTGATTTGATACAGTTTTATCTATATTAATAAATTTAACATGAAGCCTCTTTATAAGTATATCTCATGCTAGGACAGAACTTAAATTGACAGGAAAATCACATTTGTCTTATTTCTGCCTGTAATATAATTATTATTTTTTAAAAAAACCAAATTTCTGACTGAAGAAAAAAAGCTGTAAACTTTATATCAAAGTAATGAAATACAGTGCATCTTCCTAACATTGTTACACCTTTTGGAACAAAGAATACACAGGTGGACACTGCAAGTTTCTAAATTTATCTCACAGGGCAAATAAAAAAAACTTACTGAAAGAAAACTTAAAAAAAAGCTTAACTTTCAAATAAAACAATATAACACTACTCTTTAAACACAGAAACCAACACACAATGTTACCTAAAATTAAGGTAGGCCAGTTTGCTATTCTTGCTTTTAATCCTTGATGAAATATTTCATGAAGGAACATTATAGTTTCACTGGAGAGAAATAAGAGTTGACAAAATAAAACAAAAATTAAAAATCTGTGTAAAATATATTATTTGAAATTATCAGCACATATCATGAAATGACTATCAAACAGGCTATTGCCACCCCAAAACCTTTGGGATGCAGTGAGTTAGAACTTTAAAAATATATAAAATTACCGAGTATTTGTCCATAGTTTTGAAATAATAAACAATATTTTTATTTAACTATATTTACTTAAAGAATTTATACAGCTGCCCAACTTGGACATTATCTCTGGACGGTTTACAAAAGAAAAAAGATTAAATACATAATAAACAGAATCAACAAGAAGAAACCTGTACAGAGTTCTAATTTAGGCACAAAATGAGGATGATTATCAAGTAGCATCTGTACCTCTTTTAATAGCGGTAGGCAGAATATCCCCAGATTGGGCATTCTGTGAATGGGGAGTGACAATTTTGGAACCACTAAATTCTAAGCCAATCTGATCAGTTAAATGTTGCAAATACATGCACATCAGCTACACAAAACTCCCAAACTTGTTATTTAAAGAGCTGAAAGTGAAACTAAAACACCTAAATTTGCTAGGCTGAGAAGCCCAGCAGAAGTTTATCTTCTTGCAGCTTCTATCCTAATTGGTATGATTGGCAAGGATATCAAAGAGTCCACAGATGCACCATTTGACTTTGATTCAGCCATTTGGATTATCTGTCCACTAGTTTTATAATATTCAAGGCCATATGTTATTCAATTTAATCTTGAAAATATCAACATAAATCAGTTTTCCATTTTGTTCCAATGAAGCTACTGCAATTAGGGGTGAAAAACTGGAATTCATCTAGTCTTCCCCTGCAACCCAAAAGAGAAAGGAAGTAAGAGTTTTCAATGTCAAAATTCTAAAAATTAAATGCAATCATGTGCTACACATTGTACAGATTTTTAGTACTATAAATCAAAGTCAGGCAGACAGATAGAAAACAATTTCATGCAATCATATTGGAATGAGTTTTTAAAAATGTATCCAATAATACCTGTTAAGGAAGATGCTGCTAACATCATCATGACTAATAGGTGGTTTCTTTGAACTTGCAGCCATTCTTAAGGGCCTTAGAAAACAATTCACAAGGATATAAAGTTGATGCACATATTCAGATTCTGCCTCAACCATGCTGAAAGCTATCTGGTTTCTTTTTCGCATACTTTCTGCATGTGGAGAACAAATATAATCTTGGACAATTGTCTTCCATTTTCTTCTACACAACCAACCACGCATAAAGCTCTGTACCTAAAGAGTGAATTTAAAAGAAAATCAAAATTTACTATGGTCACAGACCATCATTACAAATAAAAGCATTAAAAACAACAGTAATAGTAAAAAATAAAAATAAAGACAGAATAATATATTGTGATGGGTAGTGGATTAACAGTGGGCAGTTACAAGTTTGCCTAATTTTACATGCAGCATAACAGAATTTGGCCACCTTCAGAGAAACTACTTCATACTGATCTGATTAAAAAAACACCTTTTTAATGGTATTTGAAATGCCACAAGGAAGAGAGAGTCAAGCTATTCTCCAAAGCGCCTGAAGGCACGACAATAAGCAATGGATGGAAACTAATCAAGGAGAGAAGCAACCTAGAACTAATGAGAAACTCCCTGACAGTTAGAACAATTAACCAGTGGAAACATGCCTCCAGAAGCGGTGAATGCTCCAACACTGGAAGTTTTTAAGAAGAGACTGGACAACCATTTGTCTGAAATGGTATAGGGCTGTGGTGGCGAACCTATAGCATGCGTGCTACAGGTGGCACACAGAGCCTTCTCTGCAGGCACGCGTGCCGTTGCCCCAGTCCTAGGCCTTCAGCTGGGTTTTATAAAACCTTTTCGCTTTAGGCCTTTGCTGCTGTGTGGGGAAAAAAGGTTCAATCAATCAATTTCAATTTCTCGCGGGGGAAAAAAGATCTTGCGAAGTTGGAATTGATTGATTGAACTTTTTAGTCCCACCCAGTCTGCCGTTACCACTGCAGCCATGCCCACTCAATGGGCCATGCCCACCCAATGGGCCACACCCACCCAATGGGCCACAGCCACCCAGCACCCAATGATACATAAGTGGGTTTTGGGTTGCAGTTTGGGCACTCGGTCTCTAAAAGATTCGCCATCACTGTCCTACCCCATCTCAAACTTATTTTTTTCAGTAATAGCTTACGTTCAAAAGCTTAAAAATGCAATAGTCAGAATTTTTTTCTTTATAATTGTTTTCACAGAGTACTTTGATACATGACTTTTTGTCATGTGGACCTTATTAACATCACTGTCTCTGTCACCAAACAGTTCAGCAAGATAATTAGCTGTTCTGGAACACTTACTAAATGTTATGCTGCTCAGTTCAAATGAATATATATTCTCCTTAATTGAAAGAAAAAAATAGGAAATGTTATCACTTCACAATCTAAATAGAGTGGAAAAGTGGAAAAGTACCTTTTTAATCTTTTTAATATCTGGATCTTCTTCTTCTTGATTGCCTTGATATGGTCTCATTCGTTCTTTTGTTTTATTGAGAGCTACAATCTGGTAAAACCAACAAACAAAAATGTAGTTTTTGATAGATTTCAGAATATCACATCACATTTTGAAGATGTAATTTCAAGCCCCTGGTACTTTGAATAGTAACATCTCACTGGTTTTATAAACTTTCAATGTCTGAAAAAGGACTATATAAATTAACACTCACTCTTTTATGTTCCATTAGCTGAAAGATATAATGACCCATAGCAGAATCTTTCAATTACATTACTCCCATGAGAATTATTTCAGGTTAAGGCCATGTAACATGCATTATATAAAACATATAAGGTCCAACAACTGTTTGATCTTAAAGTCATAAATGTTCTCGTATTTGAACCTAAAAAAGCAGGATTTTTATTAAAGCAGATTGTCAGAGTTTGGTTTTAGATTGCCCAGGTTAGAATAACAAGCAAAATAATCCATTGTAGAAAAAAAGACAACCATTCCAAATAACATTCACAACCAACCTTGCAAAACTAATAAAATGATTAATAAACTTAAAACAACAAAATGGAAAGGTAATACATTTCATATTCAGATATTACTCCTTGCCAGAGTTTCATTATAATTATAATTAATGAGACTTTTGCCAATGATTGAAAAGGAAGCCAGACTATGAATTAGACAGCAGACGCTGAGCTTGTCGATCAGGTCGAGTGCCATGTAACAGAGTGAGCACCTGTTACTCGTCCCAACTTCTGCCAACCTAGCAGTTCAAAAGCACGTAAAAATGCAAGTAGAAAAATAGGGACCACTACGGTGGGAAGGTAACAGCATTCCGTGCGCCTTTGGTGTCTAGTCATGCTGGCCACATGACCACGGAGACATCCTCGGACAAGCGCTGGCTCTTCGGCTTTGAAACAGAATGAGCACCAGCCCCTAGAGTTGGAAACGACTAGCACGCATGTGCGGGGGAACCTTTACCTTTTTTAGCAGCACAATAAGAATGAATTTTGAACTATACCTCTGATTTAAGCCTTTCAATTTCTGTTTCTTGATCTTCAAGCTGATGACGTAGCTGATTTGCTGAAATCTTTTCTGTCTCTACAATTTGAACTATATGGATATATTTTTGCATTAATACTTCCCTCTCAATTAGGATATCTGAATAGCTACAAGTTGAAAAAATAATGAAAATGTTTATGTTAGAAATTATATAGGCAACATATTTAAACAAGGTTTAAAATACTAGCTTCCATTATTCTTAGTAAATAAATTAGTAAGTATATTCCCACATATTTTTATGTTTTACAACTTAGACATAAATCTTTTCAGGAATATTTAAATGTGCAAGGCTGAGAAAAAGAGCTTTATTGGTAATATTGATGTTAAGATACTCTTTATGTTTATCAAAACAAATTATTTCATTAGGTGGTTTTCAACCAGTAAACTTCCTATTATTTTATATAAATTGTAGCTACTCACAGGGATTCTACATTGGTTTCTCTAGTATAAAATCATTATTTAATTTAGGGACACATAAAGTCTCCTTCTACTCCACTGCTACTGAATAGCAATGATCTCTGAAGGATAAGATTTGTCAATTCATGTAAGCTATAACTTACATGTACAGCCAGTTCCCTCTTCAATTAATGCTTTTTCTAAAACTACGCTGGGATGAGGCACCTTCATTTTTATAGGAAAGCAGCTATTTTTAATTCCAGATGCCCCTTCTGTGAAGCCTATTTATCCTGTCTAGTCACAAGCAGAAAGACAGGCAATGGAACAAGGAGAAGGCTACAACTCTAACAGTCTTCAGCCTAAGCAACCAGGAAGGCTCTCTATTTTATATGGGAAAGCAAGACAGAAACCATATTCTATAGGGTTGCATCAGGAAAGGAATAACTCTCAATTAATATATAATTAATTAATTAATTAATTAATTAATTAATAACTCTCAATTAATAACTGGTGGGATGCGAACCTGCAATTAGTGCAGGTTCGCATCCCACCAGGCTCAAGGTTGACTCAGCCTTCTATCCTTCCGAGGTAGGTAAAATGAGGACCCAGATTGTTGGGGGCAATTAAGCTGACTTTGTAATAATGCCGCTTGGGGTGTGTGTGAAAGCCCTAATAAGCAGGCATATACATAGAATGAAGGCTACTGCTAAGCTTGTAAGCCGCCCTGAGTCTTCGGAGAAGGGCGGGATATAAATGGAATTAAAATAAAAATAAAAAAAAACTATGTATTTTGCATTTTGTCATGAATTAGATACACCTAAATTCCTTTAGCTGTCTCTGATTACAATCACAAACAGAATACGGTAATGTTTTTTTTTAAATTTATACCATATGTCTTATTTTGTTCCAAGAAAGAAATACCTTTTGTAAAACCCCACAAATAAAAGCAAAAAGTTACAATAAAAAATGAGGATAATAAAGGACTCTAGCCAGACATATGTCTGAGAATTCAGAGAAATATTTACAACCATGAAGAGCCAGTACTAGAACTTAACAAGATTTTCAACTGGGTGATTACTGAAAGTTTCACAGGAGAAAGTACAAATGTGTCTTTTCTAGTCAACTCCTTCATTAAAAATGTAATGTTGAAGAAATTCCCTCTCAATCTTCTCATATTATCTGAAAAACCATAAATTCTAAATTCAGCATTAGCTAATAATTTACCAAATTTATAGACAGGTGCAATCCTAAAGGGCTTTTGTGATAAAATACACAAAATATCTACCACAGAATAAAAGTAAAACACAGAATGCAAAATATATAGCAAAGCCAATTTATAAACCCTACCAAATGCCCCCCAGAAGGGCTGTTTCTAGCTGCTTCTCTGATATCCAATGTAAGGTCCTCCTCTTAACTCCTTAGAAAGGGAACCAAAGCAACTTCTTCCAGTTACATCAGATTTCTATCATGATGCCACTGAGGCAGAGATAAAACTATAAGTAAACATCTTCTTTTAGAGAATGTATTTTAATGTCATGGTGTTATCAGAGTGGGTTGGTAACTTATTTCAGACTGTTTTTCAAAATATCTAGAGCTTTAGTGGATTAAAAAAATGCCTTAAGGCATCCATTTTGTCCTTTTCTCAATAAGAAAATCCAGCCATAAAGGGGTGGGGGGGGAATTATATGTATATTTTAAAGGGTGGAAAATTCCAGGGGTACTAGGGGGAACTACAAAATGAATGCTGCAAGGCCACATTCGGCCCAGAAGTTATTTTTTCTTGTTTGTTTGTTTATTGTATTTTCCACCAATATCACAGTTCGAGGTTACTTGATACCATTAAAAAATGGTCTACATATGTGCATTCAGCAATAATTCTTCATGTTACTTTACTGCAGACATGTCAAACTCGCAATGTCACGTGACATCGCACAACATATCGGAGCTTTTTCACCATTGCCGGCAATGGGGTGGGCATGGTTTCCCAGTGATGCGTCCGGCCTACAGGCCGGCAGTTTGACACCCCTGCTTTACTGTAACATGAATACATAATATAGAAGTGACTCAAGCTGCTGCTCCTATCTCAGAAGATATGACTATCCATACAGACAAAATAGATGACTCATGCTAGGTTAGTCCTACAGACCTGCGTATCAGGTATAGTGGACAAATGTGACAAAACAAGGTAAAGGGGGATTTTGGAGAGTTATGAATGATGTAGAAATGAACATAATGGCCTAAACTTTTCATGTTCTGCATTATAAGAGAAGCAGGCAAAGCAGGAGCTGGTAATGGTAAAGAAATCTCCAGGAGGGAGGGAGAAAGAAAAGGAAGGAAGGAAGGAAGACATTGCCTCTTAGCAAAAACCAAATTATTAGTAGCTAGCATTGGAATTTCATACCTGGCTTGCTGAATAGCCTCCACCCACTCTTCTCCATCTACTTCTTCCTCACAACGGAGCTCAAGAGGCTTCTGCCCTTCATGGCCAAAGAGGACTGTGAAATAATACTGCAAATAGTTTTTAAAAGGTTTAAATGTAGTAATGTAATGTCATATAATAAATTCAATAAAATAAAATGTAAATATTGACTAAATAGTACAATCAGGACATACAATGAACCCCTGCTTTGTCACAATTTATAGAGTTTTTTCTTGGTGAAACAGATTTCTGAAATCAGATCCTCTATTCAGGAAAAGAATTTGGCTTCAGAAACACACCTCAAGTTTGTAGAACACTCTCTTCACATCTATTCTAAACACATTGCATTGCCATTCTTAGGCTTCAGCACTAAAATTACCACAATGCTGCAGTCACCTGTATGTCATCATCAGAAAAGGTGTTTTAAGCCAAACCATCTTTGATATCTCAGCAGCCTAGCATTATGGCTTAGCTAGCTTGTACCTCCTGACTCCTTTTATAACTAAACATAGCTTTTGAGCCACTCCTCAAGCTTCTTATATCACCTGAATAAATGAGAGAGAGAAATAATAGTTTTCTGGTGGATTTGTATCCCATGTAGAGCACATGGCAATAATTCAATAGGGAAGGGACTAAGGCATGAGTGACTGAGCAGACCTTCCTAATCAAGGAACAGGCACAACTGATGCACAGCTTAAAGCTGTCTGAAGATATTCTAGCAATGGCTGCCACCATTACTGTTTCTAATGGTGAATGAATCATACAGGTATCATGACTGGTAGCTTGTCTGTCTATCTACCTACTTACTTACCTACCCTTATTTATATGGCCATCCATTTCAAACACGTAACTCTGTGTGTATTACAGCAACTAAAAACAATGTAAGAACAAACAAAAACTTACACAAGCTTCTTACGTCTCATAATTCTGTCTATTACTCTTGCAACACTGGCTATACAAATAGCATGATTTAATTATAGACAGCAAGGAAAATTATTTCTGGTCTACCCAAATTTCCCCCTTCATGGATTACTGCCTTGTTGTGGCGAAGGGGCTTGCATGATTCAACAAAGCTATGAGCTATGCTGTGCAGGGCCACCCAAGATGGACAGGTCAAAGCAGAGAGTTCTGACAAAACGTGATCCACTGGAGAAGGAAATGGCAACCCACTCCAGTATCTTTGCCATGAAAACCTTATGGACAGTACCAAAAGGCAAAATGATATGACGCTGGAAGATGAGCCCCTGAAGGCAAACCATGCAATATCACAGTAGTCCAAGTCTATGCCCCAACCACCAGTGCTGAAGAGGATGAAATTGACCTGTTCTATGAAGCCCTACAGCACCTTATAGAACTAACACCAAAAAATGATGACCTTATCATCATGGGGGATTGGAATGCTAAAGTAGGAAGCCAAAAGATAACGGGAATAACAGGCAAGTTTGGCCTTGGAGTACAAAATGAAGCAGGACACAGGCTGATAGAATTTTGTCAAGAGAATACGATGGTCATAGCAAACACTCTTTTCCAACAACCCAAGAGACGGCTTTACACATGGACATTACCAGACGGTCAACACAGAAATCAGATTGACTATATGCTCTGCAGTCAAAGATGGAGAAGCTCTATACAGTCAGTAAAAACAAGACCAGGAGCTGACTGTGGCTCAGACCATGAGCTTCTTGTTGCAAAGTTTAGGCTTAAATTAAAGAAAGTAGGGGAAAGCGCTAGGCCAGTCAGGTATGAATTAAATCATATCCCTGTTGAATATACAGTAGAGGTGACAAACAGATTTAAGGAATTAGATCTGATAGACAGAGTGCCTAAAGAACTATGGACAGAGGTTCGCAACATTGTAGAACAGGTAGCAACCAAAACCATCCCAAAGAAAAAGAAATGCAAGAAAGCAAAATGGTTGTCTGAGGAAGCTTTGCAAATAGTTGAGGAAAGGAGGGAAGCGAAAGGCAAGGGAGAAAAAGAAAGATATGCCCAATTGAATGCAGGATTCCAGAGAATAGCTAGAAGAGATAAGAATGCCTTCTTAAATGAACAGTGCAAAGAAATAAAAGAAAACAATAGAATAGGGAGGACCAGAGATCTTTTCAAGAAAATTGGAGAGAGGAAGGGAATGTTTAATGCAAAAATGGGCATGATAAAGGACCAAAATGGCAGGGACCTAACAGAGGCAGAAGAGATTAAGAAGAGGTGGCAAAATTACACAGCAGAACTATACAAGAATGAGCTTAACGTCCCTGATAATCACAGTGAGGTGGTCACTGAACTCGAGCCAGACCTCCTAGAATGTGAAGTGAAGTGGGCCTTAGAAAAGCTGAGCAACAACAAAGCTAGTGGAGGTGACAGTATTCCAGCTGAGCTATTCAAAATCTTAAAAGACGATGCAGTAAAAGTGCTACACTCAATTTGCCAGCAAATTTGGAAAACTCAACAGTGGCCACAGGACTGGAAAAGTTTAGTTTACATTCCAATTCCAAAGAAAGGCAGTGCCAAAAAATGTTCAAACTATCACACCATTGCACTCATTTCTCATGCTAGTAAAGTTATGCTTAAAATCTTACAAGCTAGACTCCAGCAGTATGTGGATCGAGAACTACCAGAAGTACAGGCAGGATTTTGAAGAGGCAGAGAACTAGAGATTAAATTGCCAACATATGCTGGATCATGGAGAAAGCTAGAGAGTTCCAGAAAAACATCTACTTCTGCTTCATTGACTATGCTAAAGCCTTTGATTGTGTGGATCATAACAAACTGTGGCAAGTTCTTAAAGAGATGGGAGTACCAGACCATCTTATTTGTCTCTTGAGAAACCTATATGTGGGCCAAGAAGCAACAGTGAGAACTGGACACGGAACCACTGATTGGTTCAAAATTGGAAAAGGAGTCCGGCAAGGCTGTATACTGTCACCCTGCCTATTTAACTTATATGCAGAGCACATCATGAGAAAGGCAGGGCTAGATAAATCAAAAGTTAGAATTAAGATTGCCAGAAGAAATATCAACAACCTAAAATATGCAGATGATACCACTCTAATGGCAGAAAGTGAAGAAGAACTAAAGAGCCTCTTGTTGCGGGTGAAGAAGGAGAGTGCAAAAGTTGGGTTGAAACTTAACATTAAGAAAACCAAGATCATGGCATCTGGCCCTCTCAAATCCTGGCAAATAGATGGGGAAGAAATGGAGGTAGTGACAGATTTTATTTTCCTGGGCTCCAAGATCACTGCAGATGGGGACTGTAGCCAAGAAATTAAAAGATGCTTGCTCCTCGGGAGGAAAGCCATGGCAAATCTAGACAGCACACTAAAAAGCAGAGACATCACCCTGCCTTGCATATAGTCAAGGCTATGGTCTTCCCAGTTGCAATGTATGGCAGTGAAAGTTGGACCATAAAAAAGGCTGAGCGCCAAAGAATTGAGGTCTTTGAACTGTGGTGCTGGAGAAGACTCCTGCGAGTCCCTTGGACTGCAAGGCGATCAAACCGGTCAGTCCTAGAGGAGATCAACCCAGACTGCTCTTTAGAAGGCCAGATCCTGAAGCTAAAACTCAAATACTTTGGCCACCTAATGAGAAGGAAGGACTCACTGGAGAAGAGCCTAATGCTGAGAAAGATTGAGGGCAATAGAAGAAGGGGACGACAGAGAATGAGGTGGCTGGATGGAGTCACTGAAGCAGTAGGCATGAGTTTAAATGGACTCCAGAAAATGGTAAAGGACAGGAAGGCCTGGAGGAACGTTGTCCATAGGGTCGCATTGGGTCGGACATGACTTCGCAGCTAACAACAACACATTACTTGACGTTATCAGTTATACCTTCATTGTACTGAATTACAATGAATCTTTCAGCATGTATGTGAAATTATTGTCTCCTAAATTGGGCTAAAAGATGCTTGGAGTGAGTTAAGGAATGATTAAGAAAAGATGAAAAACAAATACTGAGTCCAACCTCTGGCTACCAGATTTGACCCAGAATGACCCAAATACTGCTAAAATACACATTCTGTTGATCTAATCTCCTTTATGACAACAGCAATCATTAGTTGATCTCCTTCAGTGAGAATTAATTATTAGAACTTTCAAAAGCTATATATAATCAAAAATTCAGAAATAAGGCGTTGTGCAACTTTGTTCACACCATAAAAAAACTCAGTTAGAAATAATATATTTTGTCATATAATGGCTTTCTTTGGAAAATTTGATATATTATTTGACTTATTGTATTACCGTATTTTCCGGCGTATAAGACGACTGGACGTATAAGACGACTGGGCGTATAAGACGACTGGGCGTATAAGATGACCCCCTACATTTCCTGTTAAATTATAAGGTTTGGGCTATACTCGCCATATAAGACTACCCCTCTTCCAACGCACACCAAATAAAAATTAAAAAACATCAGATTTGATTTTAATATGGTAATTTTAATTCAAATGCTTATGACATGCAGGTGCTTAGTAGGAAAACTGTCACTTATAAACATAAGGCTGTTTGTCATCAAACATGTAAACATAAAACAGTGCAAGTGGATTAAACTATAATATAATAATAATAATAATAATAATAATAATAATAATAATAATAATAATAATAATAATAATAATAATAATAATAATAATAATAATAATAATAATTAGTCTTATACGCCGGAACCTACGGTATTAGCAGTTGTATAACTTGCTCTATAAATCTGTTCCCTTTTCACAGGAATGAACCACCAGATCCACACATGAACAGTTCAATTAGTTACTTCATTGCTAATGCCTTTTTCACAGGAATCTTCCCAGACTGGCAGTTTGCTCCTGGGCCAGACCTGATAAGGTTCAATGGCATTCAGGTGTAGGTGTGTGTGTGTGTGTGTGAGAGAGAGAGAGAGAGAGACTTTGCCTTCTTGGGCCTATGTAATGATTCCAGACTAATTCCACCTTGACTCCTCCCCCCAGCTTGGCCAATCTCTTTCTGACAGTCCTAAAGTATTTCACCTGTATATCTTAAAATAAAGCAAATGCTGCAAAATGCCTTCTCAAGTGTTTTTTTTAATGTGAAATAAACCCTATATTGGAAACATTTATATGTAGCAGAGATAATAATAATAATAATAATAATAATAATAATAATAATAATAATAATAATGATGATGATGATGATGATGATGATGATGAAGAAGAAGAAGAAGAAGAAGAAGAAGAAGAAGAAGAAGAAGAAGAAGAAGAAGAAGAAGAAGGAGGAGGAGGAGGTGCTTAGTAGGAAAACTGTCACTTATAAACATAAGGCTGTTTGTCATCAAACATGTAAACATAAAACAGTGCAAGTGGATTAAACTATAATAATAATAATAATAATAATAATAATAATAATAATAATAATAATAATAATAATAATAATAATAAGAAGAAGAAGAAGAAGAAGAAGAAGAAGAAGAAGAAGAAGAAGAAGAAGAAGAAGAAGAAGAAGAAGTAGTAGTTGGAAGGGACCTTGGAGGTCATCTAGTCCAACCCCCTCCTCAGGCAGGAAACCCTATACCATTTCAGACAAATGGCGTCAAGTCTCCTCTTAAAAACGTCCAGTGTTGGAGCATTCACCACTTCTGGAGGCAGGTTGTTCCACTGGTTAGTTGTTCTAACTGTCAGGAAGTTTTTCCTTAGTTCTAGGTTGCTTCTCTCCTTGACTAGTTTCCATCTGTTGCTTCTTGTCCTGCTTTCAGGTGCTTTGGAGAATAGCTTGACTCCCTCTTCTTTGTGGCAGCCCCTGAGATATTGGAACACTGCTATCATGTCACCCCTCACCCTTCTCTTCGTTAAACTACACATACCCAATTCCAGCAACCATTCCCTGTATGTTTTAGCCTCCAGTCCCCCAATCATCTTTGTTGCTCTTCTCTGTACTCTTTCTAGAGTCTCGACGTCTTTTTTACATCGTGGTGACCAAAACTGGATGCAGTATTCCAGGTGTGGCCTTACCAAGGCATTGTAAAATGGTATTAGTACTTCACATGATCTTGATTCTATCCCTGTTAATGCAGCCTAGCACTGTGTTGGCTTTTTTGGCAGCTGCAGCACACTGCTGGCTCATATTGAAGTGATTGTCTACTAGGACTCTGAGATCCCTCTCACAGTTACTACTATTGAGCAAGGTAACACCTATACTATACCTGTGCATTTGATTTTTCCTGCCTAAGTGTAGAACCTTACTTTTTTCACCATTGAATTTCATTTTGTTAGATACCACCCAGTATTCGAGTCTGTCCAGATCCTCCTGTATTTTAAGCCTATCTTCTGGAGTATTGGCTATTCCTGCCAGCTTGGTGTCATCTGCAAATTTGATGAGTTCCCCATCTATCCCCTCATCCAAATCGTTGATGAAGATGTTGAAGAGCACTGGGCCCAGAACAGAGCCCTGCACCCCACTACACACTTCCTTCCATGTAGATGCAGTTCCATTGAGGACCACACGCTGAGTACGGCCTGTCAGCCAGCTACAAGTCCATCTGGTGGTGATGCTATCTAACCCACATTTTTCTATCTTATCAAGTAGTAGGTTGTGATCTACTTTATCGAATGCCTTACTGAAGTCCAAGTAAATTATATCTACAGCATTCCTCTGGTCCACTAGTTTTGTCACTTGGTCAAAGAATCCAATAAGATTTGTCTGGCATGATCTGTTTTTGACAAACCCATGTTGACTTTTAGTGATGACATTGTTTGCATCAAGGTGTTTGCTGATTTGTTGTTTATCTTTTCCAGAATCTTCCCAGGTATTGTGGTCAGGCTGATAGGTCTATAGTTTCCTGGATCTGTTTTTTGCCTTTTTGAAGATGGGAACTACATCAGCTCTCTTCCAGTCCTCTGGTAGTTCCCCAGTGCTCCAGGATATTTGAAAAATATAGTTCAGTGGTTCTGAGATCACATCTGCCAGTTCCTTGAGAATCTTCGGGTGTAATCCATCTGGTCCTGGTGATTTGAACTCATCTAGACTGGAAAGGTGCTCACTTACCATTTTCTTGCCTATATTAACTTGTGTTTCTATTCTGTTTTTTATGGCACTGGTTTTGGTAGGTTGGCATGTTTTTTCCCTTTGTATAAAGACAGATGCAAAAAACGAGTTCTGCTTTCTCCCTGTTGCTTGTCACCTTCTTGCCACTTTCACCCACTAATGGACCAATCATTTCCTTCACTTTTTTCTTGTTTTTTACATGTTGAAAGAAGCTTTTTTTGTTATTTTTTACTTCGGATGCAAGCCTTAGTTCATTTTGAACCTTAGCTTCCCTCACTTCATCTTTGCAGGCACGGGCTATTTGCTGATGTTCTGCCTTAGTTATGTGCCCCTCTTTCTACTTCTTATACTTGTCCTTTTTATCTTTCAATTTATCAGAGAGTTCTTTATGCAGCCATGCTGGCTTCTTTTGAAAGCTGTTATTTTTCTTCTTTGTTGGTATTGTGCTAGACTGAGCTTTTATTATCTCACTTTTCAAAATTTCCCAAGCTTCTTGAGTTGTTTTCCCCTTGAGGATTCTCATCCATGGAATCCTTCCCAAGCCCTCTCCAAGTTTATTGAAATTAGCTCTCTTATAGTCCAAGACTCTAGTTTGACTGTGTTCTATTGCTTGTGCTTCCATAATGTTGAATTACAATATCGTATGAGCCCCCCAAGGTTCCTGTGGCTTCAACACCTTCTATCATTTCATCTCTGTTAGTGAGAATTAGATCCAATATGGCTAATCCCCTAGTTCCCTTCTCTACATTTGGGAGACAAAGTTGTCTGCTAGGTTTGTCAGGAACCTGTTTGATCTTCCACTTGGTGCAGAGTTTGTCTCCCAGTTGAGGTCAGGGTAATTAAAGTCCCCCATTACTATTGTGATGTGCTTCCTACATACCTTAGTTAGCTAACTAGCAAAAGGTTCACCTATTTCTTCTGTTTGGTTGGGTGGCCTATAGTATCCCCCTATGGTAATGTCATTTTCCCCCCTTTTATATTGACCCAAATGCATTCAAAACAGTTTTCATCATTGTTGTGCACTATTTTTATAGAGATGTACTGTAGTTATTTCCTATATAGAGAGCAACTCCACCTCCTCTTTTATTTGGTCTGTTTCTTTTAAATAATTTAAATCCGTCAAGCTGTGTGTTCCATTTGTTGGTTTCATCCCACCATGTTTCCGTAATGGCAATAATATCATATCTGCCCTCATTAACCTGAATTTCTAGTTCACCCTGTTTACTGTTCATACTCTGTGCATTGGTGTATAGATATTTGAGTCCTCTATGACTGACCGTGTTTACTTTCTACATAACCTGTGTGGGGCCTGAGTTCCCCTATTTTCTTACCACCTGTTTGGTTAGTGCACTTTGTGTGGCACTCGCTATTAAAAGCTTGATTTTGCTTGACAGCAAGGTTGATATTCTTGTCCACACACACATCTATGTTACATGCACTGATAGCCCTATAATTTTTAGATTGCCAGGGACAGGGATGTTCTCACTGTCCCCATTGTTTAATTTAAATATTCCTCCAGAAAATTTGTGAATTTATTGCCAAGTAACTCAGTCCCTTTCTTTGATGGATGCAAACCATCTCTTTTGTACATTTTTTCATTGGACCAGCTACAGACATTGTGACTAATATAACCAAAACCTTCCCTTTTACACCACTCCTTTAGCCACATATTGAATTCTGCTATACACTGGCCTTTCCATTTTGCTCCTTACACACTGGTAAAACTTTTGAAAAAGTAAGCCTACAGCCTATCCTGCTAGGTTCCTGCCCTAAGCTCTGGAAATCATTCTGCAGAGAGAGTACATCTTTTGAGGACAGATTGGGTTATTGCCAAGATGTACAATAGCCTCCACATCACAGTCCTTGCTGGCATTCTTGACTATTTTAAAAATACATTTCTTGTCCCTACTGGCAATAGCACCTGGAAGACACCTGACCTCTTTTGAAACCTCTGTGTCCTTTCCTAAATTTACATCCCTTATAATTGAATCACTAACCAGAAGGTGGCTTCTCTTTTTGGATACCTTTCTCTTCTTGCATGACTGATGTGTAATACCTGATTTGCACTTCTCCCTATCAAAAACAAGTTCTTCATCTCGGATTACGATCCCTGCTTATTTGAGTTATCATCACAACTACTTTGACCTGTCTCCTTAATGTCCCTATTAAGGTCAGCAAGGGCACTGTATCTGTTATGCAGAGATACAGAGAAAGCTTTGTGTTTATGGTTCACAGCTCTCACCCTGCCAGATCCCATGGTTGTCCACACTGCCCTTCTCCTGCAGGATCTTTGTGGTAGAGGGAGCTGATAGTGTGGAGGCTTAATAGAGTAGAAGGGCTGAACTGGACACCTAATTTCTGCCTGAAGAGCACAGATTACAGACCCTAGATAAATAATCTGTCCTTGTAGACTAGTGATTTGTTTACAGATAGGACAGTTTCCAAGTTTGAAAAGAGTACTGCGAAAGACAGCTGCAAAACAAGTGTTGCACTTAACTAAGCCAGACATTCTGAGATAAAAGGAATCTCAGACGCACTTGCCCTGAATGTACTGCTGCTGTTTTTGATCATTAGCTTACTTAGGAACATCTACAGCTAGGAAAACCTTGTTACACATCTCAAGATTAGTAAGTAACCTATTTTTTAAAAAAAAATCAAATAAATTTGAAAACTGAGAATCCAAAAATGTCAAATCATATTTCATATACATGTTATCTAGTTAATTATCTGCCTACCAATAATAATAGTTCTGCACAAGAACATAGTTTTCCTAGTATCTAAAAAGACCTTCTGTGCTCTAAGTGCCAATCTGTTGCCTAGGAGCTTCTGCGTGACCCAGCACCCTGCTGACACTGCTCTCCTGTTCCTACTCCAGGCAAGCTGTGCAGAAGAGCAAGGATTCCTAGTTTTATGGTGAAGTCATATACTTGGTACGTATGCAAGCACGGCTATATGAAATCTCAGGTCCTGGCCAAAGGCCCTATAAAAAAGCAAAGGAAGAAATCAGCTAACATTTAATGGATTTTATTTTACCCCATATTACAAATTAGTTACCACAGGTTAGATATACACTAATTCTGAAAAATGGCTATAAGTAATCCTCATTTAGCTATCACAGTGGGACAGCAACTCATTTGTTAAGTGAAGCTGTCACAGGTTTAACTTCAGTAAAGGCATGTGACAAAGACCATACCCTACTTCTGGATAAAATTGAAAAATATGGATAAACAGCAAAAACATCAGATGCATTCATAATTAGCTAACGAACTGCACTAAAGTAGTCTTTAATGAAACTACATCTACTGGATATGAAGAGAAGCATGAAGTAGAGCAGGGGTCTCCAACCTATGGGCTGTGGCCCACTACCGGACCATGGCCTGCTGGCCACGGGAAAGGTGGGCCAGTGCATGCACATGTACTCACCCCCATTCACATTAGCACCTGCAGACCCATTTGCACATGCATGCAAGGCTAGCAGCAGTGGCTAGCACCTATGCAGGACCGCTAACACATGTGTGCGTTACACAGCCCATGTGTGCATGCGTGGGGGGTCTAGCGGTGGCAGCTAATGCCTGTGCGCCTGTACAAAGGGGGCCGCTAGTGCCGTGTGGGTGCACGTGGCTCTTTGCGCATGCGCATGGGTGCTAGCAGTGGCGGCAGCTAGCGCCTGCATGCCTGAGCAAATGGGCCAGTAGCACTGTGCGGGTGAGCCCGGCCCTATCCACGTGTGCCGGTGCACAT
Organism: Vipera berus; assembly: GCF_964194415.1. Classification (NCBI taxonomy): domain Eukaryota; kingdom Metazoa; phylum Chordata; class Lepidosauria; order Squamata; family Viperidae; genus Vipera; species Vipera berus. The sequence continues at coordinate 35,926,638 of NC_138203.1, read as the reverse complement.
GCGCACAAATTTCCCAGTTGCTTCCTTTCCCTCCGGGCCACCAGAATGAAAAGTTTGATGACCTCTGTAGTAAAGTACCTCAAGGTTCTGCCTTAGGCCTAATACTCTTCAACATCTTCATAAACAATTTAGATGAGGGGATAGAAGAGGAACTCATGAATTTTGCAGGTGACACCAAGTTGAAGGGAATAGCTAACACTTTGGAGACTTGAACACTAAGCCCTATCTAACAAAATTCAATTCAATGCTGAGAAAACTAAAGTCTTACACCTAAGCAAGAAAAACCAAATGCACAGGTACAGAATAGATGGTACCTGGCTCAAAAGCAGTAACTCTGAGAGGGATCTAGATATCTTAGTGGACAACCATTTGATTTTTAACTAACAGTGGGTTGCAGTTGCCAAAAAAGCCAACATAGTTGTAGACTGCATCAACAGAGGAATAGTATCACAATCACACAAAGTGATAGTTCTACTTGATACTATACTACCAAGAGAATATTTGGAATCCATTTCTGGTCACCATGATACAAAGATGTTGAGGCTCTAGAAAGTGTAGAGAAAAGCAATAAAGGTGATTAGAGATCTAGACAATGATGAATAGTTGTCAAAACCAGGTATGTGTAGTTTAGCGAAGACAAGGAAAGGGGTGACATGATAGTAATCATCTAATACCTGAACCGTCACAGAAAACCTATTCTCCAAAGTATCTGCGAGCAGGACAAGAAGTAATGGGTGGAAGATTATTAAAGAGAGATCCAACCTAGAATTAAGGAGAAATTTCCTGACAGAACAAACAGTGGAATAACTTGCCTTCAGATGTTGTGGGTGCTCCATCAGTGGAGGTTTTCAAGAAGAAATTGGGCAACCATTTGTCTGGAATGGATAAGAGTCTCCCGCTTGAGTGGGGTGGAGGGTTTGGACTAAAAGACCTCCAAGGTCCCTTCCAACTCTGTTAATTCTATGATTCTATGAATGTGCTTTCCTTTGCTATACACATCTGCAAAGGCTGTAAATGCAAGGACAGGTCACAACGTTATTTTTTCATAGCAAAAAACTGTTGAGTGACTAAGTGATAAGTTGTTTTTTTAAAAATGGATTGAAGATTAGGGAAAGGATTTATCACATTTAACTGGGGAACAATTTCATCTGGATTTTTTGGGGAAGATAGATTGGCTTTGGAGATTGGAGTTGTTGTATTTAATGAGACAACAATTGATAAGAGATAATATTTAGAAACAAATATGGATATTTGATCCAGGACCAATCAGTGTTAATTGTTGGGATGAATTGAGATAATTAAGAAGCCGTGGTAGATTTTCTACGAGTTAATTACAATAACAGTTTGTTAACAGAGAGTTTCAGAATTTTAATCTTGTTTATTATGATTATTATGGTTAATCCTCAATTTGATTCACAGTCTGGGACTGTCAAGTCCTAACCATTGATCTAAGAGCGGTTAAGATAGCTGAGTATACAGTATAGGCAGTTCTGAGTAGGGTGGTTTTTTGCAAAGTCAGTGTATTCAGGACTAATAAGTTCAAATTTTTCATTTTCTAGGCAGCCTTTTGGGTATTGCTCCAAAGGCTCCTATTTACTATTGGTACAATATTGATTTCTTTCTCCAAAGTCACTCAACTTTAATTAGCAAATCATAATTCATTATTTTTTCTAGCTGTTTCTCTTCAATTTGTGCATCACCTGGTATTGCAATATCAATGAACCAGACTTTTTTTTTCCACAATAGTGAAGTCAGGCATGTTGTGCGCCAGATGTCTGTTTGTTTGGATCTGAAAGTCCCACAGGATCTTGACTTGCTCATTTGCAAGAACTTTGTCCATTTGGTGTTCCCAGTAATTTTTGTTGTATTCGAACCCAAACTTCTGGCAAAGCTTCCAATGCATCATTTTGGCAACTCGCTCACAACACCATAGATCAGGACTCTTCAAACTTGGCAACTTTAAGACTTGTGGACTTCAACTCCCAGAATTCCTCAGCCAGGAATTGAAGTCCACAGTCTTAAAGTTGCCAAGTTAAAACAACCCTGCTCTAGATAATCAGTCTGTGAGTTTTTGCTGCAGCCAGTGATAGGTGATCCACTGTTTCATCTTTCTCATTGCATAAGCAATATTTGCTGTTGTTGCTGACATATTGAATTTTTGCTTTCATAGAACTGGTTTGCATGTTGTTGTTGTTGTTACTGTTATAATTTCTGTTAACTATTTTATCATTAATATAGTATATACAGTAAATGACAGGTTAACAAGTTGCAAATAGAATTAGTAGTTTAGTAGTTTAAAATTCTTTGGGCCTGTTTCACAAGTGATGGGAAACTAATGTTGTAATATATTAATCAGCATTCAACTGGAGAAAACTGTTTACATGTCCAATTCCCTTTAATGGAGCCAATTTGAAACAATATTTTTAAAAAATGAGTTTCTATTTCCTCAACATATCAGTCTAAGGAAAAGATAGAACATTTCTGTGCAAGGACTGAATGCTACCCTGGCCTTATACTCATCGAGCCCCAGGGACAAAGGAAAAACTGACACACACTAGGTAGTTGCATATTACTATAGAAAGACAACTCAAACCCCTCATTAATAGCTGCATCTAAATTTCTCCCATTCTTCCATTCTACTCTAGGGTAAAAATATTCCAGGTAGGAGGAGTTAAATGTTTGCACGCTACTGTATCTTTCAAATTGCTTCCAGAGAGGGTTTCACTTCAGTCACTAACTATTCCATGATCCCTCTTTAAAAGAAATTATTTTTGGTACGACAAAAATACAGAAGATTCTTGAGGTAATACAGATGACTGTAAAATAAAGGTTGTATCTATATCCTTTGTAAGAAAGGATATCCTCTTGAAAGAAACAGCTACTGAGAAATAAAAGCTTAATTTTGAAGGCTTTAGTCAATGTATTCCCATCTGAACAGACAAATCTTCACTCAAGATTAACTTCCTAGATCTTGCAATATTGTTAAAATTAATACAATGAAATAATTATATGTATTGTGTAATTAATTAATATTACTATTAAGTACAGGTCTGCGAACAACTAGCAGCAAAGTTATAGCTAGTAGCCAGCACAGGTTTCTTAAAAACAAATCATGCCAAACCAAACTTATTTCATTCTTTGACAAAGTGACTAAACTAATAGACCAGCGAAATACTGTGGATGTAGTATACTTAGACCGCAGTAAGCCATTTGATAATGTAGACCACAAGCTACTCCTTGGTAAACTAGAAAAAGGTGGAATAGACAACATCACCACCAGATATGGCTAGCAAACCGTACTCAACGAGTAGTCCTCAATGGCACTGCATCCACATGGATAGAAGTAAGCAGTACCACAAGGTTCCATCCTAGGCCCAGTACTCTTCAATATCTTCATCAATGACTTAGATGAGGGAATTGAAGTGGAACTCATCAAATTTGCAGATGACACTGAACTGGCAGGAGTAGCCAACACCCCAGAAGACCAACTAAGGATCCAAAAAGATCTTGACAAACTTGAACAATGGGCCCTATCCAACAAAATAAGTTTCAATGTGGAGAAAAGCAAAGTTTTACATTTAGGCAGGAAAAATCAAAGGTATAAGTACAGATTAGGCAAGACATGGCTTATAAACAGTAACTGTGAGAGGGACCTTGGCGTCCTAGTGGACGCCATGAGCCAGCAGCGTGCAGCAGCAGCCAAAAAAGTTAATACAGTCCTGGGTTGTATAAACAGAGGCATAGAATCAAGTTCACGCGAGGTATTAGTACTGCTTTATAAAACCCTAGTAAGACCACACCTAGAATACTGCAGCCAATTTTGGTCACCATATCACAAAAAAGATGTTGAGAGTTTGGAAAAAATTCAGAGAAGAGCAACTAAGATGATCAAACGCCTGGAGACTAAAACATACAAAAAACGGCTGCAGGACTTGGGTTTGGCAAGTCTAAAGAAAAGAAGAAACAGGGGAGACATGATAGCGGTATTCCAGTATTTGAGGGGCTGTCACAAGAGGGGGTCACATTATTTACCAAAGCACCAGAGGGCAGGAGAAGAAACAATGGTTGGAAACTGATCAAAGAGAGAAGCAACCTGGAATTAAGGAGAAACTTCCTGACAGTGAGGACAATTAACCAGTGGAATAGCTTGCCCCCAGAAATCATGAGTGCTCCATCACCGGAGATTTTTAAAAAGAGGCTAGTTACTTGTCTGAGATGTATAGGTTCTCCTGCTTGAGCAGGGGGCTGGACTAGAAGACCTCCAAGGTCCCTTCTAGCTCTATTTTATTCAATGTATACAATGTTTTTCTACCCTTTTAATCAATGCTCTGTTTTTCTTTTCTTTTTTTCAAGTTTTTATTATTTTTATTTATTTTATTTATTTTATTAAATTTATATACCGCCCTATTCCCGGAGGACTCAGGGCGGTGTACAGGGAGGATTAAAACAAACATACAAAAATTAAAATCAGATTAAAACAATTAATTAAATGAGGTCCCCGAAATTTAAAACTAAAACCCAATAAAAATTATAACCCCTCAGCCTGGGCCAGATAGCTCAAAGAGCCAAGTTTTCAGGTCCCTGCGGAATGAGTGAAGGTCGGGGGCAGTCCTAAGTTCCATGGGGAGTTGGTTCCATAGGGCCGGCGTGCCCACAGAGAACGCTCTTCCCCTGGGAATAACCCGCCGGCACTCCTTAACCGGCGGTATCCTGAGAAGGCCCTCCCTGTGGGAGCGCACCGGACAAAGGGAGCTTGATGCCGGCAGCAGGTGTTCCCTCAGATAACCCGGACCCAAACCATTTAGGGCTTTATAGGTCATCACCAGCACCTTGAATCTCACCCGAAGGGCAACCGGAAGCCAATGCAGCTCGTGGAGTAGAGGTGTTACATGGGAGTATCGGGAAGCCCCCATCACAACTCGCGCGGCCGCATTCTGCACCAGTTGAAGCCTCCAAGTGGTCCTCAAGGGCAGCCCCATGTAGAGAGCGTTGCAGTAGTCTAAACAGGAGGTCACGAGCGCATGAGTGACTGTGCGTAGGGCATCTCGGTCCAGATAGGGTCGCAACTGGCACACCAGGTGAACCTGGGCAAAAGACCCCCTGGTCAAATTGAGCTGTGAATCCAGGAGGATGCCCAAGTTGCGAGCCCTATCAATGGTGGGTAACCCCCCTCACCCCCCATCGTTAAAGATGGAATAGTCTGGGTGACCCGAGATGCCAGTATGCACAGCCACTCAGTCTTGGCAGGATTGAGACGAAGCCTGTTTCTCCCCATCCAGACCCGGACCGCCTCCAGGCAACGGGACATCACGGCGAGGGCATCACTGGGTTGGTTCGGGTGGAGAAAAAAAGTTGGGTATCATCAGCATACTGATGATACCCCACCCCGAAACCATGAATGATCTCGCCCAGCGGCTTCATATAGATGTTGAACAGGAGGGGAGAGAGAACCGACCCCTGAGGAACTCCACAAGCGAGAGGCCTTGGGGCGGACCTCTGCCCTCCCGTCAACACCGACTGTGAACGGCCCAGGAGATAGGAGGAGAACCACTACAAAACAGTGCCTCCCACTCCCAACCCCGAGACGCCGCAGTAGGATACCATGGTCGATGGTATCGAAAGCCGCTGAGAGATCTAATAGGACTAGGACAGAGGAACAACCCGTCCCGAGCCCGCCAGAGATCATTCACCAGCGTGACCAATGCCGTCTCCATACTGTGCCCGGGCCTGAAACCCGATTGGTACTGGTCCAGATAATCAGCTTCATCCAGGAACAGAGGAAGCTGATGCGCCACCACATTCTCAACAACCTTCGCCAAAAAGCGAAGGTTGGAGACCGGACGATAGTTATTTAAAACAGCCGGGTCGAGGGCAGGCTTCTTGAGGAGGGGTCTCACCACCGCCTCCTTCAAGGCGGCGGGGAAGATACCCTCCTTCAAGAAAGCAGTTATTACTGCCTGGAACCAGCCTCGTGTCTCCTCCCGAGCCGCATAAAGCAGCCAGGAGGGGCACAGGTCCAACAAACAGGTGGTGGAGCTCAGCCTCCTCATCATCCTGTCCAATCATCAGGGGAAACAGGATCGAACTCAGTCCAGATAACATGCTCAAGACCGTCCGATTCCTCCACATCAGACTCTGCCCAGTCAGAGTCCAAACCAGTCCGGATCTGAGCGATTTTGTCTGTCAGATGATGACTAAACTCCTCGGCCCGCCCCTGTAAGGGATCCTCCCTCACCTCCCGGTTGAGAAGGGAGTGAGTCACCCTAAACAGGGCAGCTGGGTGATTATCTGCGGACGCGATGAGGTCAGCAAAGTAATTAGCCTTTGCTGTCCTCATCGCTGCAAGGTAAGACCTTATAAAGATTCTTAACTGCAATCGGTCAGATTCGGATTGGCTGGATCTCCAACAGCTCTCTAGACCCTGTCTCCTATGCTTCATCTCCCGGAGCTCCATAGAAAATCATGGAGCCCACCAGGATCTGCGCCAGGTCAGGGGTTGCAAGGGTACAACACGGTCAAGCGCCTCGGTGGCAGCCCTTTCCCAGGCATCCACCAAGGCATCGACCGGGCTGTGAGTGAGGGGGATAGCACCATCTGGAACCGTTCCGGGTCCATTAGGCGCCTGGGGTGGAACCACCTGGTCGGTTCCGCAGCCCAGCAGCGGGGGGTGGCATAACGGAAGACCAACCACAGGAGATGATGATCGGACCATGACAGGGGGACAATAGTTGGCGAGCCCCCTCCCAGATCATCAAGCCACTGCCCAGATAAGAAAACTAGGTTGAGAGTGTGTCCCCCCTCATGGGTCGGACCCTGAATTACTTGGGTCAGGTCCATGGCCATCATGGAGGCCAAGAACTCCCAGGCTAACTCAGACGACCCTTCCAGAAAAGGCAGGTTAAAGTCGCCCAGAACTATAAGTCTGGGAAACTCAACCGACAACCCTGAGAGGGCGTCAAGAAGCTCAGGCAGGGCCGTTGCCACACAGCTGGGCACCAGGTATGTGAGCAACAAGCCCAACTGAGCCCTAGGGCCGCACCTCAGGAGGAAGGACTCACTCCCGCCTATCTGTAAAACAGTGGACTCCCACGGACATAAGGTCTCCCTTATAACTACCGCCACATTCAGTAATAATTTTTCAACTAACGTGCTGTCTGAGTTTACATTCTTTGTTTTTCTATCCCTCTGAGTCAATGACTCTTGATAGGGGGGGGGGACTTTATTGTATATAAATTTTCCCTAACCGGGCATCCTTCTGATGGTTCTGAGATGGCATCAGGTTCAGAAGGCACACATAAAAGTTTTATTTTGTTTAAGAAGGGTATTTTCCTGTTGAAATTATGTACTTCATCTTATCATCTATTGCTTTAAAATGTACAGTTAAGTCAACTGAAATTTTTTGGGAAGGCTTCCAAAATGTTACTCTCAGAAAGTTGTTTTTGGACTGTGTTAATGATATCACAACCATTTTTCCATTTAAATGCAAAGTTTCCCACCATACCCCACCCTATCTATATCCTTCCTGCTCTGGACCATTTAAAAGTAATCTTACAATGAATTAAGGTTTTAGTATATGAATACAAAAATGACAGAAAACCCTATTTCTGCAGTCTAAGTACATGAATAGAAAGAAAAATACAACTAGGTTCAGAGGCATTTATTTCCCAGAAAATAATTTCTGATTGCAGTCTAAGTGCCATGTATCCTATGCTTTCATTACCTTTTATTTGCACATTAAGTTTTTGTCAGAAGCAGTTGATAAAATAAGTATTGCAGACTAGGGATAGTTAGCAATCTTACTAGAATCATAAGAAACAAAATAAAAGAATATTGTATTTTATTCAATTTGGTATTTTAAAAGTAGAAAAGAAAATTCAAGCTGCGTATCAATTTAAAATTCTCTTATTGACAAAGCTTATTACATTTTGCCTTCCAGACACATCACCCAAATTTTAAATCATTTCCATGTAAAGAGTATCAAATAAATAAGGGCATACATTTTAATGTTTTACATTCCTTCAAGTATTATTTGTTTTTCAATTCTAAAATGACTAGGGCAATAAAAAAGGAAGATGGTCATCCTGGTAAAACAGACATAAACCCCCTCAGAAATGAGAGACTAGATGTGGTGGAATCTCCAGATAGAATGGAGGGAAGTGTTAAGAAGGGGGCAAACTTAAACTCCTTGCAGTGCAAAAAGCAGCACAGGCTTGACTTCCCCCAGAATCCCTGAATTTGAACTTGATTGTTTCCAAGGAAATTCAATCAGTGTGGTGAAATTCTTGTAATGTAAGTAACAGTAAAGCTTCTGCTTGACACCATTCATGAGTTGCTTTGGTTGATTGTGCCTGACACTATAATACCGTATTTTCCGGCATATAAGATGACTTTTTAATGCATGAAAATCTTCTCAAAAGTCGGGGGTCGTCTTATACGCCCAGTCGCCTTATACGCCGGAAAACAGTAAATCCTCGGGAGCAGAGACATTAGTGGAAATGGACAAATCCAGCGCTCGAGAATGGCGAAAGACGGCCTCCTCATAAATAAACCGACCAGCCCAACCGAGGCTGAGGCTCCAGCTTACCGGCATCCTACGGCAGCAGCCCTTTTTTTTTGGAAGGGAGCGGGAGTTAAGCGTGTGCCGAGCTGCTGGCGCTCCGCGGGCACGACAGCTCAAGGGAGCGCGGGAAGCCAGGCGGAGGCCGACCTGACATGTTCGTGCAGAGCTAAGCTTCACCTGACCCTGGGAGTTTGACTTCAGGGTGTGGTGCTGTGGCAAACCTACAGCACACCCGCCCGGGAAGGCGCAGCTCAGGAATTGTGACAGGCAGACCGCAGCGGAAAGCTGGCGCTGGGGCTTCAGCAGCCCGGGGTCGCCCCTCCGCCCTGAAGTAGAAGGCGGCCTTGGGGAGGGGGTGTGTGTGAATCTTAAACTTGCGACGCAGGGCTGAGCCTGTTTCTTCCCCCACACACACTCCTCCGCCGCCCTGTTCATTAACTAACCTATGGAAAGAACCACCTTCTTTCAGACCTGGTGCCTTCCTGAAGTGTTGGGCCACAATGCTCGTCGCTCCTGGCTGAAACAGCCAGCACATGTGGCTGAAGTAGAAGGGGGTGCCAAGGCGAGAGGAGACGAGGTTTAGGCGAGGCAGAGCAAAGCTGATCTCAAGGCCAAAAGCTCTTGATAAACCTTCACCTAATTGAGAAGCAGCCCTGACTTCCTACTTACCCGTATTTTCCGGCGTATAAGACTTTAACCCATGAAAATCATCTCAAAAGTTGGGGGTCATCTTATACGCCCAGTCGTCTTATACACCGGAAAATACGGTAAATGGAACTGGCACATAAGATAGCCACTTGCTTTTTTGAACAGGAACCGACAGTCCAGCAAAACTCCCAAACTGGGTACCAGTACCATCTGGGGAAGTGCAACCCCATTCAGAACTACAGATGGAAAGTCTCTGGTTTTTAAAAGTCCAAATCCTGATAGCTACTTAGTCTTGATAGGGTTGAACTTAAGTCTATGCCTCCCATTCAGTTCCCTCTAACTTTCAAGGACAGAATCCTGGTAGCATACACTACCAGCGTCCTGATGACACCTGACCTTATGCCAATGCATAACTTCACTTAGCAGCTGCTTATAGATATTACCACAAGAGATGACAGCATTAGATTCTGTGGCCCCTGGTAGATTAATGGCTGTGGACTTGATTACCCCCTTCCCACCATCACTAACTGTAACCATACACACACAAAAAAGGAGAATCATTACCACCACCCCACATAGCATATAGTCGATCCAGAAGAATATCACAATTGATGGTATCCAAACTGTTGGGAGAACTCCACTGGGGTCATCAACAAGTACTGCTGTACCTGAAACTCATCTGTTTCCTCCACAGAATTCTGAAATTCCAGACTGACCACCTTCTCAACAAATCCTTCCCCAAAAGAAAGGGTGGAGAACAGACAAAAGTGTTTTAAAACTCTGTAAGAATAAAGCCCCTTCAACATGCCATCAGGATGGCATTTATTCCCCAGGCACAAAAATGTCACAATGTAGTTAGCCCCAGGAAAAGGAGTGATTAGCTGAAAATATGCAGAAAGTGGAATCACTCTGAAGATTATTTAATCAAGCTTTCCTTATGAAAAATAAAATAAAAACCCCACCCAAAATTCCAATTATAACACAATTCCACTTTGTCCTCAGCTTCCTGAGCAGATAAGCAATTAGGAGCCAGTTATAAAAAAGAGCAATATTTGAATAACTAGGTAGTTCAAAACTAAGGTCCTACAGCTAAGACATAATAAATTTATATATGAATTAGTTTACAAATGAGCTGTGTCCTTTGTCAAGTAATCTAGCAATCTCAGCACACAATTTATCTTAATTGCCAATAAAACTTCAGAAAAAGACACAAATGAAGGTTACACTTTGCCAAAACAACACAGGAAAAATAAAATTTCAAAACAGGATAATATCTGCAGACATTTCCCTGCATCTTATAGTCAGTGCCACACTATTCCAGTAAGATCAACTTAATAGTATGTTCAAACAAGAAACACACAACAATATGATAAGCAGATGATAAATTCCCATTTATCCAAGTTCTATCAATAAAACAATGTCATCTTATGGGATCAGAGAAGTATCTTTTCTATCATTGCACTTGCCTTTGGTACAGCATCACTTCCAAGATCTGTATGGTCTCAACTCTGCCATCCTTTAGGAATCCTTTGAAAACCTGGTTCTTCATTTAGGCACTAGAATGGGATTACTGTGACCCTGACAGGATGTTATTCTGTCTAGTTCTGGAACTGCTATTTTATCATCTTGATTTCTTTAATTTAAAGCCTTCAGGAATGGGTGGCATACAGATAAAGTAAGCCACCTTGGATAGCTTGCAAGCCAATGCAAATGAATGAATATGATAGCTTTATAGAAAGGAATCCAAACATATTGTGAAAGTTATTAAGTAGTGGAACAGTCTTCATGCTAAAGTTGTAGGTGCTCCATCACTGGAGATTTTCAAACAAAGGTTGGAGAACCATTTGTCTGGAATGATCTGAGAGCTCCTGTCTGGGCTAGAAGAGGTTCCTTCCAACCCTGTGATTTTATTATTTTTTGAACCTCCAGGAATATTATTTATAATATTATATATTGATGATGATGATGATGATGATGATGATGATGATGATGATGATGATGATGATAGAACAAAAAACTGTTTGCTTACTCTCTTAGGGGAAATTGATCCAGTCTGTTTTCTTAGTTCTCAGCAATATTCAGTACCATTAACTATAATGTCCTTCTAGACTAGTTATTAGAAGTGAAATATTAAGGCAATGTATTACAATGGTGCCATTCCAAATAAATAATGGATTCAGAAGTTGATATTGGGGAATTACTTCACTGCTCCTTGGCAGCTAGTTATCTTATCAGGTTCATCAGGATTCTATTTTATCCCTAATACTTTTAAATATTTCTATGAAACTACTTGAAGAGGCTATCTGAGAATATGCACTGTTGCCATCAATATCAAGATTACAGTTAGTCCTGTCTTCCTTTTTCAACTAACACAAGTGAAACAGTTGACACTCCAAACTGATGTATGAGCAGTTAATAGACTGGATGACAGATAATAAACAAAACAGCTACTGTTTATAAATTGTTCCCTAGTTCACCACAATTAAATAATGTTTTCTCTGTTCAGGAGGGGCTTTGATATCTAAGCATTCCATTGTACTGTTGAAAGGTAGATTTAGATAAATGTTTTTCAAATTTGCATGCTAGCTGACAAATTTTGGGACTTGAGGTCTACATGTCTAAAAGTTGCAAGGGTTGAAAAATATTGGCTTAGATCTATCATACAGTATTTATCATAGACACAATTTTTTTTCCAGTGCTTTAAAGTGTCTTTTAACACCTTAAGCTGATATGCTTGGACACAGGTACAGTAGTCTCAATGTGTTGTCATTGAATACACTGTTAGAATACCTGAAGGGCCAGTAGTTGGGGACAGAGTCTCCACAAAATCTGTATGTAATCAAATCAACATTGACGATGGCATATAATCAGTAAACCATCAGTCAATAATTAATCAACCAATGTGCCCAAGAACAATTCTATAGAGATTCACTCATCTTTCTGCGTCTCTACAATCTCCAATAGTAACGTATCTTTAGAGTACCCACACAAATTCCAAGTCTATCTATTCTTCACCTATATCACAAGTCCTACACATCCTTGAATGAACTCCAATGTATCTTTTACATCTAAACATGACAACACTAATATTTATTATTTCCTGGAGTTTACATGACACTTCAATGCATCAGGACTTTGACCAGCTTATATTCCCTACTTAAAATAATAATATTAAAATAGGAAAATCAATATGACAAAAGACCATTACTAACAATAACAAAAACAATAACAAAAAAATTACAGAGATGACTATAGCCACCAAGGAAATATCATTATTGTTCTGTTTAAGAAAAAAAAATTCTTCATAGTAGCTATTATAACTGAGTCTGATTAAAATTTCAAATTATATTACAAACTACAGTATTACTAAAGTGTTCTGTTCTGTTTTTCTTAACATTTTAATTCAGCTACTCTTCCTTTAAATTATTTTAAAAATATAATTTTTCCCTATTAATTTTTTCAGCCTATAGCCAATTCTAAAATCTAAAGCCAATTCTAAAGTCAAGAGCATTAGCAAAAGAATGTTTCACTGCAAATGTTTTAATATTACTACCGGTAAGTGTAATTGGTATAGGGTTTCCTGCCTGAGCAGGGGGTTGGACTAGATGACCTCCAAGGTCCCTTCCAACTTTATATTATTATTATTATTAATTAACTCTTACATTCTCTGTCTATGGAGATTGTCAGTCACCCAGGTCATGGTTGTCCTGAAGGTGCTTTTTCACAAGGTAACTAGACTTTCTTTTTTCTCTTTGAAAGACATTTCGCTTTTCATCCAAGAAGCTTCTTCAGCTCTGACTGGATGGTGGGGAATGTACTCCTTGCAGACAGCTGGTCATTTGCATTCTTTTAGAGAGTCACTGACAAGATTCAGGACAAGATTCAGCAGTCCATCTGCATTTAAAAGACAAAGGCCACTCTTTTGAAGACAGCAAAGTGCACATTTTGGACAGAAAGGACCGCTGGTTTGAAAGAGGGGTCAAAGAGGCCATCTATGTCAAAATTGCACACCCCTCTCTCAACAAAGGGAAATGGATGAAACATCATCTATCTCCAGTCTACAACACAGACCTTTCAGCAGTTTCAAGAAGACTCCACATTCATTTGCACTATTCAGGTGACCCTGATGACACAAATAAGCCTCCAGGTGGCCTCAACAACTCTCTGAAAGAATGCAAAAAATCAGCTGTCCTCAAGTAGTATAAATCCTTCCAATCCCCACCATCCAGTCAGAGCTGAAGAAGCTTCTTGGATGAGAAGTGAAACATCTTCAAAGAGCATAAAGTCCAATTGCCTCATGAAAAAGCACCTTTGGGTCTTACATTCTCTGTGTTTAGTAACAATTCTAAGAGCATTTATCAAAGAAACCTCTGCTAGTCTGCCTGTACATATTGGACCATAATACTGAAACCAGTTTGAGAAATGCTTTCCTTCTTTCATGATCTCCAATTTCCATTTGTAATGCTCCAGCAGCACGAACAATTTTTTCTCAAATATAATATGTCTACAATATATATTAAGATAGGCATATATTTCGGCTTCAAAAATCCAGTATGTCATTAGATAGTAGCAAAGTGATATAAAAAGCATTAACTTTTTGATAACCTCTTGTGATCATCCATATCTTTGCAACCCATTTATGGTACACCTACATTAGGCCCCAACTGATTTTGATACTATAGTTAAACAGAAATAAACAATAAAAATGGTTTCTCTAGTAGCATATTCTTAAACTGTTCATTACCTTTAAATAACAAACATTTGTATAATTTCTTCTCTTGCTATATGTAAGAATATTTTAAAATAATTCTGAGAGTATTTAGAACAATTATATTTTACTTTTTAATTCCAAACTGTGCATTTCATTTCTTTTTTTTAGTATTAGAGAAAAGGCACTGTTGTCTAAATTTCTGTTCCTCTTTAAATTACGGTGTATCTTTGAGGAAGAAGAGGATTATTCTTTTCTTACGAATCTTTTCCTCTGCAACTCTTAAAAAGCTGTCTCAATTTTTCCAAGGCAGACTTCAAGAACATAGGGGACACCCAAGAAAATGATGAGCAAGGAGAAAATGATGAGCAAGGACCATCTCATCATTCCACCTTTAAGAACAAATATTCCAGTTTCTAACATTTTGCTCCATGTAACATTAAATCCAATCAAGGATGTTGCGAAACATTACAGGATTTGTCTGCAAATCTCTGATGGTCTATGACCGAATAAAGATTGATTGAATGTTGGCAAACCTACATTAAACCATCCTCTCATTCCATTTACTGTATTCCAAGGAAATATGGTATCTTTTATTACTTTTCATTTCATGTTTTTATTTTTCCTCTTTCTTACACTGTACTCATCTTTATATATATAGTATAAGTATACAGTATAAGTATATACTGTATATACACTTTATATACAGTGTTACATATCTAGCTACATGTAGTCCTAGTCTTTGTCTTAACGATGGTAATTGGACTCAGAATTGTTATTGCTAACTGACATGGTCATAAGACATGACATTATGTGACCAAGTCACCTGGCAATGGCAATTGTGGCAATCTCAGTTTTTAAACAAGGACCATAGAGGATGTTAAGAGAGGATCTTGTATGTGATCATGACTTCAAACTCCTGCTTTCCCCATTGACTTTGTTTATAAGAAGCCAGCAAGGAACATCAGAAATTTTGATCATGAGACCCCAGGAATATTGTGATGGTCAGAACTACAAAGTATCATTCGTTTACTGCTGTTGGAACTTTGAACAGTAACTGAATGGATTGTCATAAGCCAAGGACTACGTGTATAAGCATTAACCTCCAGTTTTAATGCCTTAGCCTGGTTTAATAAACCAGGATATGTGTGTTTCATGCAGTAATATGCAGGCCTTTAACACACTCTTTCTATGATCAGGCTGAACAAACTATACAGACTATAAATTGTAGCCGACAAGGCACTACGATGTGACAATCTCCAGTCACCCATAGCTCTCCAACATTCTGTCACATATACACAAATAGACATATCCTTCTCTGTAACTGTCTAATATGCTTATTAGACAGCATATTCTTCATTGGGAAAAGACCATTGCTGAAGAAGGAGCCTTAAAAAAAGGGAAGAAAGATGGCGGTACAATGTTAGCAAACCAAACACAGAATTTTGTTGTTAAAGATTTGTTCTTGGGTAGAGGCAGGGTAAAATCTGGAGAAGAATATTAAAGGAAAGAATCTTTTGGAAAATGTTTCTATCTAAGCTGAAGAAAAACAGGTCACATTCTGCCAGAAATGGAAGAACAAATGCAGTTCAAGAGAGAGAAAGAATGCCAGCTAGAGTAACTATTTCTTACTTGCCTTTAAGTAGTAATCAGGATAGAATTTGCTAAATGAAAAGGGGAAAAAAATACAAAAGTGGTACTGATCTGCAGTGCCTTAAATTAAAATCCCAAGAACTCAAAACCAGTGAAATATGGGCAATTGTTTCCAGATTAATTAGGATTCAGAAACAGAAGTTAAACCATAGCTTCATATCCTTTTTTAGAAAGCATTAATCATAACTTTCCATTCTACCTAGACCAGAAAATGCTGATAAATTGCAGTTATTGCAATTATATGGAGCAAAGAGGGAAACGAGTAAATGGGATGCAGCCAGGTGCTTGACATTTATTTTATATATCAAGTTTTATCTTAATATATGACTTGTTGCCACAAGTCCACAAATTATGGGTTTTTTAATGGCCAAAAATCCAGGACCCAAAACCTGACTGCCTTCTGAGATCAGCATAAAGCAGTCTGGCAATGGAATGTGTTACGTAACTCCTTTAAAGGAAGAAGACAATATATAGTAGATCTTATTTCCTGTATCAAACTTGACTTTTATGTTGTTTTCAAAATAAATATAAATATATTATAAAAATCATAAACGTACATTTACTGACTTCCCATTTCCTTTAAGTTAATTTTAAGTAGAACTTAAAAAGGCATAAAAATCAGAACTACACATGAAGTTCTACTTAAAATGCTTTATTACTATTCATGCCTATGCACAGAAATCTACTCAGTTAACCATTAAAACCATTTTGGCTCTGAATAGGGGTTAAGAGAATTCAAGAGGAGTTGGACTTCGTCTGTTTGTGGCTATGTGGAGACTCTAAGCTGATTCTTCTTTTGACTCTGCTCCCTGGTTTTAGCTAGGTCTTCTCCTGTCTCTTAGCACAAATTGCTTCTATGGGCCATAGAAGTAATAAAATGGAAGGTCATAAGCTATTATGCCCCCTTCTTAAGAGGCTATCCTTGGACCCAACAGTCTCCCAGACTTCCCCATTTTAGGGAAGTTGCTGAGAGGTTGCTGGAATTTAGCTACAGAGAGCCCTGCAGTTGGACCCTTTTCAGGCCAGGCCACTGCCAAGATTGCATTAGTCTGCAGATAACCTCTAGAAGACTTGACACAAGGGTGGTGGTGGAGGATGCAACTGTCCTTGTTCTCTTGGATCTTTGATATCCTTCTGAGTCAGCTTTCACAATTTTTTTTTGGGGGGGGAGGTACAGTTTGCAGTTATTTTCCTCCTTTCTCTGCAGCTACTCAATGTTGGTAAGAGGGGAGAAGTCGAGCCCTATGACCCTGAAATGCAGGACTGCTCAGGGCTCAGGTCTGTGTCCTGTCCCGTTAACATTTAAATGAAACCACTGGGTGAAGTCATTTGCTGGCAACGTGTAGTTATCATCACTGTGCTGATGATACCCAATTATATTACAGATCTCCAACCCAAGCAAGTAATGCTATCACAACACTCACCAAATGCCTGGAAGCTAAGAGGGTCAGGATCAGGAAGAACCAAATTTGATTCAATCCTGGCAAGATGGAGTAGCTTTTCCTCCTCTCCCCCCCCCCCTCAATATTACCTGGTCTGATGATATGCCATCTCTGACCCTGGACAGGGTTTCATTCCCTTGCATGGAGCTAATAAGCAATTTGGGTCGGGGGGGCGTGACTATAGACTAGCAGCTACTGCTCAATGAGCAGCTGGCAGCTGTGGCTAGAGGGGCCTTTGTATAGATTGTCTTGTGTATTAATTGCATCCTATCCTAGACTGGGAAGCCTTGCTCTCCAGCAGTCATGCCTTCATCACTCCTATTTGATTGCTGCAATGTTCTGTACACAGGGCTGCTCTTGAAGACTACCTGGTCCACACTGCAGGAGCGCATGCTATGTTGGGCACTCCTGGATTTACCCCTATTACATCCCTGAGGCATGAGCTGCACTGGTTCCTAGTTTCTTCTGGGTGCAATTCAAAGTGATGGGTATCACCTTTAAAGCCCTACCTGGCATAGGACCAGGTTGTCTGTGGGATTTCCCATCCCTGAAGATATCTTCCCATCTTACAAAAGCTGATAGGGCAGCCATGCTCCAGATCCTTTCTCTTGAATATTGCCTCTTGTAGTCCTTGGAAGCATGCTTTTCCATTGCAGCCCTTGCCCTGTGGGATATTCTTCCCCTTGATCTGATGGGCCCTCACTCTTTCGGCTTGAGCATGAGGATGAAGTCAGAATATGATAAAAATCTGGTGGGTTAAATCAAAGAAGTGTGATTGTGGTACTAAGTTTTTCTGGGTTTGGTTTTATTTATTTTTAAGTATAGCTGTATACATTGTTTCAACTGCTGGGTTATAAGATAACCAGAGTTTGATTTTTAGATTTGACAGCTGCCAGTATATAAATGATTTAATTAAATGAGTAAAATGTACTTCAAAGAAGAAAGCAATTAACTCTTCATTATCTATTTAGGATATTTAATAACATCAATCAGGAAAGCGCTGGTGTAAATTGTTAGGGTAGTCTAGTAACCGATAACACAAATTTTGTGGTGTTTTTGACATTTATATACTGGACATTGAATTCCACATTCAGATTCATCGAATTCTTTGAAAATGAAACCTTATACAGGTAGTCCTTGACTTACGACCACAACTGAGCCCAACATTTCTGTTGCTAAATGAGACATTTGTTGAGTTTTGCCCCATTTTATGATATTTCTTGCCACAGTTGTTAAGTGAATCAGGCAGTTGATAAGTTAGTAACCTGGTTGTTAACTGTATCTGGCTTCTTCCCCATTGACTTTGCTTGTCAGGTTGCATGACCCTACAATCACTTTTTTCAGTGCCGTTATAACTTTTAACAGTCCCTAAATGAACTGTTGTAAGTTGAGGACTACCTGTAGCTCAGCAAACAATTTTGCATTTTTTATCTTAAACTCTTACAAGATTAAAATGGGATGCATGTGTGTGTTCGTGCATATATGCTTCCAAACCTACTTCTAAGGAAATCTGTTTTCACTGATTTAATTGAAGTAAATAATATATACTGCACTTTTGTTAAGTTCTGACATTTCACTATGTTTTACTAGAATACAAAGCAAAACCTTCTGTATTCAGTTTTGCCTGAAATTTGACTTAAAATTAGGCTATAGTAAATGATTTTACTTCTAATTAATAGCATTTAGGATTGGCGTATAAAGCACAGAATGCATTACATAATATATTGTGCTCAAAAGAATTGCTGTAAAATTTGCTCTCTGTAGTTATATGAAATTATACCACTTTTGGAAATTACAAGGATTTGGTTTTTTTTGACTGACTGTATTTGCAGTCAATTTGGTGTTGTTTCTGCCTATCAAATATTTTTCTCAGTGGGTTAGGACGCTGAGCTTGTCGATCAGAAGGTCGGCAGTTTGGCGGGTTGAATCCCGAGTGCCGCGTAGCAGAGTGAGCGCCTGTTACTCGTCCCAGCTTCTGCCAACCTAGCAGTTCGAAAGCACGTAAAAATGCAAGTAGAAAAATAGGGACCACTCCGGTGGGAAGGTAACAGCGTTCCGTGCGCCTTTGGCGTCTAGTCATGCCGGCCACATGACCACGGAGACGTCCTCGGACAAGCGCTGGCTCTTCAGCTTTGAAACGGAGATGAGCACCGGCCCCTAGAGTCGGAAACGACTAGCACGCATGTGCGGGGGAACCTTTACCTTTACCTTTTTTAACCTTTAAATGTTTTAATGATACTTGAGATATAAGACTGAGATATGAAATCTTAGACATACTTGCAATGGCTGTTTTATACCTGTTGATGCAACATTTCTTCCTATATTTAAAATCAATCAGATGTTTCAATACTTTACTGAAATGAAATAAGCTTCATGAATGATCACGAACCCCAGAATCCTAATATATAGAAGCTATGACAGCTGACATGGATAACTTTGATATTAGGTATTTAGCTTGATAATTCCAATGTTTGGAAAAAATGGAAGATTCAGTCTTAACATGTCTGAAGAATGCTAGATTGGTTACACTGTTCCCTCCAGAAATTTGAATCCTATTTAATATATCATTCTAGAATTTCTTCTCTAGCCCAATATATGTTTATTGCTTTATACATAGAATAAACTGAAGTGCAGTGCAAAGGTACCGTATATACTTGAGTATAAGCCGAATTTTTCAGTCCACTTTTTTGGGCTGAAAACTCCACTTCGGCTTATACTCCAGTCAACAAAAAAAAAAGAACTGTCCCTTCGTTCGGAACAGGCTGCTGAGAGAAGGGAGGGCTGGGCTCCGCACGGGCCGTGGGTCCGGCGTTCGCCCGCCGAACAGCTGATGGGCGCGGGCGTGGCCGGGCTGTCTCCAGAGCCGGGTTCCACCGGCGTTCAGCGTTCGCCCGCCAAACAGCTGATGGGCGCGGGCGTGGCCGGGCTGTCTCCGGAGCCGGGCGGGTTCCACCGGCTGGGCTCCCCACGGCTGCCTCAGCAGTTGGCGCGGCCGCGGGTCCGGCGGGCGTGGCCGGGCTGTCCCCAGAGCTGGGCGGGATCCACCGGCATTGGGTGTTCACCCGCCGAACAGCTGACGGGCGCGGGTGTGGCCGGGCTGTCCCCGGAGCCGGGCGCCTTCCACCGGCGTTCAGCGTTCGCCCGCCGAACAGCTGACGGGCGCGGGCGTGGCCGGGCTGTCCCCGGAGCCGGGCGGGATCCACCGGCATTGGGTGTTCGCCCGCCGAACAGCTGACGGGCGCGGACGTGGCCGGGCTGTCCCCGGAGCCGGGCGCCTTCCACCGGCGTTCAGCGTTCGCCCGCCGAACAGCTGACGGGCGCGGGCGTGGCCGGGCTGTCCCCAGAGCCGGGCGCCTTCCACCGGCATTCGGCGTCCATCCGCCGAACAGCTGATGGGCGCGGGCGTGGCCGGGCTGTCCCCAGAGGTAAACTTCGTGACCCACCCAGCCCATGCATAAAACAGAAATGAAAAGTCTTAAAAAAGTTTTGCGCGGTTAAATAAACAGCATTTGCATATTGTTTCTCCACGGAGCACCGACAAAATTCGCTCGAATTAAGGAACGTGGGGAGCTAAAGAATCGGGCTATAGGGAATGTCTGGCATGACGGGCAACCCTGGGAAACACGAGGACTGTAGTGCAGTGGCGTAGCGTGGGGGGTGCAGGGGGGGGCCGGCCGCACCGGGCGCAACATCTGGGGGGGCGCGACCAGCGGGCTAGGGCAAGGCTGCTTGCGAGCGAGGGGTATCTGTGCCTGCACCGACACAGAAACGCTTCTCTCTCCGGGTGGGGGAAGGCTCGGCGGCTCCCTGGGTCTATATACGCCTCTGTATGCGCACGCCGCCTCGCGCTCCCGCGAACGAGAAAGAAAGAACGGCAGCGTCTGTGAGCCTCGCCAGCGGCGGCGTTCCTCGGTGTGGGCGTGCCTGCGTCTTTGGGTGTGAGGCTTTCGGAGAGGCTGCCTTTGGCTCCTGGTACTTGCAGCCGGTTTAAAAGAAATGAATTCTCGCCCGCTTTCACAGACTTGTTCTTTTACACCGGCTGCAAGTACCAGGAGCCAAAGGCAGCCTCTCCGAAAGCCTCACACCCAAAGACGCAGGCACGCCCACACCGAGGAACGCCGCAGCTGGCGAGGCTCGCAACATCTGGGGGGGCGCGACCGGCGGGCTAGGGCAAGGCTGCTCGCGAGCGAGGGGTATCTGTGCCTGCGCCGACACAGAAACGCTTCTCTCTCCGGGTGGGGGAAGGCTCGGCGGCTCCCTCTGTATGCGCACGCCGCCTCGCGCTCCCGCGAACGAGAAAGAAAGAACGGCAGCGGCGGCGCCCCCGGAGAAGCCTACCCCGAGGCTGCGGCCGATTTTTCCTTCTCCAGGCCTCTGCCGCCCGTTTCTGTCTGACACACACACACACACACACACACACACGCACGCACGAGGGGGAGAAACAACGCTCTGGGCGGCAGAGGCCTGGAGAAGGAAAAATCAGATTACCCCTTCCACACGTAAAACTTCCAGTTTAATTACAAAGGAAGAAGAGAGAAACTTAGATCAACAGCTCACCTTCATTTCCTCTAGGTCGCAAGGGGAAAAATAAAAATCAAAGATCCTTGGAAGTAATGGTTGGAAAAGTTTGCAAGTCTTTGGGAAAGTTCAAGAAGTGAAAGGAATACCCTCCTCTTGAAAGACCAGATAAGGCAGACAGGGAGATGAAGAGTTCAACCGAGTTTCCTCTTTTGTTCAGGCATCTGCACCCGCTGCTTTTAAACTCGCCGGGCGCTGCAACGGCACCCGTTTTCCCCGGCGAGTTTCCCCTACCTGGCCCCTGCAGAATCGCGGCGGCGCCCCCGGAGAAGCCTACCCCGAGGCTGCGGCCGATTTTTCCTTCTCCAGGCCTCTGCCGCCCAGAGCGTTGTTTCTCCCCCTTGTGCGTGCGTGGGATGAGGCGAGAAACCAACAGCCTGCGTCCGTCTCTCTTTATGTATATTTCTGTATATATCTTATCTCGGGATCTAGACCTTTCGAAGGAGAAGGGGCGGCTGGAGTTCGTGAGTTGCTGTGGGACCCAAGGGTTGGGGGAAGAGAGATGGGAGGGAAAAGGGGAGAAACCTGCCGCTGGCTAGTTCTTTGTCTGATCGGGGAGCCTGAACAAAAGAGGAAACTCGGTTGAACTCTTCATCTCCCTGTCTGCCTTATCTGGCTTTTTGAAACGCACCACCGGCTGCTCCGTCCAGAAGCCCAGATTCGGGAGGGCTGCTTGGCTTCCACTTGAGCCCATCTATGTCCGCGAGCCCCCCCCCCCACTACCCCTAGACCTCCGCCGCCGCCGGAGGCTGGATCCGCGCTCCGCAGCGGCAGGGCGTGGATCCAGCCGGCGGCAGAGGCTTGTGGAGCACGTATCCAGCCTCCGCCGGCATGCAGGCAAATCCTGCTAAAGGGCTTTCCCCCCCCCACACTGGATCCGCGCTCCGCAAGCCTCTGCCGGCGGCAGGGCGCGGATCCAGCCGGCGGCAGAGGCTTGCGGAGCACGGATCCAGCCTCCGCCGGCATGCAGGCAAATCCTGCTAAAGGGCTTTCCCCCCCCCCCACTGGATCCGCGCTCCGCAAGCCTCTGCCGGCGGCAGGGCGCGGATCCAGCCGCCGGTGACAGAGGCCTGCCTGCTTCTTTCCGCCGCGGAACGAAGCAGCCTGCCTGCTTCTTTCCGCCGCGGAACGAAGCAGCCTGCCTGCTTCTTTCCGCAGCGGAACGAAGCAGCCTGCCTCCCCAAACCTCCCCAAAAGAAGCAGGCAGGCAAGGCACGGAGATCCGGAGACCTGCCGATGTTTGGGGAGGTTAGGGGAGGTGCCCAAACCTCCCCAATCATCAGCAGGTCTCCGGATCTCCGTGCCTTGCCTGCCTGCTTCTTTCCGCAGCGGAAAGAAGCAGGCAGGCAAGGCACGGAGATCCGGAGACCTGCCGACGTTTGGGGAGGTTTGGGGAGGTGCCCAAACCTCCCCAAACGTCAGCAGGTCTCCGGATCTCCTCCCCAAACCTCCCCAAACGTCGGCAGGTCTCCGGATCTCCGTGCCTTGCCTGCCTGCTTCTTTCCGCTGCGGAAAGAAGCAGGCAGGCAGGTCACGGAGATCCGGAGACCTGCCGACGTTTGGGGAGGTGCCCAAACCTCCCCAATCATCAGCAGGTCTTCGGATCTCCGTGCCTTGCCTGCCTGCTTCTTTCCGCAGCAGAAAGAAGCAGGCAGGCAAGGCACGGAGATCCGGAGACCTGCCGACGTTTGGGGAGGTTTGGGGAGGTGCCCAAACCTCCCCAAACGTCAGCAGGTCTCCGGATCTCCGTGACCTGCCTGCCTGCTTCTTTCCGCAGCGGAAAGAAGCAGGCAGGCAAGGCACGGAGATCCGGAGACCTGCTGACGTTTGGGGAGGTTTGGGGAGGTGCGCGCGCACCTCCCCAAATCTCCCCAAACTTCGGCAGGTCTCCGGACGGCGGCGGCTTGGGAGAGGTGCGCGCGATCCTGGAAGCACCGAAGCCTCGGCCGCGCGCAAGTCCTCGGTAAGCTCCGGGCGGTCACTTGCTTCGCGTCTCCTGAGGGAAGGGGGGGCGACTGGAGCGGGCGTGTTTCCTCGCCTGCTGGGCGCCGCGATTTGCCCGGGGAACGCGCGGGCCCTGAATGGCAGCGTGGAGCAAGGAAGCGGACAGCCAGGGCTTCCCCGAGAGCCGCGGCCACACAGGGTATTCCTGTGTATTCAGGCTTGCAAAATGGCGGATCGAGCCTCTGCTGGCGGCGGAGGCTTGCAGAACGGCGGATCGGCTTATACTCGAGTCACGAACTTTTTCCAGTTTTTGGGGGTGAAAATGGGGGTCTCGGCTTATACTCGAGTCGGCTTATACTCAAGTATATACGGTAAATGAAAACCTTTTTCATTTCAGGATAGATATTTATTGCACAGAATGATGAAATCATGGGATAAAAAGAATTGTGATTGTTAGCTACTCAAAAGCCAGCTAATGCCTGACAATCACATCATTCAATGGTAGATTTGCAGCATTTACTCCTTGTTGGAAACTCTGAGTTTTCTTTTACTTAGGTTGCACTCAGGTTTAGCCAAACAACAGAATTTTTAGGGTCTATATGGCAGTGAATTAATGGTTATAGCTAACAACATGAATAGGGTAATTCATGTTAGAGAATGGCAGCACAGAATTTTAAAAAATCCCTGTAGTTACATGTAGAATAACAGAAGGCTTGCTTGTTACTTTGACCAAAGAAGTCAATCATCCTCCACTCTGCATACTCTAATGAACTCATAATTTGATCCGTGCCACCTATATCACCATATCACCACCCCAGATCACCAAAGATTGCATTGCAGTGAAATACAGTAAATACATGTGAAATAAATTCAGGCTTAATCAATAAAACTTATTTGCTATTAAATATGTTATGTTTATTTTATCACAATTTTAAGCATTTGTATCTCCTTAGCCAAAATTAGCATTCAATTTAGCAATTGATATAATTTAATAAAGTTAATATTTTGGGGGCTGGGGTCAAGGCTAGAGGGAAAATGAACTGGCCAAGTGTGCGTGTGTGTGTAGTTCATGCCAATCAAGCATGAAACCATTTATGCTTAAACCTGTCACAAAAGTAGAAAAACAAATAGTCCTATTTTAAAAATATTTTTTAAAATCCTCTTGATTTCTCTAAATATATCTAAAAATGTTAACTGTCTGTCACTGGAACAGATGAACATTTGTTTTCTGGCATGGTTAGGCTTTTTTATATAGTTAAATTGATGGATTTTTTTTGAAGCTATGAAGAATTTATTTCCTATTTTTTTAAATGTCAAAAATGCATTCCTTTAAAGATAAAATTCCAGAGCTTCCAAAGAAACTGACACCTGTTTGATTCTATAAATCAAGAGAAATGAATGACTATCATCAAATGATCTCTGGAGGGCTCGGGACAGGGGATATTCCTCTGTTCTAGTCCTATTAGACCTCTCGGCGGCTTTCGATACCATCGACCATGGTATCTTGCTGCGGCATCTCAGGGGACTGGGAGTGGGAGGCACAGTCTTACAGTGGTTCTCCTCCTATCTCCAGGGACGTTCGCAGTCGGTGTTGGCAGGAGGGCAGAGGTCGACCGCGAGGTCTCTCGTTTGTGGAGTTCCTCAGGGGTCGGTCCTCTCGCCTCTCCTGTTCAACATCTACATGAAACCGCTGGGTGAGATCATTCGTGGTTTTGGAGTTGGGTATCATCAGTACGCGGATGATACCCAACTTTTCCTTTCGACCCCAAACCACCCCAGTGATGCCCTCAACGTGATGTCCCGTTGCCTGGAGGCGGTTCGGGTCTGGATGGGGAGGAACAGACTTCAACTCAACCCCGACAAGACTGAGTGGCTTTGCATATCTTCATCCCGGGTCTATTCGGACATTCCACCTCTTGCTATGGGGGGTGAACTATTACCCCCCGTAGATAGGGCTCGCAACTTGGGAGTCCTCCTAGATTCACGGCTCACCCTGGAAGACCATATAGGAGCTGTGACTAGGGGGGCTTTCGCCCAGGTTCGCCTGGTGCGCCAGTTGCGGCCCTATCTTAGCCGGGATGATTTATGCACGGTCACTCATGCGCTCGTGGCCTCTCGTCTGGACTACTGCAACGCTCTCTACATGGGGCTGCCCTTGAGGACCACCCGGAAGCTCCAACTGGTACAGAATGCAGCCGCGAGAGTTGTGTTGGGAGTCTCCCGATACTCCCACGTTACACCTTTGCTCCGTGAGCTGCATTGGTTGCCAGTTGCCTTCCGGGTGAGATTCAAGGTACTGGTAATGGTGTTCAAAGCCCTTCATGGCATGGGGCCGGAGTACCTTAGGGAACATCTGCTGCCGGCATCAAGCTCCCTGCGCCCTGTGCGTTCCCACAGAGAGGGCCTCCTCAGGGTGCCACCGATCAGAGAATGTCGATTGGTGGCGCCCAGGGGGAGATCCTTCTCTGTGGGCGCTCCGGAGCTGTGGAATCAGTTGCCGGTAGAGCTCCGGATGGCGCCCGATCTTCGCTCCTTTCGTCGCGATCTTAAGACGTTTTTGTTTGTACAAGCCGGCCTAGCCTGATGGGGATTGGTAGGGTTTTTATTTTTTTTGTATTCTTAATTTTATTTTTGGGGTTTTATAATTGTATTAATTGTTTTTAACTTGGGCAATTATTTAATCTCTTTTTAATGTTTGTATTTTGTATTTGACTTTTGCCCTGTGAACCGCCCTGAGTCCTCAGGGAGAAGGGCGGTATATAAATATTATTAAATTAAAATTAAATTAAATTAAATGCAAATTTGTATTCACATAGGAACAATGCACTGGCAATAAAAATGCCAGTGCTGAAGTCTGATGTAGCATATGACTAAAAGTAGCCCTTATTCTAGAAATACCTATTGAATATGATGAAATTTTTTTTCGAGTAGACTTTTAAATGATTAGACTATAAGAATTTACATTGTATTATCATTCACTGAGTATTCTGTTACTTTGCATCATTTACCACTTCTGAATGCGTAAAATATTTTTTCCTCATTTTAAGCAAACTACATGTATAAACAATTTGATCCAACAACCACTTATTGTATTAGTAGTTTTTAGTAGTTTAGAATAGTCCTGTATTGAATCAAAATAGCAGTTAAAAATGCATCCTTTACTAAACTTTCAATTTTCCAATAATATTTCCAATTTTTAAAAACTATTATTGCTAATTGCTTCCTACTTGTGGATCTACACAACTGTAGTGAACAACTGTAGTGGTATTCAAATTCAAATATATTCATCTTATAAACACCACTAAGCTCTTTTGATTCACCATCAGGATAATTGGACCTATTATATTTAAAGAAATGCCAGAATTATGTTTCAAGAAACAAAAAATATATGATCACAAAATTAAAATTAATTCAGTAAAGTTTAATAAATTATACAAATCAGTTTACAATCTGCTTTTATAAGAAAAAGTTCAGAAATATATGTATTTAAACACTTGAAGGTTTACACATTTCAAATACTTGAAGCATTTCACATTAAAAGCTCCACAACTAGTTTCTAAATAGATTAAATCCATTTATTAATCAAATTTATATCATATCTTTTCCTTAGGATGGCAAAACAACTCTGCCTCCTCCTCCACTTTTTCTCACAAAAACAATCCTACCAGGCAGATTAAATTAAGATAGACTACCTCAAAGCCACCACATCAGTTTCTATGGCTGAGGATCTCCTTTATCTCTGGCCAACATCTTTACCATTATATTTCATGATAGCTCATGGAAAACTGATCACTCTTCAAAAGCGGCAGCGTACCATCAGGTTATCACACCATTTTTTCCATGGAAAACCATCTAATTCCTTGTTCCACACTGAGAACTCCTCAGTATCCCCAGGGGATATAGTTCAAAAAGAGACCTCAATATTTAAAAGCCTTATTCTAGACCCAGTCTGGTGTATTTCAGATAAATTGGATTACATCTCACAAATTTCCAGTCAGCATGCTTTAGACCAATCTTGCCTTCTGATGAGTTGGACTATAACCTCAAAACAACTTCAAAAATATTCTCACCTCAAAATACCTGAGTGTTCCAATCTTGAATTAAAACTCATATGTTTTGTATCAAACTGATTTGCAGAGCACATTTTTTTCCAAGATTGAAATAATACCTGATTGTTTCAAGAAGCTTTATTTTTGAATGTCTGGGCTTTCCAAGAACAACAGGGCTTTTTTTTCCAAAATGTTTTCCTGTTTAGTCAATACAGCAGCTAGAATTGTCTTAAACACAGAGTTAGACGCAAGAAGAAAGTTGGTCAAAGCTGTATGTCTGCTAAATGATTGCTGTTTCAAAATAACAACAAAAACTTTCTAAATGGAAGCTGGAGTTAAAGTGAGTGTTCCGATTATTGTGCTGTATTTCATTTGCAGAAAGGCCATACAAATGTATGATGAACCCCTGGTGTTCTCTGAGCTTGCTTGTTTTCTTACAGATGTTTCATTACACAAACTAGGTAAAATCATCAGTGCTAGTCAAAAGTATGCATACACTGGTTTGTTCCCTAATCTCCTTCATAATATTCTAAGGTTACATAAATATAAAGACTAGAACTGTAGTACTGAACTATACACGTAGTCCTTGACTTACAACAATTCATTTAGTGACCATTCAAAGTTACAACACTGAAAAAAGTGACTCATGATCATTTTTCACATTTATGACCAATGCAGCATCTCCACACTCAAGTGATTTACATTAGGATGTTAGACAACTGATTCATATTTATGATGGTTGCAGTCTCCCGGGGACATGTGATCATCTTTTGCAGCTTTCTGACATGTAAAGTCAATGGGGAAGCCAGATTCACTTAACAAATGTAGCAAGATAAGTTTTAAATTGGAGCAAAATGTAACAAATTTCTCACTTAGCAACATAACTTTTGGGCTTAATTGTGGTTCTATGACAAGGATTACCTGTATTGCCTTGAATTTTGATGGGCAAATACACTGTATGCATTCTCTCATGTCTCTTTGTAAAGTTAATGTTATTAAACAGTTAAGAAGAATCAGGAGACCATTTTTTTTCAGCCAGCAGTAACTGCTATATGCCAGCAAAGACATCAGGAAACAAAACGTAATTTGCACCTGGCAGGCAGCCTGAAAAAAACAACAGCGTCTACAAAAAATTTAAAAACCAAACATTAACATTGATCCCTGTTCAAGGGAACGTTAAAGAGTTTAGCTGCTGTCTTCATCCTGTATTCTATGGGCTGAAAAATATAGAGGATTTATTTCAAGAAACTAAAAATACCTTCAATTCTGCTGACAGCTTTTTAAAGACATGTTAATCTAACTACATTTGTCAAGTAAGAGAAATATTCCTATTATTTATTCTCTTGGGGACTTTTTCCAAAAGGTGTTGAAAATCATGCACTTGATAAACCTCATCCTCACTGGGTGAGGAGTAAGGTTTAACATATGCTAACATTCTAGTTACTCTTACTTCTCTGAGATGAGTCAAGCCATTTCAAAATTCGGTGGGGCTGAAGGTAAAGAGAGCTCTAAACTTTTGGATCGAATGTTTCAAGTTGAGCCGTTTGCGATTTTCTCAAAAATTAAAAGGCGTTTTCTGCTTCAAGCAGACCCTAACTAATTCGACAGCCTTTCCGATGCCAGATGGGGAAGTCGGAGGGGTTTGTATTGTTAACTTATCTAGAAAATTGAGAAAAGCTTAGACGAGAGTTCAAACTTGTAAGCTCAGGGAGAGCCAAACCTCCGCGAGCAGAACAGCACAGATCTCCACCTGCCTTACGTTCCCCTCCTCCTCCTTACACAAAGCGCGACGCGGCTACGCCAAGAACTTCAGCAGAGAAGACCTGGCGGTCGACCTAGCGCCAAGGCGCCCCGTGTTAAAGTTGAGCCCCTTCTTTGACACCGTCCCATAGCGGGCAGGGAGCCTACGCAAAGGAGGAGGCGGAGAGCTGCGCTTTGGAAGGGGGAGCCCTAGCGAGGGCAGGGCCGCTACCTGCTTGTCCAGCGCCGACTCCTTAACACTGACGGCGGATGCGCCCTTTGGAGCGAGCGCCCTCTCGCAGCTGCAGCCTTCCAACATGTACACGCCGGCGGGCCGGGTGCTCTGCTCGCTTTCGAAATAGAAGAGCATGTTCTGGTACAAGGCGAACCATTTGTCGTGCCAGCGGCTCGTCTCAGCCGTCTTCTTGCTCAGGTAGCCGCGCCTGGTGCCCTCCTTGCGAGCCAGCACGGCGAGGTACAAGGCGTGACCCTCGTTGTAGCGCACGCTTTTCTGCATGGTGCCTCCAGCGCCGACGGCGAACCGCTCAGAGCACGGCAAGCCCCGCCGTCACTAGCCCGTCGTCGAAGGACAGCTCGGCTTCTCCGGACAGGCGAGGCGAAGCCAGACGGAACCCAGAGCCATCCGCCTTCCGCTGTGGCGCACCACTGCAAAGCCTCGCGCCGGCGCGCTCCTCCGTCCTGGTTGGGGGGGAAAAGGAGGGGGGGGTCGCCACCTTGGGCGCTATTGGAGTCCGGGGCTGTAAGTGAGCTTCTGGGCTTCGGCCGGCGGCTGCTCCGAGGGCTTCAGCCCGCCCAGGGGCGCCGGTGGTATCTTCGTTCTGGTTGCCTCATGCTTCTTTTCGCCCAGGAAAGTTCTGCGAGCCGCGCTTTCCCCGAGTGCAGCCTCGCCGCGCTCGTGGGGCTTCCAGACCGGTCCTCCTCCTCCTCCTCCTAGCAGCTGATGCCCATTCACCTCTCTACCCCGACCCCAGCCTTCTCTTCCACCGGGAGCCAGAAAGGAAAATAATCACTTGAGAGATGAGCCGTAATCGGCTTTGAGACCAATTTAAAGCACAAAGTCGCCGCCGGTGCGAGAGCGCGGAATAACAACCCTCCCTCGGAGTGGGCGCGCGTTCCCGCCTCTAGAGAGCTTAAACCTCCCTCCTCCTTTTTTTTTTTTTTTTTGCCGCCCGCCTCCGGGATCGGGGGCGTTATCTCCAGCCGGTCGAGCCAAGGGAAGGGAGGGGGGGAGGGGGAGAGGCGAGGATTCATCCGACAAAATGCTCGAGGCGCGTTGCAGCGCCTGCTTTTTCTGCGGGGAAACGTCGATGCGGGAGGGCCCACGAAGCTTTAGAATGAAGACCTGCAAAGTTAAGCAGAGCGCTTAATCCACTCCTGGGTGTGCTTTCGCGGCTGCGGGATTAGTTGGAGGGAAGGAGAATAAAGTATCTTCAGATTCTCTCACGACACGCCAGTTTAGTGGAGGAGTTGTTCTAGCGCAAGCGTTCATTCCTGAGTGTTTATAACTCCCATAGACGGAGAGAGCATTTTCCTTCACCAACACCTCTTCCCTCATGTCGTCTGCAAGGCTGTTGAAGACACAGAATCTGCTCTACAGGTTGGATGTTTACTGAGTTCAAAGAACAGGTGCTAGTCGCAAAATCTGAAAGGACACAGCCTTCTTCTGTACTTTGGGGATATTCTTAACATCATTTAGGGTTTTCTTTTATGTCTGCAAACATGCCCAAGTTCAAGGGGCTATTTTGTAGCTTGCAGCATAGTGTAAGTTATTTGTTGAGTAAACAGTTGAGTAATTCCTATTTTATATCTACATCAAATGAACTGCTAGTTGATCCTGATAAACACATTGAATTTTTGCCAGATTTTATTCATTAATATTGTCAATGTAATAAAACAAGGATAAGTTATTTTGCATACATGCTGAAGTATTGGTTAAGATTCATTTCTAAGGCTTCTTTTATTTGCTTCCTGATTTATATAATGCCAGACATAAACAGTTTTCAATTAACATTAATTTAGATAATCAACTGTGACTTATGTCTTGAATGCTACAGTTCAAGATAACATGCAAATCAATGGGGATATGGGGTGGTGAATATATCAGTAGAGATGTATGAATGGTGCTCATTTACTTCCAAACATTCTTAGATAGGCCCCCACATTTTGGAAAAATCAAAATCATCTACTGATTTCATATTAATACATTCCTTTGGTATTGTACAGAAAATGGAATTGTTATTTGGAAAGAAGGACACATATGTGTCAACATGTGTGGAGTATTTATTCTTCCACTATATTTAAAAAATAAAAATCTTCCCTTATCCTAAAAAAGCTCTGTTGCAACAATAATGGGATGCATCTAGGAAATCCAAAATCAGATGTCAAATATTCTTAACTATACTTTGTTTAAATTTTATTTTATTGAACAAGCCATACTGTAGTTCACATGTAATTAATAAAAGACCAAATATTCCACATTATGGTTGACATGATATGTGACTGCAGCCAATGTGTAGTGGCTGAAAATTCAAAGGTAAAGCATTTGCTTTATAAATAGCATTTGGTTAAAATGTCAGTGAGAATGATTATTGTAGGAAAAGCCATGGAGTGCTGCTACTAATTAGTGTACTGTAAAATCAATTTTCCCTAACCTGTTGTTCTCTAGATCTTTTGGATCACTGGTCTCATAATTTCCAGATACATGTTAGAAATTGAGTTTAATATTACTGAAAGTAACCAGGAGTAGGAAAACTGATCATTAATGTATTAGACCATTGCCATATTCCCCTGATTCTCAATCAATGCATACGTCAAAGCCAGATTTCTTTTTCTTCATGAAAAGCTTGCATAATTCTTCAAACATCAGCATTCTCCAGTATGAATAAAAAGAGATGGTCTGACAACAGAATTCGAAAAGGGAAATGTTTGGTAATGCTAAATGTATCAAAAAGAACATGGTAACTATGGCAACAAAATTAACACTAAGGCAACGTGTTATAACAGGGTAAATTTCACTACTAATAGCCTATATTCGGCTTGAATGTTGCCCTAGAGCAGGTATTCCAGCAACTCTACCTCTAAAAAACAATTTAAAAATTTAGAAGAACTTCCTTTTTAAAATATGAATCAAAAGGTACTTTCAACATATGGGGAAAAAGCCCCATAGGTCTTTTTTTATTTATTTTTTTTTATTTTAATTCCATTTATATCCCGCCCTTCTCCGAAGACTCAGGGCGGCTTTACAAACTTAGCAGTAGCCTTCATTCTATGTATATGCCTGCTTATTAGGGCTTTCACACACACCCCAAGCGGCATTATTACAAAGTCAGCTTAATTGCCCCCAACAATCTGGGTCCTCATTTTACCTACCTCGGAAGGATGGAAGGCTGAGTCAACCTTGAGCCTGGTGGGACGCGAACCTGCACTAATTGCAGGCAGCTGGTGTTACTTAAGGAGGCATTAGCCCACTGCTCCACCAAGGTTCAACATTTGTCGACAAAAATAGCAAGCACGAATATATACTGCTAATGTTAAATAATTGATTATGCAAATACAAACCTTATTAATCTGTATAAAGGTTTTTAATTCATTTCATTGGAACAAAGTTCATAACTATCATTCCCTATAGACATCTCAAGTAAATTATTTATTATTTAACTGAAAGCATCAGTAATATTTAGAAACTCTTGAGTTCAAATGGCATGTGAAAGTGTATACATTGAGTGTTACCTTAAGTAAGTCATACCATATAGTTTTAGATTAGGTTCTGGTAAGAATCAATCAAAATAATTGAAGTTTTATTTTTTTTATTTTTTACGACTCTTTAATCTCTTTATTCAGGATGGAGTTGGGGCAGCTGAATGGAGCTGAGCATTACTGACACCTATGCGGCGTTCACAGCAGATATTTTCTCTTTGTGCCCTGTTAGAGAAATATTTGCCACTGTCTAGGATTGAACCCTCAACCTTCTGAATGGGAGGTGAGCATCTTTACCTTTAGGCCACTGTTAAATTGATGCTTGATTGATAAGTATTTATTCTCAATCGGTGTTTAATATTAGAACAATTCTTGGCTTTAATTCAAAATCCTAAAAATATATTTTCAATTTTTTATTATGTTCTGGAGAATGTGGGGATGTACAAACTTTTTAATGTCATTTTAGTTGGTCCTTATAAAAATATTACCTAACTCTGAAATTGGGAACTTTTGTCATGAAAAATATTCCATTTTATGTTTCTTGGGAAATGCCATTTTTGGCAATTAGGGCGGATGGAGTTTTATAGACATAGATAATGCATATAGATAAAATTAATTTGTCAATGCCAAATTCTATGGTGCTACATAATGTTTAAGTTGAATGGAAACAGACAATACTTGTATAAATTCTTCTGTGCATAGATTCCATCTAGATCAGGGGTGTGAAACTGCTGGCCCATGGGCCAGACGCATCATCCGGAAGCCATGCCCACCCCATTGCCGGCAATGGCAAAATAGTCCCGATACGTCTCGCAACATCATGTGACGTCTTGAGTTTGACATGTCTGATCTAGATAGATAAAAATCAGTGGTTCCTATAAGAAGAAAAGGTGAAGCCCTCAAGCAATTTTCTTCCTGTAAGGTTAGCCAGGGTAGTTGAACCCACCAGTAGCAAATAGGCTGAGGCAATAGTTCCAGCATAGCATCTTAAAGAAAATATTTTTTGTGGCATCAGTCATACAACAGCTGAGCCCAATATATATTTCTCATACATAGTCAATGTAATGGGAACACGGAGGTCCAAAACTGGCACAGAATTCACATGGAGGAATTTACAACTATTACCATAAGACTAATCTGCAGATATCTTATAGCAGTGCCTCAGATAGAAAGTCCATACAGAGAATGGTAAGGACAGCCGAGAAGATCATAGGAAGCTCGCTTATAAGCACTATATACTTAGAGCTCAAAGCATTGTTAGATACCCCACGCACCCACTTTATGGTCTGTTTCTGTTGCTCCCGTCTGGGAGAGGAGCGTTTCTAGCAGGACTATCCGATTCTGTAATAGCTTTATTCCCTATGCCATCCATCTGGTATACTCAAAAGACTTGTTTTTCTCGCCCTGCACATGTATACATAACCCGAACTAGACTGTTTTTTCTCTGTGTCACATATTATATGCATAATTTTGTATTTATTTTTGTCATATTTATGTAGTGTACAATATATCGGAAGTGGTGACCGTTTGAGAGCTGTATGCAATGAAATTTCATTTTAATGTATGCCAATTAGTGTACATTCAAAGTGACAAGTTATTATTCTATTCTATTATTCTATTCTTGACAGTTTCTTCTTTTTCATTCCTAGTGTTTCGTAGCATTTTGCTTTATGAAGATATCTACAGGAATCCAGAATTTGAGGATGCGTTTGATATTTAGTTCATTCTAATAAAAATATCCAGTGTTGGATTTCTTTTCCTCATTGATCAGCAATCATAATTGCTTGCTATTTTCTTATCAATTATGTTAAAAAATGTTGATGCATTAAAATTCAAGTCCTATGGAGGTTGGCCTGTATATGAGGGAATGTTTATCTTCAGAAATAACAATAGAGCATCCGAGGGTATCAAGCAAGAGTGGAATACACTCTGCCTTCTGCTACTAGTGAGGAATTAAAGGCCCTTCCTAGAACAAATGCAGCTGAGATGCATTTATTAAGTGACTGCATGGAACTTCCTCCCTTTTAGAAAGAATAACTGCCAACTGACCTTGCTGTTATTGCAGAGGTGAAGGTAAACATCTCTGCTTTTCTAATCAGTCACAAAAAGAAGGATAAGTTACCACATCTCTACCTGTGCAAATTCACCAGCAAGGAAATAACCGTGTGGGAGTTGCACTAGTGCAGGGGTAGGCAACCTTGGCTCTTTTATGACTTGTGGACTTCAACTCCCAGAATTCCTGAGCAAGCCACTGGATGCACTTTACTATTTTCAGTTTGTTTTGGACCTATCAAATTAATCTTCCTCTATCTTTATAACTCCACTTCCCTCTCAATTGTGTATTTCTGTAAAGACTAATATTCATTTTTTATTGATAAACAATACTGCAAAGCTACATTAATACTGCAAAGCTACATTACATGGATTACTGCCTTGTCGTGGCGAAGCGGTTTGCGTAATTCAGTGAAGCTATGAGCTATGCCGTGCAGGGACACCCAAGACTGAAAGGTCATAGCAGAGAACACTAAACGAAAATTGAATACTCCTGCGTTAGCTTTGTTGAAGCAAACGTTGACCAATGGATCATCTGGTGGTGGCGCAGTGATTAGAATGCAGTATTGCAGGCTAACTCACTGCTCACTCCAGGAGTTCGATTCTGAATGGCTCAAGGTTGACTCAGCCTTCCATCCTTCCAAGAT
The DNA here is from genome assembly GCF_964194415.1 of Vipera berus. NCBI lineage: Eukaryota > Metazoa > Chordata > Lepidosauria > Squamata > Viperidae > Vipera > Vipera berus. Next base: position 35,890,900 of record NC_138203.1, on the reverse strand, counting down.
TGGTAAAATGAGGACCCAGATTGTTGGGGACAATAGGCTGACTCTGTAAGCCGCTTAGAGAGGGCTATAAAGACTATGAAGTGGTATATAAGTCTAAGTGCTATTGTTACCTTACATCTGCTTTTTGGACATTAATTGGAAATATGTATTTGTCAATTTCCAATCATTTCTAAAATCTTTTATGTATTATTACAATATTCAGTTAGTGCAAATCATACCTGTCTGATTGCTGCAGTAACCACAGAAGTTCAGATATTGACCGACAAACCAAATCAGCTCTTACAGCAAATGTGATTGGCTGAGTAAGATCTCTACATATTGCTGCCATTTCTTGTACCATGGCTATACTGTAACCTAAAGAAGGAACAAATGCTATAGTACTCAGATACGGAAGGTGAATTTCTGATAGCTAAGCTGTTCACTTCTAATTATTAATTACTCAGAAACCCCTTTTTCTGGAGATAACAAACACTGATGGGAAAGGGAAACTTTGATTCTTGCAAATCCTGTTCTCTGCATTTAAAAAAGATAATGTGTAATGTAATATAACTGAACATATCCAGAGGATCCATTGCTTTTGTCAAAATGATGAATGTGTATCACTGCCACTCCACAAATACCGTCTCTTTTGTATGTGCAAGTGACATGACAGCTTGTGTAATGTCAATATGACCCTGCTTATATCATTTTCAATTCCCTTGCCTCCCTAAGATGCTGCTAGGTATAATATCCCCTTCATGGATTACTGCCTTGTCGTGGCGAAGGGGCTTGCGTAATTCAATGAAGTTATGAGCTATGCCGTGCAGGGACACCCAAGACGGAAAGGTCATAGCAGAGAGTTCTGACAAAACGTGATCCACTGGAGAAGGAAATGGCAACCTACTCCAGTATCTTTGCCATGAAAACCCTATGGACAGTACCAAAAGGCAAAACGATATGACGCTGGAAGATGAGCCCCTCAGGTCGGAAGGCGTCCAATATGCTACTGGGGAAGAGCAGAGGGCTAGTACTAGTAGCGCCAGAAAGAATGAACTTTTTTCTAGTCAGCTAACTAAGGTATGTAAGAAGCACATCACAATAGTAATGGGGGACTTTAATTACCCTGATATCAACTGGGAGACAAACTCTGCACCAAGTGGAAGATCAAACAGATTCCTGTCAAACCTAGCAGACAACTTTCTCTCCCAAAAAGTAGAGAAGGGAACTAGGGGATTAGCCATATTGGATTTAATTCTCACAAACAGAGATGAAATGATAGAAGGTGTCAAAGCCACAGGAACCTTGGGGGGAAGTGATCATGCAATATTGGAATTCAACATTCTGGAGGCACAAGCAATAGAACACAGCCAAACTAGAGTCTTGGACTTTAAAAGAGCTAATTTCAATAAACTTAGAGAGACCATGGGAAGAATTCCATGGATGAGAATCCTAAAGGGGAAAACAACTCAAGAAGCTTGGGAAATTTTGAAAAGTGAGATAACAAAGGCCCAGTCTAGTACAATACCAACAAAGAAGAAAAATAACAGCTCTCAAAAGAAACCAGCATGGCTGCATAAAGAACTCTCTGATAAATTGAAAGATAAAAAGGACAAGTATAAGAATTGGAAAGAGGGGCACATAACTAAGTCAGAATATCAGCAAATAGCCCGTGCCTGCAAAGATGAAGTGAGGAAAGCTAAGGCTCAAAATGAACTAAGGCTTGCGACCAAAGTCAAAAATAACAAAAAAATGCTTCTTTCAACATATAAAAAACAAGAAAAAAGTTAAGGAAATGATTGGTCCATTAGTGGGTGAAAGTGGCAAGAAGGTGACAAGCAATAGGGAGAAAGCAGAACTATTTAATTCATTTTTTGCATCTGTCTTTATACAAAGGGAAAAAACAGTCCAACCTACCCAAACCAGTGCCATAAAAAACAGAATAGAAACGCAAGTTAAGATAGGCAAGAAAATGGTAAGTGAGTACCTGTCCAGCCTAGACGAGTTCAAATCACCAGGACCAGATGGATTACACCCCAAGGTTCTCAAGGAACTGGCAGACGTGATCTCAGAACCACTGAACTATATTTTTCAAAGATCCTGGAGCACTGGGGAATTACCAGAGGACTGGAAGAGAGCTGATGTAGTTCCCATCTTCAAAAGAGGGGAAAAATAGATCCAGGAAACTACAGACCTATCAGCCTGACCTCAATACCTGGGAAGATTCTGGAAAAGATAATCAAACAACAAATCAGCGAACACCTTGATGCAAACAAAGTCATCACTAAAAGTCAACATGGGTTTGTCAAAAACAGATCATGCCAGACAAATCTTATTACATTCTTTGACCAAGTGACAAAACTAGTGGACCAGAGAAATGCTGTAGATATAATTTACTTGGACTTCAGTAAGGCATTTGATAAAGTAGATCACAACCTACTACTTGATAAGATAGAAAAATGTGGGTTAGATAGCATTACCACCAGATGGATTCGTAGCTGGCTGACAGGCCGTACTCAGCGTGTGGTCCTCAATGGAACCGCATCTACATGGAAGGAAGTTTGTAGTGGGGTGCCCCAGGGCTCTGTTCTGGGCCCAGTGCTCTTCAATATCTTCATTAATGATTTGGATGAGGGGATAGATGGGGAACTCATCAAATTTGCAGACGACACCAAGCTGGCAGGAATAGCCAATACTCCAGAAGATAGGCTTAAAATACAGGAGGATCTGGACAGACTCGAACACTGGGCACTATCTAACAAAATGAAATTCAATGGTGAAAAAAGTAAGGTTCTACATTTAGGCAGGAAAAATCAAATGCATAGGTATAGTATAGGTGGTACCTTGCTCAATAATAGTAACTGTGAGAGGGATCTCGGAGTCTTAGTAGACAATCACTTCGATATGAGCCAGCAGTGTGCTGCAGCTGCCAAAAAAGCCAACACAGTGCTAGGCTGCATTAACAGAGGGATAGAATCAAGATCAAGTGAAGTACTAATACCACTTTACAATGCCTTGGTAAGGCCACACCTGGAATACTGCATCCAGTTTTGGTCACCACGATGTAAAAAAGATGTCGAGACTCTGGAAACGGTACAGAGAAGAGCAACAAAGATGATTAGGGGGCTGGAGGCTAAAACATATAGGGAACGGTTGCTGGAATTGGGTATGTGTAGTTTAATGAAGAGAAGGGTGAGGGATGACATGATAGCAGTGTTCCAATATCTCAGGGGCTACCACAAAGAAGAGGGAGTCAAGCTATTCTCCAAAGCACCTGAAAGCAGGACAAGATGCAACGGATGGAAACTATTCAAGGAGAGAAGCAACCTAGAACTAAGGAGAAACTTCCTGACAGTTAGAACAATTAACCAGTGGAACAACCTGCCTCCAGAGGTGGTGAATGCTCCAACACTGGAGGTTTTTAAGAAGAGACTGGACAGCCATTTGCCTGAAATGGTATAAGGTTTCCTGCCTGAGCAGGGGGTTGGACTAGATGGACTAGACCTCCAAGGTCCCTTCCAACTTGATGATGATGATGATGATGATGATGATGATGATGATGATGATGATTATTATTATCGCACCATTGCATTCATTTCTCATGCTAGTAAAGTTATGCTTAAAATCCTACAAGCTAGACTCCAGCAGTATGTGGATCGAGAACTACCAGAAGTACAGGCAGGATTTCGAAGAGGCAGAGGAACTAGAGATCAAATTGCCAACATACGCTGGATCATGGAGAAAGCTAGGGAGTTCCAGAAAAACATCTACTTCTGCTTCATTGACTATGCTAAAGCTTTTGATTGTGTGGATCACAACAAACTGTGGCAAGTGCATAAAGAGATGGGCGTACCAGACCATCTTATTTGTCTCTTCAGAAACCTATATGTGGGCCAAGAAGCAACAGTGAGAACTGGACATGGAACCACTGATTGGTTCAAAATTGGGAAAGGAGTCCGGCAAGGCTGTATACTGTCGCCCTGCCTATTAAACTTATATGCAGAGCACATCATGAGAAAGACAGGGCTAGATGAATCAAAAGTTGGAATTAAGATTGCCGGAAGAAATATCAACAACCTAAGATATGCAGATGATACCACTCTAATGGCAGAAAGTGAAGAGGAACTAAGCCTCTTTTTGTGGGTGAAGAAGGAGAGTGCAAAACTTGGGTTGAAACTTAACATTAAAAAAACCAAGATCATGGCATCCGGCCCTCTCAATTCCTGGCAAATAGATGGGGAAGAAATGGAGGTAGTGACAGATTTTATTTTCCTGGGCTCCAAGATCACTGCAGATGGGGACTGTAGCCAAGAAATTAAAAGACGCTTGCTCTTCGGGAGGAAAGCCATGGCAAATCTAGACAGCACACTAAAAAGCAGAGACATCACCCTGTCAACAAAAGTGCGTATAGTCAAGGCTATGGTCTTCCCAGTTGCAATGTTTGGCAGTGAAAGTTGGACCATAAAAAAGGCTGAGCGCCAAAGAATTGAGGCCTTTGAACTATGGTGCTGGAGAAGACTCCTGCGAGTCCCTTGGACTGCAAGGTGATCAAACCGGTCAGTCCTAGAGGAGATCAACCCTGACTGCTCTTTAGAAGGCCAGATCCTAAAGCTAAAACTCAAATACTTTGGCCACCTAATGAGAAGGAAGGACTCACTGGAGAAGAGCCTAATGCTGGGAAAGATTGAGGGCAAGAGAAGAAGGGGTCGACAGAGAATGAGGTGGCTGGATGGAGTCACTGAAGCAGTAGGTGTGTGCTTAAATGGACTCCAGAAGATGGTAGAGGACAGGAAGGCCTGGAGGAACGTTGTCCATAGGGTCGCTATGGGTCGGACACGACTTCGCAGCTAACAACAACAACAACACATTAAGTTTGTGCTTAAAATTGTAAGCCGCCCTGAGTCTTCGGAGAAGGGCGGGATATAAATGGGATTAAAAAAAAAGTATGTTTTGAAATAAGACCTAGGTATTAGTTTCTATATTAGTTCAGAAAAGTCTAATTGGAAAAGCTAAGCAAAATTTTAGTTTGCAGGTAAATTACTCCACAATTTTGTCACTGATGGATATATATGAATGGTTCATCCCACAAGACAGGAACCATTAATACTCCATTTCATCATGCAGTTATTTTTTTTTAAATGATAGCAATAATATTTGAATTGCTCTCCCTTTCCATTTGCCAAGCAAGAATTGTGGGTCACTATTGAATAAGTGAAAATCTGAAGCATCTTTCAGATAGCAATATTGAACTTTAAGTAGTATTCGAGATTCCAGCATAATTAGGTTACCTCTGAAGAATAGGTGGTTCAACAAGTAGTTATCTTCAGATAGTCATTATAAATCAAAAATGTACTTCATGTATTATACTTTATATCCTAAATGATCTTTAAACAAACTAAAATTATGACACTAGCAGTAAATAATTTCTTCAGTTAATCATCACATTAAGGAGAATGCCAAGGACATTGTAAAGCTTTGATATACAGTATAGACTGAAATATGAACGTATAAATTTTACGTTTCTGATTTTCAGTTATGTTCCTTGAAAATGAAGCTCTGGAAAACTATATCACATTTTTAATTTAGATCAGTTATGTCATTCAAAAAGCAATTTTAAAATAAATTAAGGGATGGCAATTTCAAATTTCTCCATAATGATATTAATTTCAAAACTTATTATTGCTATAGTGTCTATATGTTGGAGGCAGAATGAAAATAGAGCCTTTGCCCAGGTTATACTATGTTACAACTGCAGTCTTTAATAATAATAATAATAATAATAATAATAATAATAATAATAATAATAATAATAATAATAATAATAATAATAATAATAATATAAAGTTGGAAGGGACCTTGGAGGTCATCTAGTCCAACCCCCTGCTCAGGCAGGAAACCTTATGCCATTTCAGGCAAATGGCTGTCCAGTCTCTTCTTAAAAACCTCCAGTGTTGGAGCATTCACCACCTCTGGAGGCAGGTTGTTCCACTGGTTAATTGTTCTAACTGTCAGGAAGTTTCTCCATAGTTCTAGGTTGCTTCTCTCCTTGACTAGTTTCCATCCGTTGCTTCTTGTCCTGCTTTCAGGTGCTTTGGAGAATAGCTTGACTCCCTCTTCTTTGTGGTAGCCCCTGAGATATTGGAACACTGCTATCATGTCACCCCTCACCCTTCTCTTCATTAAACTACACATACCCAATTCCAGCAACCGTTCCCTATATGTTTTAGCCTCCAGCCCCCTAATCATCTTGGTTGCTCTTCTCTGTACCCTTTCTAGAGTCTCGACATCTTTTTTACATCGTGGTGACCAAAACTGGATGCAGTATTCCAGGTGTGGCCTTACCAAAGCATTGTAAAGTGGTATTAGTACTTCACTTGATCTTGATTCTATCCCTCTGTTAATGCAGCCTAGCACTGTGTTGGCTTTTTTGGCAGCTGCAGCACACTGCTGGCTCATATTGAAGTGATTGTCTACTAAGACTCCGAGATCCCTCTCACAGTTACTACTATTGAGCAAGGTACAACCTATACTATACCTATGCATTTGATTTTTCCTGCCTAAGTGTAGAACCTTACTTTTTTCACCATTGAATTTCATTTTGTTAGATAGTGCCCAGTGTTCAAGTCTGTCCAGATCCTTCTGTATCTTAAGCCTATCTTCTGGAGTATTGGCTATTCCTGCCAGCTTGGTGTCGTCTGCAAATTTGATGAGTTCCCCATCTATCCCCTCATCCAAATCATTAATGAAGATATTGAAGAGCACTGGGCCCAGAACAGAGCCCTGGGGCACCCCACTACACACTTCCTTCCATGTAGATGCTGTTCCATTGAGGACCACACACTGAGTACGGCCTGTCAGCCAGCTACGAATCCATCTGGTGGTAATGCTAGCTAACCCATATTTTTCTATCTTATCAAGTAGTAGGTTGTGATCTACTTTATCAAATGCCTTACTGAAGTCCAAGTAAATTATATCTACAGCGTTCCTCTGGTCCACTAATTTTGTCACTTGGTCAAAGAATGTAATAAGATTTGTCTGGCATGATCTGTTTTTGACAAACCCATGTTGACTTTTAGTGATGACTTTGTTTGCATCAAGGTGTTATCACAGCCTTGACATCTGCTCAAGAGATTTCCGTTACTAGTTTTATATTTATGGTTACTGGACAATCAAGTTACTACCATGTAATACCATTGCTGCAGAAGCTTCACTTGTTACTAGTATATTTCTAAGTGCAAGGTACTGGTTATCTATACAATGATAACTTATATGGGTTAGGAATTGGTGTCTTTGAGACCACTATCCTCTATAGATTCTGCCTGCCTGATCTGATGATTGCAGGAATAAGAGAGATGAATCCTAATTCATAATGTGGGGCTCAATTTAACACCTTAAGAGTGGAGAGCAGTGCCCCTGTTCCCAGCCATCAGAAGGATACTGTAATAAAAGGTATCAGAGGAACTTGAAACATCAAGCAGAATCAAAAGGTCTGTGCTCTCCTGTCCTGGTCCCATCACAAGTATAATCGATGTTATCTCAGTTCTTATCACCTTGAAATTCAACTAAAAAAGAGTTAAAATCATACATCTCATCCAGGTATGTCCACAATTGCAAGTCCATCACTTTCTTGACCAATCTAAGGCCAAAAGGGAAGTTGAAGACTGGCAATAGTTCTCCAAAATTCCTGGTCAAAATCTGGGATATCCTTTTTTGAAGAGGTGCATTTTTTTCCAGGCCAACAGCATTATGTTGTATGTTAAAGATAATTCACCACCATTTTGACTAAACCTTTTGTTATCTCCTTGGAGGTTTTCACCAATCAAGAAGTGCTAGAAAACCACTTCCTCAGGAACAACTGGATTTGAAGATTAAATAGATATGTTGATCTTATATGTACAGTAAGGTATTTTTAGAATGACAGTAGGTGGCCTTTACTTGAAAAGATAAAAAATGTCCATGTCTAATCTAAACTAATCTAATCATGTTCCCTTTTGTTCAGTTTTGTTTATTAAAATCAATCTCAGTGATACTCAGTCAAGGTCATAACCTTTATGGTTATATTTATTATTAGTCCCTATTGTAATTATTTTATATGATTAAGCTTGCCCATCCTGCAAAGTTGCACCACTTTTCCACCCAAGGGTATGCCTTTGTATTTCTCTCTTATTCAGCTGTAATGCAAGTTGACAAGCACTATGCAAGAACACAATGTATGAGAATTCTCCTATCATTCAAGCAGCCCACAATTCCCTCCATGCTCTTCAGAATGAAGCCCTTTCTGAGCTTTTTCTCAATATTTCCAATAAGGATGGGCAATAAGTCTTTTGCTCAGAAAAAGTGTGCTCACTCCTGAAACAGCATCACCAAGAGGGAACTGTCGCTTTAAATCTAGGCTGCAACAGCCCTCACACTACTAAGCCTGAGGCTGCTGCAACTGAACTGACCCTGAGAAAGCAAAGAAGCAATATACGAACTGTGTTACCCACAGCTGCAGGAACTGCTGAGGATGTGCCAGAGGAAATGTTGATTGACCTATTCAGTGCATTGCCAGAACCTGAGCAAGTTAACATCATTCAAAGACAAGCACTATAACTGAGAAGAAGAAAAATAAGTGATCTGGATTAGAGAATGTACTGTATTATGCAGAGCGAAGTTTTACAAGAAAAGAAAGGTCAGTAGAAATCTTTTTGGGAGAGAAACATAGTAATAAAAAATGGGCTGTTTACAAATTGGACATATGATTCACATAAATTAATTCATAAAGTAATAAAGTTATTTGAAAAAATTCCAGTCACATGTTTTCTTTACTTTGTTGCACTTTAAACTTTGATGACTAATGTAATATGTAAATTGACATGTATTTCATATTGAAAATGGCTAATAACTAACTTTTTAAAGTAGAACTATATTAATGGTATTTAATCATACATTGTGTGAGTTAGCATAACTTCATATGGAGCAAACAAATGGAGAAATTAGATTAAAACATTTAAAAATCAAGAGGATCACATTTATGTTACTACAGCAACAATTTGATGGCATAAAAATTTAAAAATGAAAAGGTGTTTAAAATCGTGAATGTTATGTTTGTGCATTTAATTATAATTAAAAAGAAAAGTTGTAAAAAACAATGAAAAAATATGCAGTTCCAATATCTATGTATAGAATTGTGTGTGTGTGTGTGTGTGTGTGTGTGTGTATTTGTGTTGAGTCTGCCACAAACTGTGGTATTTAGCATTATCTATAATTTCAAATATATCTGTGCTGAAAGGAAAAGGTTTGGTTCATTCTTTGAATTACAATGTGGTTTGGTTTAAGATTAGTGTGTTATACAAAGCTGGCCAGGATAACTTATAATCTTTTAAAAATGGAAAAATAATTCCCACACCATATATAAGTTTATGAAATATTTTGCTAAGAACTCCAATCTTTTTAGCATTTTGATGATACTTTAGGCTTCTTTTCCAAGGAAAGCTAAAATTGTATTCAGAATTCAACTTTATTCATAGAAATTGAATATGTGCTATCAAATCCTTGTCAACTCTTAGCAACCATATAGATTTTCTCCATGATAATCTGGTCTTGCACATCTTCCAAAGGTATACTCATCACCAATGCAACCGAGTCCATATTGCTCTTGGTCATCCTCTTCTCTTTCCTTCTATTTTTTTGTTAAGTATTACAAAATAATACAAATAAGCAGCACAGCCAGGAGTACTAGCTCTATCTTTATTATAAGGTTACATTAACAGAATCTTGCAACTCTTTAACAGTACATTTCTCACTCATTACCTGTTTTGAAAGATTTTTCTTGTTTTCCATGCCTGTTTCAGTGTCTTTACAGATGTTATTGTAATACTTGTCTTTTCTAAGAAGTTTCTGAAATTTTCTGAGATTTTTGTCTTTCTTGACTTTGCCTTCTCTATCTGGCAATTTATAATTTGTTCTGACATTCACTTTGCTTTTTTTCTGTTTCTTTCTGCAGTCTGTTTTTATGTTTATCATTAACAATTTCTTTTACATTCATTCCATCATTTCTCTGGTTCTCTATCAATGAGATTCAGGTCTTCAAAGCAATTCCTGATGTTCAATGGAAATATGGTGGGTATATATTCAAGATCCTATAATGGAAACTGAATGGATTTCTTCTTCTTCTTCATTAAACTTGTGCAAGAATATCAACATTTCATTCCAAAAGATTTTAAAATCACATGTGAAAAGAGTCAAAATATATGTGAGATCTCACCAAAATATCAAAAAACATTGTGTTCAAGTATACAACATCTCAGTTGAAAGATGTTGCATACAACTCTTGTTGTAGAAATTCTGCCCCCCTTCAGCTCCCTATTTAGATGAGATAAAAATATTTGAAAGGCAAAATCAAAACAATTTAATTGAAAAAAATGAGTTCACCAGTTATTGTATTTTTAAGATTGTTTAATGTTGTTTTATTTTGAGCAATATAGAGTCAATCTGGAATCAGGTGTTGTCTAAATTAAATAACTTGAATAACAAGGAAAGAGGACAAGACACTGACTATATATTCAGGTGCTAATCTGCATTGTTGAGAGGCCAAGCCTTATCATAGAGCTGGTTAAATTAAGTGAAAACCCAAACAAACATACAGTATATTATAACATTGCATAATATGCTAGTAATGTCACAAATATGTGAGCTTTAAAGGAATACTTGTTTTTCTTTTTATGTTAGGCATCTGCAATTACAATAAATAATTCAGATCAGTATTAATCTTCTGTGTTATATGTTTTTCCTTTGTGAGAGCTTGTCTGTATAACTATGAAAAAAATATGTGCTATGTAATATGCACCAAGAGCCATTAGTTCTGTAATCATGTTTCTCACTGTAAAGTGCCAGTAGTTCTTGGCTTACAATGGTAACTGGGCCAAAATAGAATACTTTTTGAACCACACTATCCCATGAAGCAGAAGAACTACAAAAAATAGTGGAGCGTTTGAATCACACCCAAATTCACATAAATTTGTACTGTAAATAAGTGTTGTAATGCCAGCATTTTCTGCATGCTAGAATAACTTCAGTTAAGATGACACATTCTAATAATAACATTATCAGTCATGGATGAGACAATAATCTGAATGACAACACCCTTTCAGGTCATAGATACAGTATATCCAATTAAACAAAAACAGTAATAATCAAAGAGTGGTAAAACATCTTTTGCAAGTACATTTGCAGCTAAAAGAGAGAAAAATGTCCTGAATTTTGAAGAACCAGTACTAGTTGAGTGGATCGCTAGTTTGGCCATGTAGACAGGAGTGTCTTCATGGAGGGAGGGGGTGTAAAAAGAAAAGTCGACATGGTGTCTGTGGATACCTGATTAACACCCTGTCCCTTTTTACATACAAAATAAGTAAAAATGGGAAAGGGCTCCAACTGTGTAGTCATGACCCCCATCATAAATTTTATAACACACCCTTCATGATATTATTATATATGGCCATTTGTGATGTCATCACTTACAAAGCTGAAGAGCTATTATTAATGCAGAGTGACGCACAGTATTATCATTCAAGAGTAAAGAAATATTAAACAATAAATGGAAGAGAGAAGAAATAACATTTACCATTTTAGTCAGAGTGGAATTCCTTTGTTCACATAAGCAAAAGGGACAATGTGTCTCCATACTGCACAGTGCCATATCCATTTCTTAATTATAAGGGAGGGAAATGTTGCTTTATTTTTGTCTAGATCTTGGCAGGAATATCAACACCAGATTTCTGATAATGCTTAGTGTAACTTACCAGCCTGGCATAGATTCTATAAAATTGTAATCTTTAACATTATAATCATACTAATTTAAATTTAATTTTATTAACAGAAACAGCTAAAAAAGCTTAGGTGAAAAAAAATTAAGAGTTTATGGAAGGCCTAGAATTTTGCTTGGATTTCTATGCAACTGTAGAATTGTGCTAAAAGTGGTATGTGCATTGCCTAGAGCAGTGTTTTTCAACCACTGTTCCGTGGCACACTAGTGTGCCGCGAGATGTTGCCTGGTGTGCCGTGGGAAAAATTGAAAAAACACTGACCTAGGAGACAGCGGTGAGAGGAGGAGGAGGAGGAGGAGGAGGAGCAACAGCCACGAGCAGAGTGGCGCTGCAAGACTCTCTGGCGGGGAGCGCTGGGCACCAGAGCCTTGGCTAAGCTGACGGCCCTACTTCGCTGGAAGCAAAAGCCCGGGAAAAGAAGTGGGCTCGACCTCTCTAGGCACCAGGGCTCCACGGCAGCGTAGCTCCGCCCCCTTCTCTGGCTTCGGAGGGTCTCTTGCTGAAGAGAGAGAAGCTGGGGAGAGGCGACTGGCTCGCTTATTGGAAGAGGACGGACGGGCGGCCAGCCCGGCTCGCCTGAGCTGTCGCGTGGTTGGTTGCCTGCAACGTTCGAAAAAGCTCTTCTTCCCCAGCACGCGCCGTTTACTCCTTACTCCCCGCGCGGCTGAGGATGCGAGACTCCCGCCTGGTCGGCTGCCTGGCTCCGCTTTCTTTGCTCGCCGCGACCCCTCGCCCCAGCCCGAAATAGAGGGATCTGACCGCTTCGCTCTTGGAGGCTTCGCTTGCGTCTGAAAAATTACATGGCTGATATTTTTTTTAACCTGTCCTTTTGATACGTTGCATAATAAAATGTCCTTTGGACCAAAGCAATTAAAAACCTTTGGGGTTTCCCCCCCCCTCTGGAGTGAAGTGCTTTTGATGGTAAAGGTGAGAAAGAAAGAAAAAAGGAAGGGAAAAAAGGAGAAAGGGGGAAGGGGAAAAGGGAGGGAGAAAGAAAAAAAGGAGAATAGAAAAGAGAGAGAGAGAGGAAGGGAGGAAGGAAGGAAGGAAAAAAAGCAGGAAGAAAAATTAAAAAGAAATGCAAGTAGCTTCCAGTTTCCACAACAAGTAGAAAGCAAGAAATTGAGAGAGGGAGGGAAAGAAAGTGGGAGAGAGAAAGGCAGGAAAGAAAGGAAGGAAGATAGAAAGAGAGAAAGAAAGAAAGAAAGAAAAAGAGAAAAGAAAGAAAGAAATAAAAATAAAAATAAATGAAGGATAAAAATGCAGAAAGAAAAAATAAAAAGAAATGCAAGTAGCTTCCAATTTCCACAACAAGTAGAAAGCAAGAAATTGAGAGAGGGAGGGAAAGAAAGTGGGAGAGAGAAAGGAAGGAAGATAAAGAAAGAAAAGAGAGGGAGGGAAGAGAGGGAAGGAAGGAAGGAAGGAAGAAGAGAAGAGAAAAAAGAAAATACAGAAAGATAAATTAAAAAGAAATGCAAGCTTTCCTTTTCCTTCACAGCAAAAACAAACAAACAAAAGCCCCAAAATAAAATAAAATAAAATAAAGAGGCTAATAATAATAATAATAATAATAATAAGAAGAAGAAGAAGAAGAAGAAGAAGAAGAAGAAGAAGAAGAAGAAGAAGAAGAAGAAGAAGAAGAAGTTGGAAGGGACCTTGGAGGTCATCTAGTCCAACCCCTTGAGAACACAGGCCATCCTCGACTTACGACCGTTTGTGTAGCGACTGTGGGGAGGTCCAACGGTGCGGAAAACGGTGGAGTGCCTCGTGATTTTTTTCATGAAACAAGTGTGCCTTTGCCCAAAAAAGGTTGAAAAACACTGGCCTAGAGAGAGTTGATGATGCACTGGTCTCAAGGTTAAAGACTTTTTTGGTGGGTCAAAATCAGGGAAAATGTCAAATAGACACTGAAAAGTTTTAATTAAAACACCTGCCGTCTAGCTGCAAATCTACAAAAGAACAAAAATATTAAGTAAAAGAGAAGGAGAAACTTAGGAATTCTTACCATCCTTTTGGTACTGCATGGACTGGCCTTACTTTGTACCAAGGCGGATGATTTACTACAGACCCCACAGGAGCAAGTAACTCCAAGAAGGTAGGAGGTAGGATTTGGAAATAATCCAGACACACAATAAGTTCTTAGTGCATGAGGAAGGGCACTAATTTGCTGCGATGAAAAAAAGAACTTGGATCCAGAACTCAAAAATCTGTTCAAGAAATTGGTAGAACATTAGGAGCTGACATGGATATTGCCTATACCTATACCAAAAACAGACACAAAATAGGTCCTGGACTAAAGATGAGAAATGTGAGAGATTAGAAAGGGAAATTTGTTCAGAGAAATTTAAGGTGATATTAGCAGCACTTAATGGCATGCGAGCACCATCTTTAGGTATGGGATTGAGATTTTCTTTCCATACCATAAAAAAGAAAACCCTAAGGATATTAAAATTCTCAGATCAGGAGAAGGGTAGAATTAGAATCTTTTTCTATACTGTTTGGAAGGATGGCAATTGAATGGCATAATCACAAGGGCATCCACACTTGCAGGAAAAATCATGTAGATTATGACAGTGAAAGGGACAACCTTAAAGCACTAAAATGAAACAAAATAATATAGAAGCAGAAATTTAAGGATGTCTGTATGTATCTGAGGAAGGAGTCAGAGAACTGTAAACTCAGTTGGCATGCCTAGGTAGCAAATAGCTACAACCAGAGAAGAGGACTCAGAGAAAATTAGTGAAACAAGCAGTGTTGCAATAGTGGAGTCCTTGGTGCTCTCTGAGCTTGTTGCTTGCTTGTAGACGTTGCACTGTTGATGTTACCTAGTTGGATAATGAAATGTCTGCAAGCAAACAACCAAGCTAGAGAACACCAAGGATTCCACAATTCAATCCTGAGCTACAGATATTCTCATGAATGAAGGCAAATATATGTGTCCCAGGATAATGTTGTAGAATCCAATCTGGGTCGATCACTGGAACCAGTGGTTTTGTTGAATAGGAAGTACTAGAACGGATCTTCAAACTTGGCCCTTTTATGACTTGTGGACTTCAACTCCCAGAATTCCTCAGCCAGCATGCCTGACTCAGGAATTCTCAAGTCATAAAAGGACCAAGTTTGAAGACCCCTGTACTACAATAGTTTCTACATGCTCCATTAGGACTTCTGTGCTTCTATAGAGAATGTCACTGTTGTGTAGCCGGTTCTTTGCAGGCATTGAGTGAGACGGAAGGTTCAAAACAGCAACATACTTTATTGAAAGTCAAACAGAACAGAAGCAACAAGGGAGCTGCTGTGCAGCTATTTATACGGTTGGCCGATAGGCGGTGACCAATAGGTTTGAAGCATAGGTTTCCCACCCAAAGACCTACTTAGCTGGCTGGAGACAACCAGTCTGGGCCGCCTAGCAGCCTAGCAACCGTTACAACATACAGGTGAACTAGCACTTAGCAATTGAATGCAAGCAATTAGCAAGCAGTGCAACAAGAGCAAACACTTACAACATATACAAAAGGCCAATACATTACAGGCACCTCCCAGAGAGAGACCATTGTACAGTAGAACTGGCTGAGGATTATTTATTTATTTATTTATTTGCCTGCAGAACAGAAGAAGCTAAGAAAAGCTGGTTAGTTATTAAAAAAGGGCTAGAGAAAAAATCACATAATGAAGAGGAGTTTGAGGAACACAAGAAACTATTTTAGAAGAACGCAGGGTAATTTAAAAGGGGCAGCAGAAAGCTAAGATGAGGATTTGAATAGGAGAAAATTTGTACATGTGGCAAGGCTGGTCATGTAGCCTGAACCTGAATGAGCCAGATATAAAAAGGTTAATTAGCAATTGACTGCCAACAACCAAAACACAGCTAAGGTGAAAGCAAAACTACCAGCAAGGGTAAATAAAAGAAATATCCTTAGTCTAACAGAGACAGGTAGAGCCATAACACTAGTATGTCCTTATCTTGTTAGAGGTTCTCTCAGAATAAAAAATTTGTTCAGTTTAAATAAAGAGGTGAAAAAATTGCAGTGAACTCTGCAAGTTTTGTAACTGTTATTAATAATAAATTTTATAATCATCATCAGTAAGTACTAAATAAACATGTATTACATATTTATCTCAAGTTTCTTCTAAAATACACAGACCAACAGATGGCATTCCCACATTTTATCCTTGCCAGACCTCTGTGAAACAGATTAGGTTGGGCAACATTGCCCTACTTCAGCCTTCCAGTTCGCTTTGTTTGTCAGAAGGGATCTGAATCTGGGTTTCCAAGATTCATGTTGAACACTTTGTCAACAAGTAACTTAACAGCTAAAATGTAGGTGCTGCTGCTTTTTAGTATTGAAATAATATAATAGAACCACAACAAATAAAATATTTGTTGTGGTTCTATCATTACAGATTGATTGTATATATTAGTATACAGTATAATCAATCTGTAATGATAGAACCACAACAAATATATGGTACACTAATATACCATCAAAGATAAAATCATCGCTATGGTAACCAAAACAAGTCTACTATTCATATTTTAATAATTTAATAAAATGACTGTAATTTACTCATAGAAGCATGTTTATGCTGTATATAAACATTTACAAATAATAATAGCCACATTATTACATGCTTTGCAATAAGGTTCAGATATTTTCATTTTATATCATATTTATATCATATTTATGTTTATTTTAAAAAACTCTCCAAGGGGCTATATAAAGTAATATAAACTTTAAAGAAAGCAATAATACTGTAACAACAAAACAATATTCAAAGATAGTATACTAAATTTTATCAAAATTCTGCAAAAATATATTGTTCGGATGCTATTGCTAAGATTTTTTTTTTCAGTACTGAACCATATAACAGAAAATGATGAAGCTGGTTATAGTTAGAGATATTCAGGAGAAGCTAATATTTCAAGTATTCTAGCCCAGAGCAATTACAGCTTTATAAATCAAAATCAGCATTTATAAACTACTCCAGGCCAATGCAGTTGGTTCAAGAATGAAGATAGTGGAACTCCATCTGTGGAAGTTATAGACCCCATTTTAGCTTTGATTGCCTATTCTCTAACCATAGCCTGATAAATCCATTTTAGAGAAAAGGGCAACTAGAAAAGAGCCTATACAAGAACAGTCATATGTCTGAATATCCATGATAATCTGATCTAAAAAGTATGCATGTATCTGAAAAGATTGCAAGAATATTGATAAACGTTCATTCTTATCACTGTTTGCCATTGCAGCACAATGTACTTCTGTTTTAGAATATAACTAATAGAGGCTGATTTGTCACATACCAACAAAGTGAAAGATTCTGCCTTCCTTTCATAAAGCTACATCCTACTTAGGCAACATTTCTCTTCCATTTCAAATGAATTTCCTTTTATATTTTGACAAAGGTTACATTTCACAATGCCCCCATAAATAACTTTCTTGAGAGCTTAGCAACAGACTACTAACCGTTTAGAACAGAATATTAATGAAATACATTTGGCATATAGCACAGATGAGATTTCTGATGAATGAATGAAAGAAGAAAAATACAGCCTTGGCAGCAAAACAAATGAACGACCTCTTTGTGGGTATGATTATTAGTTCCATAGAAAACACAGCAGAAACCTTGGCTTAGGAGAAGATTTTGCCCACCGCAGCAATTCAAACTGGCAGCCTTGGGTTTCTTTTTTTTTTAAAAAAATGTGCTTTTTTTTAAGAATAAGTAGTCAGGAGCAAAGTTACTTTGACAGTTTGGTGACCTACTCAAGGCATGGTACTCAAGGAATCTTTTGCATCACAGTTATTACTGCAAGAGGCTGAATAAAAAAGGCAGGAATGGATTAAATATATCTCCTGCTTTAGTAATCAGCATCTAACATTCCACAGTATCTAAATCTGCACACTAAATCTAAATCTACATACTAAATACTACAGAATATGCATGCTAAAATGCCTTTTATAATTGGCATTACAGACCTGAAAGGACTCCAAAGGTATCTATTGAATATGGTATGATCAATTGAACTGGCATTTTTCATTTGCAATGAAGGGGCTAGGAAATAGCACACTACTGCTGCTATGCTGTGATTTGGTGCATCAGAAAGACTTGAAATCAATATGTGTATGCAGAGGCATCCATAGGGAGAGGAGGTAGGGGGTCAAAAAAGTCAAAGTGTCCTCTGCAACCATGTGATTTTAAAGCCCTATGCCTTTTTTAATTATCACAATGCATGCAGCTGGTATTGTGACTGTTTTGACCCACCCATCTCAAGCACTCCAATTTATCTGCTGTGTTGAGAGGGAATCTGTGCATCTCCAATTGTTCCTGAACTGGTTTCTTTAGCATCTAAGGGATTGACTACCCATAAGATTCAGAATAATTACGCATTTTAAGAAACCATCAAACATGACAAAGAATTTGAACCAGAACTGTTTTCTAAGATAATGCAATTAGAAGTCAGGTGGTTCCAAAGTTCATCAATTCTTGTTCCAATAATTTAACATCTGCTAAAAAAAATTACTGATTTCCTTCTTGAAAACTCAAGGTATTTGTTATGTATTGGGCTTGCTTGTGAACACCATGTGGTAACAGCTGGTAGGTTGCTAGAGCACGGAGCTAGCTAACGGCTCCCAGCATCTCAGACAACCCGACTCCAGTGCTGCTATTGGTTGCCCCTAGGCAGCAATAGGTTGCTTAAAACCTATTGGCCGCCGCCTAGGGGCCAAGGTATAAATTGCTGCAGCTGCAGCCCTGTTCTCTAGTTCAGATGCTGCAAGAAATAAACCATGTTCTTTGCTGAACTCACTCACCTCGTCTTCATTCCTGTGCAATGAACCCAGTACACACCACTGGCGACAAGGGTGAGATCCTGTGTTGTGGCCCCAACCCCCGCGCCTGTCCTAACTGAGGAAGAGGACTCTGAGGATGATGGGGAGGAACTGGCAAGGCCTCCCTATCCGGGGCCCTCCTCTCTGGCAAGGCCTCCGTCTCCATCTGGAGGCCGAGAGGAACAGCCGGGGAGCAGCCAGGTTGGGAGGGTGCTCGAACAGCTGCAGCAGTCTAGCGTATTAATACTAGCCGGCCAAAAGAGAGGGGGGGAGATGCCTCTTTCCACCAGCATGTAAGCCAACCCCTCGTGGCTTCAGCTCTATGCGAAGCAGAATCCCATCCTTGTCGCCACTGTTATGTTTTAGGTTCGGACGAGCAGAAAAGATGCCAGGCAGATGAGTACAGAATAGTTGCTTTATCCATAACTATAACTGTACTGAGGATTAAGGGTAACCATGCAGTCTTTATATAGTCTCCTGTAGTCTAAACAACCAATCAGATTGAACCCATCATTCCCACCAAGTTGACTGCAGCCAGGACTGGAAAGTCCTATCTGCGTTGCTGGAGAACCGTTAGCTTTCCAGCGTACACATGGTAAGGTATTCCCAAAAGCTCAATACATAACACTTCCAACCAAAGATGTCGGTGATTGCATGGTGCTACACCTTCAAACAATGAATACAGCGACCGGGAGAGACCGTATCTGAGTACATTGCGGCCTTGAGGCAGGCCGCACGCCTGCCAATTTTCAAACCTCGAAGAGCGACTGTGAGACCGGCTTGTCTGTGGCCTTCACAACCGAGAGCTGCAACAGAAACTATTTGCCAAAGAGTTCCTATCATTTGCGGATGCCCAGCAAGAAGTCATGGCAGATAAAGCTGCCGGAGGAGCCGTCCGAGCTATCCGGCCCACCAAAATGATGCAACGAGAAGAAGCTGTCCACCATGAGGATGCAGAGCTCACGGAGGACACAGAAGAAGATGCTAAAGTTGACAAACTGCACAGACAGGCCAGCCAACAGCACCGCAGCAGCAAGCAACAAGAGACTACTCACAAAGCAGATCCCTTGCCTAGATGTCCAGGTTGTGGCGGCCGCCACCAATGCTCAGACTGCAGGTTATGGATAGCCACATGCCTGGCCTGCAGAAAAACCGGCCACATTGCATCAGTTTGCAGAGGTCACCAGAGGGACCGGCCATCGAATCGCCAGTCGGAAGATCTGACCAGGAAAGGTACCAGGGCACCGGGGCCATTCAGCGTGGGGTTTTGCTCAAGCCGTAGAAGTGTCTGTCGTACCGGGGCCTGACACCCCTTAAACCCAAGTATAGACTCCAGATGGAGCTGCAAGGGGTCCCCTGTAAGATGGAGCTGGATACAGCCTCAGCCGTTTCCATTATTTCTCTGGACACATTTAACTACGTGTGCAGTCGCAGTAGGAAATGGGCCAAGCTGAGGCCCTCTGACATACTTTTAACAGATTTCCAGAACGCAAAGGTTGTAGTCAAGGGTGAAGCCACCTGTTAAATTTAAAGGGTTTTCAGGGCACCCAGATGTTGTTGTAGTAGGGGGTCAGAGAATGAGCCTAATTGGGCTCAATTGGTTTGATGCACTAGGCATCCAAGTAACCGGTATCAACCGGACACAAGTCACGAGTCTAGCATCAGTTTGCGAGGACTTCACAGACATATTTGATTCAGCTCTAGGAACTTACACCGGGCCGCCAATAGCATTTAAACTAGACCCAAACGTGGTTCCCATCAAAATTAAGCCTTGCAGGGTCCCCTTTGCACTCAAGCACAAAATTGACACAGAACTAGACAAGCTTGTGGAACAGGGCGTGTTGCAACCAGTAGATAGTGGGGAGTGGGAAACTCCTATTGTAACACCGCTTAAAGTCAACAGGGAAGTCAGAATATGTGTAGACTATAAATGCACAATTAACAGGGCCCTTAAACAGCACGCATACCCAGTCCCAATGGTGAGCCACATCCTGGCATCTTTGCAGGGTGGTACCAAATTTACAAAATTAGATTTGGTGCAGGCCTATCAGCAACTACCTGTTGATGAGGCCACAGCCACAGCTCAGACAATTGTGACCCACAGGGGGGCTTTCAAGGTAAAACGCTTGCAATTTGGGGTCAGTGTAGCCCCGGGCATTTTTCAGGGAATCATGGAATGCACACTCAAAGGCATCCCAGGGGTTTGCCCCTATTTTGACAATGTGCTGATTGCCAGAAAATCCACAGAAGTGCTAGCAAGGAGGCTCAGAGCCATCCTGCAGAGGCTGTGTGAAGCAGGCCTCAAACTAAAAAAGAGCAAATGCAGTATTGGGGTTTCCTTGACTGAATTTTTGGGGTTTTGCATTGATGCTAATGGCATCCACCCAGCTGAGTCCAAAGTAAAGGCCATTAAGATGGCACCTAGCCCTAAAACAAAAGGAGAGCTACAAGCATTCTTGGGCCTCCTCAACCTCTACCACGCGTTCCTTCCTAACAAGGCCACAGTGGCAGAGCCGCTTCACAGGCTCTTAGATAAAAAACTTCTTGGAAGTGGACCAGCATTCACGAAAAAAGTTTTCAGGACTGAAGGCACTTCTGTTGGTCAGTTCCACTATCACTCATTTCAGGGAGTCTAAACCAGTCTGTTTAGTGTGTGATGCATCCCCATACAAAGTGGGTGCAGTCTTGAGTCACTTAGAGAAAGATGGAACCCAAGTTCCCATTGCATTTTATTCAAGGACACTGTCCTCTGCTGAGTGTAACTATGCTCAAATTGACAAAGAGGCATTGGCTATAGTAGCTGGAGTTAAAAAATTCCATGACTACTTATATGGCAGGGATTTCACGGTCTTCACAGACCACAAACCATTATTGGGGTTATTCACCACAGACAAACAGACACCCCACATATTATCCCCCAGAATGCTGAGATGGTCTATTTTTTTATCAGCTTACACGTTTAAGCTGATTCGCAAACCCGGCAAAGAAATGGGCCATGCAGATGACCTGAGCAGGCTTCCACTGCCACAAATCGAACCTGACCTGGCCCCAGCAGCCTGCGTATTGTCCATCCAGGACTTGCCAGAATTCCTCTCCACGCAGGGGACACAGCTGCAAAAACAGCAGCTGTAAGACATTAAGTAGAGTACTTTCTTGGGTACACACAGGATGGCTGGATAAAAGCCCAGGCCCTGAATTCCAGAGTTATTTTACTAGAAGACACAAGCTATCAGCTCACAAGGGTTGTATCCTATGGGGGAACAGGGTCATAGTCCCCACCACACTAAGAGACAGGTCTTCAATCACTACATGAAGGTCATCCGGGTATTGTCCGTATGAAAGCTTTAGCTAGAAGCTACTTATGGTGGCCAGGGTTAGACAAGGCCATTGAAGCCCAGGTGCATGAATGTTACACATGCCAGCAATAAAGGTCTGAAATGCCGCATGCTCCAATTCACAGGTGGAAGGAGACTCACACTACCTGGTCTAGAATTCATATAGACTTCGCTGGGCCCTTTCAGGGTCAGCTCTTCCTAGAGTGGTCAACAGCCACTCTAAATGGCTTGAAGTAATTCCAGTTGCTAACATGACTTCTGCTAGGACCATCCAGGTGCTTAGGAAACTCTTTGCCACACATGGGCTGCCAGACGTCATAGTATCTGACAATGGAGCCCAATTTACAGCAGCAGAATTTCAGGCATTCCTGAGAGCAAACCTCATCAGGCATGCAACGTTGGCCCCATTTCACCCTTCTTCTAATGGTCAAGCCAAACAAATGGTCCGGACCACAAAGGAGTCACTGAAGCGTATAGTGACTGGGGACTGGCATCACAGATTGGCAGATTTTTTACTTTGCCAGCATTCCACGCCATGCACGGCTACAGGGAAAAGCCCAGCAGAGCTGCGCTGGGGGAGGCGACTGATCACAAAGCTGGACAGGTTGCATCCAGATAGGGTGGCAGCAGAAGCTTCATGCATACAACCCCCAAGGGCAGGGGTCAGCAACCTGAAAAAGCAAAAGAGCCACTGGGAACCGGTTCCATCACACATAAAAAAAGTGGGAGCCGTGCGCGTGCATCCACGCATGCGCATGCACATAAAAGAAAATGTTTTGCGCATGTGCAAAATGTTTTGTTTTTTGTGCATGCGCGTGCGTGGATACATGCTCACGGTTCCACTTTTTTTATGTGGACACACCTGCACGCCAGCGGTGACGGGTCTCCGTGGTGACGGGCGCTGTGTTGTGGCACCGCCTTCAGCCCGGGCGCTGCCGGAGCCACCCCCGGGACCTCCAAACTGCCGCCCGAACACCCGTTTGGAGACCTGCTGGTGCCAGTTTAGAAAGCTGCTGCGTCCGCGTCAGCTTTCTAAACCGCCACCAGCAGGTCTCCAAACCGCACCTCTGCCCGAACACCAGCAGGTCTCCAAACGGGTGTTTGGGTGGAGGTGCGCGCGCACCTCTCCTGAGCGTGTAGCTCTCCAAACCTTTGGAGAGGTGCGCACGCACCTCCACCCGAACACCCATGTGGAGACCTGCTGGTGCCGGTTTAGAAAGCTGCTGCGGCCGCAGCAGCTTTTTAAACCGGCACCAGCAGGTCTCCAAACCGCACCTCCGCCCAAACACCAGCAGGTCTCCAAACGGGTGTTTGGGCGGAGGTGCGCGCGCACCTTTGCCCGAACACCCGTTTGGAGACCTGCTGGTGCCGGTTTAGAAAGCTGCTGCGGGCCATGGCAGCTTTCCAAACCAGCACCAGCAGGTCTCCAAACGGGTACCACCACTGCCCATTCCGAGAGGTGCGCGCGCAGCTCTCCAAACCTTTGGAGTGGTGCGCGTGCACCTCCTCCCATTTGGAGTGGTGCGCGCGCACCTCCGCCTGTTCCAAGAGGTGCACGTGCAGCTCTCCAAACCTTTGGAGTGGTGCGTGCGCACCTCCTCCCGTTCGGAATGGTGCACGTGCACCTCCGACCGTTCGGAGAGGTGCGCGCGCACCGGGCAACTGGGAGCTGCAGGAGACGGCTCAAAGAGCCGCATGCGGCTCCGGAGCCGCGGGTTGCCAACCCGTGCCCAAGGGGATTGCAAGTGGGCGATGGGGTGTGGGCCAGGAACTATGGGCATGGAAATTTGTGGGTGCCTGGAAAAATTACTAAAACATCAGGCCCCCTCTCTTATGAAGTGGGGCTGGAAGGCGGGCGAGTTGTCTGGCACCACATAGATCAGCTTAGGAAGTGTTTTCCTGAACAGCCACAAAATGAGGACTTCATCATAAGTCCTTACTCAGGTCCACAAACTGGCAGCCAAGCCAGCCCATGCATAGACTATGAAGGCTCACACAGCCCAAGCAACAAGGAGTTGGCCGTACAGGAGGGCCCCCCGGAAGTGCAACATGGGTCCCCTGACGGAGAAAGCCAACCCGATGGCTACAGCCACTGTGCTTACTCTGCTGAACAAACTGACTCTGGGGTGGGCCAACCTGGAAAGGCCAGCCAGAGAGCACCAAGCCACTCAGAATCACTTGAACTAAGAGACACTGGTCTACCCAGCCCAGCGGGCAAGCTGGTAGGCCAGGACGTGCCTGGGTCCCCCAGGCGTTCCACAAGGCCACGCAAACCTTCTGCTTATCTGAAAGATTTTGTTCTGTAATAATAAAGCTATAATGTTGTATGTACCTTGTATTTAATGCTGACCTACAAGATTGTAATGGACAATGGAGCTATAATGTTGTAAGTACTTTATTGAGCTGCTAAGAGGAACCTATTCACACCAGTGTTAAGTCTTTGTAAGTGTACTGCTATTTTCTATTGTTGCTATAGTGTTGTTCATTCTAAGAGGGGAGGGGTGTTATGTATTGGGCTTGTTTGTGAACACCACGTGATAACAGCTGATAGGTTGCTAGAGCAGGGAGCTAGCTAACGGCTCCCAGCATCTCAGACAACCCGTCTCCAGCGCTGCTATTGGTTGCCCCTAGGCAGCAATAGGTTGCTTCAAACCTATTGGCTGCCGCCTAGGGGCCAAGGTATAAATTGCTGCAGCTGCAGCCCTGTTCTCTAGTTCAGATCCTGCAAGAAATAAACCATGTTCTTTGCTGAACTCACTCGCCTCATCTTCATTCCTGCACAACGAACCCAGTACACAACAGTATTTTTCCTCCGGATTTCATATCTACAAGTGATTGTGATTGTGACTTCTGGTCCTGCCCTAGGCATGAAAGGGCCTTTGGGCCAGTCACTCGCTCTTGGCCCAACTCACTTCAAAGGGTTGCTGTTGGGAAAATAGGAGGAGAAAGGAGTATTAGGTATGTTTGCCACCTTGAGTTGCTTATAAAAATAAGAAAGGCAGGATATAAACAAACAAATAAATAAATAAACTATCATGAGATTTTATGAGGCTGCTCTCCCTCTTTCTTGTCTAAGCAAACTTTGTGTCTGCCATTCTTCTACCCAAACTCTGTCTTCCTATTCATGGATGTTAAAAAAGAAACCATACAACATAGTAACTACTTTGGGGAAGGAAAAGTCAAGAACTGGAAGCTATTTTGACTTCTAAAAAGGTGGGTAGTACAGGGGTAAAGGGCCTTCACTTTTTAAATTACTTTTAGATGACTCCAGATGTTTATTATGGGTGGTGAACAAAGATAGAAACAAAACCCAAATTCACAAATACTTAAATTCACAAATAAATCAATGTGTCTCAGAGCCTTGGTGGAGCAGTGGGCTAATGCCTCCTTAAGTAACACCAGCTGCCTGCAATTAGTGCAGGTTCGCATCCCACCAGGCTCAAGGTTGACTCAGCCTTCCATCCTTCCCAGGTAGGTAAAATGAGGACCCAGATTGTTGAGGGCAAATAAGCTGACTTTGTAATAATGCCGCTTGGGGGTGTGTGTGTGAAAGCCCTAATAAGCAGGCATATACATAGAATGAAGGCTACTGCTAAGCTTGTAAGCCGCCCTGAGTCTTCGGAGAAGGGCGGGATATAAATGGAATTTAAAATAAAAAAAAATAAAAAAAATCACAAAATCAATTTATTGGGCATACCCAAACCCATGCCAGAGCTCCATTATCATTCTGGCCCCAATGTCTGGGGGAATAGTCAGGTATTCATAGTCTTCCAGAAGGCCTATGGCTAGATGCTGTCCATATTTCAGAGGGGAGGATGTTCCCCAAGACAGGGTCATGACAAAGAAGACACACTTCCTCAAGCCCACTAAATGACACCGGTCCCAGAAAGTGATACCCTACCTGAGCTGGTGAGGCTGGCAAAAATCATTGAGAAGAGGCAGCTCCATGATTAACCAACTACGTAGGTTTCAACAGAAAGGCTTCTATCCTGGAATTAAAGGACTATTTGAGTGAGACAAAAAGATTGATTTTTTTGACAAGTTAACAACTCGCTTAACTGACATTATGGTATTAACCTAATTTATATGCAGAGTAACTAAAAATTACTAAGAATGTACTTTGAAATTAAAAGGATTTTCTTCAGAAAATAATTAACATGTGACTCTGCTGAAAGTACAGTATATGCATATGACATTACCAATAATCTTCATTTTTAGAATTTGGTGAAGTAATAGTATAGTGCTATAAATAAACACTTTTTAGGATGCAAGAACTTTGTAGAACTCTTGTACAATAGCTGAATTCTCAATTTTCTTACAAAGAGAACAAAAATGAACTTCAGTGTGTAGGCTGTATGAAAGCCTTTCTACTAGCCCCATACTAAATTCTATGTTACATAAGTGCAGAAGATATAAATATCTAAAAATCTTTGTAGAAGGGTGAAGTTTTTTGCAAGCATTGAACATTCAGAATTAAATAGAACATAGCTGAATTTTAATTACATTATTTACAGAATTCATTTGAATTATATGGTTTTATTACCTATTAGATATTACTATTAATTGGGTATTACTATTCAATGTACATTGTTTTGTCTTTACTGGTAATATTTCTATAAACGGGAATTAGGGTTACCTATCAGTGAATAAGTATAATGAAAAGATAGCTAAATTGTCCCCAGTATTATTTTTTTCAGCATTTACACTCATTCAACTGTGTATCAAACACTAATTAATTTGGGAATTGCATAATTAAATCATATGAATGTCATAGCTTTTCCTACATAAATATGATACTGCTGTCTTCAAACTGGGCATAAAACAGGGAAGACTGCATACTGTTATTCTGACAACTCCTTTCCATAAATTGAATTATGAGGATAAACAGAGCACTTTTTCTTGAGTCTTCTTTCTGTCAATAGAACTAAACACAAAACATCCAAACGTGATGGGCATCTGGCCACTTGACTCAAAAATCATGTACTGTACAAAACACACCCAATAAGGGGGCTCTATCAGCATGGCTATAAGGTCTGGGAGAACAGCCGTTTAGTTCTCAGAGGGGACCTCATTCCACAGGACAGATGCCACAACAGTAAACAAGAAAACAAATAATAATAATAATAATAATAATAATAATAATAATAATAATAATAATAATAATAATAATAATAATAATAATAATGTTGGAAGGGACCTTGGAGGTCATCTAGTCCAACCCCCTGCTCAGGCAGGAAACCTTATGCCATTTCAGGCAAATGGCTGTCCAGTCTCTTCTTAAAAACCTCCAGTGTTGGAGCATTCACCACCTCTGGAGGCAGGTTGTTCCACTGGTTAATTGTTCTAACTGTCAGGAAGTTTCTCCATAGTTCTAGGTTGCTTCTCTCCTTGACTAGTTTCCATCCGTTGCTTCTTGTCCTGCTTTCAGGTGCTTTGGAGAATAGCTTGACTCCCTCTTCTTTGTGGTAGCCCCTGAGATATTGGAACACTGCTATCATGTCACCCCTCACCCTTCTCTTCATTAAACTACACATACCCAATTCCAGCAACCGTTCCCTATATGTTTTAGCCTCCAGCCCCCTAATCATCTTTGTTGCTCTTCTCTGTACCCTTTCCAGAGTCTCGACATCTTTTTTTACATCGTGGTGACCAAAACTGGATGCAGTATTCCAGGTGTGGCCTTACCAAAGCATTGTAAAGTGGTATTAGTACTTCACTTGATCTTGATTCTATCCCTATATTCTATATTGAAGCCATCTTGCTACATTGTGTGCTGTGGTCAAAAGCATCTGCAGATAACATGATAAGCATATCTGAGTTTTGCAGCCAGATGTGGTAGAGTGTGAAGTCCTCTGTCTCTGTCCTCTGTCTCTGCAGACAGAGACCAAAAAGAGGTAATGAAAGTGGTGGTGGATAGTGGAAAGCCCAAAATCTGTGTAGGGGGATGGACAGCCTACATACTCCACAGAACAGTGGGCTTCAAAGGCAAAACCAGATTTTTTCCAGTCTCAGATAAAACAAAAGCCAATTTGAGAAAGGAATTAATTCAATCTCAAAACTTGGAAACAAGATATGTCCATGCAGGACTGCAGTTGGATCTGAAATGGCCCAAATCCCTTATGCTAAACTGCTCTGCTACTAATAGCTTGTTGTTGCAATGCATTGATAGAAAATTAATTGCTTGAGACACAGGTAATTTGGCGTTCCCACCAAATCTGATACTCTAGCAGACATGTCAAACTCGCAACATCACGTGACGTCATGCAACGTATCAGAACAGTTTTGCCATTGCCAGCAATGGAGTGGGCGTGGCTTCCAGATGACGCATCCGGCCCACGGGCCAGCAGTTTGACACCCCTGCTCTAGAGAAAATGTTATGAGAGATTAGGACTCTGAAACATACATTTGATCACATATAGATGGTCATTGTAATATAAGGTTATGACTTCCTCTACTTTTAATAGTAGTATGAAAATTCTACACAACTGCACTGATGTCATGCATCTCCAAAGAACCCATTCTGACCTTTGGAAGCTTACAAAATTCTTCGCAGACTCCTGCTCTGTGTGCATACTATGCATAATTTGGTGCTGTCCACAGCACACACCTTCAGTTTCTAAGGCTGATACAATGGAACAAAGAAGGAACAGAGATCACTTGAAACAGGTGGCAGGGTGGATTGTGTGAATTTACAGATAACTACTTAAATTAACCATTGTTTTATTGTAATCTCCAAGCAGAAGACAATCGCTGTTTTAAAATAATGGAGTGGTTTCTTTACCAAGAAACTGGGAAAATGGAGACAAAAGATATGCTTGAGAAGCCTACTGTTGTGCACTGTGTTCTTGCTGGAAAGCAGGAGATGAGGCGAGAGAGTTCAGGCAGGAACATGCTTTTATTGAAAGGCTGGAACTGAACTGAGAACCAGGGCTGCAATGCAGCTATTTATACTCTGGCCACTAGGTGGCGGCCAATAGGTTTAAAGCAACCAACCAATGGTAGTCCTGGAGACTGACTGTCTGAGGAGCTGGCGACCATTACCCAGCTCCCTGCTTAAGCAGTCTCACAGCAACCAAACCCACGTGGTACAACTTAGTCAAACTAGGCCCAATACATTACACCTACTTTATCTCTTTGAAACGTATAGAACATTTCAATTTGTATAAATCTTCCACTTGACAAATCAACATCACTGCTATTAAATTTGTCATCTGCCAGGACATAAAATGACTAGGAATAGTAGCCAGAAGTCTGAAAGACTTGACATCAACATGAACAGAATGAGGGAGAGACTCAGAGTAGTAATCAGTATAGTAGGTCAGGCCAATTCAAAATTCTAGAGCAAGATGTACTAGAGGAATAAATTATTTTTGTCGAGGCCATTCTATGATGAGAATGCAACTGTCCTGATGGAGTCTCAGAAGATTCCTATCAAAAGGATTATTGTAGACTCCATTCCAAAAAGATAGGAACGCATAGCTTAAAAATTGGAATTCTGTCTTTACCTGCTGCATGAACCTAAGCACTGATGAATACAAGGTGCAAAAAGATCCATTCTTATTTAGTACATAGATTTATATACTGTTTGATCACAATGAGTGTAGCTGACACACACACACACACACACACACACACAAATCACAAAGTACAATCCAAGCATCCCACTGCCTCCATAAAATGAGCATCTCTTGAATTAAAAATTATCGCCAGAATTAAATGCAAACTGAAGTAAAAAAAACAGCTTGTCATTCTTCTCAGTGACTACATCCTGTCAAAACAACATTGGTTTTGTACCTTTCTGAAATGCTAGCAAGAAAGGGTTGAAACGAACCTCAGATGGTAATCTGTATTATAATTTTGATCTCATGGATATATGCACATGACAGGCAGTCTATTTTCCCTATGAGGGTCATGACTGAAAGATGCAGACTTTATTATGAATGTCTCGTCAAGCATGGCTGAGTTGGTCATTGATGTTTCCAGACTTATGGTTACTAGAATATTACAGACCATAGGAGGAACCAGTGCTACAAGGTAAAAGTGGAGGGAATCAATAAAGGGTGCATCCAAAGCTAGGGGAAATGGATGACAAGCATGACAAACAGAATGAGGGAGAGACTCGAGGCAGGAATCAGTATGGCAAAATGGCATAGCAAAGGCAGGAGAAATATGGCTCCCTTTCTAACATTCATTGCTTCCCCTGTGATACAAATATAACCTACACAGAAGGAAAGGCATTTTGTAACTGACTTGTAGTCCCACGTCATATACAGGTGAAACTCGAAAAATTAGAATATCATGCAAAAGTTCATTTATTTCAGTAATGCAACTTAAAAGGGGAAACTAATATATGAGATAGACTCATTACATGCAAAGCAAGATAGTTCAAGCCATGATTTGTCATAATTGTGATGATTATGACATACAGCTCATGAAAACCCCAAATCCACAATCTCAGAAAATTAGAATATTACATGCAATCAATAAAACAAGGAGTGTACATAGAACAATATCATACCTCTGAAAAGTATAAGCATGCATATGTACTCAGTACTTGGTTTGGGCCCCTTTTGCAGCAATTACTGCCTCAATGAGGCATGGAAGCTATCAGCCTGTGGCACTGCTGAGGTGTTATGGAAGACCAGGATGCTTCAATAGCAGCCTTCAGCTCTTCTGCATTGTTCGGTCTCATGTCTCTCATCTTTCTCTTGGCAATGCCCCATAGATTCTCTATGGGGTTCAGGTCAGGTGAGTTCGCTGGCCAATCAGGCACAGTAATCCCACGGTCATTGAACCAGGTTTTGGTGCTTTTAAGTGGGTGGAGCTTCATAGTTTATGGCAGGACTTCCTGGCTTTGTCTTTGTATTATCTCTCTGGATGAACCCTAGGCTGGGTGATAAGGCAGGTTGATAGTTCTGTAGTTTCCTGGATCCATTTTTTTCCCTTTTTTGAAGATGGAAACTACATCAGTTCTTTTCCAATCCCCCAGTGCTCCAGGATCTTTGAAAGATATAGTTCAGTGGTTCTGAGATCAGATCTGCCAGTTCCTTGAGAACCTTGGGGTGTAATGCATCTGGTCCTGGTGATTTGAACTCATCTAGGGTGGACAGGTGCTCACTTATCTTTTTCTTGCCTATTTTAACTTGTGTTTCCTATCTGTTTTTATGGTGCTGTCTTTAATAGTTTGGACTATTTTTTTCCTTTGTGTAAAGACAGATGCAAAAAATAAGTAGTTCTGCTTTCTCCCTGTTGCTTGTCACCTTCTTGCCACTTTCTCCCATTAATGCATCAATCAATTCCTTAACTTTTTTCTTGTTTTTTACATGTTGAAAGAAGCTTTTTTGTTGTTATTTTTGACTTTTGTTGCAAGCCTTAGTTCATTTTGAGCCTTAGCCTTCCTGACTTCATCTTTGCAGGCTCGGACTATTTGCTGATATTCTGCCTTAGCTATGTGTCCATCTTTCCACTTTTTATACTTGTCCTTTTTGTCTTTCAATTACTCTTTCAACTATGAAAGAATAAATGCAGCAGCACTCTCAGATCAGCAACAATTGTACTATTCTGAGAAGCATGGCATCTGAAACAAGAGGGCTAATTTCTGACAATGAGACAAGAAAGAAGGATTAGAGCTGAAATGCAAGATCTGTGTCGAAAGAATATTCTGGAAGGCCAAAATGTTCTAGAAACACAAAAGGAATGCTTTGGAATATTGTTGGTTTGGTTCAGTCCACAAAATAAAAAAATAATTGCTATGCAAGGAATTATAGGGTTTATAAAAGGTGAGTATAATACAAAGCTAGTATTCTTGTTCAGGGGAGATTTCACTGCCAATGGATATGGAAAAGGCCTCAGTTTTCAGCGTTTGTATTGTGTATGTGTGTATGTCACCGAGACTTTTTTTTTCTTTGAATGGAATTGAGCAGATCAGGCTTTTTCGATTTTGTCTCTTTACTGAATTTCCCTAATCCTGAGTGGATTGCAGCAGAATCAGAAAGTACAAACTCACCCAAGAAGAGCAGAGGGAGATATCAGGGAATTTCTAGAGCAATCTTAAAGTTGCCAAGTTTGAACAACACTGTAGTACACAGATCCCATACTGCGTCATTCTCCATGTACAGCAACCCCAGTACTAATTCCTCTTCAGGCATTTTAAATCCACTTGAAACCTCTTCAGCCTCCAAGACTCCTAATACCACTTTTGTCTGTTACAGGTTTTCCTTCTGTCCACTACCCCACTTTCACTCAATTCTTATCAACTTAGTCCATTCCCACTTTATCTTTCTTACTAGACCTTCTTGGATATGAAACCTCTTATCTGTTTTTCACTCAGCTGTTTCCCAGACTCCAGTTTTCAGCCAGAAATTCTGTCTTCTTCCTTTGGCACAGCAACTCTTCAAGGATATATATATATATAAAGGCTGCCTTGAATGATTTCTCGTGACAATAGATTTTTTTTACTCCAGATGCAATGCATTTTATTTTACTTTTTAAATATTTCAGTACATGGGAGATTTTTTTTTGGCATTTTATTTTGGAACAATTTTCAACCTTGGCATCACTTTATGGAAATCAGTGGTTTGAAAAGCAAAACAAAACCAAGGAGAGCAGATTTTTTTAAACTGATGACATTTTAAAAATCTTTAAATGAGTGTTAATTCCTACTTCATCTAGTTATATTAATTCAGTTCATTTCTTAGTAAAAAAAATAGAAGAAAGCCAACCCTCATGCCTTTAAAGAGGTTTTTGCAAATTAAATACTTTTTTTTCCTTCCATTCTGTCATGGAAGAATCATGAATCCTGGACAGTCCCTGCAATTTCTTGGCAAAGATTTTTTGTTTGCCATTTCCTCTTCCTAAGGAAAGAGAAAGTGATTGGCCCAAGGTCACCCAATTTTGGCTAGGGCTGGACGAGAATTTCTGGTCTCCTGGGTTCTAGCCAGATGCCTTAACACTATACCAGGGATAGGCAACCTTGGCTCTTTTATGACTCGTGGACTTCAACTCCCAGAATTCCTGAGTCAGCATAAAAGAGCCAAGGTTGCCTACCCCTGCACTTTTTTTATTTTTATTTTAATCCCATTTATATCCCGCCCTTCTCCGAGGACTCAGGGCGGCTTACAATCTAAGCACAAATCAAATGTGCTTAGCAATAGCCTTCATTCTATGTATATGCCTGCTTATTAGGGCTTTCGGGGGGGGGCCCACTATACCAAACTCTCAAATAAATACTATGGATATTTTTTTAAAAAAAGCATTACATTCACATTGTCACACAACTTTCAGTGGCCTTACAAAATCAAATGTATAAAACAAAATCATGCTTGATCTTTTCACACTGGGCTCATTATCATCATCATTCAACACATGCTGCATATTCAGAAAATCTATTATGTTAATATGATTATGATAGTTAACAATTGCAAGAGTAATTGCTGTTGATGAGTGCTAAGTAACAATACACTTATTCATAAACTAGCATGCTGATATAGAAATTGCATTGCTAAAAATCTGGTTTATTGTTCATAATCTGGCACACAGGTAGACAGCATTGGCACAAAATGTGGTTATAATTTATCACACCAGTGCACAATATGGAATTGTTCTTGCTTGGCTCGTATCAAAACAGAGCTTTGGTAATTAGGAAATCACCAGGAGAAATCTTGCTTCAGTCACAGGGAACAATAAACTAGATATCTCCATTTGATTGTAATGATATCTTTTCTTCCTAGCAAGTTCCTGATTATTAAGACTGCTCTTGCTGCAAAGACAAGATTAAGTAGGGTGTTCAAGAGGCAGCTACTAACATACTTGTCTGCTAGTGATCAGCCAGGGTTCTCTGATTGTTGGTGTGTTATTTTGCCTAACTGGCCAATGATTTCTTGCAAGTTTCTTCAAAAGGTGATTGACATGTCTGTGCAGCCATATACTGTATAGCATAATGTGTGATATAAAGAACATAGAATACCAACTTTAAACATTTTGTCTGTTGTACTGTGATCAAAATGTCAACAAATGAATATAATAAAATTTCCAAATAGAACTGAACTTGCAATACATATTTAAAATTAAGTATTTCTTCCTCTTTTAAGACTTCAGTTGTTTTTTTTAAAAAATGGCTCTTTAAAAGAGGCCATTGTGAATCTCAAATATAGCTATATCATTACTGCTGAAGGGATTTTATTATGCTTCAGGTTGATGTTAGTAATATTGATAATAGTAGTGATACTTTGTCATCATCTTTGTTTATGTGCAAGCAGTTTTGTAGGTGCTTTACATTGGAAAATTAGTTATATAAAAGCAAATGTTTCATGCTTTAGGTACAGGTGATTGCTTACATGAAAAGAGCATGGTAAGGGGAGGGGGGAAAGGAGTTATGGTGGAGCCTAGGTTGTTGTGTATGAGTCATCATCTAGGAATTATTTTTCTGTACCCTTTGGTTCCTAGTACCAAGACCAGATCTCTTTGTTCTGAAGGGGTATAGAAGGTGGAAGACATCTTTCCTGGTTGTTGCCTTCATCTCTCTACCAGCCACGAAGAGAGATGTGGCCACCCAACTCTATTCTGATCAAAATAAAAGTTGTTTGCTTGCTGAAACCTCAGCTCAGGAGTTTCTTTTGGCTCTTTTAAATTCCTGAGTAATGCTGGGGCAATTGTGAGGCTAAGTGTAAAACCTTACACTGTGTCATGCAACTATTTAAGAAAAATAAATAGGCTGTTATGAAAACTGGACAAGGCAGGAGCAAAAGATGAAGCCTTGGCCACTTCAGATAATAATCTCAGTTTAATAATATATGAATTGAGTATATCTCAAATAAAGGAGTAAACTAAATAAATTCTTGAAACTTGCAGTTCCTTTATTCTATGCAGAATTAATTTCATATTTTAACCAAGCAGGAACATCTAATGCATGTTTCGTCTTTAATGCTTACCCAGGAGGATTTTAATCTCTATTCTAATTTTAAAATAATACAGCAAAAACTGAAAAGTAATTAATGATACTGACTAATCAAAATACTGCCTACATAGATACACCGAAGAAATTAATTATAGAAGTTAGACTTTTAGAGTTTAGAAATAACAATAAGACTTTTTGTCTTATTGTTATTTCAAAAAAATGTAGGAATTCTTAGAAAAATTATATTTTGCATTTAATACTGTTTTTCAATATTACCATATTCTAATCCATTACACAGGTAATGTTAAAAGCACAAAAACAAAAACACAAAATGGAAACTATTTATATGTTAGAAGTTAAATCCTGTCCATGTCTTATTCCAAGCCAGGAGAAAAACACGGACAAAGGAAAATAATTTGTAGGCAGGTTGCAATTGGAAAAGGAGGTTTATTGCCCCAGTAACAGCAGTGACAACAGCAAGGGTTTTTGTGGGGTAGCTAGCAAATTGGTCTGGTCAGTAGAGGAGTTTTGTAATTGAGATGTCTGGGTCTGTGTGTTCTTTATTATTTATTTTTTAATATATTTTATTGATTTTTTACAATAACAATCTTTAGTGATTAGTAAACAGCAAGGGATGCGGTGGCTCAGTGGGTTAGGACGCTGAGCTTGTCGATCGGAAGGTCGGCAGTTTGGCGGGTCGAATCCCGAGTGTCGCGTAACAGAGTGAGCACCTGTTTCTCGTCCCAGCTTCTGCCAACCTAGCAGTTCGAAAGCACGTAAAAATGCAAGTAGAAAAATAGGGACCACTACGGTGGGAAGGTAACAGCGTTCCGTGCGCCTTTGGCATCTAGTCATGCCGGCCACATGACCACGGAGATGTCCTCGGACAAGCGCTGGCTCTTCGGCTTTGAAACGGAGATGAGCACCGGCCCCTAGAGTCGGAAACGACTAGCACACATGTGCGGGGGAAACTTTACCTTTACCTTTACCTAAACAGCATGTTATCTGGGTTTATATATTTTAAAAAACAATCAATAATAATTAATTTCTATAATTCCATAATCAATCTATTATTTAATGATATATTTCTTTGTTCTTCTCTTCTTCCAATAGTATTCTCCTTTTATCAACATTAAACAAATATAGTTCTTTAAACTTTCAATATACACGGTTGAATATAAATATTTTTCTTGCATTTGTACAAATAACAGTAACATCAGCATATAACATCTTTTCTGATTTGCTTATGTTTCAATTATATTCATAAGTCATCTTATTAAGTCACTATATATCCTGTTTTCAAAATTCTTATTTAAGCTTAATTTTCCTATATTCAATCCATTTTTATTAGTCATAATTTTCTCAATGTTCATTACATTTAAATATCCAAACTTTTCATTCACATACACCATCCCAATATTTTTATATTTCATATAATATAAAGAATATTATACCATATCTTATCCCTCTTACTGTAGGGTCCCTTTATATCCATGATTTATCTATTCTTTTAACCATATTCAAACGTGTTTAATCATATAGTACTCCATCTGGTAGGTCAAATCAAATCTCTTGAATCTAACTCTAGCTGCCTTCTTTTGCCAAGTAACTTTCCAAGTCAGTGTATTCAACTTGCCAGGAGATTCTTCCTGTATTTTTGTGAATGTGGTTGGGAAAAGACAAGTTAGGTAGAATGTGTGTTTTTTGTCTCCCAAACTCTAATAATTCTCCTGGCTGCTCTGTAATCCATTTTGTTAGATCTTCTTTCCTATCTTCAAGTTTATTTTGAAGTTCTGAAAAATAAGATATCTTTTCCATTTCCATTGTTGTGGAAAAATCTTGCAAGTTTTCTTTTGTTTGTATTAGACTGTACTTCTCTACATTTGTAGCTTCCCTCTTTGGATTCCTCTCCTCTAGTTTGTATTCTGTTATCTGGTTTGTTTGTTCATTCTTTGTTGTCATTTTCTGAGAGTTTTTTAACTGTAGGTTTAAGTTAAAGATGTGTTCATTTTATGTTGTCAAAGTTGTTTTTAATCTCATCATTATTTGAAACCATTGACATTTGAATCTGTCGCAGCATTGCATACATTTCCTCCTGGAAAATATTTGCCTTGTCTTGAAGTATTGCTCCTGCAGATCTTTCATGTTCCAGGGTAGGGCCTTCAGAAGGATATATTAGGTGTGGTTTCCTGCCACTTTTTGATAGGTCTGTAACATCCATTTCGTCTCCTTCCTCCAGGTAGTCTTTCACCAGTATCATAGTCTCTGTAATTAACTTTGTCAAACCAGCCAATCTTAAAGTCCAAACAACCAAATCTTATATAGTTCTTATCTTTATTATTTGTGTTGCAAGATTTCTATTATGGTCTGCAAGGTCATGACCGGCCCTAGAGGGAAAATGCAAATCCTAGGTGTTTGTCTCCCTGACCTAATCCTGTCAGCCTAATCTTGGCAATTTCAGCTTCTGGTCTACTCTGCCATCTATTTGGAGATTGCTTTAGCCATGTATACACTGTTTTATGAATGAAACTTAGTTTCCTTAAGCTTTGCCTGGAGCCTGCTTTTTGTGAAGGAAAGACTGGGGCTGCTTTCTGCCTTTGTTACAAAGATTTTTCTTCTCTTCTCCTTTAGGGAAAATATGCTATTCTGCTTCTTTTCTTATTCTGTGGAATATTTTATTCTGGAGAGGGGGACCTTCTTACACATAATAAACTACAGATATAAAAATGCTCAATTTTAATAAGGATAGGTAGATTGTATCTATACATGCTTCTTATTCAAATGCTAAATAAGAATGAGAGAGCCAGGGTGGTAGATTGGGAGTTTCAAGTTCTAGTTTCTAAGCTTCCTCAGCTACAAAAGCTCACTGGATGATTTTGTATTTCAGGGCAACTCATCTGATAAGGTTGTTGTATGAAAAAATAGGAGGGAAAATTACATATGTTACCTTGAGCTCCTGTTCAAAATCTAATAAAAATTGAAATCCTAAAATATTTTGTCAAATGTGACATATGTGTTGTAGAGTACTTGGTCTTTCTAGCTAACAAGCATTATCTTTTTTCACTTATTTGCCATAAGATATATGTAATAGTGGTGATTCTTAAATTCAAACCATTAGAAATTTCATTTTTGTACAATACAATACAGTACATTTTTTTATTTATCTATTTTTGTAGCCAGTAACATTTAATCCTTTGAGGTAGTCAGACTTAAATTTTAAACCACACCTTTTCTGAATTCTATTATTTAGAAAGTTATTTAAAGAACCAAAAATTTCAAGTCTTGATCATGTTTTAGATCCCTATCATTGCCCACACCAGACCTGTGCTTCCATGCATGTCAGTCTGAGGGGAGTAATAAGGAAAGGCAAGCAAAAACAGTAATCCAACCATTTTACACTGCTGTGACTTGATGACACAAAAACAAGACTTCTCCTATATATAATAAAGAATAAGCCACAGGAAAGTGACACATCATCAAATATAAGTAAAGAACAAACTACTAGCTACTCAGAAAGACATGTGGCTTCAACATACCTGCTCTATTCCTGCAGGTCAAAATGGCATCTTACTCAAATAATGAGAATGGATTTATCACAAATACTCATCAAAGAATCACAGATACAGGTTGCTTTAAATACGGATTTTATTCTTCATGGGACTCACGAGGCAATAATGCACAATGGTAGAAGAAAGCTTGTGCACAGTTCCTTTTCTAACACTATCAGAAAGAAGTACCTATTTATCAAATAAATAATTTTTGATAAATATAGTGAGAACAGAAGCTTTTGAAGTAAAAGTGATTAACAATATTGGAGAATTTCAAGAGTTCATATAATTCAGTAATGGTGAAGCAAAAGAAATAAATTAAAAGTTTGAAGCTAGGAAGTAGAATGTTCAAGGTTATTGCATCAAACTGATAAAGCTTTGAGAAATTATCAATCATACTTTCACTGTAGTCACAATCATTGTCTGCGATTTATAATGGAAGGTGCTTACCGCAAGGAGATAGAGGGTTTGATGAATTGATTTAAGAAAAACAGCCTAGTTTTAAATGTTGGAAAAACTAAAGAGATCATTGTCAATTTCAGAAAAGGCAGGCACAGCCACACTCCTCTATGTATTAATGATTCACCTGTGGAAATGGTTAGCAGCATCAAATTTCTGGGTGTGCAGCTGAGTAGGCTGGCTTGGTTGCTCAACAGCGAGATACTGGTAAAGTAGGCAGAGCAGTGCCTGTATTTTCTGCATCACATGAGAAAAGTACATCTTCCTTACCACTTTCTATAGAGCAAGGATGTCAAACTGCTGGCCCGTGGGCCGGATGCATCACACCAAAACCGTGCCCAATTGCTGGCAATTGGAAAAAAGTCGCAATACATCACGTCATGTGACATCACAAGTTTGACACCCGTGCTATAGAGGGACGATTGAGAGCATCTTATCATACAGCATTACAGTCCTATCATACAGTATTACAGGTTTAGAAGCATCACTACTTCAGACAGGAAACTGGTGCAGTGGTGAGGATGGCCAAAAAGATTATATATATATAATCTTTTATGTATGTTGTATGTAGCATGTTTATATGTGTTATGTATGTGTACACTTTTGAGAGCAGGCAACAGAATTTCATTTTTAATGTGTGCCAGTGTGCCCACAGTACAAAATGACAATAAATCTTATCTTAAAAGACCAGCTATTGCCAGCAAGTGTCAGAAGATTAAACTATTGCAATACACTGTACATGAGACTGACTTTGTGGATGAAAGCTTCAACTGGCTGAAAACACAACAGCCTGTCTCCTAAACAAGTGAGGGCAAATTTAGCAATGTTAGCAATACCACAGCAGCTCTCCATTACCAGATTGCTTCTCTATCGAATTCAAAGTGCTGGTGATTACTTTTAAAGTTTTATAAGGCTCAACCTACATCCTCCAGGAACTTGCAGAATCATCTTCCTGGCAAGGGTTAGCTTGCTCCATTTTTTTTTTTGATGGATGTCTTCAAAATCTTGCACAAAATGGTGGAGGGTAGGGTGGCTGAGAACCCTTCAATATGCTTTCACAATGGCTGCCAGACACTCAGAAACACTTTGCCTGGTAGATATGAAATGTATATCTTTCCTTTAAGAAGGCACTGAATACTTCCTTTCTCAGAGCAGTTGGGCATTGGCGGTAGAAGAGCTTTTTTAGTTATTTAGGATTTTTTTTGTTTTTGGTATTCTCTGTTGCAAACCATCATGTGATGCAGGAAAAATTAATAATTTTAAATGCATGAACATATGTATAAATAAAATGGGAGGTTTGCAATTTTGTGATTAATAAGTCCTCATGTCCCCATAATCAAGTCTCTTGAAATCTACAGTATATCTTCATTCTTATCAGCACTTGTAAGCACTTTAAAAATTGGACAATCATTTGCATATATTTGCAGTTGCATGGCAACAACTCCCCCAGATATAATCCACACAGGAAGCATGTAAAGTGCGGTAGCCATCTGGGGCAATATTTTTTTCTTTTTGGCAATCTCCCAGTTTGTTGCAGCTTGCTTTTCCCAAACAAGACACTAGCATGGCATGACAAGTTCAGCTACTTGTATACAGACAGACAGCATGTCTGAATTCCCTTATAATAAGGAATTGGAGAAAGAGGCTTTCTGGAAGTTCCTTCAGTTAGCACAAAATTTAGTATCACCTCGAGAGTTTTTAAATAAATATTAGTCACTATTTATCTACTGTCACTGTATATGTTTAACATTCTGAGATACTTACATCTCACGTTATCTGTTGTGACCTTGATGTATTCAAATTAACTGTTTTGTTTAAGCTTGTAAGTTCTTGTTCATTAATTGCTGGCAACATTAAAGCTATACTCTTTACTCTTTATCCCCAACACCATTAGCAAATTATGGGCAAGACTGTAAAAAAATTGGGTATTAGAACTTTCCAGTTTACATTTTGATCTTAGAAGGCTGTACAGTGCCATTTGAAAGTTCAAACCATTCCCGTCATGTGTATTCCAGAATACTTGTAGTTAATTCTGCATTTCATTGGAAAATGTTACATTATATTGCCTATCAATCATTCTGTCTGTCTGTCTTATCTATCTTCTATTTGTATGTCTATCTATTTATCTCTATCCTATCTGTCTGTCTCTCTATCCTATCTGTGTCTCTCATTCTGTGTATCTGTATTTGTCTGTCCATCCACCAAGGTTTCCCCC
This sequence comes from Vipera berus, assembly GCF_964194415.1. Taxonomy (NCBI): domain Eukaryota; kingdom Metazoa; phylum Chordata; class Lepidosauria; order Squamata; family Viperidae; genus Vipera; species Vipera berus. The sequence continues at coordinate 35,849,838 of NC_138203.1, read as the reverse complement.
CCCATCCTACCACTTTCCTGATGAAGTGTAACTGCAACTGATGAAAATTGCTAACTCTAATCTAAACATTATTTTGCAGGAAGGACAAAGACCAATTTACTTTTTGGAAAAGAATAGTAATACCAAATATGAAAACTTCATTCTGTACTATTCTGTAAGAAATTCTTTTGCATCTGTGAAATTCAAAGAAATAATTTATTCTTCTGCTATTCTAGTTATTTTAGAAATGAAAATACCTTTCACAGCCAGGTATAAATAGAAATTTATTTTAATATAATTTATAGTTACATAATTTTCATATTTCTATCAACAATCATAATTATCCATTAGATAGGAAAAAGCTTTTCAGATATATATAGCTTTTGGGCAGGAGAAATGTGATGTCTTGAGATATAATATAGCAAAATGTAATAATATTTTTATTTTTAGTATATAAAGTCAACAGATTTTAAGAAGCAATTTGAAAAATTGAATTTTAGTACAAAAACATCCACTGATATTAAATAATGCAATGTGGATCATTTTTGCTTTCATAATTGGCCATGACTGTATCAAGATGATATTATGTAAAATATATTTTGCAATGATTTCTAGCTACAAGTCTGACAAGGTGACACACACTCTGTGCAATGCTTTAAAAGTAAAAACACCATGATACTAGGGAAAAAGAACCTCTATATTCCATGTATTTTCTTAAACAAACTCCTCCATTAAGCTGTTATTCTGAGGAGAAAAAACACAGAAATACCTTTTGATTACCTGTTCATTTCTTTCCACTCCACAAATGCCAATTTAGGTGAAAATTGCGTAATTTTCATTATGAAAACAGAATGACATGAAAGGCTCTTTAAGCTGCTTTTGAGTGGGGATATTAGGAGCTCTTAACAGCTAAACCATTTTAGCTTCTGTACTCCATTCTCTATAACTCGTTCTTGAAGTTAGTTTACAGAAATTAAACACCAAAAATGATTATGCGAAATAGGCGTTGTTGTTAAAAATCTGTCACTATATCCATAAATGATATAAAATTTTACTTCATCTATTTCTTTTTGTGAGATATTATTAAATCTTGTAGGCTATTTTCATTTTTAGTTGGAGAGTTCTGTGGAATTTTTAAATTGGCTGAAATCATTATCTACTTCAGACACACATTTCCATCTTCGAAGTTCTTCAATGTTGTCGGTGTTCCATAGTTTTGCAAAATACATCAAACTTTTTCTAAAAAACAAAGTTCAATATTAAAAAGTATTAACCCATCAGCAATCAACATGTAAGTATCTCCACTCTTATTTCATATGGAGAAAATATTTATATACAATAAATGATAAACACAGTAATATAATTTCCTACTTGATAATGCAAGATGAACACAGCATGTTTTGTATCAGAAGGAAGGTGCAATAAAACCCCCCAAAATCTCTGCAGAAAATTCACTAAAATAGTCTTACATTAATTTAAAAGTTAACTTAAAGTTAAATTAAATTAAAAGGGCACATGCTCAGCTTCATAGTGCAATTAAGATCAATTAGTTTTCCTTCGTGTTAAAATTAACACTTTACAGTTTAGCACTTTTTTCCATTTAGCTCCTACTCTGTGGAATCAACTTCCTTTCTAATATTGTGTATCTTTAGATTTCCTAAAGTTTAAAAAGCTCCTTAAAACTCTTCTTTTTACAGATCTTTATAAGGCAGAATAACCTTCTTTCTTATTAATCACTATTATTTATGGGTAGTTCTTGTTTAATTTCAATACATTCAGCGATTGTTCAATAGCACTGAATGACAGAACTACTGACCTGTTCTTAAAGTTTCAGCCATTGCAATTCCACACAGTCACATCCCATTTATGACCACCTTTTGGTCACCTGTCTACCTGCTGCTGCCAGTTGGTCCGGGCACATTATGCATCACTACTGTCCTGTACAGGCCCTTCTTTTATGCTACATTCTTTCTCAGTGGTGTAGCCAGGGCCTGTGTTCACATCCCACCCACAGCCTTCTTTTGTGAAAGGCAGCCCTAGTTGCAAAAAATGGACCTTCAAGCCAAAGTGTAAACTGAGGCCTTGGTAGCTCATGAAAAAAGCCGTGGCTAGTATAACAGTAATGCACACTGTGGTGTGAATGGCAGCAGCTATACAGGCAGCCAAAATGGAAGAGATTGGGGGAGATAGGCAAGGGGGAGTTCAGGGGGAGGTAAAGGAGGCAATCCCTTACCTTACTAAGGTTTGGATCTGGAAGGCACCAAAACAGAAACGGCTTGGATGGCTGCATTACTTAGTGACAGAAATTCAAATCCCAAATACTGTCATTAATTGAGGACTATTGTTATATTATCGTTGTGCTACTATTAGGAAATGTCTTACAATGTTTATTATATTGTTTTATTGCTGTAATTGCATACTATTTTTTTGTTAACCTAATTACCTAGACCAACAGGAGAGTGTCCTAACTTCTCTAGCAAGAGTGTCAATAGATCTTAAACTATGACTTATACAACAAAAATATTTTTAAAAAATTATTGGACTCTATTACACTTGTATAGAAAAGGATTATCTAGGACAGCATTTTGCTGGAGATGTAAGGTCAATACTTCCTTACAACATATTTCTTACAATGTCCTATACTTATTAATTTGAGGAGAAAATAGTGGATGAAATAAATGTGACTGTGTGACAAAAGCTAAATTTTTCAGAGGATACTTTCTTGAATTATCTATCTAGTCCATGGAACTTGACAACTGGAAAAAAAATGGATTCTCCATGCCTTACACTGTAGCTAAAAGACTGATTCTGCAACATTGAAAGATGTATGTATGGTCACATGTATTCAGTGGATTAAAGATTTGATTTCACTTGCTACTTATGAGCAGATTGCTTATAGAAATAAACTTTGTATAATATATAATAAAATACGGGATTCATTTATACAAAATACAATAGGTTAAAAAGCATGATAGTTATGTATTAGAAATGAATATACTTTTTCATTTCACTCATACCTACTTGCAAAATGTTTGCATTAGATAATTATATATAGAATTGTAACTGTTTACTGTAATGACATATTAAACTTTATACTTTTCTTGTATTTTTTTAACTTATTTTTAAGCACATGTATTTTTATTATGTATTTTTGTGTTTTATATCTTGTTTTTTCTTTTGTGGTACTATTTTAAAAAGCAATAAAAATATTAAAAACTTTTCTACTGGATTAATCAATTAAAAAGTATCAAAGTGTTATACAGTCATGGCCGAAATTGTTGGCACCCCAGAAATTTTTCCAGAAAATCAAGTATTTCTCACAGAAAAGTATTGCAGGAACACGTTTTGCTATACACAGGTTTATTCCCTTTGTGTGTATTGGAACACAACAAAAAAGGGAGGAAAAAAAGCAAACTGGACATAATGTCAAACAAAACTCCAAAAGTGGGCTGGACAAAATTATTGGCACCCTTAACTTAATATTTGGTTGCACACCCTTTGGAAAAAAATAACTGAAATCAGTCACTTCCTATAACCATCAATAAGCTTCTTACACCTCTCACCTGGAATTTTGGACCACTCTTCCTTTGCAAACTGCTCCAGGTCTCTCTTATTGGAAGGGCGCCTTTTCCCAACAGCAATTTTAAGATCTCTCCACAGGTGTTCAATGGGATTCAGATCTGGACCCATTGCTGGCCACTTCAGAACTCTCCAGCGCTTTCTTGCCATTCATTTCTGGGTGCTTTTGACGTATGTTTGGGGTCATTGTCCTGCTGGAAGACCCAAGATCTCGGACGCAAACCCAGCTTCCTGACACTGGGCTCTACAGTGCGACCCAAAATCCTTTGGTAATCCTCAAATTTCATGATTCCTTGCACACATTCAAGGCACCCAGTGCCAGAGGCAGCAAAACAACCCCAAAACATCATTGAACCTCCACCATATTTCGCTGTAGGTACTGTGTTCTTTTCTTTGTAGGCCTCATTTTGTTTTCGGTAAACAGTAGAATGATGTGCTTTACCAAAAAGCTCTATCTTGGTCTTATCTGTCCACAAGACGTTTTCCCAGAAGGATTTTGGCTTACTCAAGGACATTTTGGCAAACTGTAATCTTGCTTTTTTATGTCTCTGTGTCAGCAGTGGGGTCCTCCTGGGTCTCCTGCCATAGCGTTTCATTTCATTTAAATGTCGACGGATAGTTCGCGCTGACACTGATGCTCCCTGAGCCTGCAGGACAGGGAGCTTGCATTCCTTTGGAACTTGTTTGGGGCTGCTTATCCACCATCCGGACTATCCTGTGTTGCAACCTTTCATCAATTTTTCTCTTCCGTCCACGACCAGGGAGATTAGCTACAGTGCCATGGGTTGCAAACTTCTTGATAATGTTGCGCACTGTGGACAAAGGCAAATCTAGATCTCTGGAGATGGACTTGTAACCTTGAGATTGTTGATATTTGTCCACAATTTTGGTTCTCAAGTCCTCAGACAGTTCTCTTCTCCTCTTTCTGTTGTCCATGCTTAGTGTGGCACACACAGACACATAATGCAAAGACTAGGTGAACTTCTCTCCTTTTTATCTGCTTTCAGTTGTGATTTTTATATTGCCCACACCTGTTACTTGACCCAGGTGAGTTTAAAGGAGCATCACATGCTTGCAACAATCTTGTTTATCCACAATTTTGAAAGGGTGCCAATAATTTTGCCCAGCCCATTTTTGGAGTTTTGTTTGACATTATGTCCAATTTGCTTTTTTTCCTCCCTTTTTTGTTGTGTTCCAATACACACAAAGGGAATAAACCTGTGTATAGCAAAACTTGTGTTCCTGCAATACTTTTCTGTGAGAAATACTTGATTTTCTGGAAAAATTTCTGGGGTGCCAACAATTTCGGCCATGACTGTATATTTTTTTCTACTGTTATCAAAGAACTGTATATTCTAGTGTTTCTTCTACACATGACAACTGATTACACACACTGACCTGCATATTAAAACAAATTAGATTACAACTGTTTGCAAAGGCTAAATTCTTCCGTTCAAAAGTTTGCTTTTTATGTGTATTTTTTTTCTTTCCCAAATTCTCTCACAGAAGAGACTAGGATTAATAAAATAGTAACAAGTAACAATACCGTCATTACAGAAAATAAAGTACTGGCATTATATTACATTACAATGTGATGAGAAGGTGGGTTGTACCAGGGAAGTGTGGCTGGCATTTCTAAAGTTTTTAATGCTGCAGGACTTGGGCCCTCTTCTTGGGTCCAAAGTTGCTTAGAACTTCATGAGCACTATGGAACTATTTCACGTTATTTTAGCCCCAGCTCAAGGGTGATCATGTCCTAAGCTTATTGTTTACCTTGGAACAATTGACATGTGATCTGAAAATAAGGGGATATTGGCATCAAGTCCTTTCTGGTCAGCTGCACATTTTCTATTCATTCTTTTCTATTAAAGATCTATCTCTAATAGAAATATCTTAGTTCTATGTATTTCTAGGCTGTTACTCTCTTCTACATTATTATAGAAAATGCATCTTGAAGATTGGGAAAATGTAGCAGAGATTAAAAAAGATTAATCTTTAGGGATTAAAACACTAAATTATAAATATTTCCATGTGATGGCAAATACATTGGAAAACTCTAATAGAAAAGTTGACTCCCCCAAAAAATCAGTATTATGATAATGCAAAAGACTATTTCATCCTACTTGATTTAAACTTTTTATATGTAACAAAGGCACAATCTGTTTACTACCCAGTTCTAGTGCCTAGGAGGTAATGTGTTTAAATAAAGTAGTATATATTCTGCTTTCATATTTTCCTCACAACACTGTTAATAAAATTAAATTGAAAAGGCTTTAAACTTTGGCATTTATATTGCTAGAAATCATGGAAGCTGGATAGAGAAATGTTTGTCTATACATAAATGCTACATTCTAACTATAGGAATTAAAGTGGGGAATCCTTATATCACATACGATGTTTATCTGAGAAGAAAGCAAACTTGTATTGAAGGCATTTTACCAGAGAAAAAGTAGATTGAAAACACAGGCAAAAATCTGCATGATACACAGCTTTTAAAATGGGGAGCTGCTAACCTCACTTGAAACCAATCCTAGAGATTTTCAATAAATGTCTACAAGTTATACAGTTCTGTACGTATGTGGATTTGCATGTATCCCCATCACACATACATGAAAGCCAGAAATCACATTTCAGAAGAGCCTAGAGCAAACAAAATTATATTAACAAAAATATAGTTACCTATTTCTAAAATTAGTTCCCTTTATTTAGCAAATATGTACAACTCCTCTCACAGACAAATGCATAAACATACATGCACACTTCTGAGTTGCATTTCTCCTTGACATTTACAAATTCTGTATTACAGAACAAAGCAAGCCAATCTATTATCTAACCTTTTCACATTAGCTGATCTCTCTAGTTCCTTTGATTCATAAGCAGCCTTTTTAAGAATTTCTTTTGGCACACCTGCCAGTTTAGCAACATTTAGACCATAGCTTCTTGCAGCAACTTCTTTAGTTATTTGATAAAGGAAAGTAACACAGTCAAGATTATTTTGTTCTTCAAAATCTAAAAAGAAAAAGTGTATTTATTATCACTTTACTCTTTCAGTACGGTTTTGAAGTTATTTTTAATCAGACATGCGCAAATCCCAAAGTTTTACAAATAGAACTCCAGAAAATTCAATTTCTTCTCTGCACCATGTTGATTCAATTATTCTAGACATTGTCTGGCAGTTTTATGAAACCTAATCCTCTAACCTGGAAGTGCTCTAGCGGTTGTTGTGAGATTTAGGACAAAACATATCAGGAATACTAGGATCTCTTCAAGAACAGAGAATTCATTTCTGAATAAGGACTAAGTCAAAATATCACTCAGAGAAGAAACAGAATTCTGGGATTTTTCTGAATCTTCAGTTTTGTTACCCACCATAGACACCTAGTACTCAGTCATTCTAATTCTATTGCTAAATATTGAATTTAAGTTTATTTTTAATCATATTAATTGTTCCTAACTCATACTAAGATGACTGAAACTAAGATATAGACCAGGGGACCCCACACAAGTGGGGTGGCAAATGCTCACAAAAAGGCTCACAGAAGTGGGGCCGTAAGCACCTGCAACAAGACTTAGCGAATGGGGCTGTGAGCACCCTTGACATGGCACTGTGGGGCAGTGCGCAAATGCGAGTGCACTGGCCGGCCACTCACAGACCAGGGGACCCCGGCCTGTGAGTGGCCGGCCAGTGCACTCGCATTTGCGCACTGCCCCACAGTGCCATGTCAAGGGTGCGCACAGCAGGTGCTTACGGCCCCACTTGCGTGAGCCTTTTGTGGGCATTTGCCACCCCACTTGTGTGAGCCTCATTGCGGGCGCTTGCAGCCCCACTTGTGCAAACCTCGTTGTGTGACGCACTCACACGAACGTCACCACTAATGTAGTGGGCAATCGTGCACATGCACCTACCCCACCGCAAAATCTTTCTCCCCTGCCCCAGGCCACCAACCCAGAAAGGTTGGGGAACTCTGACATAGACAACCAAATAGCTTTAAGTAACTGCTAAAAACAAATTATCAGTCTAGTAAATTTGATGTCATACCATCTTCTGGTTTACTATCATCTTCATTCACTAAAAAAGACATATGATAGTTCCCAACATGGGTCGGATAAGCTCTTTCCAACTCACACAGTGGAGGATAATGGGTAACAAATAGTGTCAATGAACCAACCTAGAGGGGAAAATATATATTTAAAATTTGAAAGTATGTCATCAACTATCAGCAAGCTGATAACCTATCATTTTCCTTTAACTAAATGTGATGTTTTAGTTTGGTCTTAAAATGCTCCTTAATATATATATATCAATATTTAGAATTTTTATACATTGTAATATGGGGCCCAAATTGCAAGTTAATCCCAGGTTATACAGAAGACAAATTCCTTCCTCTATTTTCAGTTATGAGAAGAATGTATACTTGCACCCTTCACTTCTAACAGAACTTCTGTTATTAACTAAGTCCTGAAGCAGCATGACCCATTTGTACCAGCCGTTCACTTTCATACAAGGTGGGTAAATTGTTAGTGGGGGCACTTTCATGTTACAATTAAGTCTATAAATATAATTTCAGCGATATTATTAAATTGCACTCCATGTACACAAGTTCCTGTTTTGAGCATCTCAACATCTGAAAACTTTTCCAATTGTTAGTGAAAAAGTAACCAAAATAAAAATCTTAGAATATTTCAAGAACACTATAAAGACAAGGTTATAATGGGCAAAGTTGGTAAATACTGATTTGTAAATATGCATTATTGTTTTAATTAATAATTTTTGTAGTAAGTGATATCTCATATGCCAAGTATCAAAAATTTTGACATTAATTTGACAAAAAATTCAAATACTTTTCAATAAGCCCACTTTTTCTTTAAGATTATAATTTACTAATAATTATAGTTAATCAAATAATATACTTACATTCCTAATGAAATGTTCTAGAGTAGCATAAGCAATTGCAATTCCATCATGTGTACTAGTTCCTCTTCCTAGTTCATCCAAAATTACTAGTGAATGTGAAGTTGCTTTTTGAATAATTGCTGCTGTATCTGTTAATTCTTCCATAAATGTACTGCGACCTTTAAATACATTGTCTGTGGCACCCATTCTACATCCAAAAACAAATGGACAATGAAGTCTCAAAGAAAATAAAAAATGGAAGGTGTGTCTTGAAATTCTGTACAACAGACATGTCAGCAATTAAGGTACTTCAGAAGTACCTACTGTACTTACAAGAACCTCTGGTACTAGAAAAAAAAGTTAGATCAGTAATGTATGAATTTGAAAGGCTACAGCGACTAATGAAGTAGCTACAGAAATATGGCAAATATCAAAAGAATGATCAGTAATTTTTCCATCCAATCCATCTGGATAACAACACAGTGGCTAACAAATTGGGGGAGATCAGTCTACCAAAAAATGTCAGAGAAGACTTAATGTAATGTGTAATGTTTATACACTTTCATGCATTTCATATACTATGAAGATAATGCTTAGGATCAACTGATGCAGATCAGAGTCCTATATAGAAAGAGAAATGTCAGATGTTCAAGCTATTTTTAGAAAATGTTAGGATATACTGTTGCTGATAGATGCTGGATAATTAAGAAAGCCCAAAAAATCCCAAAAGGAAGACATTATGTGTTTCACTGACTCGGTCTTTTATTATATTGACCATGTGAAGCTGTGGAATGGGCTTAGGGAAATGGGAATTCCAGAATATCTCATTATCTTAATGAGAAACCTAGGACAGGAAGCCACAGTCCGAACAGAGGATGTTAAAGCACAATAATTCCAGGTTGGCTGAGGAGTCCATCAAGGGTGTGTACTCTTCCCCTACATATTCAACCTATTTCCTGCCTCTATATTTAAGAAGGCTGGATTGGGGGGGAAAATGCATGTGGTTTTAAAACCAGAGGATGAGATTTCAATAATCTGGGCTATGACAATGACATTATTCTGATAGTTGAGAATGCAAATGAAAAGCTCTTTCAACTTCTGCAAGTTCTAGTAATAGACATCAAGGAGCAAAGGGAAAAAAGTTACTAAGATTAGATACAGAAAGATTAAACTGATGACAGATACATCAACAAGACTTAGAATTAACAGTGAAGACACTGAAGTGGTGGATAGCTTTGCCTTTGTGAAGGAATGTAATTTGGATTCCCAGGAAAAAAGGAGGGCATTCCAGAGAAATAAAAAACAATTTAGTTTAGATCAGGGATCAGTCCCCAATCCCTGGGCCATGGAGTGGTAGCGGTCTGTGGCCTGTTGGAAACCAGGTCGCTCAAGCAGCAGGGAAGCACACCAAGCTTCATTTTGCGTGTGCGAAACCATCCCCTCCCCCTGCTGCCACCACTGCTGATGGTCCATGGAGCCAGAAAGGTTGGGGATAGCTGGTTTATGTCAGGGAAAATAAATTAATACTTCCCTATCAGAGGGCGATGAACCGTGGTTCATACGACACATGGTAAACATCAGGTAAAAATAAACAAAACCGAGGCATATTCTACTGTATATAAAACTTTAATTGGAAAGCAAAAGAAAAGCTCCTAACTGACTACATCCTCCCATCAGACAGAATACAAAGAGAAAAAAAGTAAAGTGAGAAAACTTTTGTAGACATGCGCAGTTAACAGCAGTTCTAGGCACGAAACCATAACATGGCTGGACATGTGACAATCACCTTGGTTACATTGATAAGATTACTATGCAGCTGGCAGAAACACAGAGTGAGACGTGCGGAGCTGACAAACAGAAAAAACAACGCAATGACAGTTTAGATAGTTTGGGTAAAAGAAAGAGGGTAAAGATAGAACTCCTTACTAGTTCCCAAAGTATATGCTTCATGTGGGTGGTAGTTTGCTTAAGTGGAACAATAAGGAAATCTGCTTGGAAGAATCACAACATTCCTTTCTTGGTTTTTGGAGCCTGACATCCTTTTAGGATCACTTTTAGTTATCACTAAAAGCCAACATGGGTTTGTCAAAAACAGATCATGCCAGACAAATCTTATTGCATTCTTTGACCAAGTGACAAAACTAGTGGACCAGAGGAATGCTGTAGATATAATTTACTTGGACTTCAGTAAGGCATTTGATAAAGTAGATCACAACCTACTACTTGATAAGATAAAAAATGTTGGTTAGATAGCATCACCACCAGATGGATTCGTAGCTGGCTGACAGTTTATTAGGTAGAAGCTAGCTATTTAAATATTGGGTGTATGTTAGATGATATAATTTTTGGTGTAATAAGATAAGGGAACTTTGGGTTGTGAATACTATTTGGGATGTTAAAGGTTAAACTTGGATACTATAATTAACATCAAAATTAGATAAAATTTAATAACAGGATATAGATATACCTTATCGAAATTGGATAGACAAAATCTTCTTTAATTGACCATTCCTAGAAATTTGCTAGTTTAAATACGCTGTATTGAATGTTGAGGGAAATAGAGAAGGATGCTATGATAATGTAACCCGAACTGTGTACTGAAAACTCTGTTACTCAACTGATGACTACCCAGGTATCATGATGCTTTCTAAATATATAGGTTGTAATTTGAAAAACTAATAAAACTTCTGTTTTTTTTTAAAAAGGATTCCTTCTCAAGTATTAAAGAAAATATTCATTAATGAGACTCATTAACACATATCAAATTTACTTGATTGGAAATTAAAGTATTTCAAAGCTAATAAAATACATTTAAGCATATTAAGACTCAAAAGATGTATGTCTTGCTGAATTCAATAAACCACTAGAAATCAAAATTGTAATTATATATATGTTATACAGGTACTCCTCATTTTATTATGATAATTGGAACTGGAATTTCTATCGCCAAGCAATGCCAGTTGTAAAGTGTTACACCACATGACCACATCACTTAACAACAGCAATCCCAGCAGTCCTTGTTGCCATCATTAAGCAAGGATCATGGGTTGTTAAACAAAGATCTTCTCACAACTACCTCTGGCTTGCAACAAGCAAAGTCAATAAAGAAGCTGACAGGAAGTTGCAAGTCCTAGGTGGCTTATAAACAGGTTAGCAGGTAGTGACTTCTGCAGCACAGAAGACATTGGGATGGCTGCTGCTGGGTGGAAAGGATGCACAGGTGGGCTACCATGGGTGTCTTACAATCTTCCTTACCAGTTTCCCCCCACTGACTCTGCTTGTGGGAGAACCTGGCAGGAAAGTAGCAAATGGCAATCACATGACCACAGAATGTTGCAACATCATTATAATGAGCTGGTTATTCTGTTAGCTTCTGGTTGCTAAGTACCTTGATCGCAATCACATGGCCATGGGGTTGCTGAGAAAGTCAGAACTTTGAGGACCAGTTGTAAGGTTATTGTACAAGGATGCGATTGTATCCTTGAACAGTCACAGAATAAATGACTGTTAACTGAGAACTACCTGCATCTGAATATATCAAACTTTTTTTGAAATTCATTTTCTCTTTATTAAAGTCATAATAGAGCCTTGCAACTGCTATAATTTTTTTAAGTTCCATTACATGATGTGCAACTGGGGCTGATTTTCTTCATAAAACAGCAGCATTCTTTAATTGGTTTCTACATTAGAATTAGATAGCCTATTCACAAAAGTACCCACAATGGGCAAGTGGAGATATAGGAAAGGGGATTACTGCTAAAGTCTTAAATTGTTAATGTGATAACAATTGTGATAATTCTAAAAAACCCTTATAATATTAAAACTGAAAAATAAGAGCTCCCCCCAAAAACGTGCTTGTAGTCTTACCTGGTAAATATACCATCCACAATACCAATTCTGGCTTCTTCAGCTGGTACATAAGAACCAATCTGTGCCATGATAGTAATCAATGCAACTTGTTTTATGTAAGAGCTCTTTCCTCCCATGTTAGGTCCAGTAATTATCATTACTCTTTGACTATCTTCCTGGAAAATGAACACTATAATTAGACTATTTTAAAACAGACCTCATGCAAAAGTTTCAGACCTTTGGTGATCGTATACAGATCACCTAAACAGATTCCAAATTACTACACCAAAAATGCTAAGTTAGGGTGCCTCACTAAGATTTCTTTCACTTCTTTTATTACCACTGCTTCGCAAAAGTATTTACAATTCAAATGAAAGTGTAATAGCAAATGTACTAGCTATGTGGCATTGTTAGAACTGTTTTTTTAAAAAAAACCTATGTCATCCTGCTATAAAAAAGATTTTTTATATTAAAAATCTGGAGTCTTGCTTGTATAAGAGCACTTCTCCAAACAGGAAGTAGCAGCATTGAAGGATTTGTTTATATGAATTCTATCCTTTGCCTGGATTTATGTACCTACATGTATTTCTGTCATTCAAATCTAAACATGGATGGAGGACTATGAAAAGATGCTTCGAAGCACTTTTTCTGTAACACCCTTGTAGTTACCTAAAATGTTTGCATTAAAAACATAATATTCTGTCTGATAAAAGATTGATGACTAGTCTAAAAGATTTTTCTTCCTCCCTGCCATTTCACATGTCTCAAAATCTTCTCTGGAAAAACCTCAAGTCTATAGTGTCAACTCTACAAATGAGCATGGCTGCAGCCATTTTCCTTCTCATTCTAGGTTGCCACATAAAACAGAGGAAGGGGGGTTGCCCAGGTGCTTCGCTAGTCCAAATAATCTTTTGTCCCATGGGAACCAAGGTCATCAGCTGCTCCAGAGACTAGAGATTGGGGTTTTCATAAAAAGCCTGCCAAATAATCATATTGGGAAACGTAGTTGCTTACATAGCTTTTGTGGGTGGGACATTTAACTTTTTATTGGGGAATTGTTGCTTGTGTATCCAGACTTGGTTTCACTTTTGACCGTGACAATAGTTTGTAACTAATAAACATGTTCTTTGACAAATTTGCAAGCCTCAGAGTTCTGTTTTATTCGTCTCTGTCTGTTGGAACCATGACATTTAAAATATATTTTAGAGCGTGCAGAAAAGAAAGAGCCAACACAAAAATAAATGTGAGACTATGTAATTTTATGTTTCATTTTCTAAGTCTACAACTTAAGTTTAATTATCTAAAAACCTAAGCATCTTAATGGTATATTCTGAATACTTCATGGGAATTGCTGTTTGGATGCAGTCACCATATATATAACAGTTTTCTTAAAAACTAAAAACAATGTTAAGATCGTTTTATTATTCTTGCTCTTAAAAGTTTACTTACTGACAAGAATGTATCATTTGGAACATACTGCTGTTGCTCTCCTAGTAACACATCTATCACAGGATGTTTCCCATTTTTTATCATTATTTCTGATCTCTCATCTATTATGGCAGGTCTGAAAAACAAATATTTTTACAGACTGAATGTGGAATAAAGACCCCAAATCATAACTTGCCTTACTGATCTTGAAATAAGCCAGCCCATTGATAATAAATGAAGTTCCATCAATTCTACGCAGAAACAATCTGATCTGGAGGAGAGTCACTAGGTGTTCAAATGTGACATGCAAGAATGATCAGCCCTTTTGTAAATTCACAATGTTACCTTAAATATTCGAGTAGTTTAAATAAAATGATTACCTGCAATAATCTCCTTGTTTGGCAGCCTCAGCCAGGGAAAAAAAACAGTCCACAGTTGCTAGATGATCCACAGCTTGAGAGAGTGCATGATAATGCTCATTAAAATGACTAAATAGAAGTACATTGGGGAAAAAAGTGAATGAAATATTAATACAAATATGCTATAACCAATCAACAATGCTACATCCATACAAAGTTTCTGACATATGTTGTCTGTTTGGAATACATAATCTAACTGTACCTCTAGTTACACATACACACACAAAAAAAGAAATTCTGATTGGCTTGATTGTTTATAATGAAAGACTGAGAGATGATACAAAGAGGTTAGAAATTTTGTGAGGGAATGTTTTCAAAGGGATTTTTTTTGTCTGTCAAAAGCTGCCTGGGTACGGCAATGTGATCAGAAGAGACACATGATCCATCATGAAGGAGTATTATGAAAATAATAGTAAAACTGTTGATACAGGTAGTTCTTTACTTTTGACAGTAATTGAGACTTAATTTTCAATCATTAAGTGAAGCAGTCATTAAGCGAGACGTGATTGCTTCACTCAATGATCACAATCCTGGTTGCAGTCTTTAAGCAATCACCAGGGTTGTTAAGGGGATGGGAGAAAGATCTGCCTGCCAGAAGTGCTTGTCCCCATACTGGGATGAATCCCTCTAGTGGGCAGCCCCTTTGCTTTCAAAAATCTGCCTGCTGGAGGGACTCTGTGCCACCTCAGGCCGATAACCTTGTTGCTCTCAAAGAGGCTGACTGAAAAAGGTCTTCACTGAAATACAAGCAGGATTTTGGGACAGAGTGATTAAAGCATGCGGTGTTTGCAGCCAGTCCCTTAAGACAAGAGAACTGCCTCTCATTTCTGAGAGCTGACTGCAAATACCCTGTGCAGCAACTGCTCTATACTAAGTTCTTGCATGGATTTGGGAATGGGCCTTTTTTGGCCAGAAACCAGAGGAAGTCATGTCAGCAACCGGAAGCAGCTTGCAAGCTTCCCTGCCTGCTTCCTTATGACTTTCTGGATAAGCCAGCAAGGAAGATTGCAAATGATGATCACATGATCACAGGGCACTTAGCAACATAAGTGTGAACAAGTTGCCAAGCACCTGGATTACAATCATGTGAACCCGAGGAAATTACAACAGCCGTAACTTTGGTTATGAGACATTAAGCGAGGGGTAGCTGTATAGAATTTTCAGCTCTCCAAGAATTTTATGGTAATGCATATATAAACATATTTATATATTTTATGATTGTATTAATACTGTTATATTTCTAAATTATGTTTTGTTTGTTAGATTTGACCATAATTTTTAAAAAGCTCTCAAGGATTTTATTGTGCGGTTAATTAGGGGTAGCTGATCTAGGCTGAAAAAAATCCAGACAACCGTAAGATGGCACCAAAGTAGTAAAGAAAAACAGTTTCATCTGGACTTACAGCAAGATTTGCAGAACAGATTTGACAACCCTTGTGTAATGTTTAGCTTATGATATCACCTAGAATACTTTGGTACAACTATGGTATGTCCTGCTACTTAGTCAGACAAATTACAGATCATCTACATTTCTGATGTTCTCTGTGAGCTGCTGTGAGTCACCAAAATAATAAATTAAGCTATCTGTGGACAAATATTTTGAACTGGGGACATATTTGAAATTATGAAAGTATTTGGTAGACATATTCACAAAATTACTGCCATGCCAAAAGATTTGTATATTACAAAATGGCTGCAATGATGAGCATCACAAGACAGAAAATTCCCCCAAAAGATGAACTTTGTCTATATCAATGCTTTCTGCCCCTGGGGCCAAAGGTATGTTGCAAATAAATATGATGTAAGATACTGGATCTTTGTTTTGCAGAATGCCACAGCCCTATGTATGTTATGAATTTAAGAAAATATTTTATCTGAGAAAATCATGGATCTTAATAAGCACCAAAAAGTATATTATGATGCACATACAGTAAGTGCCAATGAGCACCATGTTGCTTATCAGTAATCTAAGTCCTCAAAAATATCAAAACTCCTTTAAAATACTGTTTGTGAATTTTAAGTACCGTATTTTTCGGATCATAAGACGCACCTGACCATAAGACGCACCCAGTTTTTAGAGCAGGAAAACAAGAAAAAAAAATATTCTGAACCAAATAGTACCGGTATACTAAAACAGGGCTTTTCAACCTTTTCATCCATTGTACCACTTTTAGGACAAGGCAATGTCCAAGTACCACCAGTCGCCCAGCAAGGTGTCAAAAACCTGACACCTCCCCCCCAAAAGGAAAAAAAATGATACAGGTAGTCCTTGACTTACAATGATTCACTTAATGACTGTTCAAAGTTACGATGGCACTGAAAAAAGTGACTTATGACCATTTTCACACTTATGACCATTGCAGCATCCCCAGGGTCATGTGATTTACATTCGGATGCTTGGCAATCGATTCATATTTATGATGGTCACATTGTTCCAGGGTCATGTGATCACCTTTTGCAACCTTCTGAGAAGCAAAGTTAGTGGGGAAACCAGATTCACTTAACAATCACGTTACTAATTTAATTTCTCTCTCCTTCTCTCTCTCTCCCTCTCTCTCTCTCCCTGTCCCATTGTCCCTTCTGTCTTTCCTTCCTTCCTTCCTTCCCTCCCTCTTTGTCCTTCCCTCTCCATGTTAGAGCAGTACCCGCAGAGGCGGCCCTACTTTCTCTTCCAGAAAGCAAACTGAAACGGAGCGAGGGAGATTGCCAGAAATGCGAATCGGCCGATCTCGCACTCCTGCAATCTCCCTCGCTCCGTTTCAGCCTGCTTTCTCTTGTAGCAAGGGAAGCTGAAACCGAGCAAGGGAGATTGCAGGAGCGCGAGATCGGCATTTCTCAGCACGTGCCAATTCGTGCTCCTGGAAATCTCCCTTGCTTTCCACTTGCGGAGGTTGGGGCTGGCCATACAGATCACCTTCGGACCATAAAACCCTCGTTTCCCCCCCACACACTTTTGGGGGAAAAAAGTGCGTCTTATGGTCCGAAAAATAAGGTATATTCCCATTAAAAATGCAAGAAATATTTTTGGCTAAATTACACAATATCCATTAACTTTTGATATATCAGTTATCATAATCTGTTTCTATTCCAAAGCCTACTTGTTACAATAACAAAAATGTAAACTTACTCTAAAAAACATAGCCATGCAGAATTGCAGTCAAGGACCAGTTGCTCACGTAGTTGATTTAGCTTTCTGTAATTTTCTACAATAAAAGGAGTGTGAAAACGACTCACAACCTTTGTGCTTGAAGAAAGAATCAAACAGGATATAAACATGATTAATCAATACATTTTTCAGTGCATGAAATTAAAATTAGGTCAGTATCTTCTTAGGATTAGTATTTCTGAAAGTTCATTATTATGTGTCTGTTTCTCTCTGTGTGTTTGTGTGTGTGTGCACATATACACATACCCTTCTCACTCCTATGGGTGGTTTGTGTCTTCCTAAATCTCGGCTTCTCTACCATAGGTCTGGGAGCTGCTCCTAGCAATGTACTCTTCTGGACAAAGAGCTCTGATGTTGTTCCTGGGATCTGTTGGAGTCACAGCCTCAAGTGTTCCTACCACCACTGGTAACCACCACTACTTCCTAATGCCCTATTACCAGGTGTAGTTTGGAAAGTGTGAGACTGAATGAAAAAATTACATCTTCCAATAAGTTTCCATAATTCTTCTAATATTGCCCCAAATCCTTATCTGTAATACTGATGTCATTCAATTTGGCACAGTGGTTAAAGGAACTGAGCTAGAAACCAGGAGGCCATAAATTTTAGTCCTATCTTAAGCATAAAGCCAAATGGGTAACTTTACACCAGTCATTCTCTCTCAGTCTTAGGAAGAAGACAATAACAAACCACTTCCAAAAATGTTGCCAAGAAAATTGTATGGTCTATTTTGTTGCTAGGGGCACATCAAAAGTGATATTGTAAAAAATGATACTCATATATTTATTTCAGCACTTTATAATGCAAGTTCTATCATCAGAAACATCAATATATGAGCATCACTGAAGTAATTAACACAATAAATGGCAATTTTGTTAGGATTTATATTAAACTACATACCTGCTAACTTTAATCCAATCTAGTGGTACAAAAGATGTAACTGAATTTTTAACTTCAATCTGAAACTGAAACACCAAACAATAAAATATCAAATGATTAATATTGTTTTAGAACAAAATTTTGTAGCACTTGAATGGGTAGCACAAGTTCTTCATAGTTATCAATGATGAATTTTATGACATAATTCTATCTCAAAATGTTAGTGTATAAAGAAGAGACTACAGCAACAGAAGGAATAGTAAAGCAACTTTAAGATAAGCAGGAATATCAGTTCAAATTTCTAGTACTATCAAGGCTATAAATTTATTTCAGAAAAACAATTTCAGTTAAAGAATGTAACTAATCACCAAACTTATACCAGATCATAAAGCAATGTATACACGTTTTCAGATTCTAGCTATTTGCCTCATGTCATCTCCTAAGATTGAGACACAAATTTGGAATCTGGTAGAAAGGACTGGTTTGAAAATGAAGCTTTTGTTTAACCAAAAAAAATAACAACATTGCCATTATGGTTATAAATAATCCTTGAAAACGTATATGACAGTAATAACAAAAGCCTACGTACCAAATTCAAGAGATAGAAAGAACAATTTAAAGCTATCAGGAATCCAGATGAAAGCAGATTACTCTAGTCATATTACTCTTCAATTCCACACTTCCAATGTGAAACAATGTTTGGAAGATTTTATTAAAATTCATCTAAAAACTGCTTTGTGACCTGAACTGAAGAATGGTCTTCTTCAGTTAAATTAAGTTTAAGAAGTTTTTAAGTCTTCTAGAATGTCATCATGTTCTACAAAATCATCCATTTTTGTTCCTCATAATCTGTACATTTGTACAGATACTGAAAAAATGGGCTCATAAAATTGACCCTCTATTTTCATGCTCATAAATGTTCACAATTAAATAAAGATCCTTTCTTAAACATAAAATTATAATACTAAGATAATGAATTGATGTGAAATTCACGTTCCTATGCTCTCATCAATTTCTAGGTTCTCAAATACGTCAATTTGCTATTAAATAATGAGATCTTAGAAAATTGAAAATATATTACTTTGTACAGTATTCTGCAAAGATTTCAGCTCTAAATCCCATGCCTCTTTGCCAAATATATCATTTCCTTATCTCTTATATAGCTGAAATGAACCTCAAAACATTTCTCTATTATCATAATTTTAATTATCCCAAGTTAAACAGAGTCCTAGATAAAGCATTCTTATAACATTTCCTATTATATTGTTCTCTTTTGTGACCCTGTACCATAAATTACAGGGATGCGGTGGCTCAGTGGGTTAGGATGCTGAGCTTGTCGATCAGAAGGTCGGCAGTTTGGCGGGTCGAATCCCGAGTGCCGCGTAACAGAGTGAGCGCCTGTTACTCGTCCAAGCTTCTGCCAACCTAGTGGTTCGAAAGCACGTAAAAATGCAGGTAGAAAAATAGGGACCACTACGGTGGGAAGGTAACAGCGCTCCATGCGCCTTTGGCGTCTAGTCATGCCGGCCACATGACCACGGAGACGTCCTCGGACAAGCGCTGGCTCTTCGGCTTTGAAATGGAGATGAGCACCGGCCCCTAGAGTTGGAAACGACTAGCACGCACGTGTGGGGGAACCTTTACCTTTTACCATAAATTACCCAATGCTTAACTTTATATAGTTCTTATAATTACTTTAACTAACATTCAATTGCTGGCAAAGGTGCACTTACAAACAGATGTTGACATTCTGTAACTTATGATAGTTGAGGCTTTTAATAAAATTTCCCCAAAGATTTATTTTTATAATATAGCTTCTGGTACATTGTTAGTAAATTTACATACAAAACACATTTTTTCTTTAAATGTTATTAGTTTTAAAACAACTAATGCTAACTCCTAAATCCTGTTGGCGTAAGCCAAAAGGTCAATGATAAGGGATTGTGGAATTTGTATTCCAAATTCCCAATTAAATGGTAAACTGTTTAGCTCCAATCTATTCAGTGAAGGACAGCAAAACTGTTGTTGTAAAAACATAATGAGAACTACATGGTTGGTAAAATTCATTTAACGTTGCATAGACAAACATACAGCATAACATTGTCAATATATATATTACCTCTTGCCCTGATACTGATACGTAGTCCACAGAGGAGGAATTTAGTATTTTTCGTACATCCTGAATATGATTCTGGATTTGACAGAGTACCGTCTGAATCTCATCCTTTCTCTTCCTTATTAAAGGAAAATCATCAAGATCTGTGAATAGTTCAGTTTTGTCCCCAATTCTAAAAGAAAATTCAAATTAACTTTTAATTCAATACTAAACACAGAAATTTGTTTAACACTAACAAAATGAGCAAATACAAATAAATAATATTAATATGATATAGGGCAGGGCTTTTCAATCCGTGGTACGTGTACCACTGGTGGTACTTCGGCACCTGGCAGGGCTGAAAAGCACTGTAAAAGTATAAAAGTGGATGAGTTGAAGCAGTGACAGCACCAGACAGGCCTAGGGAGTCAGCTGGAGCTGTGGTGTTGCTAGGGCTTTGATGAGAGCTCAGGATCGGCGCACACGGCTACAGCTGATCAGTGCTTCTGACGGCCTGGGGGGTAGCTGGCAGTCTTTAGGCAGAGATTCAGCTGGAGCAACAGTGTTGCCAGGATCTGCCAAGAGCCCAGGATTGGCCTGTGCAGCTCCAGCTGATTGTTGATTGGCGCTTCCAGTGCACCCAGAAGAAAAAAGGAGGAGGGGGGAGAGAGGAGAAGATATAAAAGGAGGAGGAGGGGAAGAGAAGAGAGGATATAAAAGAAGGAGGGGGCAGAGAAGAGAGGATACAAAAGGAGAAGGGGGAGAGAAAAGAGGAGGAAAAGGAGGAAGACAGGGGAGAGAAGAGAGAACATAAAAGAAGGAGGGGGGAGAGAAGAGGATATAAGAGGAGTAAAACCAGTAATTTTTTTTCCTTCTTTTACAGTTTGATCTAAGGCACTATAATTTAATTGTAGGAAGAAAATTTATAGGATCCAGAAAAAAGCATTTCTTCAAAAGAACTTCTGCACGGTTAGTCCAACTCTTTGGGTGTGTGGAGAGAAATAAACTAAAGAGAAAAGAAAGAAACAAATTTTATCTGATTTTCAGACATTATTGTCAAATATCATATTTCTACACAATAATTGATCTTAGCCAAACAAGCACGGCTGCAGAATTAGTATGTGACAGAAGTCCTTTCATTTTTGAAAAGGCCAAAAAAGGCGTGGTGCATCCAAAATGGACCACATCCAAACTCTAACCAGATATGGAACACTGAACTAGGCTGAAATAGTCTTACAGAATGTAATGGGAATTCTAAAAAACTAATGTAGTGTATGATTTTTTAAAAAATAAAAAATATCTATGTATCTATGTTGGATCATGTATATGTGTGAATGAATTGCATTACAATTTGAGAAAAGTTGGGAAAGATGAAGAGAACCAAACTTTTGTTATAATCACTACTCAGTTAAAAAAAGAAGTCACTGCATACCTATACAGTACCCACCCAGTAACAAATTATATGCTTAATTTATTTACTTTGCTGCTTCTTCATTAAGTTTACTTAAATATTTTTTTGTTGAACTAAGCAATTCAGGAATTTCCAAGAGGTGTTTATGCAGCAAGGATGCCTGCACTTGAACTTGTATAGCTGGAACCAGTGCTTTGACTGCTGTTTCCAAGTTAGAGAGTGTGCTTACTACCATGTAGAATTCTTGAACAGAACACTGTAAAACACCAAAAATAAATATCACTTAAAATGATCAGTCTTGAGGTTCCAATAGTCTTGCAAAACTTCCTAATCTAACAAATGAAGTTCTTTAAGATGGCACAAAAATCTGTTGTATAAGTTCTAATACATTGATAATATTTAAACAAAGTTTGTTTTATTCTCTCCTTAATTTTGGATATACACTGAAATATATGCATCCTGATTTCAACTGTTATGGTAGGTAGAGAATTGATTTAGTTTTAAATTGTAATATTAAGTACCAATACATACCTTAAAATAGTCAATGAATTTTAAGAAGATAGTGTATAAGGAACATGGACAGTTTTAAGAGTTTAAAATTGCCATTGTTAAAAGCTTAGACATTTTCAATTATTTTCTGCCTCACAATGTATAAAACACCTTTCAGGATACGTTGCCTTGATTTACTTATAATACAAATGTCTTTTTTAAATTATCTGTAGTCTTACCTTTTTATGATAAATACTACAAATTCCTCTCTCAACATCTGGAACCTTACACAACAGAGATATGATTTGACCAAGAACACTTGATTCTGAGAAGAAAATCTCAGACACTGCATCAAGTCGGGAATTAATTTCACTGTAAAATAAAGGATAAATTAGATAAATAAAATTTTACTCCTTTTCTGCATTTTCAATAATTACTCTAAACAAGAATAATAATGATCTATGGATAGATTATAACATGCCTGAAAGAAGCAGACTCTCTTATTTTGATGCTAAAAGGATAATATGAAATTAATCAAACTACCTTTGCAAGCAATTCCATAAATAGGACATCAGGGTTCTCCCTGTGTCCAAGATAAACTTTGATCTGATCAGTTAGTCCTCTATACCACAAACATACACAAAATCATTAAGTTTTTATTGTTATTACCAAACAAGCAGGATTCTGAATTTTTTGCTAAGTGGAAACTGCAGACCAAGAGACTCCCAAGGAGAGAAAGGCAAACCTGCCTTGTTTCTACTGCTGTTGGTAGCAACTAGAGTAGTTCTCAAATCCATTATTTAGGTTTTTTTCCAACCAAATTATTTCAAAATTATCACTTTACACTAATGGAAAAAAATCTACTGATATCTCCTAATAATCTCTAGCTCCTGAATTTCCTTATTTCTTCCTCTCATGCCTCAATCTTACCTCATTACTTCTATTTGTGAAGAGAGAAATGTGGTTTCTCAAAGATTTGTTGTTGTTGTTAGTTGCGAAGTCGTGTCCGACCCATCGCGACCCTATGGACAATGTTCCTCCAGGCCTTCCTGTCCTCTACCATCTTCTGGAGTCCATTTAAGCTCACGCCTACTGCTTCAGTGACTCCATCCAGCCACCTCATTCTCTGTCGTCCCCTTCTTCTATTGCCCTCAATCTTTCCCAGCATTAGGCTCTTCTCCAGTGAGTCCTTCCTTCTCATTAGATGGCCAAAGTATTTGAGTTTTAGCTTCAGGATCTGGCCTTCTAAAGAGCAGTCAGGGTTGATCTCCTCTAGGACTGACCGGTTTGATCGCCTTGCAGTCCAAGGGACTCACAGGAGTCTTCTCCAGCACCATAGTTCAAAGGCTTCAATTCTTTGGCGCTCAGCCTTTCTTATGGTCCAGCTTTCACTGCCATACATTGCAACTGGGAAGACCATAGGCTTGACTATACGCACTTTTGTTGACAGGGTGATGTCTCTGCTTTTTAGTGTGCTGTCTAGATTTGCCATGGCTTTCCTCCCCAGGAGCAAGCGTCTTTTAATTTCTTGGCTACAGTCCCCATCTGCAGTGATCTTGGAGCCCAGGAAAATAAAATCTGTCACTACCTCCATTTCTTCTCAAAGATTAAGTCAACATTAAGGGGTTTGAGTGCCCCTATTACTTCTGTTGTCACCCCCTTCAACCTCATTGCTGCCTGTACCAATCACCTAATTAGGACGGCACAAAGTTGTTTCCTTAACCTAGCTAGGAGATGAACTAATCTCTATCTAAATTTACACTAGTAAATCAACTTGATTTGATAAAAGGCATTTCCTGTTGTTTTATCAGTAACTCATTACATAGGTATTGGCAGAAACATGCAGATTTCATTATGTAATTTAGAATATAGTATACCAGTTGGAATTATACTGTAATAACATATTATGACAGAGTCTAAAGGCTGTGCTCCTCTGCTGTAAGGTTAATCTGCACTTTAATCATTTTCACATATGGCTATGATACACAGTTCCAATAATGTAATACCAACATGGCAAACACTGTGCCTGCAGTAATCTTCAGTATTAAAAAGGGAGAGTAGGAGGGAAAGGGTCAACAGACACAATCTGATATCAAGTGACCTATTTTTTCTACCTCTCACAGAATCATGTTTTGAAATACTATCTCAAGAATAATACACTATAAAATTATAGAGGATTATCTTCGGCTTACTTACAGAAGAAACACATCAATATAAAAAGCATTTTTAAAATGCTTTTTACTTCAGTTCTACGATAGTTCTAGGTCAAATAGACTATCACAAATATTATCAGACGGTAGCAATTCGAATGACATTATTTTCATTTTATTTGGTATTATCCTACATATTTGTTAAAATTTATGTTAAAAAACTGCATTTAATATAAAACTGAATTATATAGAATTGTGATATTTAGTTTAAATTATTTATGTCAACTCCTCGTCTTCGCCGGATCGACAAGCCCACAGGAAAAACCACGACGAAGTACGGATGACTGGAAAGAGTACCTTTAATAGCAGGATCTCTATACCTTAACAAAGTCAGCGTTGAGAGCCACACGCTCTCAACGCACCTTTTATTCTGAATCTGTAACTAGGTAGCAGCCCCACCCCTAGACTCCACCCCTCCCCCGTGCAGACCAGCATCCGCCTGGCCTGCGTAAATACTCCACCCCCCTACTCCTTCAACCCACGCCCAGCTCCCTCCACCGGCACCGTGCTTCCCAGCGTGAAGGTAAGTACAAGCCCACCCCCCTCCTAACAACCTGAGCGTGCTCCCCTCCACCAATGCATCTCCCCGCGCCACCCCCATGACCCCCTGGCAGCCCCCAAGGTCCGGGTGCAGCTGTTCAGCACCCCGCGTCGCTGCCGGCGTGTCTGCAGTAACAGCCACCGGGTCCGTAAGGCCATCGCCCATAGTCACAACCGCCAGGCCGTCGTCAGCTCTAGAAAGTGTTATGCTGCTTCCGCGGCCGTCCGTGGCTGTTTTGGACCGTCGCTCAGCTGACCGAGCTGCACGAGTATCAGCGGGCATCCCTGGCCGCCCCTCAGTGCCTGCCCGCCTGGCAGCTGACTGTGCCGGCGCGGGCCGTCTCCCTGCTGGCTGCCCCGGCGTAGCCATCCTGCAGCCACTCACGACCGCCCTCAGCCACCTCCCAGATTGCGGCACGCCCGTGGGTCCGGCGCTCGCCCGCCGGACAGCTGGAAGGTGTGGGCGCGGCTGGGCTCTTGGCGTCGCACGGCTGCTCGCCCGCCGGACAGCTGAGGAGCTTGGGAGCGGCTGGGCCTTCGGCGGCGTGCGGCTGCTTCCCCCCCCGCCAGCTGGTGAGTTTGGGAGCGGCTGGGCTTTCGGCGACGATCGGCTGCTCGCCCGCCGGTCAGCTGGGGGGCTTGGGGGCGGCTGGGCTTTCGGCGACGAACGGCAGCTCGCCCGCCGGACAGCTGACGAGCGTGGGCGTGGCCGCTGCTGTTGCCGAGGGCTGCGAGCCGAATCCCCCTCCCGGCAAGTTTGTCGAACCCGAAGGGCTCGACAGTCGGCCCCTCCTACCAAGGCTCCTCCTGAAAGGCAAGGTAGAGAAGTCAGACAAGCACTAAGGAGAGCAGCAGTTTCCCCTCGACCCCCTCCCGAGGGTTTACCAGGGTGCTTCTGGTGGAACGCCTTAACCAATCTAGGGGCCTGAACGTTTGACTCCGCCACCCAGGATGCCTCAGTTATTGGGTATCCTTTCCACAGCACCAGGTACTGCAGTCGCCCTCTCCGCATCCTGGAGTCTAAGACTTCTTGTACCTCATATTGCCCATCACCCACAGGCCCCGGCCCGACTGGCTCCCCCCGAACAGGAACAGGGGCTGGTTTCAGCAAGCTGCCGTGGAACACGGGATGCACTTTGCCTAGAAATTTAGGCAGCCGAAGGCGCACCGTGACCGGATTGATGATGTGGGTTACCTGGAAGGGGCCTATGTACTTAGGGCCCAGCTTTTTACTAGGTATTTGTAACCTCAGGTATTTTGTGGATAAGTACACCCAGTCCCCAACCCCTGGGGTGTAGAACGGTTGGCGCTTCTTATCCGCTTGGGCTTTTACAATACTGGCTTGCTTGTTTAGAGCCTGTTTGGTCGCCGCCCATGCTTTTCTGACTTGTAGCATCCACTCCTGGGGTTGACAAGAGGAGGCCAACCCCTGGTCACACTCGGGAACAGGAGGGAAATCGTAGCCAGACACCACTGTGTACGGTGGGAGACCAGTACTGCTGTGCACAGCGTTGTTGTGTGCGATTTCTGCAAACGCCAATAGGTCAGCCCAGTCTGCCTGCTGGTACGAGACATAGCTGCGTAGGTATTGCTCCACTGCCGCGTTGGCCCGTTCTGCCGCGCCGTTTGTGCAGGGATGATACCCCGAGCTTAGTCCCTGGGATGACCCGATGAACTGGAGGAATTCACGCCAGAACCTGGCGGTAAATTGTACCCCTCGGTCCGAGATAATACGTCTAGGCGCCCCGTGTAAACGGTACACGTGGGTTATAAAAAGCCAGGCCAGACGCCGGGCCGAGGGTAAGCCCCTTAACGGCACAAAATGGACCTGCTTGGAAAACAGGTCAACTATGGTCCAGATGACGGTGTATCCCCGACTCTCTGGTAGGTCTACGATGAAATCCATCCCGATGTCCTGCCATGGCCGGTAGGGGTCCGCCACCGTCTGTAACAGCCCTGCCGGCTTTCCGGGCTGGGTTTTCGCCATGGCACAGGTGCGGCAGCGCTGGACATACTCTTTGACCTGCCGCCTCATCCCGGGCCACCAGAACTGACGTCTAGCGAGGTGCAGTGTTTTCAGGAACCCGAGGTGGCCGGCCTGCTTGGCATCATGACACCTATAAAGCACAGTGTTTCGCAGGGTTTCTGGCACGTATATCTTACTCCCATACCAGGCCAGGTCGTCCCGTCGTGTCAGGAGCCGCGAGTGCTGCCGTAACCAGCCATCTCCCTCCAGGGCCTTTTTCAGCTGCGGTACCAGTTCATCCGCAACCCCGTTCTGTACGGCCTGTACCTTCTCTGGGCCGAGAGGAGGGATAAGAGCTTGCACCACCTCCTCCCGCTGGTTGTCATACTGCGGAAGCCGAGAGAGGGCATCCGCCAGGAAATTCTTCCCCCCTGGGACGTATTTCAGGGTAAACCTAAACCGCCTGAAGTACAAGGCCCACCGTACATGCTTAGGGGCCAACTTACGTGGGGATTGCAGGGCTTCTAGATTCCTATGGTCCGTCCATACTTCGAAGGGCTTTTCTGCCCCCTCTAGAAGATGCCGCCACGTCTCCAACGCCCACCGAACGGCGTAGGCCTCCTTCTCCCAGATAGCCCAGGCGCGTTCGGTGGTTGATAGCTTTTTAGACGCGTAAGCACAGGGTTGCAACGCACCTTTACTGTTGTGCTGCAAAAGGACAGCTCCAACTGCCACGTCGCTAGCATCTACTTGCACGACGTATGGCGCTGCTGGGTCAGGGTGCAGGAGTATGGGCTCTCGGGTGAACAGACCTTTTAAGGACTCGAAGGCCCGTTGACAGTCTACGGTCCACGATACCCGCAACCCAGGCCGTGGTTTCACCGCCAACTTCTTGGTTTTTAGCAAGTCTGTTAATGGAAGAGCCACTGCAGCAAATGATGGTATAAATTGGCGGTAAAAATTGGCAAACCCCAGGAAGCTCTGTAGCTGCCGTCTGGTCCCCGGGGCTTGCCACTGCAGTATAGCCTCCACTTTCTTTGGATCCATTGCAATCCCGGCTGCCGAGACCCGATAGCCTAAGTAGTCCAGTCGAGACGCGTGAAATTCACATTTTGACAATTTCACGTACAATCGTGCTTCTAGGAGTTTCCGCAGAACTTGGCGCACAAGGGCAACGTGTTGGTCCATAGTCTCCGTATAAATAAGGATGTCGTCCAGATACACGAGCACCCCCCTGTATAAATGCTCATGCAACACTTGATTTATTAGTTGCATGAAAACGGCAGGGGCCCCCTGGAGACCGAAAGGCATTACGCAAAATTGGTAGCTGCCCAACGGGCAGTTGAACGCTGTTTTCCACTCGTCGCCTCTCTTGATTCGCACCCGATAATAGGCTTCGCGTAAGTCCAAGCGGGTAAACACCCTCCCCTTAGCCAAGTGGGACAACATGTCTTTCATTAGGGGTAGCGGGTACAAATGTTCAACACATACTGCGTTGACCCCCCGGTAGTCCACACAAAGCCGCAGGCCCCCGTCCTTCTTTTCCCTGAAAAGAACTGGTGCTGCCATCCGCGAGCGAGCTGGTTGTATGAACCCCCGTGCGAGGTTCTTGTCAATGTAGTTCCGGAGTTCTGTCATCTCCCGTGGGGTCATGGCATACATCCGGGGCTTGGGAAGTTTGACCCCCGGCTCCAGCTCGATCGCGCAGTCCGTCGGTCGATGAGGAGGCAGGAGGTCGCATTCCTGCTCGCTGAACACTTCGAGGAATTCGGCGTACTCTGGTGGTACGTGTACTTCTGCCCCAGCCCTGCACCTCTCCTCCAGCTTCCCTGGCGGGCCAGACGGCCCTAGCTGCTCATGATCAGGGGGCTGTGGCCCAACCCCTAGGCGGAGGTGTCGACAACCCCCCTCCCACCAGATGGTCGGGCCCCACCTATCCAGCCATGTTAGCCCCAGAATCACCTCCTCCGTCATGGAGGGCACCACGATGAACCGTAACCGTTCCCAGTGCTCCCCCATATCCAGCCGCACGAGTTCTGTGACATGGGTGATAGGTACCCCCCCCAGAAGGGACCCATCCACCTGCTGGAACCGTATTGGATTCCTTAGCCGTACCACCCTAACACCCAGTTTAGCCACCACCTTCCGGCTGATTAGACACCTCGTGCTGCCCGAATCAATCAAAGCCTTAACCACCACCACCTCCCCCGTGGCGGGGTTTGTTAACGTAACCGGAACTGCAAATGGGCTAACCGAGGCACTTACCATGGGGTCCTCCTCTGGTCTCCCCCCATGCCCGTACAACTCCACGTCTACATCGACGCCACTGTCCCCTTCCGTTTGGCCGTCTCCTCCTGGTGTTAACTCCACGGCCTGCCGAGAAGCCCGGGAACGCTCTGCAAAGCGCCCGGGGGTTGTGCCCCTTGCTGGGGTTGCTGCCGCGACCATCCGGGACGCAGGTATTGGGCAGGCGGCCACGCGGTGCCCTGGTTGATCGCACCTGAAGCACCGCAAAACGGATCGCGGGGGCTGGGCAGTAGGACCCAGCGACGAAGGCGACAGCTTCTGCACCTGGCCCTGTGCCCTTGGCGGGACCTGACAGGAGTCTCCTACAGGCCGTACACGACGTTGACAACTCCGTAAGGCCACATCCAGCTCAACCGCGACCCGCAGCCAGTCTTGAAGCCTGGAAGGAATTCCACGGACGATACAAGCCCGGAGGAGGTGATCATCCAGACCGGCCCGGAATTGGTGAACCAGCATCCTTTCTGGCCAGGAACTGAGCCTGCCGGCCACTTCACGGAAGTCCTGCACATAAACTGTCGCTGGACGGCCGTTCTGCCGCAGGCCAACGATCTCAGCCTCCGCTCGATGCGTGCGTGTCACATCCTCGAAGCGTATTCGCAGAGCTTCGAGGAAAAGGCCGACGTCCCCCAATTCACGGGCACGGTCGCCGTAGAGGTTCGCCACCCAAGCCGCCGCCTCCCCTTGCAATGCCGTAGTGATGGCCATCACCATCCCCCACTGGGATGTATACAAAGGACCATACTGGTCCAGATGGTGGATGGCTTGTCCAAGAAACAGGGCCAAACGATCGGGGTTGCCATCAAAGGTTACAGGCAACGGTGGTGGGCCCCAGCCCGCAGGCCCTCCCCAAGGACCTGCCGGGCCTCCCAGCCCGTGCAACCCCTGGTTGTTGCCAACCCAGTATTCCTGCGGGTACAGCACCCCCCAGTCTTGTTCTACCAGGTCCTGGGGGGCCCAAGTCAGGAGCAGCCGCCGGTCCCGGCAGCGAAAGGCCCGGGACCTGCGGGGTACCAGGAGCCTGCGGGGCCCGGAAGCGGGGACTCGCCAAGCGGAACCGGGTTTGGCTTCTGCGCTCCTGGTCGGCCCTGGTTTGTGCCCATCTACCGGTCTCCAGGTCGCTGTCACTAGGGGTCCACGGCTGAGGTTCTCCAAAATGGTCCCTCAGGATGTCCATCGTGTAGCTGCCAGGAGCCGTGGTGTAGCTCCACTCCTCTCCTCCTTCGTCGGTGGCACGACGCTCTCTCCACTCCCAGAGGGACCCCTTCCCTCTGGACGGTTGGTTCTGTCCAGCCACTGGCCGACTCAAAACAGGGCTGAGCCACCAATCCCCAGGCTTCTCCTGAGCAGCTGGTTCCGAGGCCTCAGCTTCCTTTGGCGCTGGTCCAAGGTCCCGGACCTTAGGCCGAACCACAGGTGGGACCTCTGCCAAGTCCCCCCCCTCAGGAGGCACAGCAACCCCAGCGGGCCCCTCCTCTCCTGCCACAGGCACCCCACCCTGGGTCCCTTCAGCCATGGAGGCAGGCAGGAATCAAAGCCCAACAGGAGGAGCGCTGTGCTAATTCAACGCTGAGCGTGGGCGTGGCCGCTGCTGTTGCCGAGGGCTGCGAGCCGAATCCCCCTCCCGGCAAGTTTGTCGAACCCGAAGGGCTCGACAATTTACACATTTCTTTATTCAACTGAACGCATTAATGTGATTTCAAACCAGACACAGTGACAAAGTAAGACTAGGTGCAAAAATATAAATATCCACTGAACACAACAAATGCCATTAAAAATACATTTGTGAATAGTATTTTGTAGGTACTGATCTGTGCAGAGACTTAAGAACAATCAAATCAACTCTATATTTTTATGATAGACATCTTTGGGGAATAAAAAGCCTTGGTGGAGCAGTGGGCTAATGCCTCCTTAAGTAACACCAGCTGCCTGCAATTAGTGCAGGTTTGTATCCCACCAGGCTCAAGGTTGACTCAGACTTCCATCCTTCCGAGGTAGGTAAAATGAGGACCCAGATTGTTGGGGGCAATTAAGCTGACTTTGTAATAATGCCGCTTGGGGTGTGTGTGAAAGCCCTAATAAGCAGGCATATACATAGAATGAATGCTACTGCTAAGCTTGTAAGCCGCCCTGAGTCTTCGGAGAAGGGCAGGATATAAATGAATTTTTTTAAAAAAAATGTTACTGAAAAGTTGAACATTGTACCTCTTAGTAAAGGACTCAAACATTGCTAACAAAGGATAATGGATGTCTATAAATGATGATTGAAGTTTACCGTTTTTGTAAAAGAAATCTCACACTAAAAATAGAGATAATGGTGGTAAACTGATGCAGTATGGGATGACTATTTGTATACCAAGCATGAGTGATACTAATTTCCTTCATTCTTAAAAGTAAGAGTAAACTATTACTAAGAGTAATCTAGATTTAGCCAGAAACTAAATTTGTATATCAAACTGTATTTATAGCAATATTTATAACTTATTATAATTATTTATATAATTAACCAAATTTCTTCTTTTATATTATAGAAGATGATCCGTATAAAATAGGGTGGTTTTAAATAAATGATATTCTCAATTCATAAATGTTTAAGCAAAACCATTTCTACTTCACTATGTAATATTGTGGATGAGAAAAATACATATAAGAAAATGACGAATGCACAATTGGATGAGAGAAAAAATAGTATTAAGCTATATACAGTAGTACAGGTAGTCCCCAAGGTACAAACTTAATGGAGCCTGGCCCCAAGGTACAAACTTAATGGAGCCTGGCCAAATGAATCAGACTCAATTGTACAAATTTTTAAAATGAAATTCGTTAATTAAATCAAATGGGTTGTTAAGTGAATGAAGATCTGACTTACTATTTCCTCCAATAGCTGCCATGTTAACTGAACTGGGAGGGTTTCCCACCAGCTGCCTATCAGCTGTTTCCGGTGCACTCAGGAACTAAATTGCCTCCAATTTAGCTTGGAGCCATTGCAGTTACTTTAAAACAACAACTGTTGCTAGCTAGTTCAAGCGTCTTCAGCTAGCTGCCCAGAGGGATTGGGTGAGGCCGTTGCTTTAAAAAAAATGCCAAGAATTAGCTTAAAAGTCTCCAGTCAAGCACCCAGAGGGAAATGGGGGAGGAATTTGCAGAACTCTTGGCTTACAATAGTAACAGAGATGGAAGGGAACTTGAGGTCATTTAGTCTAACACACTGCTCTCACAAGAAAGTAATTCAGTTTTCCACATCTGGTTAGAGTTTGGATGTGATCCATTTTGGGTGCACCACTATAGAGTAACAAAAAAAATATTTCAAAATACTTACAGAAGTAATTGTAGCACTTGATCCCAGGCAGTATCAGATTGCAGCAAAAGCAAAAAGCCCAGGAAAGTCACAGAGATAAAAATGGCCACTGCTGCAGTAGAGATTGAAACCAAGTCACATGACCACACAGGCCTCTTTTTGACCACAATTTTGAATTTTAATGTAAGTACCCTTTCTGAATTAATTCATTTTTTATTTATTTATTTATTTATTTATTTGTTTTTATAAACCGCCCTTCTCCCGAGGGACTCGGGGCGGTGTACAGAGTAAGATAGGCAACATAATGAAACAGTATTGAAAAACAATAATCAAAACAAAACAAACTGGGACCCCAATTAGAGCTATCAGAGCTATCAGAGCTATCAGGCCAGGCCGGACTGCTGGAATAGGTAAGTCTTTAAGTCGCGCCGGAAGGTGCGGAGGTCGGGGGCCATCCGGATTTCAGTTGGTAAGCAGTTCCAGAGGGCTGGCGCACCCACTGAGAATGCCCTTCCCCTGGGGGCCACCAGCCGACATTCCTTGAGCGGTGGCACCCTGAGGAGGCCCTCTCTGTGGGAGCGCACAGAGCGGTGGGGTGTTGACATTGGCAGAAGGTGCTCCCGTAGGTAGTCCGGACCCATGCCATGTAGGGCTTTGTATGTCATTGTTAGCACCTTGAACTTCACTCGGAAGGCAACCGGAAGCCAGTGCAGCGCACGGAGGAGAGGTGTGATATGGGAGTATCGGGAGGCTCCCAAAAGTGTCCGTGCCGCTGCACTTTGCACCAGTTGAAGCTTCCGAGTGGATCTCAAGGGCAGCCCCATGTAGAGAGCGTTACAGTAGTCTAGGCGAGAGGTCACAAGGGCATGGGTGACTGTACGTAAGGCATCCAGGTCCAGATAAGGCCATAGTTGGCGCACCAGTCGAACCCAGGAGAAGGCCCCCTTGGTCACAGCTCCTATGTGATCTTCCAGGGAGAGCTGTGAGTCTAGGAGGACACCCAGGTTGCGGGCCCTATCAACAGGGGGTAGTAACTCATCCCCGATGTTAAGGGATGGGATGCTCTGAGTATCCTGGCTTGCCGGTACGTATAGCCATTCAGTCTTGTCCGGGTTCAGTTGAAGCCTGTTCCTCCCCATCCATTCCCGGACCGCTTTCAGGCAGCGGGACATCACGTCGATGGCATCACTGATGTTGTTTGGAGTTGAGATGAAAAGCTGGGTGTCATCAGCATACTGATGGTACCCTACTCCAAAGCTGCGAATGATCTCACCCAGCGGTTTCATGTAGATGTTGAACAGGAGAGAAGAGAGGACCGACCCCTGAGGGACTCCGCAAACGAGAGGCCTCGGGGTCGACCTCTGTCCCCCTGCCAGCACCGACTGCGAGCGACCCTGGAGAAAGGAGGAGAACCAACGCAGAACCGTGCCTCCCACTCCCAGTCCCCTGAGGCGTCGCAGCAAGATACCATGGTCAATGGTATCGAAAGCCGCCGAAAGGTCTAATAAGACTAGGACAGAGGAATGGCCCCTGTCCCGGGCTCTCCAGAGATCATTCATCAGAGCGACCAATGCCGTCTCTGTGCTGTAGCCCGGCCTGAAGCCCGATTGGTACGGGTCTAGATAAACCGCTTCATCCAGGACCTGAGGAAGTTGGTGCGCCACCACGCTCTCAACAACCTTCGCAAGGAAGCGAAGATTGGAGACTGGATGAAAGTTATTCAATGAGGATGGGTCCAAGGTGGGCTTCTTGAGGAGAGGTCTCACCACCGCCTCCTTCAAGGTAGTGGGGAAGTGACCCTCACTCAGAGAAGCAGAGATGACCGCCAGGAACCAGCCTCGTGTCCCCTCTCGAGCCGCATAAGCCAGCCAGGAAGGGCACGGGTCCAGTAAGCATGTGGAGGAGCTCAACCTCCTCATAATCCTGTCCACTTCCTTAGGAGTCACAGGATCAAATTCCTCCCAGATGACGTCGACAAGACTGTCCATGTCTTGTTCTTCCAACTCAGCCCAGTTGGAGTCCAGGCCGGTTCGAATCCGAGCAATTTTATCCAGCAGATATTGACCGAATTCCTCGGCTCGACCCTGCAAGGGTTCCTCCCTCACCTCTTGGTTCAGTAGGGAGCGAGTCACCCTGAACAAGGCAGCCGGGCGATTATCTGCGGACGCGATGAGGGTGGAAAAGTAGTTGGATTTTGCCACCCTTATCGCAGCGAGATAAGACCTGGTGAGGATTCTTAATCGCAATCGGTCGGATTCGGATCGACTGGATCTCCAACGGCTCTCTAGGCCCCGTCTCCGACGCTTCATCTCCCGGAGCTCCGCGGTGAACCATGGGGCTCGCTGGGATCTGCGCCGGGTCAGAGGCCGCAGGGGTACAACTCGGTCCAGAGCCTCCGTGGCTGCCTTTTCCCAGGCTTCCACTAAGGCATCCGCCGAGCTGTGAGCAGGGAGTGCATGTGCATCCCCAAGCGCTGCCTGGAACCTATCAGGGTCCATTAGGCGCCTAGGGCGGTACCATCTGGTTGGCACCGTGCACCCACGGCGGGGGGTGGCAAAGGGGAAGTCTAGCCGTAGGAGGTGATGATCGGTCCATGACAGGGGCGTAACAGTCATGGCACCCCCACCGATATCATCACGCCACCGTCCAGACAAGAACACCAAGTCTGGGGTGTGGCCTCTCTCATGAGTCGGTCCAGAAATTATTTGCGACAGGTCCATGGCCGCCATGGAAGCCATGAACTCCCGAGCCAGTTCGGACGATCCTCCCAGGGACGGTAGGTTAAAGTCGCCCAAGACCATGAGTTTTGGGAATTCAACCACCAACCCTGAGAGGACATCGAGTAGCTCGGGCAGGGCTGCCGCTGCACGATTAGGTGGTAGGTACGCCAGCAGCAGGCCCAACTGCGCCCCCGGGCCATATCTCAGTAGGAGAGACTCACACCCGACCATCTGAGGGACGGTGGTCTCTCCCGGGCTAAGGGATTCCCTGATAACTGCCACTCCCCCGCCCCTCCCATGGGTCCGAGGCTGGTGCAGCACCTGGAAACCTGGTGGGCAGAGGTCAACCAGAGGGACACCACCCTCTGGGCCCAGCCAGGTTTCCGTGATGCAAGCCAGGTCCGCGTGCTCGCTCTCCACTAGGTCACGAACGAGGTGAGCCTTGTTAGCTACGGACCTGGCATTCAGGTACACCAGCCTTAGCATAGGAGGCTGCACACCTTCGCTCCCGGGTCCTCCGGGGAAGTACAGAGGGTCGGAGCGTCTCACCGCTTGTACAGAGCGGAGATGACACTCCCGGTGACGATACGGCCCTCTGTTTGTGCACCTTCTGCCGTTCCCCACCATCCTGGGAATAGGCTGTTCGTCAGTTCGCCACTGGGTTTTGTCGGCGACTGGTCCTCGCTTTTCACCATCGCGAATGGTCGTAGGCCTGGCCTGCGTTATGGTAGCTGGAAGGCCTGCCTTTCCCGAGCAACCATGTTCTTTTCCCGCCCCCCTCCCTAACCCGACAAAAAACTTGACTAGAAACTTAACCAGGGGCCTCTTGTTGGTCTTGTGATGAAGGCCCCTGACCCTGCCTGGCCATCTCTCAGAGGCCCAATGGTCGGGCCCGTCATCGAGGTTCGGTGTATTGAAGGCAGGACGAACCCAGGAGAGGGGGGCACTCCTGAGGGCGAGTAGATCTATGCTTGAATATTGGAGAAGCATAGGGAGCATTGGGAAGCATTGGGAAGGCGGTCCCCTGGGTGGAGCATTGGAAGGAGGGTCTAGTCGGGTAGGTGGGTATCTGGACCGTCATCCAGCCACTGCCACTTGGCTGGGTGAACCCCAGAAGCAGGCCACTCCCCATCCTCTCACGATGGGTTGTGACTCTGCTTCTGGGGGTGGTCCAGGCCCCACTCTGGGTAAAGCATACCCCATAGAGCTCTCACCTCTATGGGGCTGCAGGTGTAGGACAGGCCACTCTGCCACCGTGGCTTACACCCAGGCCCATCATGTCCTGTGGGGCAAGGGAGGGCAGGGGGTTCGGAGCTGGTGGAGGCAAGATGCTAATGGCCTCGGTGGTCTAGTCGTCGTCATCTCCACTGGTCAGCTGCATCCTGGCGTCTTTAGGTTGTTGATCGGCACCCAGGGTGCGGGCCGGAGACGCCACGCCGCGTCTAGTAGTGCTGCCGTCGAGGGTTTTTTGGTGAGTTGGTTGACCGGGGCCTGGAGAAGCTTAGCGCCGCTGTCAAAGGCCCCTCGGTGGTGGTCGATCGGGTCCGCATAGCCGGTCTGCGGCGTCTCCTTGATCCCATGGAGACGCCGCCGTTGTTCAGGAGCAGGCCAGGAGGTCGAGGCAGAGTAACGACTCCGGTCCTGCTCAGGGCGGTTGCTGTGGCTGCCTTTTCCGCCGCCTAGCTGAACCATTTGATCCGAGGGGACTTTCCTGATCTTCCCAGGTGCCGCCGTTGCCCAGGGAGGCATAACAGGGGCCGAGGGTGGAAGCGCCGGCCCCACTCCGGATGGCTGCAGCAGCTGCAGCGGCTCAGGGGCGGGTCAGAGGCGCCCCACCGCCACTGCCCCCGCCGGTGTTCAGGCCCGTGGGGAGACGACAGACTAGGGCCCCGCGGGGTTCTCGCCGTCGCCGTTGCCGACGATGCCGCTGCCTCCGCCACCCAGCTGGTCCGCGGGGCCTCCGTTGATCGCTTGGAGACGCCGCCGCAGCCCGGGAGTCGAACAGGGGGGGGTCGGGGCAGGGCAGAGATGTTGGCCCCTCTTGGATGGCTGCAATGGTTGTGGTGGCTTAGGGGCGGGCCGGTGATGCCTCGCCGCCACTGCCACCGTCGCTGCCAGGCTCCCTGAATAGATGACCAGACTAGGGCTGGAGAGTGAAAACTCACTAAATAAATGCTTGTACCTAGGGGATTAGCTGTAAAGGCAATTACAAAGGAAATAGTCAAAGAGGGCAAGGAATAGTTAAAGTTAAAGGAAGAAAGCAAATACAGTATTATTTTGATGGAAATAATCAATTTGTTGGAAGTCAGTGAAAAGGGCAAAATGAGCTACCTCATGGAGATGGAATTCAATTAAAAATATGTAGGGGGGAAATTAGTGAATGTCCAAGAAAAAAATCTTAAGTCCTACATATTTCATATTCCTACACCAGGGTGAAATAATTCAGCATCCTGGTCCTTACACTTAGAGAAATAGCGAGCTCTTCATAGCTAGGACTTACACAGATATATAGAATGCTGAATTTCTGTATTCTTAGCTTCTGCTTATAAATTATGCCCTTTATTTTTGCAATCAATTGATTAATCTAACTAAGCCATGTCCTTGAAATTTCTATGGGCTGCTATTCAGAGAATATGGGAGTTCTGATATGAAGTCTCACAGTTTTTAAGATGATTGGGTCCCTACTTTTCCCTTTTCTGCATATTGGAACTATGCTCACTCGTCTCCAATGTTCTGATATCTTAATAGTTCTCTATGAGTTTTCAAAGATTATACTCAGCTGTTCTAGATCACTTCTGTCAGTCCCTTCAATATTTGAGAATTAATTTGCATGTCCCTGGAGGCAAATTCATCTAAGGTAGAAAAGTGATTTTTTACAACTTACATAATAAAAATTCTTAATAAAACAATTAATATATGAGTGTATATTCACATTTATACAGATGTATATGTATATGTGTATGCGTGTGTATAAGGAATTCTTATTATAATAGTAAGGTCTAATACAAATCAAACTTAAAGAAAGAAGAGTAGAAGGAATGAGTAAAAATGAAAGAAAAAAGAAGGAATAATAAGAGGCAATAGCTAAAGAAATGATTTCCAACTTTCATCACAAGTACCTAATGTTAGAAGCATCACACCCTCTAATGTTACAAACATCACAACATGCCCAGGCCCCATTATGGTTGTAGGTCGAGGACTACCTGTACCTCATCTCTTATCTACAAACAAATCAATAAAACATCATTTTTTTCAGTCCTGGTATCAGCCAAAAATCTATTTTGCAGAAATAAAAATGAATCACATAAATATTTAGTTTTTAAGAACAAATAAATAACAGCTTCTTTTTGTTACTAGAAGTAGGAAACATATCCGTGATTACTAAGTAAATCTCTGAATTTGAATTAATGAAAAATAACAGGAACCTCCTTTGCAGGTAAAAGTTAAATTAACTTCCCCCCTCCAAACCTTCCAATTTTAATTGGAGGCGGAAAGGTTTCCTCTTTTTCCTTAACATCTAACTAAAATACTGGCAATTCTGTGAGGTTACTAACATGTTACTAACATGAGGTTACTAATATGTTACTAACATATTGCTATCACTCAAACTCTTTCCAGAATTATTTTTATGAAATAACATTTTTTCAGAGCTGTTGAACAACACTAATGAAAATATTCATGAATGCATTTAGGATGATTATGTGTAGAATAATACAGATCTAACTCTAGTCGGCTAAATGACAATCAAGGACTTTTGTTATGAATGAATGAAGTGCAATTTCAGCAACACTTGCAAAGAAAATGAGTAGACCAATAAAAAAGATGAATTATTAAATGCTTGTTTCACTCATGTATTGATTCAAAAACAATAGAAGATACAACAGAAGTGCTGATACTTACATGGCTTTGTGAGTTCTAATTAACTATAACTTAAAATATACCTTCTACAAAGATCCATGTTTCTGACCACTTTGAAATGTAACACTGCCCTGAAATAAATAATTTGGTAGCATTTTCTACAATAAAGACTTCATATCTGAATCCTTACCCACTAAAAATCTATAAACAACCACTAAACATCTCTGAGGAATGTAGAAGAAGTAACTAGACTGTAACAACCTGGATTTTACCTGAATCACTATATATTTTCTATGGAGTTGGTACTAATTCTGAGTCCTAAATGTTCTTCTGTTTTTTACATCAGTGGCTTTATACAACATGGGCTATGTTTGCATGTTTGGTTTTTTGTTCATATTATATCCACTACAAACAAAAAGACTTTTGGCAGGTCACCATCCAGCACACTTCCATATTCTTTTTATAAAAAGAATCTTCTAATAATGCTTTTCCACTCCGTTTTGCGTTCCTGTACTGCTGGATTCATCATCCAGTCCTATAATTCAGCTAAAACTATATTGTTTGGGCAATTTAATATATTACTTAAAATAGAATTTCATAGTTCCCACATCATTCTTATTACAACAGACTACATGACTTTATTTTTATTTATTTTATTTTAATTCCATTTATATCCCGCCCTTCTCCGAAGACTCAGGGCGGCTTATGTCAGTAAGCTCAAACAAATTTCTCAAACTACAATACAACAGACCAGCCAGATCCATTCTGTATTTTTACATTGCTTCTGGAAGACAATGAAACATTTACTGTACATAAAGTTTATTGCATAACTATGAAAATCTGTACTGCCTTCTCTGAACTACAGTAGTTCACATTAGTGAGATAAAGCACCTGAAGTTTGTTTGTTTTTTTAATATTGGTCTTCATATCTTTGTTCTAGAACAGTAACATCTGCTATGCAACAGAGTCAAGCAGGACAGGTTCTCTCTCATCATTCAGGGAGTATCAGTTATAGCAGGGGTTCCCAACCGGGGGTGCGAGAGGATATTCCAGGGGGTGCGAAAACTTGGATTTTCAAAATTATAGTGTATATGCATAATTTATTGCCATTATTTCAAACTTTTGTAAGGGATGCGAGAATATATCAGTTCTAGGGGTGTGGGGTATAGAAAAGGTTGGGAGCCGCTGAGTTATAGGGACATGGAAGCCTGCCTACTTTTTTGCTATCCCTTTTAAACCCTGCCCTGGACATTCACATTGCCCCTTTCCTATTAGAATTCAGAAATCTATTGACTTGGCTGCTCAACAAGCCCAGAAAGTTGGGTCCTCAGAAATGGTTTTTAACTGAGGGAAGGATTGCTACTGTTTCTAGGCTCTTTTATTGTGAATTTACGGGTTTGACTCTATTTTATTTTGCATAACTCCAAAGGGAGAATTGTTTACTACTCAGAAGTAGTCTGATTAGAGCAACCCCAAAGCCCTAATTAATTGATTAGATGGACAGATAGATTAAAAAATACAAAAATAACATTCTGTGAAGAACAATTTGGATAGAGGTTTTTTTTCACCACTTGTACTGACAGCATCATTCTTCTATCCTAAATATTATATCCGTATTTTCCTCCCTCTGTATACTGGATTACCAGTATCTTCATATAATGGAACTGCATTTATTGCTGACTATAACCAGTTTACAATATCTAACATAAGTAGAGGTTCACCCATATGCAATTAAATTCATAACTATGATATAAGATGCCATTATCTCTATTATGTTTTAGTATCATAGCTATCCCAGCTTTGTTTCTACATCAAAAAATTATATGATACTAATTGCTGATCTAAAAATCATTACATTTCACCATAGAAAAATATTAAATCCTTGGTCTGGATAAATTCTGGATCAGCAACTGGTTGATTTCACATATACAACACATTGATATGTTGTGCTTTCTTCTCTGTTAGTAGCCCATTTACACATTTTCCTCAGGTGTCTTTAAACTATTTTTCAAATTTTCAGCAAAATTACAATTGTATCTAAATGAGGCTTTAGTCATAGATATTCCTCTTGGGAAAAGATGAGCCATCTAGCATGGTTTTATAATGAAAAGCTATTATCAGAATGATTCTAAACTACAATTATAGCACATTTAGCCGCAACCACAGTAATTCATCTTAATGTTAGGAGAGGAAGCTGGTTGAATAAGCACTGATTAGGGGGGGAAAATCAGCTTTTTTGATATATTACTGTAGAGAAATTGCTGACAGATCAGTATTTTACATAACATCCCATGTTTGAAGATTTAGCAATCAAATAGAAACATGAGGCCCTAAAGTCCCCTCTTTAAGGATCAGTTCCCACAACCAGTTTACATTACATCAACCTGGAAGACATAAAGGAATTTTCTTTGAGGAAGCAAAATGGCAATTTATTACAAAAATATTTTATGCAGTTGTCTGACTGCTACTGCCTAACTCTGTTATGAGTAAAATATAAGCAATAAAATGGTGAAACAGTATTACTATATTTTTAAAGGAAGTAATCAAAAGACATATATACACAAATAACATATACACAAATTCTGGAAATTCTCTTTCTGTTAAGGAACACTGAGTGACAAAGTTGGTTTGAATGCCAAGACTTGTTTCTCTAAGTTTGTATTATCCACTCACCTAGCTTCTTATATAATGGTACTCAAATTTAAATATATTTGAGCTGATAGACATCAATGATTTGTTTGGTAACAAATACCTGGATTTCAAAAGAGGCTGCTTGACCCACTTCTTTAGTTTTCGTCGCCCAAATGAAGTTTTTGTATGATCCAAGATAGAAAAAAGACTGCCTTTGGTTTTCATATCAGTCTAAAATAATTATAGACATTTAAATTAATAAATTGGAGCACAAGTTCAATATAAAATATGAATCTGAAATAGAAAGCAACTCAAATTGTTAATTCTAGAGAGATGAATGCATTGTAGAAATATTTTTAGAAATACCAAATATAAAAACTGTCTCAAAAATCATACAGTCCAAGTTAAACATCTGCTTCCAATTTTTTCCCCTTTTAATTCCCTTAAAATAGTTTATACTGGTTATATACTGCAAAACTGTAATACTAGTGATACTTTATATACTTTTTAAAAGTCTATCATCAGCTTAGTTTTGTGTCTGAGAAGAGGGGAGATTAGGAGCTATGTAATGAATCTTACAAATCTAATTCACTAATTCCATGGCACAACTCGGTGGAATCATGTTCCATTTTTTCCACCTCTCTAGTCTGGGCCAACACAGACAGAACTTCAAAGCCCAAAGAATGACACCACTGTTAAAATCAAAGAACAGAGAGAAAAAGCAGCGCTTGATTTCTAGGAACCTCACCTTAGGAATTAATGTGCCCAGGACTTCAGCATCAATAATCACTTCCAATCAGTGCCAGCTGTGCTCAATAGAGGTCAGGAGTTTCAAATATATAAAACCTCTAAATTAGGGGTCTTCAAACTTGGCCCTTTTATGACTTGTGGACTTCAACTCCCAGAATTCCTCAGCCAATGTGCCTGGCTGAGGAATTCTGGGAGTTGAAATCCACAAGTCATAAAAGGGCCAAGTTTGAAGACCCCTGCTCTAAATAAAGTAAGGCACTGGAACATGTATGGTAGACTGACATAGAACTCTGTCAGTGTCTGTTAAGTTACAGACCGTACAGCTCAAAGTGCTGATCCTTGTTTCTGACTCTCAAATTTGTGACTTTTTATTGTACTGCTGATTCTACCATAAATAACTAATTCCTAATTGATTTTTTCAATTCTTTCTAAATATTTTCATTTCTAATCCATTTATTCATTTACTTTCTGATTCTTCCTCTATATATTCCTACATGTTGCATAATTTTAAAAAATGGTATAGGGTTTTGCCTGAAATGGTATAGGGTTTCCTGCCTGAGCAGGGGGTTGGACTAGATGACCTCCAAGGTCCCTTCCAACTTATTATTATTAAGATAATTATAGCTATTAATGTCTGATTTCTAATGTTTTAAGTTTACTTAATAGGTAATGAAAAATCCCTTTAATCTTCAAATTCCACTTCAGATTCATTCTCTTGCCTCTTTGCTACCAGATATAAACTTGGATTTAATCACAGACATTTCAGAAAAGTTAATGCACTGTGAATATCACCTTTCTTTTTCTTAAGGGCATTATTTTTAAGAACTGCTAGCTTCTAGGATGTGGCATTTGATTAAATTTTACTTAATTGAAAAATAAGTGAACTGTATATATACATTAAAAAGGACTGGAAATAATAATGTAAAATTTAATTCACAAAGCACATAAATACATAAAGTAATTCTTCCTTACTTGATTCCGCAAGATTTCAAGATTCTTTAACGTAGCTCCATTTAGTGTCATATATTCATCTTCACTTGATAACTTCTTAAAATTACTTAAAGAAAAAAAATCATAGTAAAGCTCCAAACAGTCACTGGCACTCTAAAAATAGCCCTTAACTTTATACTTTGCAAGAAAAAAACAATAAATTCAGAGAAATAGTTATGAAAGAACATGTGATTCATTTTACTTAATACATTAAAACTGCCATTTCCATCAATACATACATTGACATTAAAAAACCTTAATTATTCTAATAATTTAAAATTCATTATAATTTTTCAAAATTTAGTGATGCTAGTGACTTTTTTTAGGTAGATATCATGTTTCATATATCATTCCTATATATTTCCATAGTGCGCAGTGGTTAGAATGCAGTATTGCAGGCTAAGCCTGCCTATAGCTAAGAGTTCGATCCGGACTGGCTCAAGGTTGACTCAAGTCTTCCATCCTTCTGAGATGGGTAAAATGAGGACCCAGACTGTTGGGAGCAATATGCTAACATTTGTAAATCAGTGCAAAGCACTATCAAGTAGTATATAGGTTGAAATGCTATTGCTATTGATTTTCATAGTAAAATTAAATGGCTTCATAGAGGAGTTAACTGAGCTAATTTACTTCATATGGGATTGAAGACAATTGATTCTAAGATACACTCATGCTAAGCCAAAGACATTGTGAATCTAAAATCAGAAATCAAGAATTAAAAGGCAAAGCTAGTAAACTCACAACTGAAGAGGAAAGGAAGAAGACTGCCCTAAGGACATCTTAAGACAGAGATTCTTCCAGAACTTAGAAATGTCTGATTGAATGTTATGACCCAGGTGGTCAAGGCAAGGCAAGCCTCTAGAGAGTTCTTTATTTCTCTTAACAAATGTTCCAGCCAATGGCCCTCCAACATCCAGTAAGGCTCCATCCTCACGCTACTCTGAAGGCAGCCACCCTCAGTCCCCCAAACAACAGCCCCTTTAGTACAAAGAAAGCCCACAGAATAGGAGCATGCTCACAGGGTAAGATCCAGGAGTCCAAGTCTAATCCACTAGGCAGGGTCCAGGCACAAGACCAGGGCAGTCCTCAGGACAAGAAACAGGTCCCAAAAAAGAAGCAGTTACAAAGCCCCAGTGAAGCAAAGGCCAAATGTAGGCCACCAGAAAGGGGTAAGGTCCAAAACAAAATGCAAAGAGCAATCTTCCAAGCAAGGCAAGGCAAACAGCAACAAACATAAGGGAAATGTCAGCCAAAGTAACTCCCACACAGCTTCTCCTTAAGTTACTCCCCTCCAGGTGTTCCTTGTGATACTCCCCCCCCCCAGTATCCTTGCTACCTGTCATGCCTCCGTCTGAACCTGAATCTGAGGAGGAACATGAGCTGGAACAGGACCCTATGGAGGCCGAGGGAGAGGTGTCTGTGGCTTCAGAGGAATGCGGGGAAGAGCAGGCTGAGGCAGGCCAGGACCCTTCAGGATTGGGACAGGACGAACAGGGGAGTTCAGGCGATGAGCAAGGCCCACGCCCACCTGATCCTAGAGC
Source organism: Vipera berus (assembly GCF_964194415.1). Taxonomy (NCBI): domain Eukaryota; kingdom Metazoa; phylum Chordata; class Lepidosauria; order Squamata; family Viperidae; genus Vipera; species Vipera berus. The sequence continues at coordinate 35,804,844 of NC_138203.1, read as the reverse complement.
ATGGAGAGTGGAGAGGAGGGAACAATGCAAGCAGGCTCAGTTACTCGGGAGGAGAGCGTCCTCCTGGGAGTGAATCCTGGGAGTGTTGTGTATTGTTGCTGATCTCTTGTTCTGTGACTCCTGTTTGGAAACCTGGAAACCTTGACTATTGGACGGACTGACTGACCGCATTGATTGAATGTTTAAAGACCTCGGACTGTATTTCAGATTCTCTCTTTTGAAAACCGCTCAGGCAAGCTTGGATTCAAACGCACTTGCTGGGTTTTTGTTTTCTTCCTTGTTATCTCTATGGCCTTGAGTACATTCTTATGCTAATCAGATTGTATTGAAACTACTTTCAGCCAGAGTCGGCTGAAAGGGTGGGTGGGTGTTCTTTGCCGAGGTTTGCCAGCAAATGTGGGAGCATTTGGAGCAATTAAAGAACTGTTTGAATTGCCAGCTGACTGCCTTGCTGTGCCTGGGTCATCACATGACCCTTCTCTGGGCTTGCCTACACTCCACTCTCCTCGCCCTTGGATCAGTGGAGTAGGCTGCCTATCAGCACCACTGCCAGTAAGCAGCCGATCCACCCCTGTGTCTGTGCAGGTGGGCAGCTCTCCATCTGGTCAACCCCAATGCCTGAGAAGCCTGGGACAGCATCGTCCTTAGCTCCTGACATGCCTTCCCTGTCGGGACAGTCCCATCTCCAACTCTTCCTCCTCCTCTTCCAAACTGGCCTCTGAGGGGGCCATGACAAGCAAGATCTTTAATAATCAATAGTTCTTCCTGTCTTTGGGACTTTGGCAAATTATCTAAATCAGGAGCTTTTATTCAGCTAAATTTGAAAACCTGATATAATGAGAAGAAATTAAATCTTTTTCATAGATGCCTTAAGAAGCAAAAAAATAAAGATGAATGTGAGGTTTTGCCAGCACATATGTCACTTGAATTCTGTACCATTAGAAACAGCAGACTCATCTAGCTATTTTTCAAAATTAGTTAGCTCTGTAGATCTTTTGTTTTCCTACCAAGTTCTTTATTATAGTCTGCACAGTAAAAGATCTTGTGCTTTTGTTTCGCTTCAGCAGTCTGGCTAAATATCACCTACGTACTTAATAATACCTATTATTTATTACCTATTAATACCTATTATTTATTAAGGTATTAATTCAGTGATACTTTTATTCCTCTATTATAATGGTGCTTTTTGTTGTTACTTTTTAATATGCTTTTAATATTGCTTTTTTCTGACATACTAATGGATTGACAATGAAGATTTGCATATGTGTGTATTTGCCTTTGAGTCATTCTTGACTATCAGCAACTACATAGGCAAGTTCATGCAGTTTTTTGGCAGTATTTTCAGAAATGATTTGTACTAACATTGCTGTCATGAATTTGCAACAATAATTTACAAATTGCACTGAAGGATATAGATACTGATATAGATATAAGGTATACACTGTGTATGTAAAACTACTTCTAAATATAAGTTTCATGGATATCACAATTACAGTGCACTTATTTTGTAAAACAATATTTGCTATAGTATGTAAACAACGGTTTTAATTATCTAAAATTAAAACTACTTACCTGGGGTTGTAGAGTATCTTCTCTAAATTAAATTCTTTAAGATACAAGATTACAGCAGCCAAGGAGCACAACACTGATTTATCGAACTTTAAAATCTGGGACAATGCTTGAGAACCTGGAAAAATGTTCAGTCATAATCCAGCAATTAAAATGCAATTTGTTTTAATAAAATTCCACTCTACTGGGTATTATTACACCTTTCAGCACCAGTTTGTAGCCAGTTCTCCAAAGTGGCATCTTAATAAAGCCTATCACTGAATCATTTCCTGGCTACCGAAGAGCTATGTTCCTACAGTTACCTTTTCTTGGATTTTTACTGAATTCATTTATTTACTGACTGTAAAATACTAACAAATTAATTTTATATCAAATTGATTTCTAAAAACATTTCTAAAAAACAGACAGGATTCCCAATGCTGTTACTTTGTTCAGAAACAAATAAGGATTGTTCAAATTACTAGTGTAAAGTTGAACTTTTGAACTAACTTTACATTTTGATTTAAGGCATTGCTAACTTAGAATTAATTTTTACAGTTCAAAAAAACAGGAAATAATATTTTTTTCTACTAAAACACTGTTGTTTGAAAAATAAATAATATATAAGTACATATATTCATCTTAAAAACTATTTAACTTCATAAATATAAACAAATATTTTATAAATGTCAAACTAACATGACACAAAGAAGTTTTACAAAATAGTCATGTCACCTGTAATATATACAACTGTTAATCAAATAAATCTTTTTGGATTAGGTACCTGTGCCATCAAGTTTTTGACTGCCATAGAAATCTGTAATCATCTTAAAAGCACTTCCGTACTCAAAATGTTCATTTTTCATTCTTTCAATTCGTATTCTGTCATCTTGCAAACTGTAAAAAATAGACATTTTTAACTTTACTATGCTGTTACATACAGCTAAACAATAGCAAAAGCTCTCCATACTGTACTTCAATGTTCACAGAAATGGATCAAATTAATGACTATTTTTATCAACTGAAACTTTTAAAATCAAGCTGGTTTGTAAGGTGACCTTAATATTTACATTTCTAAAAGAATGACAGTAATTGTACTATTATTTTGTTAATTTGACTAACCTGATGTGTAAGACTCAAGATAGGAACATCTTGTTACCCAAATTGCTTTCACACCACTGAAATGAAAGCCTTTTTTTCATTTGTAAAATAAATGGTGCCAGGTATTAGACTATCTCCTGAAAGGTCCCTCTTCTGACCAGTAGCCAGCTAGATTTTAGAAGCTAAGACATACTTACATGGTTGGGCAAAAAGAGTTTTGTCATGTTTGTTATTTTTAATGATTTTTGAACATTATGCTTAACATTGAATTCAAAGAAGTCCAGAAAATATTTACTGACAAAGGTATCAATGTAATCAATCAAAGCGGGGATTTTGACTTTTCATACATATGAGAGATAAAGATTCATGAACAGTAATTATGTATGTCTGGTCCTCAAATGAAACCAATATTAATTAAATGTTTGCACGTGGAGATTCATGAACAGTAATTATGTATGTCTGGTCCTCAAATGAAACCAATATTAATTAAATGTTTGCATCACAATCCTATTTGAACTAGGTCCAGAAGAAACCACTCAGTGGAAAGACATTTTGGAGCCACAGAAGATTCAATACCAAAAAGAGAACTTGGAAATTATGCAGTAATCCAAAGTCACTTTGAAACATTTCATCACAGGAGCTTTAAGTTACCCATTTGCCATTTATTCTACCATCAAAACTTCAAGAAATGAAAAATGTTGAAAATTCTGGCCTAACACCGCTGAGAAGACACAAAACAGTTAATCCAGAATACAAAAATTATGGCCTGTTACTAACAGGTCTCCACTGATGACTTGCTCTTAGAACTATTCCTTGGGTCCAGAATTAAAAATAAGTTACTACAATTATGAAAGGACAACAGAAACAGATCTTAATGCCATATAGTGGCTGTACAGAGTTTTGCAGTCCAGTTCTGGCTCACTCCAATAATCCTTAATTTTAATTATGCTCTACCAACAAGACCCAGACTACTATAAAAGATAAGGATTACAATCATATGGTGAAGCTGTGGGATAAATTTGACTTGTGCTTAAGTTAACAATTAGACTCAGTTTGACATTTTTACACTTTTGAACTATTCTTCCAATTATACCAAAAACCTGTATTTCTACAAGAAGAGGAAAGAAAAGCAAATTTTACCTGAATAATTGTTAACATTACAAATAATAATGCAGAAAATAGATAAAGAGACAAGTTCCTGGATCATTTGAAAACTAGTACTGTAGAAGTTTAAAATGCAAAGAAGAAACATAAGAAGAGACTCTTGAAAAAAACATACTGTAGTATAGAACTTTGTTACTCCTCGCGTATACAGATAGAGAACTGAAGGAGGCAACAGATAATCTGGTTTAACAAGTAAAAGAACAAATAAAACACCATGAATGGAAATATGAGCATTTACTGGATTTTCATATGCTATGATATAGTTCTACCAGCAATATCTCTACAACTAATGAATACCAAACACAAATTATTGAATATCAACATTTAAGATAAAAGATTCCACTAATAGTTATTATTGAAGTTTTACCTAGAACTGAGGAAAATAAATTTTTGTTTGTTTGTTGTTTTTTTAACGCTTTTATTTCATTCCCAGTACAGTAGTATCTATGATTGATGTTCTTCAAATGGCAATGTTCAACTAATTATTTTCTGCAAACTGCACACCCCTGGAATGCAAGATATAGTTCTCTATCATACAATTGGTTTTTACCTAACCTTTTTCATGAGAAGGGAAAATAATATCCTTACCTACAACTTTTAAAGTTTTTTTCTTGAACACATTTTTCTAAGTTATTTCTTTGTACAGATATCTTTGTACTATGGAAGCACTGCTTTATTTCAGTAGTCTGTATAGAAATCTACATTCACTTCCTGTGGAAACCACCCCTGAATAAGATTATAACCAGTTTCAGCCCCAACTTGAACAAGATTTGTAAGTCCCCTCCCCCTCTCTTTAATTTTTTGCAATGCTACAAAATAAAGTATCTATTTTAAAGTCCTCTACATTTACAAAAGACAAAATTCCTAAGCAATGTAATTCATGTTGCTTCAATGCTTCAATATTTTGGGAGATTACAGGTACAATAAAAAAAATTCTTAAACCTGAAAGGAAAACTTTTAAGCAAAATAAATAAATAATATTTAACATGAAATGGAGATCTAAAATAATTTCTTAGGTCATATATTTTTCACATTCTCTCTTTGAACCAAAAGGTTTAAGCATTTGGAAACCAATGAATTAGAGGACTGAGTGAGCACTCAATTTTGATTTAAGACGTGGAAGAATAGCAATAACAATACAAACATGTAGCCATAGACTAAAAGATTATGTCATGATTCCCCTAATTATAAAACAAACTGCTTTTATAAAAGAAAAAAACTTGTCCCCCCCCCACAACAATTCCAGGTCTCTGCCACTGGTATTAAAGACCACAACAACTTTGTGTCAGTACTAGAATTATTCAGATACAAAACAATATAAATAGCCTGAGCTAAATCAGACCTTCCCAACCTTCTCCAGTTGTGCTGAATTTCAATTCCTAAGATTGTTACTAGCATGGAGTTAACCTTTGAAAGATAACAGGTTGTGGAAGGCTAACTGAAACATCAAATAAGTAGAGATAATGAACAGACAGGGAATTTTCTATGTGATTCTAGCACAGCATCTCCAAATGAATATCTTGAACTCTGTTGCAGCCCAAGGCCTACTTGAAACAGCTTTTGTGGGACTTCCGGTGGCTCCGCGGCGACGGAGGGAGCCTTCCCGGGCTGCCCGCGGCTCAGCTGTTGTTTTTTTCGCCCGAAACAGCGCCGATCAGCTGTTCGGGTGAATCCGAAGCCCCCTCCTCGGGAGAAGAGGAGGGGGCGAGCTCCCAGGTAGGGGTAGAGTTCTCCAGGGCCGCCTGAGCTTATGGCTTGGGCGGCTGAAGGATTGAACTCCCCCGTAGCCTGGGCTGCTCCCAGCTGGCCGTCGCCTCTGCTCCTGACTTCTTGGAGCAGAGCCAGCCGTCTGCGACCACCCCTGCCTGAAGGAATGACTATGATTTAAAGGAGCAGGCAGAGCGATACAAGAGGAAATGGTAAAGAGGATTACTATGTTTTACTCTCCAGCTTGATGGACTTTTTTGGATTACAAATCTGAAGTGAAAGTGCGTCATATTTGGTAAAAGATGGCGGCTAAACCACCCCCTAAAACTCTTCGGAGTGCTGGAACTTCTCCCGTGCAACAATCATTATTGCAGGCGCTGCATCCTCCTGATGTATTGACATCAAAGGACTTACAAGATGCTCTTGAAAAACATACCCAGGTAATTTTGGAATCAATTAATATTAGATTTGCACAGATGGAGGAGAAATTGGAGAAATTGGAGGAGAGAATGGAGGAGAGGATGGAACAGAAGCTCAAAGCGATGAGGGTAGACATCTTGACTTCAGTGTGTAAAGTGGCTCGGTGTGTGGAAGAATTGGAGGAAAAGCTAGAAGACTTGACTCAAAAGAATGCTATATTAGAAGCAAAAGTATTGGAGAATGAAAATAAAATGGAAAAGGAACTGTGTCTTGCTCAATATTTCCAGATGCAGTTTGCCATTAGAATTAGAGGCTTAAAGGAGAATACTAAGGAAGATCTAAAGCAGCTGGTTTCTGAGATCTAAAGCAGCTGGTTTCTGAGGCTTTTGAAATAGTGTTGAAACAGCCAGCATCTGAAATAAAAGGAGGCATGGACAAAGTGTTTCGTGTGAATTCATGGATTGCCAGACAGAGGAAGTTGCCTAGAGATGTGGTGGTATATTTTGCAAAAAGGGAAACTAGAGATGAAGTTATACAAGCTGCTTATGATACTAAAGTTATGATTGCTAATCAAGAAGTTTTGGTCTTAAAAGAAATTCCTCCAAAGATTCTAAGGAGAAGGAAGGATTTTACATTTCTTGTGCAAGAGCTCAAGCAACGAGATATAAGGTTCAGATGGGAGATCCCAGTGGGGTTGATGGTGACGCATGAAGGTAAAAAGTACCGTTTGGTTACTGTGATGCAAGCGCGTGATTTCTACAATAATGTTTTAAATGCAACGCCATTAACACTTTTGGAAGCTGGAAAGGGATCTGGAGAAGGAGTGCATCAAGAGGCCGAAGATGGTCAGATAGAAGACAACGGTGTTGGAGGAGATCAAGATACAACCTCGTTGGATGAATCTATAAAACAGAGGGTGACGCGTGCTGCTGCAAAACGATCTAAGAAGAGAAAGTAGCAGGAATCGCAGAAGTCTTTGGAACTTTTACGATATAGTCAAGTAGTCAAGTAGGGGAGGGGGGAAAAGATTTGGGTGTAGACGCAATATATTTTTATATTTGGTGGTTTTGTGGAAAGGGTGAGCTTTTTTGGATTAAAGTTCAAGTTTTGTTTGCAATCTTTTTTTTTTTCTTTTTTGTTGTGTTTGGAATAATTATAGATGTGGTACTGGAAGAGGAATGGTCGATTACAGAAGAGTTGACTTTAAAGTTTTTTGATTTGGGATCCTTGGTTAATTTGGAAAATTATTTGTAAGAAGGTTATATCATGGAATGGATAAAATGGATGGAGTTTATTTAGGATAAGTATAGGGTTGAGAAGGGTTTTTTTTTTTTTTTTTTTTTCTTTTTCCTTTTTTTTGTTTTTAATATATGTTTAATACTATTACCCCTTCATGGATTACTGCCTTGTCGTGGCGAAGGGGCTTGCGTAATTCAATGAAGCTATGAGCTATGCCGTGAAGGGCCACCCAAGACGGAAAGGTCATAGCAGAGAGTTCTGACAAAACGTGATCCACTGGAGAAGGAAATGGCAACCCACTCCAGTATCTTTGCCATGAAAACCCTATGGACAGTACCAAAAGGCAAAACGATATGACGCTGGAAGATGAGCCCCTCAGGTCGGAAGGCGTCCAATATGCTACTGGGGAAGAGCAGAGGGCTAGTACTAGTAGCGCCAGAAAGAATGAAGCGACTGGGCCAAAGCCGAAAGGACGCTCAGCTGTGGATATGTCTGGTGGTGAAAGGAAAGTCCGATGCTGTAAAGATTCTTTCTCCATAGGAACCTGGAATGTAAGATCCATGAATCAAGGAAAGCTGGACGTGGTCAAACAAGAGATGACAAGACTAAACATCGACATCTTAGGTATCAGCGAACTAAAATGGACAGGAATGGGTGAATTTAATTCAGACGACCATCAGGTATACTACTGCGGGCAAGAATCCCTCAGAAGAAATGGAGTAGCCTTCATAGTCAATAAAAAAGTAGGAAAAGCAATACTGGGATACAACCCTCAAAATGACAGAATGATCTCAGTTCGAATCCAAGGCAAACCATTCAATATCACAGTAGTCCAAGTCTATGCCCCAACCACCAGTGCTGAAGAGGATGAAATTGACCGGTTCTATGAAGCCCTACAGCACCTTATAGAACTAACACCCAAAAATGATGTCCTTATCATCATGGGAGATTGGAATGCTAAAGTAGGAAGCCAAAAGATAACTGGAATAACAGGCAAGTTTGGCCTTGGAGTACAAAATGAAGCAGGGCACAGGCTGATAGAATTTTGTCAAGAGAATACGATGGTCATAGCAAACACTCTTTTCCAACAACCCAAGAGACGGCTTTACACATGGACATCACCAGACGGTCAACACAGAAATCAGATTGACTATATGCTCTGCAGCCAAAGATGGAGAAGCTCTATACAGTCAGTAAAAACAAGACCAGGAGCTGACTGTGGCTCAGACCATGAGCTTCTTGTTGCAAAGTTTAGGCTTAAATTAAAGAAAGTAGGGAAAAGCGCTAGGCCAGTCAGGTATGAATTAAATCATATCCCTGTTGAATATACAGTAGAGGTGACAAATAGATTTAAGGAATTAGATCTGATAGACAGAGTGCCTGAAGAACTATGGACAGAGGTTCGCAACATTGTACAACAGGTAGCAACCAAAACCATCCCAAAGAAAAAGAAATGCAAGAAAGCAAAATGGCTGTCTGAGGAAGCTTTGCAAATAGCTGAGGAAAGGAGGGAAGCGAAAGGCAAGGGAGAAAAAGAAAGATACGCCCAATTAAATGCAGAATTCCAAAGAATAGCTAGAAGAGATAAGAATGCCTTCTTAAATGAACAATGCAAAGAAATAGAAAAAAACAATAGAATAGGGAGGACCAGAGATCTTTTCAAGAAAATTGGAGAGATGAAGGGAACGTTTCATGCAAAAATGGGCATGATAAAGGACCAAAATGGCAGGGACCTAACAGAGGCAGAAGAGATTAAGAAGAGGTGGCAAAATTACACAGAAGAACTATACAAGAATGAGCTTAATGTCCCTGATAATCACAATGAGGTGGTCACTGAGCTCGAGCCAGACATCCTAGAATGTGAAGTGAAGTGGGCCTTAGAAAAGCTGAGCAACAACAAAGCTAGTGGAGGTGACAGTATTCCAGCTGAGCTATTCAAAATCTTAAAAGACGATGCAGTAAAAGTGCTTCACTCAATTTGCCAGCAAATTTGGAAAACTCAACAGTGGCCACAGGATTGGAAAAGATCAGTTTACATTCCAATTCCAAAGAAAGGCAGTGCCAAAGAATGTTCAAACTATCGCACCATTGCACTCATTTCTCATGCTAGTAAAGTTATGCTTAAAATTCTACAAGCTAGACTCCAGCAGTATGTGGATCGAGAACTACCAGAAGTACAGGCAGGATTTCGAAGAGGCAGAGGAACTAGAGATCAAATTGCTAACATACGCTGGATCATGGAGAAAGCTAGAGAGTTCCAGAAAAACATCTACTTCTGCTTCATTGACTATGCTAAAGCCTTTGATTGTGTGGATCATAACAAACTCTGGCAAGTCCTTAAAGAGATGGGCATACCAGACCATCTTATTTGTCTCTTGAGAAACCTATATGCAGGCCAAGAAGCAACAGTGAGAACTGGACACGGAACCACTGATTGGTTCAAAATTGGGAAAGGAGTCCGGCAAGGCTGTATACTGTCGCCTTGCCTATTTAACTTATATGCAGAGCACATCATGAGAAAGGCAGGGCTAGATGAATCAAAAGTTGGAATTAAGATTGCCGGAAGAAACATCAACAACCTAAGATATGCAGATGATACCACTCTAATGGCAGAAAGTGAAGAGGAACTAAAGAGCCTCTTGTTGCGAGTGAAGAAGGAGAGTGCAAAACTTGGGTTGAAACTAAACATTAAGAAAACCAAGATCATGGCATCTGGCCCTCTCAATTCCTGGCAAATAGATGGGGAAGAAATGGAGGTAGTGACAGATTTTATTTTCCTGGGCTCCAAGATCACTGCAGATGGGGACTGTAGCCAAGAAATAAAAAGACGCTTGCTCCTGGGGAGGAAAGCCATGGCAAATCTAGACAGCACACTAAAAAGCAGAGACATCACCCTGTCAACAAAAGTGCGTATAGTCAAGGCTATGGTCTTCCCAGTTGCAATGTATGGCAGTGAAAGCTGGACCATAAGAAAGGCTGAGCGCCAAAGAATTGAAGCCTTTGAACTATGGTGCTGGAGAAGACTCCTGCGAGTCCCTTGGACTGCAAGGCGATCAAACCGGTCAGTCCTAGAGGAGATCAACCCTGACTGCTCTTTAGAAGGCCAGATCCTGAAGCTAAAACTCAAATACTTTGGCCATCTAATGAGAAGGAAGGACTCACTGGAGAAGAGCCTAATGCTGGGAAAGATTGAGGGCAATAGAAGAAGGGGACGACAGAGAATGAGGTGGCTGGATGGAGTCACTGAAGCAGTAGGCGTGAGCTTAAATGGACTCCAGAAGATGGTAGAGGACAGGAAGGCCTGGAGGAACATTGTCCATAGGGTCGCGATGGGTCGGACACGACTTCGCAACTAACAACAACAACAATACTATTAAGGTTTGTTCCATTCTATATAAGCTAGAGAGTGTCCTTTTCTTATTCTAGGTTTTTTTTTATATATATATTTAATATTGTTAAGGTTTGTTTTATCCTATATAAGCTAGAGAGTGATGGATTTTAGAATTTATAGTTGTTAGTATATGGTTGCTTAGGTTTGCTTTTTTTTATATATATATATACCTTGTATTCAGCTCTGGGAAGTAGGGGGGGGAGGGGGGGAGGTAGGGGGGGGGAGGAGGGAGGGGGGAGGAGGGGAGGTAGGGGGGGAGGAGGGAGGGGGAAGGGGGGTTTTTTAAAGGAAAATTGTATTTTAAAACTTTTCAATAAAAAAAAAAAAACAATTCCAGGTCTCTGCCACTGGTATTAAAGACCACAACAACTTTGTGTCAGTACTAGAATTATTCAGATACAAAACAATATAAATAGCCTGAGCTAAATCAGACCTTCCCAACCTTCTCCAGTTGTGCTGAATTTCAATTCCTAAGATTGTTACTAGCATGGAGTTAACCTTTGAAAGATAACAGGTTGTGGAAGGCTAACTGAAACATCAAATAAGTAGAGATAATGAACAGACAGGGAATTTTCTATGTGATTCTAGCACAGCATCTCCAAATGAATATCTTGAACTCTGTTGCAGCCCAAGGCCTACTTGAAACAGCTTTCAAACTGAGATTTCAGAATGTTAAAGATACATTACATTGGTCAGAATCCAATGGTTTTTAGAGGCATAAATAGCAGGTTATTTTCTAAAAACCTAATAGTCTTTAGTCTTGCTGTTGGGAGACAGGGAGAAAACACAGAGAACAATCAGATAAAAGGCAACTTAGCTCACAGTAGGAATGTGGGTGGGCCAAGGTGCTCAAGAGGCCATGGCCCTCAAGGAGCTTTCCCTAATTTAGGGGACTGTAAATGGGATGGTGAAAGAAATGCACTTTTAGACTTGCAAGATTCTGTTAACATGACCTTAACAATAAAGTTGAATTAGGTCATCTTGCAGTCTTTCCTGTCTGATGTACATCACAAAGCTAACAGTTCTCTTCTTCTCTTTCCTTCCACCTTCTCCAGCATTTCACAGACTTCTCCAGAGAGCCAGACCTTGCACAATGTCTGAAGTAGGATAATTTAGGACTAGTCATTTACATCTTGAGGAAGAAATATGGGTTGATTTATTTGACAAGTCTTCTCAAACACCAAAATTCAAAAATGTCAATACTCTTCCCTATCCTGCTTTTCAAAGTCTAACACTTGCTTCAACAGAATGTCACAGGAATATCGTGGCTTGCATAACTCTGATTATTTGTAGGTAAAAACATATTGAATCATTTGAATATCTTTTCCAAGCCCTTCATGGCTGTACTATCAAGTGCCAGTCTGCAGTATACTTTACCGTTCATAAGGTTAAAGGTAAAGGTTCCCCCGCACATGCATGCTAGTCATTTCCGACTATAGGGGCCGGTGCTCATCTCCGTTTCAAAGCCGAAGAGCCAGCGCTTGTCCGAGGGCATCTCCGTGGTCATGTGGCCGGCATGACTAGATGCCAAAGGCGCACGGAACGCTGTTACCTTCCCACCGTAGTGGTCCCCATTTTTCTACTTGCATTTTTACGTGCTTTCAAACTGCTAGGTTGGCAGAAGCTGGGATGAGTAACAGGCGCTCACTCTGTTACGCGGCACTCGGGATTCGACCCGCCAAACTGCCGACCTTCTGATCGACAAGCTCAGCGTCCTAACCCACTGAGCCACCGCGTCCCAAAAAGCAGAAGCTATCCTCCACCTCAATATCTTAACTGTCAATTCTAAGGCTGGTTGTTCTACCTGCTGTCATTAGTTGTTCTCCCTTATACAGATAGTTCTTGATTTACAACAGTTCATTTAATGACTGTCCAAAGTTACAATGGCACTGAAAAAAGTGACTTATGACTGTTTTTCACACTTACGACCAATGCAGCATCCCAATAGTCATGTGATCAAAATTCAGACACTTGCAACTAGGATGTATTTTTGACAGTTGCAGTGTCCTGCAGTCCTGTGATCCCTTTTTGCAACCTTCTGACAAGCAAAGTCAATAGGAAAGCCACATTCATTTAACAATCATGTTAGTAACTTAACTGCAGTGATTCACTTAAACATCTGTGGCAAGAAAGGTCATAAAATGAGGCAAATTCACTTAACTGTTTTGCTTAGCAATGAAGCGTTAGGCTCAATTGTGGTCGTACGTTGAGCACTACCCATATTTAATTTTAGTCCTAATTTTTCACTGTGCTTCTTGACCTTTATTATTTGAACTTACATACACACATAGCATACTATTTTAATAATTCCTTCTGTGGTATGAATAGAAGTTAAAAAATATAAATCTAGTCATGAGCAAACATTTCAAAAGTACATATCCTATGTATATAAAAAATATTTAAAATACATACATTGACAGAAAAATACTGAAAAAAGAAAGGACACTGGAGAATTAGTGGTGATAGTCTTCATTAATGGCTCAAAAGAATTTGTATGTAACCATTACATACAAGAATTGTTCTAGAAATCTCCATGACTTGACAATGCATTATCTTCATACTATGGAAGTAATATAGGACCTTTGATGAAGAACCCATTCTGTCCCAATAAATATTATCCTTATCTATACTTGAAGTAATAGCCATATAAATAAATATGAGATAAATGATAAGATTCCAAATCAGAAAACCTAGTACACCATTAAATGATTACTTATTATCAATAAAAAGGTCAAGAAAGATACATATAAGGACTTGCTCATTTCTCATACCTACAAAAATCTGAACAGGATTTAAAGTAATGTTTTAAATAAATAAATAAATAAATAAATGTAAAATTGTTCTACTATGCAGAGGCTTACCATACAGAAGTTATTCTGATTATAAGCTTCTCGGTCTGATCTGACACATCTCTAGGAAGAATAATCTCAACTGGCTGCAGGTGTAGTATTAGATTTTCCAACTCTAAACGAGCTACAGAATCTTGAAAACTGTCAAACAGAACCTCTCCTGTAGTAGGCTGGACCGCCTAAAAAAAGAATACAGCAACTTCTTAAATTATTTTCCAGATAGAGAGTTTAATAAACCAACATATAAAATGATTCTAAAGAATGTTTATTTTTGATTTATATGAACAAATGTCCATATAATGTAGCTATTAGTCTTCAGACATACAGATGTCTCAAGGTATTTGCCAGAAGTATTTAGCAATCAAGCATTCAATTGACCTAAGACAGTATTAAGGTGACTTCATTAATTTTTCAAAACTGCTAAACCAGTGAATATGGTATAGTTCATATTACACACTTGTTTCATATTTGTACTAAAACGTGGTTTTTATTTACGATCCTGCTTTTAGTTAGTTTCATCAAATTCCAAATTCTGGGATCCAGTATTTATTTGTTTGTTTGATTGTTAAATTTATTTGCTACCTATCTCGCTGTAGGGCTACTCTAGGAGGTTTTGGTGTTGCTCAAGATGCCATTTTATAGATATGTTGGATTATGACTTAAATGAAGCTTAGCTAGCTAAGTCAATGATCTTTCTGTAATCTAACAAGTGACATGAGAGGTAAAATCTGTTGGGGAAGTTGGCATAAACTGTCAAACTTTAATAATTCCCCAGATTTTCTTATATAAAATTGGGTTTGACCTGAGTTAATTCCACTTTTTTTCTGCTGAATGGAACAAGACTTCAGTGGAATGTATCAGCCCTTACCAATCTATAAAAGCTATATATAAAACCAAACAACCAACCTGGGTTGAATGTACTACTCCTTGTATTATACTACTCTGTATCATCTCTTAGAATGCAATATTTCCACTTTTTCTTCCCACTATCAGTCTCCCCAAAACTATTTCAAAAAGATTGGGCAAAGGGATCGGTTTGGAGCATAGGTGAGAAGAACTGACAAAATAACCCTAACCTTTCAGTCCGTCTACCTATAACCAACCCATTCCTAAAGGTACCCTGACCCTTAAAGTGTTTGTGGAACCAAGAGAAATGAAACCGCTAAGAAAGTCCCCTTCATTGATGGTGCTGCACTAAAGCAAAACAAATTGCAGTGGTACCTCATTAATTGGTTTCTGGGAGGTGAGGTGAGTACCAAAAATGATGAGTATCAAACACATTTCTCCAATAAGGAATTATGTACTGAGTCACAGGGTAACCAACACCAACCAATTCTAGCTTGTGCATTGAGTACCAAACAAAGAGTACCAGGACAAAATGTTCACATCAAAATGCGTTGAGTACTAAATTGTATTTGGATTAAAGTACAGTTGGATACATTGTGAACAATTACAATTTCTAAAGCTAAAATTATAAATAAAAACTCTTTAGAAGTGCTTACCACTATGCCTAAAACAATGTTCTGATTCTTATGGTTTAAATTTTCTTTATTTTCAGAGATGCAGAGAAGATAATTATCCCAGACATTAGAAGAGATTTCCTCAGCCTCCACTGAATTATCTAATTTCAACAGGGGATTCAAATGTATCAAGTGTTAAAGGAAATTAATTCTTTATGTACTTTTTACATAACCCAGATACAATATGCTGGTCTGAAACTTTTACAAGGACATTTTGTGAAGATTTTGTTTTCTATCTAGTAAGGATGGAAATTCTACATTATTAAAGTAGAAAAGTGTGGGTTTTTTCCAATTTATTTTACAAACCTCTAAATGTTGTTCCCTGTATCACTTTTTTTAAAAAAACAAGAGTATCCAAATGATTCATTTTTATTTTTATAGATTTGTTTTTATTTTTAAGCCCCCCCCAAATCATTTGTCCCCTAGCCCAGTGATAAACTTTTTGATGCAAATAGAATTAAAGTTAAGAACACATCACATCCATGTAATAAGTTTTGTACAATAATCTATATAATAAAATGCTATTTTAATACATAGAACAACACAACAGGAAAACCATCTTTCCTAATATGGGCAAATTTGAGGCAAAACAGAAAAAGCAGGTATAAATGTAACTAGAAGAAAAAAACAGTATATTTCATACTAACAAGAGTTGCAGGAAAATAAATGTTATCAAAATAATTTAACATCCATAATAAAAGGATATCTTCTCCTAGAAATGTAGCTTTTGTATACAGTGAAGTTAATTTTCGGGTAAAAAGAGAGCTTTTGTTCTCTCCAACAGCCTTCAAAGCAGCAGTTTCCATTTGTTTTACAACTCCTACCTGCAAGAGAAGCAGAAAACATGAAGCACTGAAAAACATTACACAATATATACACACACACACACACACACACACAAACAAATACTGAATTATTTTGACTTAATTATTATTAACTCCATCATTGCTGGTCCTGAGTCCGAATGAGAAAGAAGGAGGGTTGAGTGTTGGGCTATATAGCTTCTGTAGCTATAACCACTACAGAAACAGCAAGAAGAATAGCAAGAAAATTTAATCAACCAGGTGAGAATTCTGTTTCTAGCCATATAACTTATATGATGACACTGGAACAAACTGGCAATGAGGTCTGGTGCCAGAAGTCGAAAACGATCTTCTCAGCCAGGAATATCACAAGAATTGGGACACGGAATGTGAAAACATTACATCAGGTTGGATGATCTGCTCAATTTCTGTGGATTTTTGATGACTACAAGCTAGACATCTTAGGCATCAGTGAAATCAGGTGGACAGAGAGTGGCCTAATTAATAGTAATGACAAGAGCATCTTATATGCAGCCCTGAAGAGCAGCATGAACACAGGGTAGGGCCTCGTTTTGAGAGAACAAGAAACAGAGGCACTCATTGGCTGGAAACTGGTCAGCGATAATTACAGCTCACTTTGTACATGGCATGTCAAAGCAGCCATTCTTTAAGCCAACAACTCAGATGATATGACAAAGGACAAATTTTATGAACAACAACAAGATACCTTTGACAGCATTCCAAATTATGACTTAAGAGTCCTGACTGGCAATTTTAATATCTGAACTCAGTTTAGTGAAAATGGAAACAAGTGACATCCTTCTGTGACTTTGGACTTTGTGTTGGAAACACATACTTGAAGCATTGACAAATTCATAAGATAACCTGGCGATCACTGGATGATCAATCCTTCAATGAAATTTATTTTATTTGTATTAGTCAGAAGTGGAGATCGTCTCTCCATGATACAAGAACATACCCCAGAGGGGTCTGGATTTACCAGATTTGAAACTGCGTTTTGTTGCATGCTGTTTGGTTTGGTTAAAAGAGTGGGTGAACCTCCAGAATAAGAGGCTGCTTGATTTGAAAGGCCATGAATTAAGGTTTGAATGGCATAGGTATAAGGGCAAAAATAAAAGTTCAGTTTCAAAAACAAAAACAGCCCATATCACAAAGACCATTTGCAACAGTGAAACTCAAGGATCATACTATTGCCAATTTTGTTTGCTTTAGAACTGTGAAACTGTTTTGGTGTTCTTGAGGAAGCAGAGGATGCAGAAGACAGATGGAACAACTTTAGAAATACCATTATAGATTGTGCCCAAAATATCATTGGAAAATGATGAGGAAAACAGAAGGAACAGTGAATTCAAGATAAATCATGGAAGCTGATTAATGAAAGGAAAGTTATACAACTAAAACAAGACTGGACTAAAGATACAGATGAAATGGTAAAATCAAACCAGAAATATATAGAGCTTAACCAGACAGTGAAAAGAAGTTGCCGGAAAGGCAAGAAAGAATGCTTGGAATGGAAAGCATTAAGATACAATAAGCAGCCAAACGGAATGATTCCAAAAGCCTTTATTACATCACTAATGAACTTGTTGGAATGAAGAACATCTCCAGTGTTTCACTCAAGAATAAGAATGGAAAGCTTCTGGTCACCCAAGATGAGAAAAATAAAAGATGGGCTGAACACTTCCAGGAAACTCTTAACCAGGCAAACCTGCCCACTATATACAATTTTAATGAAGAGTGTGCCCAACAAGAGCTTCAGATGAATACTGGTGAAATTACAATTGAAAAAGTAGAGATGGCAATTAGAAACCTTAAAAACAATAAGAAGCTCACTTATCAGATGAGATAACCATAGAGCTCTTAAAACATGGTGGCCAGGTTACAATAAAAGAATAACATTGTTTAATAAATGTTGGCAAAATGATGTAGTTCCAGAGGATTGGCAAAGAGGGGCTATTGTTAAAATCCCCAAGAAAGGTAATGTGGGGCATTACTCTCCTCTCAACGCCTGGAAAGACTTTTTGTCCTTAGGTGGCTGCAAAATGCCATATACCAATGTCTGAGAGAAGAACAAGCAAGATTTCGCTGCGGAAGATCCTGCTACAAACAAATCTTCATCTTACGAAATATCATATATCAGTGCATTGAGTATTGACATGCACTGACTATCAAATTTGTTGATTTTAAGACAGCATTTGACAGGGTTCACTGAAAATATCTCTGGCAGATCCTATGTTTATATGGTGTGCTGACAATCTGCATTACTATGTTTAAGGACTTATACCTACGAGCAAGCTGCTGTGTTAATATTGAAAATGGCCACACAGACCTCTTTGAAATTATTACTTGTGTTAGACAAGGCTGAATTCTATTACCACTTCTCTTCCTTATGGCCCTCAATTATGTTATGCAATGAATATCATGCATCCAGAAAGGCATTCATTATTCTGACCATCTTATTTTACAACCTGATGGAAATTATACCTATCAATTTAATTATTCCTCTGGGAAACAGCAAGAAACACTGATACATGACTTTGTACCATATTTTATAAGTATAACATATGATCAACTATGCTTCCTTTTTTGCCTATACAAACCTGCTTTGTTAGGGTTGTACAGTAAAATGGGAGCAGAGTTAAAATTCACTCCAGACTTTGCTCCTTGCTTTGCCTGCACAAGCCTAATTAGCTTTAAAAAACTGTGATCCTCCCTAAGTTGCCTGTGATATCCTGAAGGGTAACAACTGACAGTTAAGAAACCTTCCCATTACTAATCATTTTAAACAAGAAGCAAAGAACTGCAGTTCAGTAACAGAGCATTTGTTTTGCTTGCAGAAATTCAAGACCCCTGCCTAAAATACTGAACACTCTTCACCAAACAAAGGAAATAGTATACTAAGACAGATGGATCAATTATCTAATGTTATAAAATAGCTTCCTGAGTTCTAAGCCAAAATTATATACCATAAATGATACCAAACAACAAAAGAAATAGAGGGAAAAAGCAATAAGCAATATTGGAAAACTGCATATAAAATCAGTGAGAATTAAATGCTTTGATTATTTCAAAAACACATTTAGTCAATAGTTTTGTCTTGGGATTATAGCTACAAACCACTATTCAAATTCGGAAGTAGGAAAGGCCACTTGATTTGGAATATTTTATTTGAAAGCATTCAACTTTGAAAAACAAGCTAATATAAAACTAGAATTATATATGTAGCTTTAGAAGCAAACCTTGTATCCCTTTGCTACAAGACGGTGAACATGAACAAACAATCTGTGTGTTGGGATGCTGGCAGTCATAAAATTGTGGTTTTTATGGCAATATATATTCAACTCCTTAGCAGCAATCTATAAAATATGAGTATAGATTATAATTAAAAATTTATTCTAGTAGCATGTAGATACTACAAAATTCTTACGTGCACACAGGTAGTCCTTGACTTACAACCACGAGAAGACTGAAACTTTGTCATTAAGCAATATAGTTGACAAGGAAGTCACATTTGATTTTATGACCTTTTTTGACCTCATTTAGCGAATCTGGTTTCCCCCACTGACTTTGTATGCTGGAAGCCCCCTGGAAAGTTCATAAATGGTAATCATGTAATTCCAGGAAGCTGCAACAATTGAAAATACATACCGGTTGCCAAGTGGTGCCCCAAATTTGATCACAACATCAGAGAGATGCTGCAACTATCATAAGTGGAGGACTGGTCATGAGTCACACTTTCAGCACTATTGTACTTTTGAACTGTGCCTAAGAAAATGGTTGTAAGTCCAAGACTACTTATATAATAACTATTTAACGACATTTACTGAAATATCTTGAATAATTTTAAAAGTCTCAAAAGATTAAATAAGACTACAACCTTATTAATATATTATAATTTTGTATAATTCTGTCTAGGCATGCAGCAGCACAAAAAAGGAACTTAGAGGGTTTTTGTTATTGTAATATTTGTCAATACTTATTTTGTATTTCAAGCAAATTTTAAAATTAAAACACACATATAAACAAATTTGTATCAAATAGTTAGTAAAACTCAGTCTCTCAAATAAGTTGTTATATAAATAAATAAGCATTATTTGGAGCCAAGAAAAAAAGAAGCTACCTGAGCCACTAAACAGCATGCTGCTGCTGTAGCTATAACCTCTCTACCAAGATATAAACCAATGTCTGCTTATACCTCCTATCCCACTTGTTAAGTTTATAAAGTATCACATTTGACCTTTTGCACATAAGCGTCTCAATAATTATGCACAATATTAGTAACAGCAACATATAACTATAACACAATGCCATTTAGAGAAGAGCCTTACCTCTGCATCATCTCCAAAAAATCTGTACTTATAACCACACTCAATGCATAGAATAGCATCCTTATACTGTTTTTTTAGTTCTAAGAACTGGAGCTCAAGAGGTGTATGTACAATTTTGGTTGTTTTTTTTAAAGTTGTATCTGATGTTTTTTGCATATTTTCAGATCTCGTATTCATGGTGAAAAAATGACAGACATTTCTGCTCTATAAAAAGAAAATATTAACAAGAAAATGTTTAGCAAAAATAGTATTACTCAGGAAGGAACAAAAAATTATTATAGATCTAAATTCCAGCTCATCCTCCTTTCATTAGTGACAGAATGCCAAATCTAACCCAGGAAGCAAACAAAATTGGAAGCCTTCTCAAAGTAACACTGCAAGTGTGGAAAAACCAAGAGGTGTTTACTTGGAAAGACAACTATAGCCAACAACCTGGTGAGCAACTGTTACCATAGCAGACATGTTACAGAGCAGAGAGTACACAAGCAATTTAGAGAAGCATTTGGACTGGAAAAACAGGCACATCAGATAGGTTATAAAATAGAGTTAAATGTTTTGTTCAAAGATGGAACACACTGAGAATAAGGATGAAAAATGAACTATCTAGGGCAGGCATGTCAAACTGCCGGCCCACAGGCTGGATGCGTCACACCAAAACTGTGCCCACCCCATTGCCAGCAATGGGAAAAAGTCCTGATACGTCACACGACGTCATGAGTTTGACATGCCTGATCTAGGGGGTCCTTGATACTCTCTGATCTTGGTTGTTTTCTTGCAGACATTGGTCTGTCTTTAACATAGATGATGTTACTTAGTTGGGTAATAAAACATCTGCAAGAAAACCAAGCTCAGTGAGCACCAAGGACTCCACAGTTCAATTCTAAGCTACAAATATTCTCTTCTAAAGTCAATGAACTCAAATCATGATCAGGTAGTACTGCATTATGACGGTACTTAGTCTGTGTCCTCAAAGAGAAATGGTATGCCCATTTTTATTATTACTTTTTCCTAAGGAACTAAGCTCTTCTTTATAACAGTTCTGTTTAATGGCTGCATCTTACTAAGTTAACTATTTTAACCCAAACTGCAAATTTATAAAGATTCTCTACCATTTTTTCTGGTAATTTTCTAGTTTTGCTTGTATTGTTTTCCAATTATATCTTAACACATAAATAATGTATTTTAAAAGATCAAAAATTAAAACAAATTTAATGATAATTTAAAAGTTGTATTAATAAGAAAAAATGCAATAATTTTTCAATAGATATATAGAATGATAAATCTACAGTTGCACAGCCTTGAAAAATTAACGATTTATGTAGCAATCCTACATGTACATTTCTCAGAAAAAGCTTTGTTGAACTTAATATGGTTTACTTTTATAGAAATAGATTCCTTTGTTTTAGAAAACACCACGATCTGTTAAAATCATTACTTAATCCTATTAGGATTAGCACAGCAATCTCATGGAAAGATGGGTGCAAAAACACAGGTCTCTTCTTCCATAATCTATCAGCTATTCCCAATTAAAACAGGAAAGAGGAAAATGGGTTTCCTAACCCTTTTCCCTATTGGAACATTTATTTTTTCTCTCCTATAAATTACTCTAAAAGGAAATTTGTCTATTCTAATTCTATTTGGCATAGATAAGGATGTAAATTACCCCTTATCAGGGAACAATTCTAAAGCACCTTTAGATCCAAAGCCATTTCTATCCTGGCAGAAGGAATGTCCTCAAGAGCTATATCCATCAGAAAACAATTGAGATGTGCCTTTGGGTAACATATTAAATGGCAGACAATTAAGATCAACACATAAATTAAAAGTAAAATTTTCAAGAGGAATTCAATTCCTGGGAATTTCAGACATGTCAATGTAATTTTATTAGCAGCAGTATCCTGTACAAAGTAGCTTGCCATGCTTTCTTCCAATATGTTTTTCCATATTCCAGTCTGTCACACAAACCTGAGAATTTGTGGTGTTAGGTTTTCAAAACCAGCCAGGTTCAGCAAACAGCTGCAATTACTTGATGCTTATTCATGCTATTTCACGTTACCAGGCTATCAAACAGACACACATACAGAAATGTAGTCTATGTATATGTTTGTATATTGTATGTATACGTACACACACATACACCAAGTATACTCACACACATGTATATACTATAGTTAATTGCCTCCATGAATATAGTCTTTATTCATCAGCAACTGACTTCCAGTACATTGCCATATCTACCAATACATCACATGCTGATACAATTAACTACACCACTTAACATGTACTATCTTCATTATTGAATCTTACTGATTACTACCATTGTCAAGTGTTCATTTGTAATACAGAATAGGATGATACAAGATTTAACAAAAGTGAAATCTGTCTTAGCATCTTCAAAATTCAGTCAATGTTCACAATTAAATTGTAACAGGTAAATAAAAAAATAGCAAAGAACTGATTACCTTACTTATATCTGGGGGATGTAAAGTATCATTTGTTTCATTATTTCCAATCACAGAATGTTGGCCTTTTTTCAGGGCTCCTGACTCTTTTCCATTAAAAGCTTCTGAAGGAACTCTATTTCTTGGAGGCTCCAAACGGCTAAATGCTCTCAATTTCTCAAAGGTTTCTGAGCATATTTCAGAGTGTATACATTTCTTTGTTTTCCCTTCATTAGCAACATAAATAAAAATGTTTTATCTCAAACATACTACATCCAAGGAATATTTTTCATCATTCTTCCATACACTTTTCTTATCCAATAATTATGTTGGTACCTATCCTGCTCAATACTACATAGCTTTGGCTACCTTATATAACATCAGTCTTTAAGCTATATTGCTTCTCCCTTGACAACAGTGCAAAAATAGGGAATTTTTTGTCTACAAACATCCTGTTTTATGCACTAGTTATTTCTTGATCTTCTCATATCTATCCAGAAATCTGTTATCAAAATCATTCATACATCTTATTACTTTGAAAATGTACTGCTCTCATTAATTTCCAAAAATCTTCTATTCTGCTTCTTTATGAGAGTACACATTTATGAAAGTCTAATATCAAAACTAAATAAAGTGGTAGAAGATACAGATTCACAAATATTAGCAGTTTAAAATATTGACAAAATATGACAGAAAATCAAACAGGTGTAAATGTTGAAACTTATAGTGGTTAAGTTTCAGTGGTGAATACTAATGTATATGTGAGTGAACTTTGTAAATGACAAAATAAAAAGCCAAGGAAAGTTCCTTAATTCTATCTTGCTCCCCGATTTTCTAGATGACCACAAAAGTCGCAGTTACAGAATATTTCCAATTTTTTGGGACAACTCCTGGAAAGAAAAGAAATTACAATATTTAGAACTTACCTGTTTTCTGCATGTCCACTGAATTACTCTCTTCTTTTCTACCCTGTAGAGACTTTGAAGATTTGTCATTATATTCTTTGTTTACCAGTTTTTTCTTTTTCCTATCCGGTTCAATACCCTAAATAAAGAAGTTTTAATATATTTGTACTGTGAAATAATTTATTTTGTATTCAATTAAAAGCCAAAAAAAATCAAAACTGAGGCTTACTGAAATTAATTATCCTAGCTTTTGATCTGTGATTACAACCATAAACCTATGGGCATACTGGCACACATTAAAATGAAATTCTGTTGCTTGCTCTCAAAAGTGTACACATACTAACACACATATAAACATGCTATATACAACATATGTATATACCCACATCCTTACATATAAATATTAATCACTATCCATCTTGAATACATAGCAGAAAGAGGAAGTTTGAGAGTTCACAAGGTTTAATACTGTATGGAACAAAACTGTGACTGAATCTGGATATTCTGCTTCGGATACCATGAACCCTCCTCCCAGAAAGTAAAAAGGAAAACAGGTTGTGAACAGAATGTTGAGGTTTATACGTTTTCTCTCCTACAAAAGGAAAAGGAACTGCGGGATTTGAACCAGCATTCTAGGTTAATTTAATTGTCTAACCATACTGAGAAAACTTACATTATATTTTTTATTTTATTCCTTTATTTATTTATGAATTTTATAACTACAACATTTTGAATGTGCAAATAGTTCAATTTGTCACAAAGATTTCAAATGCACTTACTTTAAACCAAGATCTTAATTCAATAATATCTGAACTTTTTCTTACTTAAATCTGAGATGGTAACAACTTTCTCCATCTCATAAATACAAAAATGATGCTGTGATCAGATTCACCAAGTCAGGCTAAGATGAATCTGCATTTTCTGGAATATACTACATCTGTGTTATATCAAAACATTAAATTCATCAAGTAGCCCAATGAAACTGTTCATTCTTTCTTAGTATATCATTTATTTTCTACAAGAACATACATGTACATATCTGTTTGAATCAATTTCTTAGAAAAATGAACTAGCTTAATGGCTGGAGAACATGTGTCCTCTCTCTCTCCTTTACTCTAACAAGCAATATTCAGCAACACTCAACAGTTGCCTTGAGGGACTGCTAGACTTGCTTAGCTATTTATTTCCATGTTTAACAAGCCAAATTAAATACAGCAGGGATATTATAGGTCAGCTTCTGACTCTTGATAAAATTGTAGTAAGGAAAAATATGAAAACTGCCATCCTAGTGCTTATCCAGTTTTTTTCAGCTCAGATGAACTGTTATACCTGAGACTCCCATGAGGCTGCTGATGTGAAAGAGGAGCCACAAATACAGTGCACGTGGCTAACTATATTCTGAATGGAAAAGAGAACATTTTCTCCTGACATGAGACTAGAGAAGAAGAGATTTGGGGGTTCTGTGAATGACTGAACGTGAGATTTTGGGTGTCCTAAGCGCACTGCTGCTGTGATGGGGAGGAAGCAAGCAGTGTGCTTATTAATCACTATGAGCTCTACTGAGTGGTTTTCTTTGGGGCCCAGAGCGTTCCCCTAATACTCCCGCTTTGAGGTATTTTTTTTTAACTACCATAATGAAATTTCAGTATATTTCAACTGGTCTGACTCCGTTTACCATCAAGCTGTGGCCAAAACAACTTTGTTGGGTGCTCTTGAATTCTAACAGAATGCAAAGGTCCCAAAGTTAATATTGGGGGGGAAAAGAGAGAAACATTTAGCTTTTTGAAGAAAAAGCTTTCCAAGGAAGGTATTGCCCCCCTCTGAAAGGGCTCGCAACTTGGGTATCCTCCTGGATTCACGGCTTAACTTGGAGGATCATCTAACTGCTGTGACCAGGGGGGCCTTTGCACAGGTTCGCCTGGTGCGCCCCTTTTTGGACCGAGATGCCCTATGCACGGTCACCCACGCCTTGTCACTTCTTGCCTGGATTACTGCAACGCTCTCTACGTGGGGCTGCCCTTGAAGTGCACCCGGAGGCTTCAGCTGGTGCAAAATGCGGCCGCGCGGGTGCTTATGGGAGTTCCTCGATACTCCCATGTTACACCACTCCTGCGCGAGCTGCACTGGCTTCTGGTTGTCCTCCAGGTGCGATTCAAGGTGCTGGTAATCACTTTTAAAGCCCTACATGGCTTAGGCCCGGGGTACTTGCGAGACCACCTGCTGCCATTATCAACTCCCATCGCCCGGTTCGCTCCCACAGAGTCGGCCTCCTCAGGGTGCCGTCAGCTAAGCAATGCCGGCTGGAGACCCCCAGGGGGAGAGCCTTCTCTGTGGGCGCACTGACCCTCTGGAATGAACTGCCCCCGGAGCTGCGGATGGCCCCTGACCTTCGGTCCTTCCGCCGTGACCTGAAGACATGGATGTTCCAACAATCGGGCCTGGACTGACTGTAGTTTTAAATTTGGTTTTATTGGGTTTATTGTTATGCATTTACTTCATTGTTTAATTCTTTTTTTTAAATTTTGTATTTTATGTTTTTAACTTTTTATTGCTGTGAGCCGCCCTGAGTCCTTAGGGAGAAGGGGGGCATATAAATTTATATGGTGGCACAGTGGGCTAATGCCTCCTTAAGTAACACCAGCTGCCTGCAATTAGTGCAGGTTCGCATCCCACCAGGCTCAAGGTTGACTCAGCCTTCCATCCTTCCGAGATAGGTAAAATGAGGACCCAGATTGTTGGGGGCAATTAAGCTGACTTTGTAATAATGCCGCTTGGGGGGTGTGCGAAAGCCCTAATAAGCAGGCATATACATAGAATGAAGGCTACTGCTAAGCTTGTAAGCCGCCCTGAGTCTTCGGAGAAGGGCGGGATATAAATGGAATTTTAAAAATAAATAAATAAATAAATTCAAATTCAAATTCAAGTAGGATTAGCAGTTCTGCAACTAATACAGCCGTTGCTTCTAACCACCATTTGAGAGGTCAATCCTGCCAGGCTCAGCGGGTTTCTCAGTTCTTAAGGCTAGAACGGGGGAGGGGAGGGGGGAGAGAATTACAGCCACAATTACCCAACCCAATCACGCTGCATTAAGAGGGCCATAAAATAGCCAGAAGGTCTTGCTGGTTGCAGGAGTTGAACGAGCACCCAGTCTCGCCCCGCAGCCTTCACCACAATCCGGTGCGCACCGTATGCTGCGGAGCAGAGGCGTCAGGCTTTTCCTTTTTCACCTCCTCAGCGGAGCTGCTGCGCTGCAACGATGCCACCGGCGGGAAGAATTTACTTAACACGGGCTGGTCCCGAGACCTCTCAGCGGGGTTAGGCCGCTTCCTTCTTCGCCCAGGCAGCATCGCAGACTCGGTGCAAGAGCAGAACTATTAGGAAAGCAGCCACCGCCTGCGATGAGCTGCTTGAGACGAGACGAGACGAGCAGGTCGCCGAAGGAGCTCTAGGAGAATTCGTATGCCGGCGGCTTCCCGGACTCTTCCTTCCCGCAATGGACGAGGCGCGGACGCTAGGTCACAGAAGCGCCCCGACTTTGCCGGTCAGCGAAACCGACCCCACCGTCATGGCTGCCAAGACGACCCGCTCTCCTCTTCCCGCGGGAGGCGCGTCTATCTGCGCATGCTCCGGAGGTTCCCTTGCTCAATTGATCCGAAGTCCAGCGAGGAAGGGGACTCGCCGATACAGAGTTGCTGCGGCGAAAAAAGAGCGATGGTGTCGTCTCTGTACTCGATCGTTGCTGTGTGCAAGAACATGGGCATTGGAAAAGACGGGAGGCTTCCTTGGCCTCCGCTCAGGTACAGTCCCGCTGCTTTTCTTTTATCCCGCGCTTTACCTCGAAGAGAAAAACCACATTTCCCAGCGTGCATTGCTTGCCTTGCATTGGAAGTTGTATTGAATGGTCTCTCTGAATGGGAGTGTGTAGCTTGGGGGTTGTAGTTAATACGATCATACGGGGTTGGTTTTTTTTTTTAATCCAGAGGCTAGCAGATGTTTTTTTTTGTAGATAGCGTAAATTTTTCTTTAGTGAACTCTAACAGTAGTTTGTTGTTAAAGTCATTTTCCCTCTGCCATTCCCTAACCACTACTACCCTAAGCTGGGTATATGCGGGACATATGGCCCTTTTCATTTAAGCGGTTTTCAAGGAACATATTATTTTGCCGCCAACTAAATAATTAGAAAGCGCTTTGAAATCCTCTTAGTTTTCAAAGCTCGATACTCCAGTACTGGACAAAAGCTTGAAATAAGGGATAAAATGTCTCCCCACCCACCCTCAGACACAAATCACCCAGGGTTAAATAATGTTTCAGCAGATCAGTGACCTTTAGGACAGCAAACTTACAGGATGCAGCAAGTGGAATAAAGGGCACATTTCTGGGGGCAGGTGTGTGTGTTCTATGTTGTCCCTCGGGATGTATTGTTTGAAGTAGAACTGAACATTGTGCATAAGAGAATTGCAACGTAGAGACAGTTGTAAAAATTAAAATCGGTCTGTGTGAATTAACTGTGTAAGAATTCCTTAGTGGTTTGATACCTTGACATAAGAGCAGAACCGAAGAACATTAACGGACTTTAGATTTCAACATTCCATGGGACTGGGATGTGTGTGTGTGTGTTGATTAACTTTAATCAATTAACTTACTTTAATCAAGTAAATTTCCAGATCTTGGGAGTAATAATAGAGAGTACTCATGAAGGTTACATCATCACAAAATGTGTTTTTGTTTTTCTACAGGAATGAGTATAAGCATTTTCAGAAAATGACTATGACAACCAAAGGAGAAGGTAATAGTGGCTAATTTTTCCTGGATTGGGTGATGGCTGTCATTGTTTAGAACAAAGATAGGGAACTATGGCCCCTTTATGACTTGTGGACTTCAACTGGCTCAGGAATTCTGGGAATTCACAAAAGGGCCATAGTTCCCCAGTCCTGATTTAGAAAGAAACTGTATCAAAACATTCTCAAATCTGCTTTGAGGATCCAAGCACATTACTGATTATATCAAACCCAGAGGCTGCTTAATGGGAATAATGTTTTTATGTGTTGTGGAAATACATTCTTGGTTCAGCTGAAATCAGTGGCAAAGCCTTAATAAGTTAGGAAAACAATGTCATATTCATTTTGCATAATAATATAATTTGCATTCCAGATCTACAAGCTGTGTTCAAAATGAGTAGAAACACCTGAGATCATATTGCTAACATCCAGTGGATAATGAAAAAGCAAGCTATAAACAAACCAAACTTTTGTTTTAAAACAAAGAACAACTTTATTATACAGAGGCATTTGACAATGAACAAATTATAGATAGTCATTAAAAATATGACTAAACCTGAGTATCTCCTCCCCTATTGAATAATTTGTATAATGACCAGGAAGCAACACTTAACTAGTATATAGAATAAAAATGAAGAAGTTTATGTCTTGTCAACTCATTTCATCTTGGTAGTTCCTTACTACAACCTTCAAAATATGTTAGCATAATTCCAAATGTTTAGTTGAGTGATTTATTTAAAATGATTTAAAATGACTTAGAGAATAAGGGAGCTCTCATATAAGCTTTCAACTAGGGACTGCACGACTAAGTGCAATTTGTGTCCATTTCTATCCCTATTAGTGTAGGGGTCAATTTATCAGTCCATGGGATAATAGGATATTAGAGACTTACCCCAATTTTTATTCTGGAGAGAAGGAACAGAAGGTTTCTGGGACTGGGATGCATCAGAAGAGAAAGAAGGTTGGGAGAGGCTGGTGGAAGGACATGTCTCTTCCACCATTTTACAACAAAATAATTTTCAAATCAGGAAAGGATTTTGTGGTAGCAATAAAAAACCAATAGAAACAATAGGAAACAATCCCCACAACAAAGAACACCACAGTGTCATAACAAAATCAATAAAAAATGTAAAATCCAACAATTGGCTAGGAATAGCCATAAAAATGGCTATTTCATACAGAACTTTACATTTTCTTGATATACGTATTTGCAATCCAAATTGCCTAATGTTTTGTGCTGTGTATCAGGAAGCACAGAAGAAATGAAAAACTGAGATCCTTTTTTTAAAAAAAAAATGGAAATCATCCTTCATCAGAGGCCATCCAAATTTTATTTTCTTCTCTAGCTGAGCTTCTAGCAGTTAGTCACTGATATTAAGAGCTTTACTTCAGAGTTTTGAAAAGTGTAACAATATTGCTTGAAACAGGTTGACTAAAAATAGCACACTAGAACCACTAGGTGTCACTACATAATCACATTAAATATATTTGCATTTTACAGGAAAGCAAAATGTGGTCATAATGGGTAGGAAGACCTGGTTCTCCATCCCTGAGAAACATCGTCCTTTAAAAAACAGAATTAATGTAGTACTTAGTAAAGAATTAAAGTAAGTACTAATGTTGATTTTTTTCCAAAAATCATTTAAGAAAATCAGCTACAATGAGTAAAGTGATTGTTGAGAATGATGATAGCACCACCAACTTTGTAATAATTATATTTTATTAACTATAATTTACTTGTTCAGAAATACATATAACCATTCTGTCACAGAGCTGTTTAGCAGCAATAATTTCTTTTCATTTTAATGTGAGATATTCATGGATATTTCATTTTCACATACAGTATCTTTGATTTTATGAGCAGATTGCCAGAACTTTACTTTTTTAGTTAGCATCAACAGTAAATGTATGTTAATTTTAGTGCATTAATAATGCATATAGATTTTATTAAGATTAGTTTTTAACCCCCAAAATAATATATGTGTTATGTCTTTGATTTTTAAAAACAGTTTGTATAATCTGGGGAAACTCCACACTAATATATCAGCAGGTTCTTTAATAATTTCTGTATGACTTAAGTTACTTGCTATTTCAAATCAAAGTGCCCACCCTCTTTGCTATAACTTCTAAATCTGTTGCCAAAGTGCAATAATTCAAGTAGGGTTCCTAAAGCAGATACGTGATTGAGATAAATGCATTTATTTCATGCCAAAGACACAAAAACAACAGACCTAAAAATATTCAGTCTAATTTTAAATAAATAAATAAATTTCAAATTCAAATTTAACTAATGTTGGTATTGCTATCAATTTTAGGAGTTCATAATATTTAATGCATATTTCCAAGCATTTTGAAGGATTATACTGGCTTGTTTAATTTTACTCTGTTGTTTTAAAGTTTTAATGTTTTAACTCTATTATATTAAAATTGAATACTGCCTGACTTTCATAGCTGAGCAGTATTTTAACTACCGGTAACTTAAATTTGAACAAAAACTTAAATCACCTAAGCAGGGAATGGGTAGGGTAGAGCATAGCTGAGCAGTATTTTAACTACCGGTAACTTAAATTTGAACAAAAACTTAAATCACCTAAGCAGGGAATGGGTAGGGTAGAGCATAGCTGAGCAGTATTTTAACTACCGGTAACTTAAATTTGAACAAAAACTTAAATCACCTAAGCAGGGAATGGGTAGGGTAGAGCATAGCTGAGCAGTATTTTAACTACCGATAACTTAAATTTGAACAAAAACTTAAATCACCTAAGCAGGGAATGGGTAGGGTAGAGCATGGATCCCCAACCTCTGGGCTGTTTACAGCCGGGCCTAAGAAACAGCAGGTGAGCCCCCACGTGTTCCCACTTGCTTGAGCAGCGGGTGAGCATGTGCACACGTGCTCCATTTGTGTGAATGATGGGCATGTGTGCATGCCACTTGCAAAAATAGAGCTGAGTGTGCTCTTGCTGGCTGCTCGCACAGAAACCATCCCCTCTCCTCCCCCCCCCAGTCCATAAAGCTGGAAAGGTTGGGGAACTCTGGAGTAGAATATTCCAGAAAGTGGGTATGCCCTCTGCTGGTTTGATTGGAAGAACAAATTTTACATGAATCAGATGCACTTACAGATATACGAAGCCCATCTTAGAAGCAAAAAAGAAAAAAAAATCCATAAAGCAAACTATTATGAGTTGGGTTTTTTTTATGCTTGACTATGATGTGCTTTATTTTTTTATTGGATGCATTTTCTCTTTTATTGTAAGCTGTCTAGTAAATGTATGTGAGATGAGTGGTTATATAAATAAGAATAAATAAATATATAAATTTACCAAAGAAGACAAAACCTTTCTATGTAATGTTGAAAATAAAAATAAGAGCCAATTCTTCGTTCTCAAGAACAGACTGTGCATTTAATAATCATTTATTTCTAAAAGCTGCTTCTAATACTACTTGTGTCAAGATAATTTGTAAAGTATCCACAGTTCCACTATTTTTTTAAAAATAGGTAACACATCCGTATGTTGTTCTTAATTCATATTTGGCTGATTTGAATACCTTTTATTTAAGAACATAAGAAATGTCATCTGGGTCATCCTCTTGGCCAGGGATGTCAAACTCAATTTCATTGAGGGCCACATCAGCATTGCGGTTGCCTTCAGGGGGCCAGGTGGGTGTGACCAGGGTGGGCACGGCCTACTTGGTGGGTGTGGCTAGAGTGGGTGTGGCCTGCTGGGTGGGCGTGGCCAGCTCTACATCGTTTGCATCAAGGGTGCCTGTGGGGGCCTGGGCAGGAGTGGGACAGATCTGAGGGTCTCTGGCAGACGGGGGTGGGACCAGGACAAGTGCCAAGACATGGTCCACTGGAGGAGCCTCACTGTTCCTCTCAGGCCATGCAGAGGGGGGCTGGATGGTGGCACAATCTGCCTGGAGCCCTGGGCAGCAGAGGTCAAACGCCCAGCCCGGCCCTCGAGCACCGCAGTACCAAGCCCAGCCCCACTTCCCCAAGGGGGTGCCTAGCTGCACTTACCTCCTCCTCAAGGCTGCTGCTGCTGTGCTTGCTCTCCTTAGCCAGGTTGCTCATGATAGGTACGAGGGCAAAGTCAGAGGGAGGCCCATTCCCTCTCTATAGGAGGAGACCAGGCTTTGTATCCAAAGCTTCCTTAGCAATAGGATGGGAGACCCCCAGGATAGGCCAGGAGGAGGGGGCAAGGGGATGGTGAAAGGGCAGCAGGGCAGGACTAAGGCAGGACTTCCCTCAGACCCTCCCTGAGGGAGAAAAACAGGCAAGAAACCCAGCTGGGGAGGTGTCACCGTGAGGAATGAAGAAATGCACCATCGCCTGAAAATGGCCAGCACATGGCCCTCGCCTACTTCACATATCTGGCTTGGTGGGCTCTGGGGGAGGGGACACCATGAGCACCGTGAGAGTCAACGTTATTTGCGCAATGCAGCCCAGCCCCCAGCCTGCCCGGTTTCAGCAGGCAGCAAGGCGCTCTCACAACACCAAGAGGCTGAACCAGGCAGCGTGAATCTGAAAAGAAGCACCACACCGCCCAGCCTCCAGCCTGCCCAGTTTCAGCAGGCAGCGAGGTGCTCTCCTCAGTGCGCCGAGAGGCTGAGCCGGGCAATGCAAATCCAAAAAGCGCACCACCACCCAGCCTGCCCAATTTCAGCAGGCTGCAGGGTGCTTTCCTCACAGTGCCAAGAAGCTGAGCCAGGCAGTTTGACATGTCTTGACCCTTGTAGGCTAGCAATCTGTTCTCACAGTGCTCACAAACTGTACAAGGAAGCCTCTATTGTCCTTCAGAAGCAATCTTACTGCCATCATAGTTATTGATTCTCATGACCTCTATGAATTGGTCCAACTCTTTTTTCAGGCCAACCTGACTGGTAGCCAGCTCCACACGTAATTTTAAATATAGTGAAGAAGGCAGTAGATAGTCTACTAGCCATCAGATCCTGCTGGATATTTGATGAGGCTCCATTGCCTCATGAAGGGGCCTTGGTTATATCTTATCTGAGGCAATACAACCACATGAAGCAGCTGCCTTTGTTTCTGAGGGCCCCGCTATTTATTTTATCTGAATTAATGCTTGTTGTGCATTGAAGGAGATCAAAACAACTGCCAAAACATCAAAAAGAGCTGCAACTCCTGCCTCTGTCCTCTCTCTTGTTAGTTAGCACAACAACAAAGTCTTGGCCAGTTGCGTTTTTTGCAAAGGAGCACAGGCACTGCCTTATCCTGATGTTTTTTCTCTTTTGCAATAGTGGCAAGTATCTGTAGCTCTGGTGTAGGATGAAGGTTCGTTCTCCGTTCACCTATTTAATAATCTAATCAGAGAATAACTTTTTGGGATTCATTAGTTGTCTTATAAGAGTTCTCAGGTTGCATAGAATGTGTGGAATGTTTTTCCTTATTATCTTCCTTTCCAACTTAATAAAAGTTAAATCAGTTTGGATAAAATTCATAATGGTGATGCAAAAAAGTAAAATCATCAATATTGAATTGTAACGGACATAAATGCCAGTCAAATAAATTAATACAGTGCAAGCATCTGAAAGGAGAGGTTTCCTCCATGGAACGTAATGAAGTGTTGAGTTTTGCCCTTAATCTTTTCCTGATAGGTTTATCTATTGGTGGTCAGAAAGATACTTCACAGTAAGTCCAACTACTTACTCTGCTATACATCTATCCCCCCCATGTTCTTGGCTTTTAATTGGTGATATGTTTATGCTTTAAGGGATGTTCCTGAAGGGGCCCATTACTTGGCTAAAAGTCTGGAAGAAGCCCTAGATCATCTTGAAACACCAGAGATGAAAAGAAAGGTAGACAAGGTTTGGATAATTGGAGGAAGTTCAGTATATAAGGTATGGTTTAAACACATAACATTTTTAAATAATCTAATAATCAGAGATTAACTTTTTGGGATTCATCGGTTGTTCTGTAACAGTTCTCAGGTTTCATAGAATGTGTGGAATATTCTTCCTTATTATCTTCCTTTTCAACTTAATAAAGTTAAATCAGTTTGGATAAAATTCATAATGATGATGCAAAAAAAATCAAATCATCATCATTGAATTATTAAGGACATAAATGGCAGTCAAATAAATTAATATAATTTAAAGCTGTAACTTATCCAATGTTACAATTTGATTAAAATATTCCTGCAATAAATGGTTCCATTTTGTAAACATTCTAATTCCATTTACTGATTCTGTTATTTACCTGAATTATATGAAGTGCATAAAAGTCATCAAATATAATGATGCCAGCAGCCCACTCTTTTCATTTTCGCTTTTTCATTTTGGGCCATTGTAATCTAGTTATTACAAATTCTTTATTAGTTTCAAATATATCCTTAGTATAACAAATAAAATCATAATTGGTAACAAAGTATTGCTATATGATGACTTCTATTAAATCTAAATATTGTGTTCATAACTAATTTAGTGTCTTCAGAATATTGTTTATAGTTTATTGATACCATGTTTCCCCCAAAATGAGACCCGGTCTTATATTTTTTTTGTCTCCAAAAGAGGCATTTGGCATTATTTTCAGGGGATGTCTTATTTTTTCCATTGTCTCGCCTCGCAGCAGTGGCACCAACAGCCCCTTCCAGCAAGAACCCACATGATCGCCTCCGGCCCACTTCTGCAGCTGTTGCTTGCACACATAGTTCCCAGCCTCCGTTTTGCTGGCAGAGGCCTTCAGGAAAGGCCTCTGCAGCCAAGAACAGAGCCCCAGGCATTGCCCCCGGCCTCCATTTAGCCAGCAGAGGCCTTCTGGTGGTGGCGGCATTGATAGCCCCATCCTGAGGGAGCCCGTGTGGCTGACGCCAGCCCACTTCTTCTGCAGACGCTCACTGCTACTCACATGTGTCAACCCGGCTGGGGGGGCGATGTGTGTGTCAACCTGAGGCTCTGATCTTGGCTACAGAGGCCTTTCCTGAAGGCCTCTGCTGGTAAAATGGAGGCTAAGGGCAACGAGTGCAACCAGTAGCGAGCGGCAACAGAAGAAGTGGGCCGGTAGCGGTCATGCGGGCTCCTGCTGGACGGGGCTGTCAGTGCCACTGCTGCAAGGCAAGCCAGGTGTCGGGGTATGGGAGGCTGGCTGTGGGGGCCCTGAGGTAAGGAGGTGTGGGGCAGTTCCACCCCCTCCTCCACCTGCCTTGCCTCACCTCCTGGTGGTGGCACCGCAAATAACCAGACGGAATGGGCGGGGGGGGCAGCTGCGCATGCTCTTAAATACGGCTTATTTTAGGACTTATATTAGGTTCACACATAAAAATAAAGCTAGGGTTTATTTTCGGGATATGTCTTATTTTACTATTGTACTATTATTTTACTTCTGTTTATATTCTTCTGAAGCAGCTTTTTGGATGAAAAGTGAAATGTCTTCAAGGAAAAAACAAAGTCCAATTGTCTTTTAAAAACACTTTTGGGATTTTGTTGTTGTTAGTTGTGAAGTCTCACCAATTTCTAAAACTAGCTGTAAAATGTTATTTGGGTTGAAAATGCATATGTACGTACAGTTTCAATGTTGATTATCATTTTGATTTTTCATTTAGTATGATATATATATATGTATGTATGGATATATGTATGTATGTACGTGTATGTGTATATGTGTGTTTGTGTGTGTGTGTGTATATGTTAAATGTTTGTTAAGCATTCAGAATACACTTGCTTAGTCCCAGACATGGGACAAATCTTATTTCCTGTTTCAGCCTAGCCCAAGGCCATCTACAGGCAGTAGCCACAGCAGTGGCAGCTCATATTTGTGTAAATTTTTTGGCTTTATTCTTTGTTAGCAAGCCAAAAAATTTACACACACACACACACACACACACACACGTGTGTGTGTATGTGTGTGTGTGTATAAATGACCTGGTTCAAAACTGCTGAACAGATTTTTCTGAGCAGAAACTCATGAACAGCTGTCAGTGGCAAATAATTAGTCAAGTTTATTTTATACTCCAAGA
Source organism: Vipera berus (assembly GCF_964194415.1). Classification (NCBI taxonomy): domain Eukaryota; kingdom Metazoa; phylum Chordata; class Lepidosauria; order Squamata; family Viperidae; genus Vipera; species Vipera berus. Next base: position 35,768,656 of record NC_138203.1, on the reverse strand, counting down.
GAGAACATCACCTGACTCATTTTGCTTAATGCATTGTGCAAAGTGTTACTCATTTGTAAGGAGAACAAGAGATTTGATGTTTAGCTTATCAGTTAGTGAATAATGGAAAATGAAGGGCTTTTGTTACCCTTGCTAATAAAATACTTTACTCCACATCTAAAAAGCAATGTTTTTTAAGCCTTCAAAAACATATTTTTCTCTCTGTTTAGTATGGCTTTAGACCTTTTCCTACATAAGGAGTCCATATTTCCATGTAATTAATGTAATAAATCTTAAGCATGTGACAGATTTGTATTTTGTGACAAAATAGTTTACTCCCTGTTTTATTGCAGACAACATTCTTAATAAACTTTACTATACATCGAATAGAACCCTAATGGAGGAATCTGTAGGAATTACAGGAGAAGTGTTACAAATTTGAGCAAAAAAAGCAAAAACCTAAATATAGATATAGTTATAGTAACCAATATATTTTAACAAATATGATAGTAATTATTGATTTGAGTCAATACCAAGATGTAACATTTTTGTCTTTTTGCATTTATGTACCAACCATATCTAGATGTAGCTTTTCCTATCACTTATCCATGTGAATTAGTACTGAGAATGCTGTTTTTAATCCATAAGTAAAGGCACTAAAAACTTACTAATAGTTTAATAATTTATACAAAATTACTTGAAAATGTTAAGGAGAAAAACTTACTCTTTTACACCCCTTACTCTTTGGCTTAGGTTCTCACATGGAGTGAATCCTTGTTGTTCATAACCATGTTAAAAATTGCATTACAGGTAATACTTCTTAACCGTTAAGAGTTGTGATGCCATTGAACAAGTAGCACTTACAACAGGTCCTTGAAGCTCCAGGTGTTATACCACCCCTGCAGTCATTCAGTCGCAATCCAGGGGCTTGGCAACTTGCTCACACTTAAGTAGCTGTCATTTGCAATCTTCCCTGCCAGCTTTCCACAAGCAAAGCCAATAGGGAAGCCGGAAGGAAAAGTTGCAAATTGTTCCCACCGCTTTTTCTCCTGAGGACCTCTGCTACAGAGTATGAGATCACAGAGTGCATATTCCTTGAATATATTTGCACCACAACAACCCTTCCTCAGCCCTCATTAACTTGCATGGCACTGCAGCAACTCCTCCCAAGACCACATACACTCTCCTCAACAACCCCTACTATCTCACTTCTAATATTCACCGTCCTGCATGAGAGCTGTTCAGGTTTTGCAACTTCCAGCTAGCTTCTCCATTGACCTTGCTTGTGGGAAGCCAGCAGGTAGTTGCAAGACCCAATCATGTGACATCATCATTTAATGACCCACAACTTTCGATTAACAATAGCAACACTGATTGCCAGGATTGCTGTCACTAAACAATGCAATCATTTGATATGTTTATGATCAGTTACTTAGTGATGAAAATGCCCATCCCAATTACTGTTGTTAAATGAGAACTACCTGTATGCCAAAACTAAATCAGCCATATATTTACAAGGTAGATAAATCCTAATGATAGTTCTTCTTAAATAATGGAAAACTTTTTCTAAAATATTTTTTTATAAATTTAGAGCAATTACATTGGAGATTTGAATATATAAACAAATATCACCATTCTATAAAAAGTTTTGTATGATAACACATCCAGGAGTAGTTGTATCTTCCTGCTCCTGGACAAAAGAAGCAAAGATCCATAGGATTAAAATTTTACCCCAAATGCTGATGACCTCATCTTCTTCATCCAGGAGAGTCAAAAGTTGTATTTTGCCTTGACCTCAGTTTCAAGAGAAGAACGTTGAGGACTGGGATATTACAGTAAACCAGAGCAATTCCACCTCAATTCCCTCCAATATTCTTGCTGGCTAGAATTATAGAATTGAAGGAGGAGGAGGAGGAGGAGGAAGGGACCTTGGAGGTCATCTAGCCCAACCCCCTGCTAAGGCAGGAAACCCTATACCATTTCAGACAAATGGCTGTCCAGTCTCTTCTTAAAAACTTCCAGTGTTGGAACATTCACCACTTCTGGAGGCAGGTTGTTCCACTGGTTAGTTGTTCTGTCAGGAAGATTCTCCTTAGTTCTACGTTGCTTCTCTCCTTGACTAGTTTCCATCCATTGTTTCTTGTCCTGCTTTCAGGTGCTTTGGAGAATAGCTTGGCTCCCTCTTCTTTGTGGCAGCCCCTGAGATATTGGAACACTGCTATCATGTCACCCCTCACCCTTCTCTTCGTTAAACTACACATACCCAATTCCAGCAACCGTTCCCTATATGTTTTAGCCTCCAGTCCCCCAATCATCTTTGTTGCTCTTCTCTGTACTCTTTCTAGAGTCTCGACATCTTTTTTACATCGTGGTGACCAAAACTGGATGCAGTATTCCAGGTGTGGCCTTACCAAGGCATTGTAAAGTGGTATTAGTACTTCACATGATCTTGATTCTATCCCTCTGTTAATGCAGCCTAGCACTGTGTTGGCTTTTTTGGCAGCTGCAGCACACTGCTGGCTCATATCTAAGTGATTGTCCACTAGGACTACAAGATCTCTCTCACAGTTACTACTATCGAGCAAGGTACCACCTATACTATACCTGTGCATTTGATTTTTCCTGCCAAAATGTAGAACCTTACTTTTTTCACAATTGAATTTCATTTTGTTATATAGTGCCCAGTGTTCGAGTCTGTCCAGATCCTCCTGTATCTTAAGCCTATCTTCTGTAGTATTGGCTATTCCTGCCAGCTTGGTGTCATCTGCAAATTTGATGAGTTCCCCATCTATCCCCTCATCCAAATCATTGATGAAGATGTTGAATAGCACTGGGCCCAGAACAGAGCCCTGGGGCACCCCACTACACACTTCCTTCCATGTAGATGCAGTTCCATTGAGGACCACATGCTGAGTATGGTCTGTCAGCCAGCTACGAATCCATCTGGTGGTGATGGTATCTAACCCACATTTTTCTATCTTATCAAGTAGTAGGTTGTGATCTACTTTATCAAATGCCTTACTGAAGTCCAAGTAAATTATATCTACAGGATTCCTCTGGTCCACTAGTTTTGTCACTTGGTCTAAGAATGCAATAAGATTTGTCTGGTATGATCTGTTTTTGACAAACCCATGTTGGCTTTTAGTGATGACTTTGTTTGCATCAAGATGTTCGCTGATTTGTTGTTTGATTATGTTTTCCAGAATCTTCCCAGGTATTGAGGTCAGGCTGATAGGTCTGTAATTTCCTGGATCTATTTTTTTCCCTTTTTTGAATATGGGAACTACATCAGGTCTCTTCCAGTCCACTGGTAGTTCCCCAGTGCTCCAGGATCTTTGAAAAATATAGTTCAGTGGTTCTGAGATCACGTCTGCCAGTTCCTTGAGAACTTTGGGGTGTAATCCATCTGATCCTGGTGATTTGAACTCGTCTAGACTGGACAGGTGCTCACTTACCATTTTCTTGCCTATCTTAATTTGCATTTCTATTCTGTTTTTTATGGCACTGGTTTTGGTAGGTTGGACTGTTTTTTCCCTTTGTGTAAAGACAGATGCAAAAAATGAGTTAAATAGTTCTGCTTTCTCCCTGTTGCTTATCACCTTCTTGCCATTTTTCCCCACTAATGGACCAATCATTTCCTTAACTTTTTTCTTGTTTTTTATATGTTGAAAGAAGCTTTTTTTGTTATTTTTTACTTTGGTTGCAAGCCTTTGTTCATTTTGAGCCTTAGCTTCCTTCACTTCATCTTTGCAGGCATGGGCTGTTTTGTGCTATCAACTTAGGAAAAGCTAATCAACAACTAGCAGGCAACTAGCTTTACAAGAATTCTGGTAAGCAAACCTGCCACAGTAATTGGGGAGTTACTGCAATGCCCTAGGTCAGGGGTAGGCAACCTCGGCTCTTTTATGACTCATGGACTTCAACTCCCAAAATTCCTAAGTCAGCATAACTGACTCAGGAATTCTGGGAGTTGAAGTCCATGAGTCATAAAAGAGCCGAGGTTGCCTACCCCTGACCTAGGTCAAGGCTGAACCATTTTTTTTCTAAAGAGTTCCATATTTCCCCCCTCTGGGCATAAGAGGACTCTACATAATAAGTACGAGTATTACCAAAAATGAATAATGACACTGTTTTGTCTGTAATACGGTACATTTTTTTTCTGACAACCATAAAGTTATACAAAAGGAACAGAATAAGCTGAGTGATGTCATGAAATAGTCTCAAATTCCCTATCCCTGCTGTTAACAGTAACAGTGCAGCAATATCAGGACTTTGGATCTCTGTACTAGGACAAGCATAATGCTTTAATGTATAGAATTAAACATTAAAAATAATAGCTTAATATAATCAAAACTGATAATCATATTGTACATATTTTAATATGTTGATTTGTTATTACTTTGGAATAGCTATGAAGGAAGGGGGCAGGTTAAGGTGTGACTCGTTGATAGAATCATGTTGAACGTTCTGTATTTGCTGTTTTTAGAAATGTTTAAGATTTTAAAGTATTGTTCTGAAAAAAGGACTTAAATATGGAAAAATGTAGCAAGTTTTATAGCATGTTATCAGATTGTGAATTAATTTGGGGGTAAATTAGAGCATATTGTAATCTGTTCCTTTTATACTATACATTGCAACTGGAAAGACCATAGCCTTGACTATACACACTTTTATTGGAAGGGTGATGTCTCTGCTTTTTAGTGTGCTGTCTAGATTTGCCATGGCTTTCCTCCCCAGAAGCAAGCATCTTTTAATTTCTTGGCTGCAGTCCCCGTCTGCGGTGAACTTGGAGCCCAGGAAAATAAAATCTGTCACTACCTCCATTTCTTCCCCATCTATTTGCCAGGAATTGAGATGGCCGGATGCCATGATCTTGGTTTTCTTAATGTTAAGTTTCAAGCCAACTTTTGCACTCTCCTTCTTCGCTCGCAACAAGAAGCTGTTTAGTTCCTCTTCACTTTCTGCCATTAGAGTGGTATCATCTGCATATCTTAGGTTGTTGATATTTCTCCCGGCAATCTTAATTCCAACTTTTGATTCATCTAGTCCTGCCTTTCTCATGATGTGCTCTGCATATAAGTTAAACAGGCAGGGTGACAGTATACAGCTTTGCCGGACTCCTTTCCCAATTTTGAACCAATTAGTGGTTCTGTGTCCAGTTCTCACTGTTGCTTCTTGACCCACATATAGGTTTCTCAGGAGATAAATAAGATGGTCTGGTACTCCCATCTCTTTAAGAACTTGCCACAGTTTGTTGTGATCCACACAAAGGCTTTAGCATAGTCAATGAAGCAGAAGTAGATGTTTTTCTGGAACTTCCTAGCTTTCTCCATGATCCAGGGTATGTTGGCAATTTGATCTCTAGTTCCTCTGCCTCTTCAAAATCCTGCCCATACTTCTGGTAGTTCTCGATCCACATACTGGAGTCTAGCTTGTAGGATTTTAAGCATACTGGAGTCTAGCTTGTAGGATTTTAAGCATAACTTTACTAGCATGTGAAATGAATGCAATTGTGTGATAGTTTGAACATTCTTTGGTAATGCCTTTCTTTGGAATTGGAATGTAAACTGATCTTCTCCAATCCTGTGGCCACTATTGAGTTTTCCAAATTTGTTGGCAAATTGAGTGTAGCACTTTTACTGCATCGTCTTTTAAGATTTTGAATAGATCAGCTGGAATACTGTCACATCCACTAGCTTTGTTGTTGCTCAGCTTTTCTAAGGCCCACTTCACTTCACATTCTGGGATGTCTGGCTCGAGGTCAGTGACCACCTCATCGTGGTTATCAGGGACGTTAAGCTCGTTCTTGTATAGTTCTTCTGTGCAATTTTGCTACCTCTTCTTAATCTCTTCTGCCTCTGTTAGGTCCCTGCCATTTTGGTCCATTATCATGCCCGTTTTTGCATGAAATGTTCCAATTTTCTTGAAGAGATCTCTAGTCCTTCCTATTCTATTGTTTTCTTCTATTTCTTTGCACTGTTCATTTAAGAAGGCATTCTTATCTCTTCTAGCTATTCTCTGGAATTCTGCATTCAATTGGGTGTATCTTTCTTTTTCTCCCTTGCCTTTCGCTTCCCTCCTTTCCTTAGCTATTTGCAAAGGTTCCTCAGACAGTCAATTTGCTTTCTTGCATTTCTTTTTCTTTGGGATGGTTTTAGTTGCAACTTCTTGTACAGTGTTGTGAACCTCCGTCCATAGTTCTTCAGGCACTCTATCAGATCTAATTCCTTAAATCTACTTATCTACTGTATATTCATCAGGGATATGATTTAGTTCATACCTGAGTGGCCTAGTGCTTTTCCCTACTTTCTTTAGTTTAAGCCTAAACTTTGCAATGAGAAGCTCACGGTCTGAGCCACAGTCAGCTCCTGGTCTTGTTTTTGCTGACTGTATAGAGCTTCTCCATCTTTGGCTGCAGAGCACATAGTCAATCTGATTTCTGTGTTGACTGTCTGGTGATGTCCATGTGTAGAGCCATCTCTTGGGTTGTTGGAAAAGAGTGTTTGCTATGACCATCATGTTCTTTTGACAAAATTCATCAGCCTGTGACCTGCTTCATTTTGTACTCCAAGGCCAAACTTGCTTGTTATTCTGGTTATCTTTTGGCTTCCTACTTTAGCATTCCAATCCCCCATGATGATAAGGACATCATTTTTTGGTGTTAGTTCTATAAGGTGCTGTAAGGTTGGGGCATAGACTTGGACTACTGTGATATTGAATGGTTTGCCTTGGATTCAAACTGAGATCATTCTGTCATTTTGGGGATTGTATCCCAGTATTGCTTTTCTTACTCTTTTATTGACTATGAAGGCTACTCCATTTCTTCTGAGGGATTCTTGCCCGCAGTAGTATACCTGATGGTCATCTGAATTAAATTCACCCATTCCTGTCCATTTTAGTTCACTGATTCCTAAGATGTCGATGTTCAATCTTGTCATCTCTTGTTTGACCATGTCCAGCTTTCCTTGATTCATCGATCTTACATTCCAGGTTCCTATGGAGAAAGAATCTTTACAGCATCGGACTTTCCTTTCACCACCAGATACATCCACAGCTGAGCGTCCTTTCGGCTTTGGCCCAGTCACTTCATTCTTTCTGGCGCTACTAGTACTAGCCCTCTGCTCTTCCCCAGTAGCATATTGGTGCCTTCCGACCTGAGGGGCTCATCTTCCAGCATCATATCTTTTTTTCCTTTTGGTACTGTCTGTGGGGTTTTCATGGCAAAGATACTGGAGTGGATTGCCATTTCCTTCTCCAGTGGATCACATTTTGTCAGAACTCTCTGCTATGACCTGTCCGTCTTAGTTGGCCCTGCACGGCATAGCTCATAGCTTCATTGAATTACATAAGCCCCTTCGCCACGACAAGGCAGTAATCCATGAAGCGGAATGAATATGAATAGATATAATCTATTGTGTGTGAATCAAGTATGTAGGAGCCATTGGTGTTCTCATATTTTATCTCTCCTTATATAAGCTGAATGATTATAGCATGGAATAATTTGGTTCTCCAATAATGGACATATTAATTCAAGTTATGTTAATGGTGGCCCAGTAACAAATTATATGTTAGTTGATAGCAAATTCTGTTTGCTGTGATGAATACTTTGGCTATAATGAACATTATATAATAATGTCAGTCATTGGAAAGTTTTGATATAGAAATTCATCTGATTATCCAAAAAAAGGTTGATAAAATATTACAAAAATATTAAAGTGTTGTAACATATAAATCCCATCTTATCAAAATAGAGGTTAGCACTTTGGTTATTCCCCCATCACAAGAACATATTATTTTCATGTAAGGAATTTTCTTGAACATGTCTTTGAGAGACACCTTAAATAATCTCAAATCAACTAATTCAGTGTATTTGGATATTCTGCTGTCCTAACTATGGGATTCTTATCCAGGATTCTTTATCCAACTATTGTAATATCCTGCTTATAGCTCAAGACCAGCAGTGTTTTAGAGAACCCATAGTGCAATTTATTCTTACCTTGAGTCCTGGAGGACCAAATAGTTGACAACCAAAGTTAGTAGTATAAAAACCTTTGTGAACCCAAACAACAAAAATGCTTTAGCACAAATTTAAAAAAGAAAACATTCCCAATATAATTTTAAGTAAACAAGAAAACTTGATCAATTAACTTTAAGGGAACTGAATTTATTGACCATGAAAATAAGCCAATATAATCTGCCATTTCCTTCTTCCACCAACGATCATGCGTGTTGTTTCAGGCAGAAATGATAGGGCTACAATTCTCTCCATAATAGTGCTGACACTGATTGGCCCAGCACAGGTTTTGGCCCAGCATGTGGGGTAGGGACGCAAAGTGCAAAAAGAATGGGTGTTTATATTTCAAGAACTATGTACATGACCATTCAATGTGTTGACCATACCAATTGTGAGCTGTAGCACATATAGCTGAGGTAAATAACCAAGATATGAGTCTTGTTCAGTTGTGTTATGTAAACTAAGTTGCATTCTTGCTACTGTTTTTATTCCTAATGGGATTTATCAGTTAAATGGCCCTACTATATATTATTGACTTAAGAAAATTTTCTGGATTTGCATTTATTGTAAACCAAACCATGCACAGTATATCAAAGTGTCATAGTATTGCTCAGTTTTAGAAGAATGTTATAAGAATATTAATGAATAGTATGATCCTAAGCAAATCTTATTTGACACTAAAACAGTAGCCAGTGAAAATGTTTTTCTTCTTTTTTACCTGAAGATATAATTTGAGCAGTCATGTTCCCTGTAAGTGCTTACACTTAAAACATTAGATTAGGTCTGCATGATCAGGCATTTGTCAAAGCTGAGGTTAATAATGCATTAAGTGAATTTTCTTCAAATTAAGTGTTCAGTGAAAGAAAAGCAGGAAAGCAAGCTTAACAGATAAAATTATATCTGTTAATTTTCATACTATTTTACAAGCAATTTTCCCCTTTGCATCTAGAAACTAAAGAAAATCACTGATCAAAAGATACATTGTTTCAAAACTGTTTACTTCTATCATAATATAGGAGAATATTTATAGCTCAGGGTTGAAATGAGGGTTCTTTGGTACTCTCTGAGCTTGGTTGTTTTCTAGGACTGAAGATGTTACCTAGTTTGGTTATAAAACATTTGCAAGAAAACAACCAAGATCAGAGAGCACCAAGGAACGCTCCTATATATCACATTAATATTTTTAACATGATGCTACAGAATAAATTCTTGATAGGATGTCAGTCTGCAAAGATATATTACCAAGTCACAAAAATATTTTCTACTTTATATTCATGTACACCCTGCCCATGTTTGCACTACATGCTAACTCATGGTTCCTTTAATCAATGTTTTCCCAATTAACCAATTTGCCTAAATGTTCATGCTGAGCTGCAAACTAGCCATCTACATTTTATGTTCTGAAGACCCAGCCATATAATGCAAAATATACAGGAAATGCTTGTATTAGTGAGCTGGTAATAAACAAAGGGTCTTTTTTCTGTCTTATTTTGACTACTAGATACAACTGCACATAACTAATGCTGGGGTGGGCAATTCTCCTATTCCAGCAAGTTTATTCTTGTGTTCTTAGGAACACTTCTTTCCATCCTCTTTATTCTTTGGGATATTTAACTCCAACATTTATTTTTATTTAAAACAGACATGTCAAACTCGCGACATATCAGAGCTTTTTCCCCAGTGCCGGCAATGGGGTGGACGCGGTTTCGTCGCGACGCATCCGGCCCCCGGGGCGGCAGTTTGACACCCCTGATTTAAAATAAACATTAAAACTGCTCATCAAAATATTGTTAATATTTAGGGAACAAATATTTTTCATATTGCTAAATAACCAAAACTCATTCACTATGTCTTGCTCTTTATAAAGGCAGCAATGGAGAAGCCAATCCATCAACACCTGTTTGTGACAAGAATTCTGCATGAGTTTGAAAGTGATACATTTTTTCCAGAAATTGATCTTAAAAAATACAGACTTCTACCTAAGTAAGCATTATAAAAAAATATATCTTGTATCAAGTCCATGCTTTTATACTAGCAATATAAAAATTTCATTGATTTATCTCTACTGAAGTAAAATTTGAAGAAATATACAGTTGCAAGAAAAAGTATGTGAACCCTTTAGGATTACGTGGAGTTTTGCATGAATTGGCCATAAAATGCGTTCTAAACGTCATGTAAGGCACAACAATAGAAAAATACAGTCTGCTTAAAATAATACTACACAAACATTAGCTGTTGTCATGTTTTAATTGAACATAAGATGGAAACATTCACAGTGCAGGGTGGAAAAAGTATGTGAACCTTTGGACTTAATAACTGGTTTACCCTCCTTTGGCAGCAATAACCTCAACCAAACGTTTCCTGTAGTTGCAGATCAGACCTGCACAACGATCTGGAGTAATTTTGGACCACTCCTCTTCACAAAACTGTTTCAGTGTAGCAATATTCTTGGGATGTCTGGTGTGAATCGCTCTCTTAAGGTCATGCCACAGCGTTTCAATCGGGTTGAGGTCAGGACTCTGACTGGGCCACTCCAGAAGGTGTATTCTGTTCTGTTGAAGCCATTGTTTTGTTGAATTACTTGTATGCTTTGGGTCATTGTCCTGTTGCATCACCCATCCTCTGCGGAGTTTCAGTTGGCGGACAGATGGTCGTACGTTTTCCTGCAAAATGTCCTGATAAACTCTGGAATTCATTTTCCCATCAATGACAACAATCCGTCCAGGCCCTGAGGCAGCAAAGCAGCCCCAAACCATGATGCTCCCTCCGCCATGTTTTACAGTGGGGATGAGGTTTTGATGTTGGTGTGCTGTGCCTTTTTTTCTCCACACATAGTGTTATGTGTTTTTCCCAAACAACTCAATTTTGGTTTCATCTGTCCACAGTATATTTTGCCAGTAGTGCTGTGGAACATCCAGGTGCTCTTTTGCAAACTTCAAACGTGCTGCAATATTTTTTTTTGGACAGCAATGGCTTCCTCCGTGGTGTCCTCCCATGTACTCCATTCTTGTTTAATGTTTTCCTTATTGTAGATGTGTCAACAAAAATGTTAGCATGTGCCAGAGATTTCTGTAGGTCTTTAGCTGACACTCTAGGATTCTTCTTTACCTCATTAAGCATTATGCACTGCGCTCTTGCAGTCATTTTTACAGGACGACCACGCCTAGGGAGAGTAGCAACAGTGCTAAACTTTCTCCATTTGTAGACAGTCTGTCTTACCGTGGACACGTGGACATCAAGGCTTTTGGAGATACTTTTGTAACCCTTTCCAGCTTCATGCAAGTCAACAATTCTTGATCGTAGGTCTTCTGAGAGCTCTTTTCTGCGAGGCATGGTTCACATCAGACAGTGCTTCTTGAGACCAGTAAACCCAAAACAGGTGTGTGTTTTTAAAGGGCAGGACGGCTGTCAGCAACACATCCAATATCATCACACTGATTGGAGTCAAGGTTGGCTCACTCCTGGCTCCAATTAGCTCTTGGAGAAGTCATTAGGCCTAGGGGTTCACATACTTTTTCCACCCTGCACTGTGACTGTTTCCATCTTATGTTCCATTAAAACATGACAACAGCTAATGTTTGTGTAGTATTATTTTAAGCAGACTGTGTTTTTCTATTGTTGTGACTTACATGACGTTTAGAGCGCATTTTATAGCCAATTCATGCAAAACTCCATGTAATCCCAAAGGATTCACATACTTTTTCTTGCAACTGTATTTGGTTTAGCAATACAGTATGTACTGTATAAAAATAATATTTCATGTTACTTTCAATTTTAAAAATATCCACTAAATTATTATTTCTCTCTCAAGTTATACAGGTATCTCTGTTGATATCCAGGAAGAGAATGGAATCCAGTATAAATTTGAAGTTTATGAAAATATCATCTAGACCTTACTTAATATGAGCACAATTATCCTGTAGAACTAAATCTATTTGCAGACTTAATCAAGACTTTTGCCTGCATTATATTCTCTTCAAGAAGAAGAAAAAAAGTGCCTTTGTGCTACATCCTTCCCCCATTCTATGACGCTACTGTGCAATAAAAAAAAAGACTTTTCCCCTATAGGAGCTCTACTGAGAATAGCTGCTTCTGCTGTAAGCAAAAAAAGGTTTATTTGCAAATATAGCTCAGTTTACCTAATGAAAATGAGGAAGAGGAGCATCTGTATCACATATGTCAGGCCAGAAAGTGAAAATCATGATTCTGAAGGTTGTAAGATTTATTTCCCAGTTAATTTTAATAATTAACAGGATAAAAGAAGTTTCTATTGTTCAATTCTAACTCTCTCATGTTCATAAATATTTGTGCTATTAAATACATTCCGTGTTTATTTTCCATTAATAAAACAGTGGATTCTAAAATCCTGTTTTTTGAATATGTCTGCTTGTCTGATTTATATACATTTTTATCATGTTAAATGTTTGATCTGTTTATGTTAAGAATAATTTGGAAAATTTCCAAATATTGTAGTGCTGTTATTTGTATCAATGGTGACAGATACCAGGAATTGTAGATCAGAAGTTCAGGAAAGTTTTAAATGCCATATTCCAGATTTATATACATAAAGTGACAGGGAACCACATGCACAAAAGATTCACAGATTGCACTAAGCCATGGGTTGCTAAAGAAGGTAGAGCTGGCTAAATTAATACAAAATTAGGCAACCTATATTAGGATTCAGGGTGCAGATTTGGTTGAATAAATTCTACCATGCTAAGTACCATATGAAAATGATCACTCTGCCTGTTTGAGATGCATTGGGAAGTAGAGTTTCTCAGGACTAAAATGTTAAAAATGTAAATAATCACCTGTTTGATTATATTGAGTAATTTTTGTATTAGCAAGTGGAAAGGGGTACTAAGTAAAACATAAGAGGTGCCTACTTTAACTGTCAGAAGATCACAATTTTAAATTGCTTTAGCCCTATTAAACAATAACATTTCTTTTTTAGATGTGCCATGTTGACTGTTAGAGAATCTTCCGAATCCGCATAGAAAGAGGATACATGATACAATAGGCTCTGTAGCTAAGGGACTGCAGCTTCAGAGTACCAAATAGGGCAGGATCAAAGAGCAATAATACTTAGCATGAGCATCACACAGAGTTACTATCTGATATACCAGTCCAAGTCATCTGGAATTGTCAAGGGGGAACTGGAATGTTTGTTTAACAAATTTATATGGCTGCCCAACTCATAATAGGTGACTCCAGGAGGCTTGCAATGTTAAAAATTGCATTATAAATACAGACCCATAAAAAATCCACCCATCTCCTTCATGGCAGCAGCACCATGTTCTTGATAATGTGCTTAGAGCAAGCATGTCAAACTCACGCACGATGTACCGTAACTTTTTCCCCATTGCCGGCAATGGGGTGGGCACGGTTTTGGCGTGACACATCTGGCCCGTGGGCCAGTAGTTTGACATGCCTGGCTTAGAGTTTTGCTTTACTGGAAAATGTAGCAATATCTTTTTACAACAGAGTTTTATGGGTTCCTCTCAGGGTTTCCAAATACATAGGTTTAAAGGTTCCATGTGAAGGATTGCATTACTCTAACAACCAACTTTAAAGAAAAAGAGGAGTAAGAGAAATCAAGAATATGCTGGGAGTGAATTAATCAAATAAAAGTTTAACAAACACTTTCAATATTCTGTCCCTTGGTATTCATATTTATATTTCATAGTAGAAGCAAAAGAGCACTAGTAATATACTGTATGTTGACATTTTCTGTTAATTATTTAAAACAATGAAAAAAATCACATCATGCAAGACACATTCTGCTCTGCCAAAATTTTATGAATGAATATATTAAAGGAGGAGGCCAGTTTGGTGTAATGGTTAAAGTTAGTTATAGTTCCCAAGAAACAATTTTGCACTTTATATAGGAAAGTATTGTGTTGCTTCTAATTCATTATTTCTTTCAAGAAAAAAAGGCTTAAAATATTCGAAAGGTGCCAGTCTGACAAAATTAGTTTATTTTAAATATATTTAAATTTAAATATTTAAATTAGCTGTTAATCAACTTATTTCATACTGTATTTGTCCTAAGAGCAGAAAGTGAGCAGAGTGTTCTGAACCAGCCCTCTTCTGGCCTTGTAAAGGCAAACCCCTTTTTAGAAAGAAGAGACTGGAGAGCGTCCAAGGCTAAAAGGCATCCGCCAAGATTTATTACGCAGTTAACAAAAACACTAGAGCTTGTCTTCTCAAGCGGAAAAGTTGCTTTCAGCAACCAGCCCCTCCCCAAACACTCCTTTTATAGAGAGCTCAGGGCGTGGTCTCCCTGTGCCTCCTCCCGAGGAGTCCCACATTCTTTCTTTGTTTGTTCCTGCTCGACTGCCTCCTGCGTCGGGCGTCCTTGAACAGGGCCAGCTGTGGGTCATCATCTTCCGCACTATCGGGCTCACGCAGCTGAGAAGAGGGCCCCGGCTGGGAACTCTGCCAAGCCTCCACGCCATCATCAACCGGTTCGTCTCCCACACGGTCCTCCTCCCCCTCATCTGAGTCATCCGACACATCTGAGCCGGCTGCCGAAACCACAGGCTGGCCCTGAGTCACAACACTATCCCGCACCGCAGGGCCCTTCCCCCGGGTCTGCCGATCCGGATGCGGTCGGGATGGGAACTGTTCGTGAAACGCAGTCACCAACGCAGGGGCATGAACGGCGGTCGCGTCTTCCCATGTGAAGTCCTCCGGCCCGTACCCTTTCCACTCGATCAGGTACTGGAAGCGACCTTTCAGCCAGCGGGAATCCCTGATGCTGGCGACCTCGTACTCGGGGGTGCCGTCGCCATCACCAGGTCCTGATGGGGGAGGTTCCGCTTGGCGAAGTGGACAGGCCGGTTGTTCGGGGACCAACAAGGACCGATGGAAGACGGGGTGCACGCGCAGGGAACGTGGCAGAGTTAAACGATAGGCGACCGGGTTGATGACGGCCTCGACTGGGAACGGTCCAAGGTAACGGTGGTCCAGCTTCCTCGCCGGCCGAGTGGATGGTAGGTTCCTGGTGGACAGCCAGACCCGATCCCCCACCGATAGTGGAGGCGTATCCCTTCTCGACCGATCGGCGAACCTCTTGTAGTCGGCCTTGGCCTTCTCCAGCTGCCGTCGCACCAACCGATGGATCGCCTGTAACTCCGCCATGAATTCGTTCGCTGCCGGCTCCGATGAGTCCACGGGAGAAAGGGGGAAAAACCGGGGGTGATAACCCACGTTGGCCAAGAACGGTGTCATCTGCGTGGAGGTGTGCTGCGAGTTGTTAAAAGCAAACTCGGCTATGGCCAAATAGTCCACCCAATTGTCCTGCTGCAGGTTAACGTAGCAGCGCAGATACTGCTCTAAGATGCCGATGACCTTCTCGGTACCCCCGTCGGTTTGTGGATGATGCGCGGACGAGAGGCAAACCTTAATGTCCAACGCCCGCATCAATTCCTGCCAGAAGCGGGCTGTAAACTGGGCCCCCCTATCGGAGACAACTCTATCGGGAAGGCCGTGCAGCCGGAACACCTGTTGGATGAACATGCGACTAGTGGCGCGAGCTGACGGTAAGCCGCGACAGGGGATGAAGTGCGCCATCTTGGTCAGCATGTCCACCACCACAAACACTGTCGTGAAGCCGGAAGATGGGGGTAGATCCGTCAGAAAGTCCATGGACACAGCCCCCCAGGGTCTCTTGGGTGTTGGCAAAGGCTGCAGTAAACCAGGCGGGGCCCCTGTCGCTGACTTGGCCTGCCTGCATGGGATGCAAGAGGTGACATAAGACTGGACGTCGTGTCGGACTCGGGGTCACCAGAAGGTACGGGAGACCAGGTTCAGAGTCTTGAACAGGCCAAAATGCCCCGCAGCCGGGTTATCATGACACTGGCTGAGGACGAGTCCCCTGAGTGGCCCTCCTGGAACATAGAGCCGGTCACGATAATACAGGAGTCCATCCGTGACCGACCAAGGCGAATCTGGCCCCACCTCTTCCTTCCGCTGAGCCACCCACGCCTCCTGCTGCTGCGCCTCCCGGATCCGAGCCCGTATATCCACCGGCTCCCGCACCGCAGCAAAAGACTCGACGGGGATCACTGTCCTGGGCGGAAGCTTGTCTTCCACTCGGGTGTACTCGGGCTTCCTGGACAGAGCATCCGCTCTCTGGTTGTGCCCGCTTGGTATGTACCGCACCCGGAAGTCAAACCTCGCAAAGAAGAGGGACCACCGGATCTGGCGTTGGTTCAAATTCCGAGCGGTCTGCAGGCTTTCCAGATTCTTGTGGTCCGTCCGGACCTCGATTTGATGCCGCGCCCCCTCCAGATGATGCCTCCAAGCCTCGAACGCCGCCTTGATGGCCAGCAGCTCCTTCTCCCAGATGGTATAGTTGCGCTCCGAGGGATTCAATTTCCGAGAGTGATACGCGCAAGGGAAAAGGGTACCGCTGGGCGTCGTTGCCTGGAGTAACACGGCCCCAATGGCAATGTCGGAGGCGTCCGCCTCCACGACAAACGGCCGTTGCGGGTCGGGATGTTTCAAGATGGGCTCCTTCATGAAGGCATCCTTCAAAGCTTGGAACGCCTGTTGTTCGGGGGCGTTCCACTGGAACCGAGTCTTCTTCTGCAGGAGCCGGGTGAGGGGGGCTGTCAAGGCAGCAAAGCCAGGGATGAATGTCCGATAGTAGTTGGCAAATCCAAGGAGTCGCTGAACGTCCTTCACGCGACGCGGGGGTTGCCAACTCTGCAACGACTCAACTTTACTCGGTTCCATGGCGATGCCCTCAGGAGAAATGCGGTGACCCAGGAAATCGATGGTCACCTGATAGAACTGGCACTTCTCCAACTTGGCAAACAGCCGATGTTTCCGGAGGCGCTGCAGGACCTGACGGAGATGCTGATGGTGCGCCTCACGCGACGGGGAGTAAATCAGGATGTCGTCCAGGTAAATCACGACAAACTGGTCCAACAGATCTCGAAAGATGTCGTTCATAAAATGCTGAAACACAGCGGGGGCGTTGGTCAGGCCAAACGGCATCACCGTGTACTCGAAATGTCCATAGCGAGTACCAAACGCCGTCTTCCACTCATCACCCGGCCGAACCCTGACGAGGTTGTAAGCTCCACGCAGGTCCAGTTTCGTGAAGATCTTAGCCTCCCGGAGTCGGTCCAAGAGCTCGGGGATGAGGGGCAGCGGGTAGCGGTTACGCACCGTGATGGCATTGAGTTTCCGGTAGTCACAGCAAAGCCGTAACTCGCCCGACTTCTTTTTGACGAAGAGCACGGGCGCAGACACTGGCGAGGACGAGGGCCGGATGAAACCACGAGCCAAATTCTTTGTCAGGAAGTCCCGCAATGCAGCCAACTCGGGCTCCGACATGGAGTACAAACGCCCCACTGGGAGAGGCGCATCAGGGACTAGATCAATGGAACAGTCATAGGGCCTGTGCGGGGGTAATTGGTCCGCCTCTGACTCGCTGAACACATCAGCAAAGTCGGACAGTTCGGGAGGCAAGGAAACCCCTGAGGAACCCTCCACCTGGCCGGCACAGATATGGCGGGTGTGGTCCACGCACTGCAAACTCGGGAAGGTGACCAAGTTCTGAGACCAATAAATCTGTGGATCATGCGCCCGGAGCCACGCCAGTCCCAAGACCACGGGGAAGTGCAGATCCGAAGTGACGTAGAACTGGATGGCCTCCACATGGGAACTGATGGCCATACACACTGGTTGCGTGGCGGCCGTAATAGGCCCGGACAGGAGCACTCGACCATCGATGGTCTCCACAAGCATGGGCGGATCCACCGGACACTGGGGAACAGCCCATTTGGCCACGAAGGGCGAGTCCATGAAGTTAGTGGTAGCCCCAGAGTCAATTAAGGCATGGACCGGAATCCCCTCTGGCTTGCCAGGAAGGATCAGTCGTGCCTCCAGAATCAAATGCCGTGGAGGTTCACAGGCACCGTCGGAACGGCGTCGCTCGGCGTGGTCGTTGGGGGTCGCCCGATCTATCACACCGTCTAGATCGGGCTCGGGCCGTTTCCCGATAGCAAAGCAGGGGACTTTCTCGGGGCCGGCTTGGTCACTGACGCCCGCTGACGCTTCTTCGGGCAAGAAGCGGCCAAATGTCCAGGGTCCCCACAGTAAAAACACAACCCCCCCAATCGTCGTCTGTCCATATCCGTCACCGATAGACGGGACCTGGCGGCACCCAGCTCCATTGGCTCCTCCCTCTGGACTGGGGGCTCACGCACAACAGGGGCGGCAGGGGTCTGTGGGGTGGCACGGCGACTCTTTCGCTGCTGCAGCCGGGCATCGATCCGCAGACAAAGATGGATCAGCCCATTCAGGTCTGAGGGAATGTCCACGCGGGCCAGCTCATCCAACATCTCCTCCGACAAGCCATCCTGGAAGGCATCCACGAGCGCAGCCTCATTCCAGGCGTAATCCTGGCTAAGCAGCCGGAAATCGCTGATATAGGCCTGCAGGGGGCGCTGACCCTGCCTCAAAGCTTTCAGGCGTCGGGTGGCAGTCTGCGCCTTAATCGGGTCCTCGTACATGAGGCGCATATGGTCACAAAACCCCCCAAAGTTATCCAACAAAGGGCTAGGCTGTGCCAACAGAGGCGTGCCCCAACGAGCTGCATCCCCCGACAGAAGGCTCAACACGAATCCCACCTTATCTCGGTCAGTGAGGAAATCAGCTGCTCTCACGCTGATAAAAAGCTGGCATTGTCCCAGGAAGGCAGGAAACAGTTCTGGATTACCAGCAAATTTATCCGGCATAGCTATCTGACATTTCCTCCTGGGTGGGGGTGCAGCATGTACCTGAGCTTGCAGTTGAGCCACCTGAGCTGCCAGCAAAGTGAGTTGCTGGGTGAGCTGGGCATTCTCGGCAAGAAGCTGCTCCATCGTAGTAATAAGGGGTGGGTGGCTGAAAGCAAACTGTTCTGAACCAGCCCTCTTCTGGCCTTGTAAAGGCAAACCCCTTTTTAGAAAGAAGAGACTGGAGAGCGTCCAAGGCTAAAAGGCATCCGCCAAGATTTATTACGCAGTTAACAAAAACACTAGAGCTTGTCTTCTCAAGCGGAAAAGTTGCTTTCAGCAACCAGCCCCTCCCCAAACACTCCTTTTATAGAGAGCTCAGGGCGTGGTCTCCCTGTGCCTCCTCCCGAGGAGTCCCACATTCTTTCTTTGTTTGTTCCTGCTCGACTGCCTCCTGCGTCGGGCGTCCTTGAACAGGGCCAGCTGTGGGTCATCATCTT
Organism: Vipera berus; assembly: GCF_964194415.1. Lineage (NCBI taxonomy): Eukaryota > Metazoa > Chordata > Lepidosauria > Squamata > Viperidae > Vipera > Vipera berus. The sequence continues at coordinate 35,749,430 of NC_138203.1, read as the reverse complement.
CCGCACTATCGGGCTCACGCAGCTGAGAAGAGGGCCCCGGCTGGGAACTCTGCCAAGCCTCCACGCCATCATCAACCGGTTCATCTCCCACACGGTCCTCCTCCCCCTCATCTGAGTCATCCGACACATCTGAGCCGGCTGCCGAAACCACAGGCTGGCCCTGAGTCACAACACAGAGATCACTCATAATGATTGGGATAGGATGGGAAATCAGGAAGTAAAACAAAACGTTTCCACACCATTGTCCCTGTAATTTAGCTGCAGCCAAAGTAACTTTTTTCTTTATATTTTCCCTCTATTGTTTCTTGGTTTTTATGGATTGTTATTCTGAAAGGTAAGATAAGCAACCAAAATAAATAGCAAGAGAACATATAAGCAGGGATACAATTAGTATTTCAGGAAGTTACAAGTGTATACAGTAAATAGGGTATGCACTTAAATAGGGCATGCAAAGTATATATAATAAATACCCTATTTACACTTAAATATGGTATACCCCATTGTATAATATGGGGTATAATACCCTATATTATAATAGGTTATAATGGGGTATAAGAGAGACAATTCAAAATGCCATCATCTATTGTCCTTAACTGAGATTTTCAGTACTCAGCTGAGTACATGTTAACCAATTGATAGTTGATGAAATGACAGTTTTTATTATTCAAGCTGTAAACCTGACTTTGTTATTTAAAATTTAAGTATTTGGGGATGGAATTGTATGAGTAATTGGCTTTCTTCTAAATGAGAATCAAATTAGTGCAACTGATAATATAGGGACAGAATTTAATTTTCTCCAGAAAAAAAAGTATATGAAATTGTATTCAGCATTCTTGTGATAATATATTGTAAATTATCTTTTACCTCAGAATGGTTTTGTTAAATTGTTTTTACACTATGTTTTTGCACTTCTTTTCCACATCATTTTCCATTTAAGATTGCTTTTGTCTAGAAACATAGAATTCTAGTTTACTTCTGACAATCCAAAGATGGGGTGTGAAAAATAATGTTTAATTATGAATTACAGGTAATCCTTGTAGGAGATGATCAGGGTGGGGTCAAATAAATCTTCAGTTTGGAGTCTTTATGCTTCCCAAAGAGATCTAAATCCAGCCCTCCTTAAGATTTATTGAGACTTATCTGGTGCAATTTGCCTCGGCCATTAATAGATCAGATTCTTGTGTATAGTAGCATGGAATAAACTTGTAGTACTTTTGAACCCTATCCCAGCTCATGATATCCTGCACCTGCCAGTCCTTGAAATACAACCAATCGCTCAGTAACCAGTTATGACCTACCTGTAAAATGGGACTTATAAAAAGATCCAAAGTTCAGATGACTACCGTCATCCCAGTAGTCACAGTTGTGTACTTGGTACTTTTATTGCCATTTGCAGCATCCCACAAGTCACCTGATTATGTTTTATAATGGTTTGGCTGAAAACCTACACTTTCAGTTTTTAGCAAACCTGCATCATAGCAAGCAATAGGTTTCTTTAACAACTACAGCATTTGCACTTACAACTATTCTGTTCAATTAATGACTTACAACCATAATGGGCAGCCTCCATTATAGTTATAACTTGAGGACTACTTGCATGGCATTAAATGCTAATTTCATAAATCTATTCTAAGACATGGAATATTATTGTGGACAAATGTGCCTACATTTGGCTAAGAGTGGAAGCAGCATTTTGCCTTCTATAAAGGCAAAGTGAGAAGTTGTAAGAACAATTTATTCAGTTTTACCTTTCATATTTCCAACATATTGGAGCATCTTAAGAGTAATGGCATCTCCAGGTCCTTTAATCAACAGCATAATCAATAACATTTATAGCATAATCATTAACATGTATCCCTCGTATCTCCAGAATGTGCAAGTATACTAGCTTTTGAGATGTGGTTGCATTTTGAAATTGTATCCCAGGTACTTTATGGGCTTTGCTGAGAGACACTATCACTACTGCAGCAAAATTAATTGCCCAAATACTTTGCAATCCTGGAATATACATTTCCTGAAATTATAGAATTAGATTTTTTCCCTTTCTCAAATTCTATCACTGTGACAGGAAAGGATTTCATTTGGCACAGGAATAAGCAATATTTTTTTTATTTTTTATTTTATTAATATTTCTATACCGCCCTTCTCCCGAAGGACTCAGGGCGGTGAACAGGGCAAGAATAAAATGCAAAGTTACAAATATTAAAAGAAGATTAAATAGTTGCCCATTAAAAAACAATTAATACAATACGTTTATAAAAACCCCAAAAATACAGCAATAAAAACCCCAGCAATCCCCCATCAGGCCAGGCCGGCTTGTTCGAATAAAAATGTTTTCAGATCGCGGCGAAGATCGGGCGCCATCCGGAGCTCCACCGGTAACTGATTCCATAGTTCCGGAGCGCCCACAGAGAAGGATCTCCCCCTGGGGGCCACCAATCGACATTCTCTGATCGGTGGCACCCTGAGGAGTCCCTCTCTGTGGGAACGCACAGGGCGCAGGGAAGTTGATGCCGGCAGTAGGTGTTCCCTGAGGTACTCCGGACCCCTGCCATGTAGGGCTTTAAACACCATTACTAGTACCTTGAATCTCACCCGGAAGACAACTGGTAACCAATGCAGCTCACGGAGCAGAGGTGTAACGTGGGAGTATCAGGAGACTCCCAACACAACTCTCACGGCTGCATTCTGTACCAGTTGTAGCCTCCCGGTGGTCCTCAAGGGCAGCCCCATGTAGAGAGCGTTGCAGTAGTCCAGACGAGAGGTCACGAGCGCGTGAGTGACCGTGCATAAGTCATCCCAGCCTAGATAGGGCCGCAACTGGCGCACCAGGCGAACCCGGGCGAAAGCCCCCCTAGTCACAGCCACTATATGATCTTCCAAAGTAAGCCGTGAATCTAGGAGGACTCCCAAGTTGCGAGCCCTATCTACGGGGGGTAATAGTTCACCCCCCATGGAGAGAGATGGAATATCCAAATTGGTCCGGGATGAAGGTATGCAAAGCCACTCAGTCTTGTCGGGGTTGAGTTGAAGTCTGTTCCTCCCCATCCAGACCCGAACCGCCTCCAGGCAACGGGACATCACGTCGAGGGCATCACTGGGGTGGTTTGGGGTCGAAAGAAAAAGCTGGGTATCATCAGCGTACTGATGATACCCAACTCCAAAGCCACGAATGATCTCACCCAGCGGTTTCATGTAGATGTTGAACAGGAGAAGCGAGAGGACTGACCCCTGAGGAACTCCACAAACGAGAGACCTCGCGGTCGACCTCTGCCCTCCTGTCAACACCGACTGCGAATGTCCCTGGAGATAGGAGAACCACTGTAAAACCGTGCCTCCCACTCCCAATCCCCTGAGACGCCGCAGCAAGATACCATGGTCGATGGTATCGAAAGCCGCTGAGAGGTCTAATATAATGTTTGTACATGGTTATATTCCCATAGTATTTTCTACTCAATAGGGTCTCTACCCTACCTAAGATTTTAAATTGTTTAGATACTAATAGATAGCATCTATCATACTACAAACAGAGCAACAAGAATGCCTGAGCTTCCTATTGCCCAATTCATTCTTACAAAAAAAAATAGAGAGCGAGCATTACTTTAACTTATTGCTGGATATGTACTTCAAAAAAGGACAAAGCTAAGCTGGAATACTATGGAGCATCCTGGGATGCTAAAATGAGATTATTGGCCATAATCTTGCTATTTTCCTTCAAATTATATTTTGTAATTGGACACACCAACCATTTTAACTATTTTCTTCATTCATTTCATCCCAGAGATACAACTAAAAAGACATCACATTAAATTATTGTATGTTAGCAACATTACCCACATTGACAAAATAAGTAGGCTGACCAAGACAGCTGTAGTCACTAATACATCATGACTGCATATATTAGAATATGTGGTAATTATACTCGCCAAGTTTTTGTGGAAGACTGATGCATTTTAGGTGAATCACCAATCTACTTTTGGAAGTCTAATGGAGGCCAGCTGGTTTCAGCTCTTGCTGGTGCTACTATTAAACAATATTTAATATTTAAGCTGTTTAGAACACTTTGTTCCCAAGAAAGCATGAATGAGGGGGATTAAATTATATCTGTATTATACTTTTCTTTCTGACTGGTAATTAAATTGTCATTCATTGTGCTATATTATTCATTGCACTTAGCCACATAGTACCTGGGAGAAAATTTTCCCCCTGTTCTACCAGAGATTGTTTCAAAGCTACTTATTTTTAACTTATTCAATGATGAGTACTGCAGAAACAAAGGTCCTGCTTCTAAAGATGATGAGTATCCTACTGTCTCACAGTATTGTAAGACTTATGGAACAATATTTTAAATGAATTGTTAACCTAGCACTTTGAAAGGATTAATTTGATTCATAAGGAGAAGTATAAATTCAAAGAATAAGATGTAGAAGTGTGGGCAGCAAAACAGCATATCTCACAGTCTTTTATAAAGAATAGGACCTAAATGAGAATTCAGCCATAGGTCTCAAAGAGGTCCTTTCAGCCAAATTAATTTTAGAAAAAACAGAGATGGAATGAGCCATAATACTGAAAAACTTTGGATGTTTAGGTATAAGTATATATTGGATGATCTCCAGCAAGGGCAGGATGGTGGTTGTATGTCCATCCTTGCCCTACCTGAACTTTACGTGGCTTTTGATCCTGGTATCCTTCTGGATTGGCTGAGAGGATTCAGGGTGGGTGCACAATGTACTGGTTCACCTGCTTTCTCCAGAGTATAAATAAATATAAGGTCTAGTCATTACCATTTAAATACCATGGATTGATAATAGACATAAACAAAATGAATGCAACTTTAGAGATAAAAGATAATTTATTTAAAAGACCTAAGATTCCTAGTTTATTTCTAGTCAATGTCACAGTAAAAAAATTATTAAATAATTCCATTAAGTTCCTGTTAAGAGTAGGTTTTTGAATTGATTTTTGTCTGTTATATAATGTCTTTGAAGATTCTTATGTATGAAAAAGAAGGTGGATAAAGAATACACAACATTAAAAATGTATGTTTCCATTATGACTAATTTTACTAATTTAATTGCTTTGTTCCTTGAGCATATTGCTAGGTAACAGTTGATATTGAATTACCATATAGACCTTTGAAAAGCTACTTCAAATTGAATTCCTGCTCACAAACAAGATGAATTGAAGCATTTAAGGTGACAGGGATAAACAGATTATCTAGACAGGCTTGTTGCTACCATCCTAGTGAAATTCTCCCATGATCAGATAACCAAAAGCTTTTATTACTTTCTGTCAAAAGTCTTATTCCTGGAGATCATTTCACTTCATTAATCTATTCCTTTATTTGTCTATATGTACATTATATTTAAATATAATGTACATATAGACAAATAAAGGAATAGATTAATGAAGTGAAATGATCTCCAGGAATAAGACTTTTGACAGAGAAAGTAATAAAAGCTTTTGGTTATCCGATTGTTAAAAGATGTTATTTGATGTTAAAATATAAAAGGCTGCTCAAAGCTTCCTGTTACCTGAAAAACTATTTCTCCATTGTCCTCTGATCTCATGTTCAGGGATCAGAAATATAATTAAACCATTTAAACCAAATAAAGCCCCAGGTTCAGATGCTATTATGTGTGAAATAATAATAAAAAATTGCTATGTTGCATGCCAGGGCTAGCTTGTCAGTCCCAAACTCAGACAACACAGTGACATCCAGTCAAATCCAGTTCTTTATTTTCTTGTATCTAATACACAGAATCTTGGCAGACTAAAGGTATTACCTTCTAACCTACTAAATTTACACTGGGAAATTCTAAGGAGTGGCTATCCTGAACTTTTTTCCCCTTCTCCCATCCAATTCAGGTCTCCACAGTCTCTTGTCTTGGCTCCTTCTTTGGAATGTGCGGTCTCTTCCCTGGGAAGCCACAATGCCATTGCTGACATTCCTCCTCACTCCTTCTTCAGCTGCATACTCCATCACATAGCTTCACTTTCTACATCAATGGACAATTCAGACATGATACCATAGGTTTGAGATTTTGATACAAACACACACACACACACACCCCAATATATAAGAAGGGTAAAAGAGATGATCCAGGTAACTAGCACTCAATCAATTTGCTAAGTTAGATCGGCAAAATGTATGGTGAACAGCTGCAGAAGAAACTAATTGCTTGGTTTGAATCTGAACATATTTTGAGTGATGAACAGGCTGAGTTTAGAACAGGACAATCAACGATCATGCCTTGGTGCTGCAATGTCTAGTAGAAAAATATATCCATAATTCAGGACAATCCTTTTATGCAGCATTTATTGATTTTAGGTCAATTTTTGACACAGCATCTAGAATTAAACTGGCATCAATTCAAAGATACCACAACTGACAAAACATCTACTCCTGCTGCTCATTAAAATGCAAGAAAATACAAGACTGAAGGTCAGGTACACTAATCAAAGTAACTGAGAACTTGAAGAAATGTTTTATTTTTAAATAACCCCAGTTCCTTTTTAAATGCTATAGGAAGAAGGAGAAATACATTTTCAGTTTCATTAGTTGATCATTTCAGTTCACCATTTCATATATTTTTAGAAGAAATAAATTATTGTTCCTTGTATGATGTTCTGAAAAGGTTTTTCATTTCATTATTTTCATACTTAATTTATAGCTGTAAATATAGCGTTAGAATTAAATGTTGAGCATGTACTTTTATGTGGATTTTAAATTCAAGTTTCCAATGCAGATGGCAATTTTTAAAATATTGAGAAATTTTCAATTAAAGATTAAAAACAATCATATGTCTGGTGTTTAGAAACGTGGGTAGCTTTTATTAAATAGAGCTGTCCAATGTTGTAATATCAAGTATATTACTGATTGCAACATTTTAGTGCAAGTACAACAATATACACTATTGATTATACCGTACACCATCCAGAGCCCCTCTCTGAGGAAGATCATTTCATTTCATTAAATTTATATGCCGCCCTTCTCCCTGAGGACTCAGGGTGGCTCACAACAATAAAAATTAAAAAACATAGAGTAAAAAATTTAAAAGAGAATTAAACAATAAATACAAAATTACAAAACAATTTAACCCAGTAAAAGCCTAATTAAAAATTGTAATCGATCCAGGCCCGCTTGTTGGAACAACCAGGTCTTCAGGTCACGGTGGAAGGATCGAAGGTCAGGGGCTGTCCGCAGCTCCAGAGGCAACTCATTTCAGAGGGTCAGCATGCCCACAGAGAAGGCTCGCCCCCTGGGGGTCGTCAGCCAGCATTGCCTGGCCAACGGAACCCTGAGGAGGCCGACTCTGTGGGAGTGAACCGGGCGATGGGAGGTTGACAATGGCAGCAGGTGGTCTCACAAGTACCCCGGGCCTAAGCCATGCAGGGCTTTAAAGGTTATTACCAGCACCTTGAATCGCACTCGGAGGGTAACCGGAAGCCAATGCAGCTCATGCAGGAGTGGTGTAACATGGGAGTACTGAGATACTCCCATAAGCACCCGCGCGGCTGCATTTTGCACCAGTTGAAGCCTTCGGGTGCTCTTCAAGGGCAGCCCCATGTAAAGAGCATTGCAGTAATCCAGGCGAGAAGTGACGAGGGCATGGGTAATTTTATAATTTTATAATGATAAGGTAAAGGTAAAGGTTCTCCCGCACATGCGTGCTAGTCGTTTCCAACTCTAGGGGCCGGTGCTCATCTCCGTTTCAAAGCCGACGTCTCCATGGTCATGTGGCCGGCATGACTAGATGCCAAAGGCGCACAGAACACTGTTACCTTCCCACTGTAGTGGTCCCTATTTTTCTACTTGCATTTTTACGTGCTTTCAAACTGCTAGGTTGGCAGAAGCTGGGACGAGTAACAGGCGCTCACTCTGTTACGTGGCACTCGGGATTCGACCCGCCAAACTGCCGACCTTCTGATCGACAAGCTCAGCATCCTAACCCACTGAGCCAGCGCGTCCCTTTTATAATGATATCAACAAGCAAATATAACTGGAAATTCTTGGTCACCAACATATCCAATTTCAGGTAATAAGAAAGGCTGCTGTTTTCAACTTGAGTAAACAAGCAACTATAATCCTGAATAACTCTATTTAAAAAAATATATTTGCAGAAGAACTTCACAACTGTAAAATACATTTTATGTGTAAATTGTCTGAACATGAAAATACAGGCTTCAAAAATATTTTTTTAAAAGCCTTTTCACATCAGATCCTTTGCAATTTCTCCTACTACAGCTATAGTGGTGATGCTGTCCCTACTACTATAATAACTTTGATAAAAACCATTCAGAAGTGTACACCACCCACATGCCTTACATAAGCCAGGCTGTAACAGGTCATAGAAGAGCAGTAATATTTCAAAAAAGAGTAGGTGTGTTGCACATTCGTTTCCCAAGCTATTCAATACAGAAACAATATTAACAATGTGGGTGGTACATGAAGAACCAAGGATAGCAACCCAAAAAAAGAGATGGGATGGCATAACTGTCCTTGGATGTTTTCATAGTATGGATTTTTCTGGGTTATTGTTTATATGTATGCCTTATTCAGTTAGCTAGTTTAGAGTCATGGTAACGGTAAGATTTGCTTGCGAACAATATTGTTTATAACAATGATTCAGCTGTTAGAATTGTATTAACCATTAGTTTCACATGCTACAGTTTAAAAAGGAAAGGCTTCCTTAGATCTGTCTTGATTTGACTATCCTTAATAGTTTTTATGGTAACAAAATGAAGTGGTTGCCAATATGTTTGTGGCTGTTTTTCCAACTTTTTGGTTTAGCCTACTTCATACTCTTACTTCAGACACATTTTGCAAAGCCTAGAGAAAGCTCTAATGCTGGGAAAGTTGGAAGGAAAGAGAGGAGGATGGCCAGCATCAAAGTGAATGGACTCAGTTGCAGTGGTGATGGGTCTAAGAGAACGTCTACATAGAGTATGATCACTAAAAATCAATACTGACTTGATGGCCCATAATCATTCAGTCATACAGTCCTATCTCCCCAAGATTATCTGGTGCCCATCCAGAGGAAATGTGTCTTCTTCAGTCTTCATAATAAAGAACATAGGTAATGCTCTTTATCTAGCAACAATGCGTGCTTACATTCAATCCCTTTTTCAAGGTATCAGAAGTCTGAATTTCAGCTCATCCAATTTTTCATCATTGCTGAGAATTCTGGCAGGTGAAATATAAACAAGGCACCAAAGTTGGAGAAAAATGAAATACAGATTAGATTAGTCTATACAAATAAGGAAATACACTACACAATCTAAGTTATGCTGTGATTATTCAGTCTCTGTATTTCTCTTGGAAGGAAATGGGGGGGGGTGTTTTCTGATGAAACACATATAGGATCAAATGTATTTTCTTCCATGTTAATAAATGAATTATACTGAAAGTTGATATGAAGTATAAAACATATTACTCCATAGCTTTACGTGAAATACAGAACTTTGGAAGTGTTGTCCCCAAAACCAGATCTTAGCTTGGTGCTGAAGCCAATTGATCACTAAACCCATGATGTGGAAAAAGACTTTTATTTTGGTACCAAGAGATAAAAGTGGCCTCAGCTTTGAAAGCTATCAAGGCAGCAATTAGAGTTTTACAGCAGTTTTTATATTCAAAGGTGATTCACATACACCCCTTTGCCCTCCCCCAATAATACATGCATGACATATAATATTGATTGGTTACCTGGATTGCAGCCCCCCAAAGCTTCCTCGCTTGCTATCCAAAATAGCTAAATGTCCCACCACCTATTGCCCTTCTCAGGTCACGGGTATCTTGCAAAGAGTCTAGTTTTCTGTGCCAGCTATGTGGTTTTAGGTTTTCTTGTAAGTGAGACTCAACATCCTGGCTAAGTGGTTGAACCTGTGAATCTATTTTGTTTCATTGTCCCTGCAGCCCCACCACCCTCATGCAGCCCCCCTCGCACTGCTCAACTGTTAGCCAGCTTGTGCTGCAAATCCCTCAGTGAGGAGAAAGGAAAAAACCTGTTAAAGAAAAAGTTGTTTAAGAGTAAATGTTTCTCTCACAATTCATCTTCCTCATTATCATGTCCATCACAACCACGCCTTGGTCTTTTCTCCACATATGACCTTTCTGATCTCCAGGGCCTCATCTGAACATATATTCTTTCATCTGACTCTTCAGAAGAATAACTGTAAATTTTCTATATTTCAGACCTTTTAACGAAAATATGAAACTAGCTAGGAACAGTGGCGTAGCGTGGGTTGTCAGCACCCGGGGCAAGGCAAGTAATTTGCGCCCCCTAACCCATGGATTTTAACACTCGAGTCTCTTCCACTAGATTAGTTAAAGAAACCCTTACCCCCTAAGCACATGTATTGTTTGTTATGAAAATACTGATGTAATTAAAGTAAAATGCATCTAATGCGCCCCTTCAGATGTTGCGCCCGCCCCCCCCTGCACTCCCCCACGCTACACCACTGACTTAAAGGAATGCCAGGGACGACTATTGCTCCCCTTGTCGTGTGTTCATCAAAACCCTAAATAAAAAAAAATTGGCGTGTGATGCACGCCTCCCTGAATAAAGGTGGGTTGGGGCGAATGAATCTCTGCCCCCCCCGCTTCCGTTTGGATTGGTGCTTTGAGAGGGCTGCCTTCGGGTCAGCGATTTTCAGAGTTCAGCCGCAAATACTCAAGGCTTTTGATGTGCGCAAAGTAGCTTCAGATTCCCTGGGGAAAAAGAAGCGAGCGGGGTGGGGTGGGGTGGGGTGGAGGGAAATAAAAAAAAGGTGAGTAACTCGTCCCTCGAAAACTTAACCCGCCGTTCCTTTTCCCCCGCCATGGCAGCCGCAGGTGCAGCGGGGATTAACCACGGCGTGGAGCCACGTGGACACTGCGGCGTCCCGCTCCGCCCCTCCCGCGAGTGGGTGGCTGATCTTCCGCGAGGCTCGTAAGCCGAGCCTTTGCCGGCTGCCTCCATCCCCAGCTTGGCTTCGCGCGCGATCGCGGAGACGAAGCGGCAGAGCCCACTCGGGCCTTCCGAAGCGCCACTGAGCGGGCCCTCCTTGGCGCCTTTGTTTTTTTTTTTTTTTGGCCCCGGGTGTGAATCTGGCACGGAAAGGGCGGCAGCGGCGCTGCTCTTCTCTTTGCCTCGTCCCAACGCGCCTTGGCCTGATCCCAACGGGGCGTCGGCGGACGGAGAGGTGCCGGTGCCGGCGGCGGGATCGGACGCGTTGCCGGGCTTGACCGGCTGCCGTCCCCCCACTACCACCGACCCTCGGCGAAGCGGAATCGTCCCCCTCCGGCGAGCTTAATGGGCGCCCCCCCAGATGTTGCGCCCGGTGCGGCCGGCCCCCCCTGCACCCCCCACGCTACGCCACTGACCTTATCTGATTCCTTGGAGCCAGTCTGTTTTGCCATATTATGCCCATAATTTATTTATTTTATTTATTTTAATTCCATTTATATCCCGCCCTTCTCCAAAGACTCAGGGCAGCTTACAAGCTTAGCAGTAGCCTTCATTCTATGTATATGCCTGCTTATTAGGGCTTTCACACACACACCCCAAGCGGCATTATTACAAAGTCAGCTTAATTGCCCCCAACAATCTGGGTCCTCTGGGTTTCCTAACCCAGGGCTTTTCAACCAGTGGTATGGGTACCACCTGTGGTACATTGGCACCTAGCAGGTGGTACATGACCATCCTAGAAAAGTGGTAGCGGGGGAGGGCGATGAGCTGAACCGGTGGCAGCACTGCACAAGCCTGAGCAAGAGATGGCTGGAGCTGCAGGGCTGTCAGGGCTCAGTGGAAGCACCAGGATCAGCATTAGTCTCCACCTGGACCTCGTTGCTGATCCTGGCACTTCTGCTGAGCCCAGTAGAAGCGCTGATCAGCTGGAATGGTGCAGCATCTCCAGGGTCTTGTGATTTACATTCAGATGCTTGGCAACTGATTAATATTTATGATGGTCATAGTGTCCCAGGGTCATGTGAAGTGACCAAAACCTGCTGCAACCACCCAGCAGACAGGGGAATAAAATCAAACACCCCACCCCACCCCCGCTCCATTCCTCAACAGAAATGCTCACAACAATGAAAACCTTGGCAGGAGGAAGAGCGCCACCAGGCGGGCAGGCAGGTGTCTTGCTTGGTTGTGGCTTGGGGGGCACTTTTTTCAGTGTCATTGTAACTTCGAACAGTTACTAAGCAAACTCTTGTAAGTTGAGGACTACCTGTACTTCATTACTTTTTTCCTTTTTTTTTTTGGTCATCAAGTTTTTGACACCTTGCTAGACGACTGGTGGTACTCGGATGTTGCCATATCCTAAAAGTGGTACAATGGGTGAAAAGGTTGAAAAGCCCTGTCCTAACCTATATAAAGGTTTTGCATGAGATCAACGAGATGTTTTGGAATTCATTTTTAAGCACATTCATGGCTTAATATGATCAATAGAATCAAACTATTTTTATTATCAATGAAATATATACTGAATTCTTTTTGTTATGGTTTGCTTTTTAAATTATCCAGTGTGCATCAGCAAGAATAACTTGTATTATTTGGTCTTTTGTATAATCTCCTTTTCCAGATAGGACTATCATTTGTGTTGATTGATCCTAAATATTATTTTGCTAGCATATGAAATTGAGAATATTGTATGATAGTTTGCACACTCAGTTAAGTTTCCTTTTCCTTGGTATTAAAATGTAGATTGTCATCTTATTTATTCATTCATCACATTTCTACCCCACCTATTTCACCTAAATAATTCTGGGCAGTTTACAATGCAACAAACATCCCACAATATAAAACATAAATAATAACAGAGTTAAAACAGAATTAAAAATGTAAAGCTATTAAAACTTAAAGAGAAAACACCCTCATGACACAAACCACCATCAGGTCATGTAGCACTTTCTTCCAATCTGTGGCCTACAGTGTTTATTTACCAGTATAGACTGGGTTGGAACCTTATACTTCTATTGCTCACTATATTTCTGTGGATATTTCACTAGTTCCTGTAGCCTTCCACCCTGATACTTACCATTTTATGATACCAGAGATTCTTATAAGTAGGGAAAATCTTCAAAGATATCTTGCAACAAAGCAGTAAAACGTATGCAAAATTTGTTCAGACAAATTGTTGTGATACTTGGTTACAAGATTCTAGAACAAAACAAAAACAAAACAAAACACTGCAGAGCTAGCCAACCTCGGAGATGCTGCACAAATATGCAGTCTGATTAATCTGAGCATGAGGAGCCTGTTAATTTGCTGTTATAATTCACATTATCATGCACAATCTACTTGCTATGGGAATAAGAAGCAAGAGATATGAGGATGGAGATGAGCAGACAACAGAGCCTACCATATATATCTGGAAATCTTTTAGCCAATCATTCGGTATCTTTCCTGTTTCATATGTTCGATTGAAGAGCTGCAGTAAAAAATTCTTCCCATTGTCTTCCAGGCTAGAATAGAATAGAATAACAGAGTTGGAAGGGAGCTACTATCAAGGAAACAGTGCTGGGATCCCAAAGCAAACTAAACAAAGAGAAAACATTTCTACCCCTAGAGATTATGGTTTTATTTAGTATATTTGGCCAGTTAGATTTTTTCCTATAAATCAAGGAAGAGACCACCAACCTAGATCACTTTGGAAGACAGTTAGTAAACAGGGTCAAGAAATTAGCACTGATGTAGTCCTGTCAGGTACATTATATTAGCTACACTTTGCTTTTATATAATCAACTGTTTTACTCATGCCTGGCTTGTATAGTTCTAAGGGAATCTGATAATTTATGATGGGAATTTTTATGATGGGAATTAAACACTAGATCAAATTACTGCTTACAATGTTGTTTATATTTGGTTTAGCATGTTGTGGGAAACAATAGGAATATGGTCTGCTTAGAAAGGTTTTTATTATTCTTTCAAGATTACTGCAAAAGTTGATAAATATAACTTATAGACTGATATAATGCCAACACAATTCAGTTTCTTTCTAGATGGGTTATAATTAAAATTTTATTCAATTAATATTTACAACTACTGTAGGTCTAAGTTTGAATTAATAACTTTTGCTAAATAATTAAACACAAGAAGAAATAAAGTACTTGTATGTGCAACTTTTTTAGGACCTGACTAAAAAAGTTCAGAATGTTACAATTAAAATAATATATAATATATGATATGTAGGACTTGAAATCCACACATCTTCAAATGGTCAAGGTTGAAAAACACTGGCCTTGAGTATAATGTTCTTTTTAGTAAGCTTATATGAGATAAAAACCAGTTTTGTACTGAAGGGTTCTAGAACAAAGGGAGATTGTTTAGTCTGTTGTTTTCTTGAAGATTATTTTTACTGCCACAATTTCAGTGCATTCTAATGGGCTAATACGCAGCCCACTGGAAGTACAGCTTCTCCTCTTCCTGAAATACCAGTTCATTTGCTCAGTGCAGATGAATGACCCCCTAGAGATTTCTTGGCGCTTTTCCGTCAGCGTCAGGGCATGCCAAGCCCTCTCTAATGCAGGAGTCACTTATGGGTGTGTGTGTATACCTTAAGGTTGTTTGAACAATGATTTTGTCTTGCCTGTTCCCCATATTGTTTTCTCCTGTCTTGTTCTTGGTCTTTTTATCAAGATCAAGGCTAGCTAGGCCCCCCTTTGTATCTTGGGCAAGACCCTTCCTGCATTCATGCAAACAGCACTCCTCACTTCCCCCTAAATCCAGAATGTTTGTTTCTACTTACCAGGTTTCTCCTGTGTTTTTGTCTCTTCCTACCTTCACTGGGACGAGATAGAAGTCTCCTTAAACATTCAGGGTTCAGACAGACTCAGGTCTGCTGGGCTGCCTAATTTAAAAGTCACCAGAAACAAAGGTTCTGAGAGTGTTCTTATCTTTTGGGCACACCAGTTTTCCTGGATGTTATGCCTGAAGGTTGTGAGTTACAACGGAACTCATTCACAGGGAGTCTCAATGAGAAACAACCTTGAAGAAAAAAACCTTCAAGTCCCTGTTCGGGCACCAGAAATGTAAGGTTCCAGTCCCTTACTTGAATTTGAGATATCATGCCAATGTAATCAGATAACCCAAGCGGAGACTTCTTGATCATGCAGCACTTTATTTGCTCAAATTAAGCAGCTGGGTGGCCAACAATCTGGAATGCTGGCAGAGTTATGTCCAGAAGTGCCACACCTTAGAAAGTTGGTAGCATTGCTTTATAAACTTTGTTAGCTAATGAAAATCAGACAACAGAGCCATTACATCATAAAGACGACATCAATCATTCCTGTTCCCTCCTTCAGTATATCCCATCTATGAACATGTTTCCCACACTTGCATGAAATTTCTCTGAAGCAAAAGCTGATTACGAAAAGCAAGAAAGCAACTGTTAGACTAAACAATTTCCCTTTGTTTCAGAACTCTTCAGTATAGTAGTTAAGGTGCTGGCCTAAAAACCAGGAAACTGTAGTTCTAGTCCTGCTAGACCAGTTACTCTCTCTAGGTGCCTAGTTATCTACACTTAACTGGATCAAGAGCGGGTCTTAGCATGTTTGCTGGACAACAAAATTAAATTAGCAGTGGGAAAAAGAAAGTTACGACCGGCCCTGTTTGAATGACAAGGACAACCCCTTTTTATAGTTAACAGGCTGGAAAAACCTAACCAAATTTATTTATAAAGAAATCAAAAGTTCAAACAAGAGTTAAACCAAAAAGTTCAAACAAGAGTTAAACAGGAATAACAGACCAGGACTCTAGCAGAAGATCTTCAAACGGTTGTCTTCAGCAAGCAGCACCTCCCACACCTTTCTCTTTTATCAGCAGTCCCAAGGTGTGGCTTCTCATTGCCTTCTTCTCCTCTCACCGAGTTGCCTCATTGCCTTTCTCTGTTCTACTCTGCTGGATTGCCTCCTGCTCCTAGCATCCCTGAATAGATCCAGCTGTGAATCATCTACGTCCAATACCTCGTGCTCACACGGCTGAGTCTGATGACGAACATGACAGGAGGGGCCAGGCTGAGAGTCCTGCAGTGCATCAGAGCCTCCCTCTGACACTAAAGGCTCTCCAAACCCCTCCTCCTCCTCCTCTTCAGAATCATCAGACTCAGCTGCCGGTATCACAGGCTGACGCTGAATCACAACACTAAATTTCCCCAGTGAGTCATGTCATATGAATGACTCTTGTCCTCATATTATATGAACAAAATATTTCAGTTTTAGCTTCCAGTGAGAAATCGGATTTTTATTTCATCTGCTACTGAATTATTTATTTTTTCTTAAGAGTCCAAGGTATTTTCAACAATCTTCTCTAACTCCATAACTAAGGGTAATAAATATGTTCTTTTATAAACTAACTGGTTAGAAAAAGCAACAAAGGACATTTTTCAATATCAGAAATTAAGGCACAGAATCTCTTAAGTATCTGTATTGGGATCAATGCTTTTTAATATGTTCATAAGCTGTCAGATGTTTTGTCATGCACAGCAATTGGAAAGCAACCTCACACCCAATAATATTTTATGCCATTGAGAGTCATTATACATTCAGGCTCCCTAAGAAGTTGATAAAAAATAAAAAGCTTCTAGATTGATATAATGTCTCTTACTAGCCTGACATTTTTGATTTCCATCTCATTAGCTTCAGTTCTTATGTAAATAACCTTCACTGAGGTAAGATATTAGCTGTTCCAATTTGCAGATGATAGTAAACTATTCATACAAATCTATGGTACTTCCATACACTGAACAATAAGTGAAGTTCTACTTGAAAAAAGGATACACAATAAAATCTCAATATAATAGATTTTGTGCACAATGGACCAATTTTTTCTGTGGCTTTATATTACTGTTGTCAAGATTCACTTCATTTGCTTCATATTATTTTGTGTAATATTATTGCACTAATGATGGTGTTGACGGGAGGGCAGAGGTCCGCCCCGAGGCCTCTCATTTGTGGAGTTCCTCAGGGGTCGGTCCTCTCTCCCCTCTTGTTCAACATCTATATGAAGCCACTGGGTGAGCTCATTCGTGGTTTCGGGGTGGGGTATCATCAGTATGCTAATGATACCCAGCTTTTTCTTTCCACCCCGAACCAACCCAGTGGTGCCCTCGACGTGATGTCCCGTTGCCTGGAGGCGGTCCGGGTTTGGATGGGGAGAAACAGGCTTCGTCTCAATCCTGCCAAGACTGAGTGGCTGTGCATACTGGCATCTCAGACTAACCAATCTTTTCCATCGTTAACTATGGGGGGTGTGAGGTGTTACCCCCCGTTGATAGGGCCCGCAACTTGGGCGTCCTCCTGGCTCAGTTTGGAAGATCATATAGGAGCCGTGGCCAGGGGGGCTTTTGCCCAGGTTTGACTGGTGCACCAGTTACAGCCCTATCTGGACCGAGATGCCCTACGCACAGTCACCCATGCGCTTGTGACCTCCCGGCTAGACTACTGC
This sequence comes from Vipera berus, assembly GCF_964194415.1. Lineage (NCBI taxonomy): Eukaryota > Metazoa > Chordata > Lepidosauria > Squamata > Viperidae > Vipera > Vipera berus. The sequence continues at coordinate 35,732,001 of NC_138203.1, read as the reverse complement.
AATGCTCTCTACATGGGGCTGCCCCTGAGGACCACTCGGAGGCTTCAGCTGGTGCAGAATGCAGCCGTGCGAGTTGTGATGGGAGTCTCCCTATACTCCCATGTAACACCTCTTCTCCGCGAGCTTCATTGGCTTCCAGTTGCCCTCCGGGTGCTGGTGATGACCTATAAAGCCCTAAATGGCATGGGCCCAGATTATCTGAGGGAGCACCTGCTGCCAGCATCAATTTCCCATTATCCTGTGCGCTCCCACAGAGAGGGCCTCCTCAGGGTCAAGGATTGCCGACGGGCGATCCCCAGGAGGATGGCGTTCTCTGTGGGTGTGCCTGCCCTATGGAATCAACTGCCAACGGAACTCCGGACTGCCCCTGACCTTCGTTCATTTCGCCGGGACCTAAAAACCTGGCTCTTTGAGCTATCTGGTCTGGACTGAGGGGTTTAATGTTTTTAAATTGTGATTTTAATTTTTTGCGGCTAGACTTAATTTTATTTTATTTTAATTTTATATTGTATTGTTTTTAAATTTTGCCTTGTAAACCGCCCTGAATCCTTTGGGAGTAGGGCGGTATATAAACCGAATTAATAAATAAATAAGTAATGGAAGTCACACTTGCTTGAATTCAGGTTATATTATTATATTATTATACAAATAACTTATATCACACAAATGTGATAATATAAAAGAACAGATGATTAATATCTGTCATCTATATAGTGACATCATCACAATGATGTAATCTCTGATCTAACTATCAGGAATAACAAATATTTCTTCCCTCCACCCGATTCATTATATCAAGGTTATATCAAGGCTTCAGTGGTAGAAAAAAAGCAGGAGGCAACAAAATTTATTAGGTTCACCTTCACCTCTGTCATCTCTTATCAGCAGGGCAGAACCATGGGAGGTACATGTCATCATCCTGCCTCTCAACTGACCTTTTGCTAGTTGTTGTTGTTAGTTGCGAAGTCGTGTCCGACCTATTGCGACCCTATGGACAACATTCCTCCAGGCCTTCCTGTCCTCTACCATCTTGTGGAGTCCATTTTGGCTCACACCTACTGCTTCAGTGACTCCATCCAACCACCTCTGTAGTGTATGCAACTAAAGCATACACAGGCTGTCAGCACAGCAGGAGGCACGGGGCTGGACAGCTCCAGGCTATAACCGCATTTGGCGGGAAAGCCTGGTTGAAACGAGTTTGACAGCCCCGGGCTATAGCCAGCTCTGGCGGGAAGCCAGGGTTTAAATTTATTGGCCACCTGCACTGGCGGGAAGCCCAGGTTTGAATCCATTGGTTGGTATTCACCTGGGCAGGTATAAAGGTACACCAGGTAACCCCCTTTCCCTAGCTTTGTTCCTGACCTCAATAAAAAAGTCTTCTCACCCAGCTGAGTGTCCGTCTCTGTGTGCGACCACGCTACTTTACAACCTCATTCTCTGTCGTCCCTTTCTTCTCTTGCCCTCAACCTTTCCCAGCATTAGGCTCTTCTCCAGTGAGTCCTCCCTTCTCATTAGGTGGCCAAAGTATTTGAGTTTCAACTTCAGGATCTGGCCTTCTAAAGAGCAGTCAGGGTTGATCTCCTCTAGGACTGACTGGTTTGATCGCCTTGCAGTCCAATGGACTTGCAGGAGTCTTCTCCAGCACCATAGTTCAAAGGCTTCAATTCTTTGGCATTCAGCCTTTCTTATGGTCCAACTTTCACAGCCATACATTGCAACTGGGAAGACCATAGCCTTGACTATACGCAAGGCAGGGTGATGTCTCTGCTTTTTAGTGTGCTGTCTAGATTTGCCATGGCTTTCCTCCCCAGGAGCAAGCATCTTTTAATTTCTTGGCTGCAGTCCCGTCTGCGGTGATCTTGGAGCCCAGGAACCTAAAGAGGCTCTTTAGTTCCTCTTCACTTTCTGCCATTAGAGTGGTATCATCTGCATATCTTAGGTTGTTGATATTTCTCCCGGCAATCTTAATTCCAACTTTTGATTCATCTAGTCCTGCCTTTCTCATGATGTGCTCTGCATATAAGTTGAATAGGCAGGGTGATAGTATACAGCCTTGCCGGACTCCTTTCCCAATTTTGAACCAATCAGTGGTTCCGTGTCCAGTTCTCACTGTTGCTTCTTGACCCGCAAATAGGTTTCTCAGGAGATAAATAAGATGGTCTGGTACTCCCATCTCTTTAAGAACTTGCCACAGTTTGTTGTGATCCACACAAAGGCTTTAGCATAGTCAATGAAGCAGAAGTAGATGTTTTTCTGGAACTCCCTAGCTTTCTCCATGATCCAGCGTATGTTGGCAATTTGATCTCTAGTTTCTCTGCCTCTTCTATCAGGTGCTTCTGATCCTGAGCTTGAGTGTTATCTCTGAGCAGAGGGTGGAAAACCTCCAAATACTAGCTGAAGGGAACAATGGTGTGAGGGACTGTGTGAGCACTGGACATTTAACTGGCCACTGTGAGAAACAAAACAATGGACTTTGGTCAGCCCAGAGTGTGGTATTATGATTTGCTTAAGAATCAATATTATAAAATTCACTCCATTGTAAATCAAATTCATGCAGAAGCTTATCTGGTTTTAGTCCAGAATCTTGTCAAGATACTTTGCTGCACCAGAAAGAATTGCAAATATCTCTTTCAAACTCCTCTGTGTGTTATAGAATATGGAAAGCTGCCTTATACAAACTGTATTTATACAATGCACTATGGTTGTCTTAACTAACTTTTACTTAATAAACCTCAATGGTTGGATTCACACACAAGATGGTTTACATGGCACTGGGTGGCTTCATAAAACTCATTAATGCCTTTGTAAGCAAACCACATTTTGTTTTTCTATAACCCATTTTCAGATAATCTATCTAATGCAGCATAACTGATCAACTTGGTTGATATTACAAAAAACTAGTTTCTAACCAAGATTTTTTTTTATTGAAAAGTTTTTCAATACATTTTATCTTTAACAACCCCTCCCCCCCACCCCCTACCCATCCCTTCCTAACCCTCCCCCCTCCCCTTCCCCCCTCCCCATCCCCAACTTCCCAGATCTAAATACAAGGTATAAAAATAAAAGCAGTCATAAACAACCATATGCTAACAACAATAAACTATTAAGTCTATCGCACTCTAGCTCATATAAAATGACTACAAGCAATACTATTATCACATCAAAACTTATGCAAATGCTAAATGAAACTTTTTGGTCCCATATTTGTTCTGGATGTAATCAATCCACTTTTTCCACTCCGTAATATAACGTTGCGAATGGTCTTTCAAATAAGCCGATATCTTTGCCATTTCCGCCAGGTCAGAAACTTTTAAAGTCCATTCTTCTATAGTCGGCAGTTCCTCCTTCTTCCAATATTGACCTACTAAAAGTCTTGCTGCCGTAATTAAATTCAACAAGATTTTTAATAAGCCAGCATGATGGGAAAACAAACATGGTTAGTGTAAAACATGGTAAACATGGATTTAAGATATCAAGGATTAAACACAAGACTTCTTCCATGCAATATATAAACTATATTATTGGATTCATACAGTAGGCTTATTTATGTTTAACTTTAAAACGGTTAGCCCAAGGAACCATTTCTGAAGGTTTACATGACATGCTAAACTGTAAATTAATCCTGAGAACTAGGATCCATGCAACATACTGTAAGGTTCCAGTCCCTTACTTGAACTTGAGATACCATATCACTCTAATCAGATAACCCAAGCAGAGGCTTCTTGATCAAGCAGCACTTTATTTGCTCAAATTAAGCAGCTGGGTCGCCAACAATCTGGAATGCTAGCAGAGTTATGGCCAGAAGTGCTACGCATTAGGAAATTGGTACCATTGCTTTATAAACTTTGTAAACCAATGAGAATCAGACAACAGAGCCATTACATCATAAGAAAGACATCAGTCATTCTTCTATACTCCCTTATTCCCTCCTTCAGAATATCCCATCCATGTACATGTTTCCCACACCTGCATAAAATTTCTCTGGTGCAAAAGCTGATTACAAAAAGCAAGACAGCACAGGTAGACGAAACAATTTCCCTTTGTTCCAGAACCCTTCAATGCTAAAGTACGTTGGCCAGTTTAATACTTAGTTATCATTAAACAGCCAAACGAGCTCTATTTCCTTTCGTTTACATTTAAAGCACAATTCCCAGAACTGCATCTTACTATCCCAGATTAGGAAGATGCAATTCTGGAAATTTCCTCCTTCAAATGCAAATGAAAGGAATAGAGCTCGTTTGGCTGTGTAGCAACAACAGTAATAAGCCAGACCAGCTGAAAAATCAATTTAAATCATAAATGGTATATGGTTCGGGCTGAGCATGTTTGCTTGATTCTCATCCATCCGAGTTTATGAACTAAATGTGGCTTTTTCAACAACCATAACTAAAAGAAATCACGTGCTCACGATTCACGTGTGAATCCAGCCTCTATTAAAGATCTGCTTCCCTTTCAACTCTGAACGACTTTTCCCCCTTAATAATCTGGCCTGGGGGAGACTGCGCGTGCCCGCGTCCCCTCCACTGGTTGCTTTCGCGGCTTCTGGAGGGAAGCACGCCTTCCCTGAGTCGGCTTCTTCTGCGCGCAAACGACAGTCGTTCCCTCATCGGAGTCGAGCTGCACCTACTCGGAGCCGTCATTCCGCTTGGAACCGAGGAGGAGGTAAAATTTGCTCCGGACAGTGTGACCATTGGGAGGGCCGTAGCCAGCCGGGTTACTTCTATCCCTTCTTTCTTCCCGTCCGTTTTTTTCTCCTCCGCGGAGGAGAAGCACAGAGAGCCTGAGGCTAGAAAAGGTAGCTTTCCGCTCCTAGCCCCTAGCCTAGACGGCCGCTTCTTCAAGCAAGTAAGCGCTTCAAGTAGGGCGGCGAACCCTGGGGTCGTGGGAGAGAAGACAGAGCAATTTAGGAATGGCTCCTTGGCTTTTCTGCAATTGCGACAGATTCGTACGGTAACGGCTGGGTTGCCGCCCGTCGAGCGCCCCGGACGGTTCACTCAGTTGTGCGCTGTAGAGCCGCCCTAAGTCGTCCGCTCGTGCCTAAGAGGGTAGCTCCAGGCTGCTGGCGGGATTTTGGGGAGGGTGGTACGAGGTGGGCGAGAAGGCGCTTAAGCGGAGCCCCGCGCGGTATCTTTTGCAGTCATGAGTGAGTTTAGTCCGGTTTAACTGGGAGCCAGGTGGGTCGAAGTGAGCGGGCTGATCCTGGAATAAGCAGAATAGGAACCCGACTGCTTTATATGCACAGCGTTTCTCAACTTGGGTCCTTTACCTTGTATTTTATATGTGCCCTGTTCACTGCCCTGAGTCCTTCGGGAGAAGGGCGGTATACAAATATAATAATAATAAACTACTGTATTGATCTGTGTGAGTAGAGTCTCACTGGATGGGGTTTATGGGAATTGTGGCGTTTTATGTTTGAGAAAGCAGCACTTAATCCTGTGCTAGAACAGGGTTTTTGAGAAGGATTGTTCTGTTCGCTTTTCATTTTGTCATTTTATAATTCCCTGCAGCGTGTGAGAAATTTATACAAAGTGTTGTATTTCTACTGTATAGAATACCATAGTTATACTTAATTAAAAGTAGTGTAATCCATCTAGAATGCAAAGGTGGAGTAAACTTTGGTGATAATACTCTGCCTACCCCAGTTAAATTCTCTTAGATTGCTATAAAGTAGTGCAGTTGGGGGCAAGAGAGGGTCTAATTTTCTACAAAGGTTATTTTAAGATTACTATATAAGTAGTTCAGGAAATGAAAAACTCCAAAATTATGGTAGGGTCTCTTTAACAGCTGTACAAAGATTTCATGCATAGCATGTGTTGAGGTAAATGTTTATCTTTCTGTTGCCTCAATCACTGAAGTTACTCTAAGTCAGACATGTCAAACAGAAGGCCCCGGGGGCTGGATCCTGCCCGCAAAGTGGTTTCATGTGGCCCGCGAAGCCATCCTGGAAACAGTGAGGGAACGGCCCCCACTGCCTTGGCCCTGGCCCAGAGACCCTCCTCCTGCCAGAGACCCTCAGATGTGTCCCACTCCTGCCCAGGCCCCCATAGGCACCCTTGATGCGAACGATGTAGAGCTGGCCATGCCCACCCAGCAGGACACGCCCACCCTGGCCATACCCACCCGGCCCCCTGAGGGCAATCGCAATGCTGATGCGGCCCTCAATGAAATTGAGTTTGACACCCCTGTTTTAAGTGGCTTACGTGCCTGGATTCAAACCTATTAATAGCTAATCTTTTAAAAAATGCAATATTGTGCCTATTGATATAGTAATGACTCATATTAAAGATGACCAGGTATCTGTTCGATAGAGGTTGTTTCCTGAGTTATTAGGAATGACCTGCTTTTACAGCCCTGAACCTTACTCTGTGCCTATTGATTTAGGACCAGTTAATTTCTGAATACAGATTTGAAGCTTAATGGTGAATGTGTATCATTAGGATCAACTGCATTTTATTTCAGTAAGATTTGCATAACATCCTATTGATAGGGTCTGTAATAGAAAATAGAACCAATATAAAAGTGGAATTGCTCAAAACATCCTATCTTTTTTGTTTCTGTAAATGGGGGTATATATGAATAATGAATAAATAAAAAATAAATAAATAGTTAAATTGAAATTCACTAACTGCGGTTTGGATGATTTTGGCAATCAATTTACAGAAATTAAAACAGGTTCATGAAAGGTCAGCTCCTATAACTATTACTATTGATGCCCATTTGCTGCCTCTTCAGTCACAGGAACCATTCTTTATGTACTGATTGCTGTGAATTTACAGTGGAAGGAAATTATTACCTCAGTACAGGCCTGTGGGTTTCTCAATGCATCCAGTTCACTACTCTATGAGACAGAGATAGAGAGACTAGATCAGAGGGTAGGCAACCTTGGCTCTACAACTTTTCCTTATCCACCTGTCCACTTAGGAATGTTTGTATATTCCTGTGACAGGATAACCCAAATTTATGTGGAACTAGATTGGTTTTCAGGGACGCGGTGGCTCAGTGGGTTAGGATGCTGAGCTTGTTGATCAGACGGTCGGCAGTTTGGCGGGTCGAATCCCGAGTGCTGCATAACAGAGTGAGTGCCTGTTACTCGTCCCGGCTTCTGCCAACCTAGCAGTTCGAAAGCACGTAAAAATGCAAGTAGAAAAATAGGGACCACTCCAGTGGGAAGGTAAACATCGTTCCGTGCGCCTTTGGCGTCTAGTCATGCCGGCCACATGACCACGGAGATGTCCTCGGACAAGTGCTGGCTCTTCGGCTTTGAAACGGAGATGAGCACCGGCCCCTAGAGCTGGAAATGACTAGCACGCATGTGCAGGGGAACCTTTACCTTTACCTAGATTGGTTTTCATGGATTCCAATGCTATAAACATATTTAAGGTGCCACAATATTCTTAGTTGGCTATATTTGCATAGTGCTAATCTCTTAAGACATGTTTTACAATCATTTCTCTGAAATGGTATGGGTTTTCCTGCCTGAGCAGGGGGTTGGAAGATCTCCAAGGTCCCTTCCAACTCTACTACTGCTACTACTACTACTGCTACAATGATGATGTTGTTACAATGTGATGAACCAATCTACACAAGTTAGTATCACTTATATTTGAAAATGGTTTTGTACTATGCAGGTATTAAATGCCTGAAAGTTTCCTTATTAATTGTTGTACCATACAGAACCAGTGGTATAGGTCAGGCATGTCAAACTCATAACATCATGTGATGTCATGTGAGGTATCATGTCTTTTTCCCCATTGCCGGCCATGGGGTGGGTGCGGTTTCAGTATCATACATCCGGCCCGTGAGCCAGCAGTTTGACATGCCTGGTATAAGTCATCTTGTAGTGAAGTGTGTTGCTTTCAACTAGCTTAGTGATATATGTTTTGGTTGTTTGCACACAGTATTTTAGGCTAAAATATTTAGTATGTTCTCAAACTTGAATTAGAAAATCTTACATTCATCCATTCACCACTGTATGAATGTATAAGTAATCTATGGATTGTTGTATATAGTATATGAACTACATTGGGTTGCAGTATTTGCAAATTACTGTATTCCTTTGCCTAAAGGGTTGACCTATTTCAACTTTTTTTACAACTAATGATTTGTACCCTATGGTCATTAAGAGTTCACACCAATTTGATGACACATAATTATTGATCTTGTCAGAACAAGAAACTATCAAAGATTTTTGGGAAAGATTCAGACAAACTGTAATACTGGAGAAGGGTAGTGAGAATGATTTGGACCTATTTTTATGAGGTGAAATTAAAAGAATGTACCTTTTTACGTGGATGAAGAGGGGTGAAACAGAAAACGAAAGCCTGTTCTCTTTTGTTCCAGAATGAAGATCATAAAATAATGTTCTTGTGTTACAAGAAGGAGGTTCTGACTGAATATTAGAAAATTTAGTAGTTGAATCAATTTCTAAGGAAGGTTGGAACTCCTCTTCCCTGGATGTGTTCAAGTTCAGCCATCTGTTGAGAGAGCTTTAATTAGGATTACATCACTAATAAAATTGGACTCATTAGCCTAAATGCATCCTTCCAATTCTCTGATTTCTTTTTAAAAAAATGAATACTGCAGAGGAATGTGCTATTCAATCATCACTAATTCTAAGAGATCATATGCAGATATTCTCTATATTTTTATTCTTTTCAAAAACGTCATTGAAAAGTTCAGCAGAGATAAAATTAATTTTCTGCATGTCACAGATGTTAGAAGAATATTGTGCATGCTTTGAAATGACTTCAAATTTAGTGCCTCTCCAGTAACCATCTTTTTGTACAAAATCGGCAACACTGCTTGTCAAGAGTAGAGATAGGCATTTGAATGCATTGCTCAGGTTATATACTCATTTAACAACAGAGCAAGCAAATGAAATATTGGCTGGCAATAAAATAAATTTTCTCTAATTGTTAGAATGTTATTTTTTAACCTCTTAAGATGTTTATAATATCTATTTTGCTTGAAGTTTTCTTAAGCAGGCTCATTGTACATATGAAATGAAAATGGCAAATTCGTTTTCTTGGTTAGTCCGTGAAGATCTGTTGTTGTTATGGATGATCTGTCTGTCATTCTAGAATTAATTTAATATAATTTGCTGTTCCATTTTCTACAAAATGCAAAAGTCCTGGAGGTGCATTGGAATGGAGTTGTTGCTTAGTGATGAAATTGTGCAATTGACTACAGTAAAGATTTCTACCTTTAAATTGTGTATTGTTGAATTTTGATTGCAATTAAATTTAACTCTTGCTTTGAATTCACAATCATTTTTTGCCAGACAACTATGCTTATAGGGAGGCGATTATATTTGTCTTTTCCAGCACATCCCATTAGTGATCCTGCCAATCACTTCCCTTTTCTAAAGCAATTATATTCTTCATAAATTCTTCAAAATCAACTTATATATCTACCTATTTATTTTGATCATTATGAAAGTGGCTTTGGAAAATGCCCTCATTGAAGAAAACCAGTACAATATATAGAAGAGGATTTATATGAGTGCCAGGCTATGCAGTCTTCTTCCCACAGAGGTGATTTGGCTCCCATTCTCCTTGTACACAGGATAACTGCTGCACGAAGTGTTTCACTTAGGACTGAAATTCCATGGGCTCTCCCATTGCAGCATCCCCATGGTCAAGTGATCAAAATTTGGACTCTTGGCAAGTGCCATGTATTTATGGTGGCTATGATGGTAATCATTTTTGCAACATTCCAGCGAGGAAAGTAATGGAGAAGCCAGATTCACTTAATAGCCATGTTACTAACTTAACTGTAGTTATTTACTTAACAACTATGGCAGGAAAGGTCATAAAATGGAGCAAAACTCATATGAGGGGTAGGCCTTTCCACAATTCTGGGGTAGTTACAGAGAAAGTGAGTTTCTTGGACCCCATTGCATTGCTTTAGAAGGTGTGAGAGTGCACTCAATGCTTCCCAACTCAGACATATGGGATGGGTAAATTTTATCTAGAGAAGATGTTCCCAGATATAATTCTGAGTCAGAATGAGTTGTACAGCTGGGGTTCATCAATTTATTGACAATAACATGCTCTTCCAGTAAATATTGTATGACTTAAAACTATGACAACAATTTCAGCAACACAGTCCTTTACACACAATAAAAAATAGAAAAACATTGAGGCAGTATGTTGTAAATATAATACTTATGTGGCTGCTGAAAAGTAGATGGAAAAATTATTTAATATTTCTGTTGCTTCTTCAAAACACTCATTCTTTAATGGATTCTACAGTTCATTTAATTGGAGACATAAGTGACATTCTTACTTCACCAATGTATCATATTTATGTAGAACTGCACCATACAGTGGCTGTAATCAATAGCGTACCTTGTTTAACTACAATGGAAAAAATAACTTTATTGCACAATGAACAAAAGTGTCTCTACAAATCATTCAGATAAATGTTCGGATTACCTTGGCTACAAGAACATTATTGTTTCAGTAACAATAGAGAATAGGGAAAACATTTTGTGCACAAACTATTCTATATGTAGAAGAGCTACTTTCAGATAGTCTGTATCCAAAGCAAAATGAGTGTTTCAGATATGATAGAGTAGCTTTGTTGAGGTATGGATAGAAATGCAATTGTTTAAAATAGAAGGAGTTTGAGAGAGGAGGAGAAAAAGAAATATCCAAAGATGTTGGCAGTTGAAGAGCAGCATGTCATAGACCAGGGCTGTCAAATTGGTGGCCTGCAGGCCAGATGCGTCACATACAGGCCACGCCCACCCCAGTTCTGCAAAGGCAAAAAAAACCATTGTGATAAGTCATGATACGTCACGCGACTCGATCAGGTTTGACAGCCGTGTCATAGATGGAAGATGGGGTGGTGGGCAGGTTGATGGGATCTGCTGCGCTGGGAGTTCCTATGGGAAGAAGGAGACAGTTACACACCAGCCTTGCTCTGTTAACCCAATAATATTACTCCAGAATCTCTCCAGATTTTTTTCTGCCAAAACCTAAAATAAAATCAAACATTACAGGTTTTGCTTTGACTGACCTATGGCTTACCAGATTTCTGAAAAATTATTTATTCCAGGATTCAAATAAAATACATTTTCCATTCTGTGCACATCCTGCTCCAAATTTAGGAAAAAATATCTGGTATTGATAACTGGTTTTCTCTGTATCTGGAATTATTTCCAAATTTAAAATGCAGGGAATAGTATTCGACAAGAATGCTGAATAGTATACAAAAATTAATACCAGTATTTAATTAATTCTGAAATTACCGTATGCATTGTATTCTAATTAAGGAAAATCAATATTTTTGTAAAGTATAACTTTACTATGCAATTCCTACCAATTTCTAAATTCTGTACACCATATCAGCGTTGTAGACTGGTCAATGTCATCTGCTCCTGTTCTGTGAGCCTTAGTACACATGTTACTAGTTAATTGTGGTCTAGAATTAAGAGAACTATTTTTCAATATTATAAGACAAAAACAAGAGCTAAATACATAAATATTAAACATACATATTGTGTGGAAGTGGGAACTGTCTGATATTTCAGAGTCCATATTTTTTGCATTTTGTAATTGTTTTTTTTAACTTCTAGGGGACACTAATTTTGGAAGGATTAAGTCTTTTAGTATAAAAAATTATTAGGCATTCTTCTGTTGCTGCTTTTAGAAAGTGATATCTCTATTCTGTTTTCTACCATTTTCTGTCGACGTGTTTGTGAGGATATACATGCAAAGTTAGAAAGCAGTCTGGGATTAGAGCCAGGATTTCCAACCTTTTAGGGTTGGTAGGCACAGTTACCGTGTTCAGAAAATGCCAGGCTATCCCCCAGGAAAGGTGGCTTAGAAAGGTCAACATTCCAGCCGTGAGATTGCAACTCATGTAAAAAAGGAGGAGAGTTCCGATTGCATGGTTATAATTACCATCTTGACCTTTTTAATGCCCCTGCACACATCCCTGGAACATGTAGTGGGATGATTGAAAAATAAGCGTTGGGGAAAGACAAACAGTCCCCGTAATTTTGCATGTATTAGAATATCACTTGCCTATGCCCTTATTCCATCCTCCATAAGATTACAGGTTTCAGGGGAATGGAGCTATGCTAATTTACTTTTCCTCTGGGATACTGGTTTTATTTTAGGCTTAAATGATAAATCTTTAATTCTTCTCATAGGATCCTCATGTTCAAATTGCCTACAGCACTACTATTTACCTAAAAGCTAGTTATATAGGATACATATAATTATTTTTTTATTAAAAATAGGTTCAATTATTTTACAGAAGAGTCCTTTTTTGTTTTCCTTGTCAAATAAACATTTAAATGTTTAGGTGTTATATTAATATTCTATTCTTTTTCCTGTTTAACTTCTCTTAAAATTAGGTCACATTCAGCTGCTCTAACCATCACTTGGAAAAAAGGATGGAAAAAGTCACAGAATTTTCATCAGATGGCAACTCTTTGATTAAAGCTGTTTATCACAGAAGACTTCGTCTTACAAGATTATTGTTAGAAGGTGGGGCCTACATTAATGAAAGCAATAATCATGGTGAAACACCTTTAATGGTTGCTTGTAAAACAAAACATGTAGACCATCAGAGTGCTAGCAAGTTCAAAATGGTGAAATATCTTTTGGAAAATAATGCAGATCCAAATATACAAGACAAAACTGGAAAGACAGCTTTGATGCATGCCTGCTTGCAGAAAGCTGGACCTGAAGTGGTTTCTTTGCTCATTAAAAATGGAGCTGATTTAAGTTTACAAGACCATTCAGGAAATACAGTTCTTCTATATTCGGTGAATTCAGAGGATAAGGAAACTCTAAAAATTATACTAGATGCTTGTAAATCAAAGGGAAAAGAAGTTATAATCATTACCAAAGACAGATCTCCATCTGGAAAGCAAAGAACCAGGCAGTTCTTAAATGTGCCTCCTCCTGATGTTGATGAATGTCAGTTTTCAAGTTCTTGTACTTCTCCATCTGAAGTAGAAGTTAAAACAACTTTGTCCCCTCCTACAGATTCAAATGACACAAACAAGTCTCTGTTTAATTTCAAAGAACTGAGTCATCCTGGAAGAAAAGAAGCTGCATCTGAACAGCATTCTCCTTCTATAAAATCACATACAGGTCCTCAAATGCCAAACACCAAAATTTACTCTGAGCCTTGGATGAAAATTTCCTCTCCACTCTTGAATCAGAATCAAATATCTAGTTTACAAGAAGAGCTTCATGATATAACTCCAGAAGAAGAGTTATGTTTTAAAATCAATAATCTAGCCCTGTCTAAGAGATATATCACTAGGCATCACAGCATTGATATTAAGGATACCCTTAATTTCTTGAAAAGCTTTGAACAAACAAACTCTAATTCACTTTTTGGTGAGACTTGTCGGAGTGAAATTCCTTCAGACCAAAATTTGGATTTGACCCATATGAACTTCATTTCAAACCTGAAAAGCATTGTTCAAAGGAGAAACCTGGGTGCAAACCACTATAGCTCTGATTCACAGTTAACTAACTTAGGCCCTGTTACAGAAGACAGCAAGTTACTTCTAGGGAAGAAAAAGCTGCTTTCACCATCTCCATCACTATCTTCAAGTTCTAAAGAATTGATTGAAAACATGCCTCCCAGTTTCTTAAGCAGGAGAAGTCATGCTATTCTAGAGAGACGGGGTTCAGATCACACTGCCCTGGTTAGACCTAGCTTTCTCCCTCCTTTAAATGTGAACCTTCACGCCCCAGTCTCTGATCTCTACAAGATGAATAACATATCTTCCTGTGGACAAAAACCCCTAATTCCAACAGCCCCCACTTATCCCAAAGACTTCAAGAACACAGCTCTGTTGACAAGAAGACAGTCACTACAAACAGAGCAGATCAAGCAGCTGGTGAACTTTTAGCAAATGATGTTGTTGTTAGTTGCGAAGTCGTGTCCGACCCATCGCGACCCTATGGACAATGTTCCTCCAGGCCTTCCTGTCCTCTACCATCTTCTGGAGTCCATTTAAGCTCACACCTACTGCTTCAGTGACTCCATCCAGCCACCTCATTCTCTGTTGTCCCCTTCTTCTATTGCCCTCAATCTTTCCCAGCATTAGGCTCTTCTCCAGTGAGTCCTTCCTTCTCATTAGGTGGCCAAAGTATTTGAGTTTTAGCTTCAGGATCTGGCCTTCTAAAGAGCAGTCAGGGTTGATCTCCTCTAGGACTGACCGGTTTGATCGCCTTGCAGTCCAAGGGACTCGCAGGAGTCTTCTCCAGCACCATAGTTCAAAGGCTTCAATTCTTTGGCGCTCAGCCTTTCTTATGGTCCAACTTTCACAGCCATACATTGCAACTGGGAAGACCATAGCCTTGACTATACGCACTTTTGTTGGCAGGGTGATGTCTCTGCTTTTTAGTGTGCTGTCTAGATTTGCCATGGCTTTCCTCCCCAGGAGCAAGCGTCTTTTAATTTCTTGGCTACAGTCCCCATCTGCAGTGATCTTGGAGCCCAGGAAAATAAAATCTGTCACTACCTCCATTTCTTCCCCATCTATTTGCCAGGAATTGAGAGGGCCAGATGCCATGATCTTGGTTTTCTTAATGTTTAGTTTCAACCCAAGTTTTGCACTCCCCTTCTTCACTTGCAACAAGAGGCTCTTTAGTTCCTCTTCACTTTCTGCCATTAGAGTGGTATCATCTGCTAGCAAATGATAGACAATATCAAATTTTTTCTTGTATGAAAATTAGCTGCTCAGGCATTTCAGTTAGCAATTACGTCAGCCATTCATTTTTTCTAAATTGATATTGAATGAAGCTGCAAAAAAGAACCAAGTCTTGTTTGATTGGAGATATATATGTCTATATATAAATGGATCACACATTATGTAAACCTTAATGTTTATTTAGCTTTGGCTTAGCATCTGTGATTTGTATCTGTGATTTAGCAGCTTATTTGAATTCAGCTGCAGTAACCTACAAAATACTGCTGCCCTTATACGTTCCATTATAAACATGAAAGATTGGATATTCTTGCTTAGCATAAGGATTTTAAACTACAGTTTGTTCATTGAACACTTTTAACATTAACAAATGTTAAGCCAGTGTTTTAACAGTCTACTGCATCCTTCTCCAATGGGGCTTCCCAGATATGTTAGTCTGTCCATCAGCTGCTCATGTGACTGCATTTTGGGCACTCTGCAGCCAACCCACATTTATGGCCATTTGCAGTGTCCTTTGGTCACATGATTGCAATTTATGATGTTTTTGCTGAAAGCCAGTATTTTCCCATAATGAACAATGGGTTGCCTTAACAATTGCCACAGAAAAGGTATAAAATGGGTCTAGTCATGGTGACCCACTTTATGTCTCACAGGTTATGGCTTTGATGGACAGGCTCCATTATTGTTGTAAACTGAGGATTACCTGTATAATATATTCATGTAGTAGTAAAATATTAGGGAATGAAAAAGATGTCTGTGTGCAGATAGTATTTTGTTAGGCTCCACATGTGTCACTTACAAATTTAGAGATACTAAAAAACAAACCACGTATCTAAAAATTGTGTTTGTTAGCCCCTTCTCTAACAAAGATCTTGATCAAAATGCATTAAGACTAATCCAGACCTTTACTAGGATCAATTTAGCCATTAACCATTGGGAATATTCATATAGTATGATTTTTTTTCAGATGGGTTAGGCTTCAATTTCTGTAATTATCTAGCCATAAAGGTAAAAAGTAAAGGTAAAGGTTCCCCCGCACATGCGTGCTAGTCGTTTCCAACTCTAGGGGCCGGTGCTCATCTCCGTTTCAAAGCCGAAGAGCCAGCACTTGTCCGAGGACGTCTCCGTGGTCATGTGGCCAGCATGACTAGACGCCAAAGGTTCACGGAACGCAGTTACCTTCCCACCGTAGTGGTCCCTATTTTTCTACTTGCATTTTTACGTGCTTTCAAACTGCTAGGTTGGCAGAAGCTGGGATGAGTAACAGGCGCTCACTCTGCTACGCGGCGCTCGGGATTCAACCTGCCAAACTGCCGACCTTCTGATCGACAAGCTCAGCGTCCTAACCCACTGAGCCACCGCGTCCCTATTATCTAGCCATAAGCCAGTCTGAAAATTATGGAAGTTGAAGTCCACCACATCCAAAGCTTGTTAGGAACCCTGGTGATGCAGTGGTTAGAATGCAGTATCACGGGCAAATTGCTCACAGCCTGCAGTTCAATGCTGACAAGGCTCAAGGTTGATTCAGCCTTTCATCCTTCCAAGGTAAAATGAAGACCCAGATTGTTGGGGGCAATATGCTGACATTGTAAACCACCCAAAGAGTACTGTAAAGCACCATGGGGGTGGTATACAAGTCTAAGTGCTATTGTTGCTATTGCTAGATTGGATATTTGAATCTACAATGTCTTTGCGTGGGAATGATAGCTTTCGAGTACAGTGAGGCCTTGGTGAACGTGGCAGGTGCTTTTTTGTTTCTGCTACATGTTTTAGCCCTTCAGGCATCTGTTATGAAAAATAACTTTATTATTTACTCTTGTTCTATGGGAATAAAAAGGAAATAGTAACACTGTAAATGTCAGAATTAAACTTTGTGCTGGAACAGTTCCTGTGAAGAAATGTCAGACTTCTGTGCTTGGCACTAACAAGTGCTTTAAAATTGTTTTGAACCTTTTAGTCTCTCAGTTTCTAAAGTAAGATCAGGAGTTAACAACAATAAAAATATATACCTAGATTTAAACCTTGGAATTGTTGATGGTGTTTTGTTCTATGTTTAAACTTTTTGGTACACTCAATCTTAAAATAGTATAAAAAAGACTGCAATTTTATACCATTTTTACAGATTCTTCTGAGTATCAAGATCTTCATTTGGTCTTTGTGGTTATGGAGATGGCTTTTCTAATCAGAAAAGGGATTTTATTATGGTATCTCATTGCTATTACTATTGTAGTACTTACCATTACAATTACTATTATAATTACCATTTCTATTACATTACTATTACTATGGTATCTCAATATTATTACTATTACGGTATCCCCGCATTGTATTGTCCTTATACAACTCCCATTACTTTTCAGAAAAATATCATTAGCTGTACTAATTGGGCAAACTAAGGAATGGCAGAGCCAAGTGAACAAATTTATTCCAAAATTAGTTAATTCTTAAAATACCAAAAGACTTGATTGCTTTAATAATTCTTCCAGAACTGTCCACTGTTCAATACTGTATACTGTGGAGTAATTTCAGTGTGCATCCAATAATTGGGAAATTGTCTTAATCATCATAGTTGGAAAAAACTAAAATATACAGCCTAGTAAGAAATTACTTTTGCTAATAAATTGGCACGTTAACCTGATACATGCAACTTGAGCTGCATTATTACATTATGGTTTAGTATTATGTATAACCTCAATTCTTTCAGGTCCAACTCCATTATATATAATCTGCTATAAATCAGACATGTCAAACACAAGGCCCAGGGGCCAGATCCGGCCCATGAAGTGGTTTCATGCGGCCCACGAAGCCATCCTGGAAACAGTGAGGGAACGGCCCCCACTGCCCTAGCCCTGGCCCAGAGACCCTTCTCCTGCCAGAGACCCTCAGATCTGTCCCACTCCTGCCCAGGCCCCCATAGGTACTCTTGATGTGAACGATATAGAGCTGGCCATGCCCACCCAGTAGGCCATACGCACTTTAGCCACGCCCACCCAGGCCACACCCACCCGGCCCCCCAAGGGCAACCGCAATGCTGATGCGGCCCTCAATGAAATTGAGTTTGACACCCCTGCTCTAGATGATAAAGTTATGTACAAGGGGTCAATCAATCTGTCTTAACAATATGAAAAAAAAATGTAACATGTTGGTAATCACTGGAACAGCTTTTTCAGAGTTGTATAACAAGATTATGCAGTATCAAATCATTGTAGAATTATTACAGTTTCCTTTATGTATCCTCTGACACACCTACAGCCACTGGCAATGTGAAACAGATAATGTGTGTTGTGAAACGATTAAATTGTTTTGTTTCCAACCTCAATACAATTCTGTTGGGGAGTTACAAGATAACATGAAAAGGGTTTATGGAAAATATTGAAATAAATATAGTCAAAGTTCAGTAAAAGCTTCTGTGATTAAAAAAATTGGATAATGGAGAAAATGAAAGAAGGCTAATATCTATTAAGATAAATTATATTTGAAAGGGGAGGCTACTGTATTTACTCTCTGCAAATACTGAAAAAGATTGTCTCTCTGTATTGATAAAGGGAATAACTATTTTTCAATGATACAGCACTTTCAAACGACTATTTTGAAATGAAACCAAATCAAAAATTTCCATTTATTATAGTTTCACTAAAGTATTAGTATAAATTGAGTCAAATAAAAGATATCAGTGTGCCTTCTCTACCAAAATTTGCTATAATGTTTCATTTTACTGTTAAATTTTAATTATAATTGATAACCGTTTTACTGCTAGCTTTACTTTTTCCTTTAGTTTATTAAGGTCAACTTTAAAAGCAGTTTCAGTTATATATCATTCCATCTACTTAAATGAAAAAGTAAGAATGGACATGAAATAAAATTTCATTTATTTTCAATACCCTTTGGGGGAAATATGTATTTGTGTTAAAGACTTGGGTTTGCTTGGGTAAAAACCAGTGTGCCCTCAAAGGTGCTTCCAGAATAGGTTAAACATACTAGCCAACCAAAATTTATCCTAGCATATTATACCAGTGGTCCAGTATAACATGGAAATCCAGGACACTGAAATAATTTACTGAACCAAGACTTGGATAGATAGGAATGGATAGGCAATGTATATATATAA
Organism: Vipera berus; assembly: GCF_964194415.1. Taxonomy (NCBI): domain Eukaryota; kingdom Metazoa; phylum Chordata; class Lepidosauria; order Squamata; family Viperidae; genus Vipera; species Vipera berus. The sequence goes on along the minus strand of NC_138203.1, from coordinate 35,713,207 downwards.
TATTTGTAGAACCTTAGAGTCATTTGTGGAGAGATCATTTACAATTGTAGATTATATCTCTGTGTGGACCCTTTTCTCCTAGGAAATTAAATACAGAAAAGTCAAAATGGGATATAAAAGTGAAATCTCTTTCAAGTCAAGCTTGACATTTGACATGCCCATTTTTTTCCCTTGGAAAAATACAGGGGTGATTTATGCTATTTTCTGAGATTTCTTTTTACATCATTGAACAATTGAGCTCTGCTTCTATTGTTTGTTTTAAAGCCAGTTGCTCATTATCGTAGTTCTACTTTGCATAGGTACGCTCTCCGGAAAAACTGGACAACAGAGGAGAAAGCTGTCTGTGATCATCTTCAAAAGACCTTAAATTGGAATAGAATAACAGACTGGCAGAGATGTCAAAACTGTACAGTCTCTATACAAACTAAAATAATTGATCTAAGACTTTCCAAGGCTCCTATGAAAATCTGCTATAGTATTGGTTTTTTCTAATAGTTGGAAATTCCACAGAAGGAATAGATTCCAATGACAAATCAGCTTAAAAGTTTGGGAACTATTTTGAGAGTGGGAAAAAACGCTTCAAAAGCTTTCATGCTAACACACCCCATGCCCACATTATAAATATCAATAGTGTAAGAATACACTAAAGAGTTTAAGCATTAACTATTGTAAAAATGTATTCTTCTCAACCCCATGATTTGGGTTTTTTAACAGCAATAATTGCATTGTAAAATCCACAGTGATATAAAACTGAACAGCCTAGATTGAATTATTTTGCAGCTCATTCCTAAACTAATAAGGCCCTTTTGCATCAGTTTGCTCCATATTAAAGATTGCAGCATCACAGAAATAGACTTAACTGTTCCTATTAAATGTATCTGTGGGGGACCCATGAAAGATACCTCACTAACTACCTAAGCAGGAGATGGACAGCAATCAGTCCTGTGGTTAAAAGCCCCAAGTCAAATAATGTGTCATGGTTCCGACAGATGAAACTCTTCAAAAGAACTTGGAGGCATTGTTTACCTTCAAGAATCTTTTATTCGAGAAACAAAGTATCGGCACTACATAGTTAAAGCCAAAAATTGAATTCCCTTCCCCTGAGCACAAAGTAACAAAGCACAATTCCCTCATCCAATTAACAGTCATGAATCACATTCCCCAATTAGCTTGAATCCAAAAATTGTGAGTCAGTTGCCCAAACCAGGAATAATCAAATAATGTTTATTTTTTATTAAAGTAAAGGTAAAGTTTCCCCCGCACATGCGTGCTAGTCGTTTCCGACTCTAGGGGTCGGTGCTCATCTCCGTTTCAAAGCTGAAGAGCCAGTGCTTGTCTGAGGACATCTCCGTGGTCATGTGGCCGGCATGACTGGACGCCAAAGGTGCATGGAACACTGTTACCTTCCCACCGTAGTGGTTCCTATTTTTCTACTTGCATTCTACGTGCTTTCGAACTGCTAGGTTGGCAGAAGCTGGGACGAGTAACAGGTGCTCACTCTGTTACGCGGCACTTGGGATTCGACCCGCCAAACTGCCGACCTACTGATCGACAAGCTCAGCATCCTAACCCACTGAGCCACCGTGTCCCTTCTATTTTTTATTACAGTCCCCCAAATTCTTTCCTAATGGTCATGTTGGCTAGATTGAATTTGAAACACCTGTAGAACACTGTTATCTCTTCAGTTTAATATGAAGGCACATCTTAACTACAGATACAGGGATGATGTTTGCATAGGCAGAGAGAAGATATAGCCCAAGGGAGAATTTCAAATACTGGAGCGCAAGTGACCTTAGTAGGTTTCTGTAAAGTTTTTGAAAATTCTTCTCAGTTTAAGAATCTGTAATGAGAATAACTAAACTTTGGAAATCAAAGAAGATTTTAAAAGGTTTGATTTTTAAAAATGCAACTTTAATCTTGTTTTGCCTTTATTCATGCAAGGGGAAATAATTTCTCCCATAGCATCCCTCAATTTATTTCTCACCCCTCCAAAATTTCACACTATTCATAAGAGCAACTTTTGTGAAGACAGAAGATAAAAGAAGCTGTAGAAGGGAAGTTGATGAAAACATCCACTTCAGTAAGTACAACTGTGTTCCATCAGTGATGGAAATTTACAATTTAATGTAATGCCTAAATACATTTTGACAGGGCTGTTTTATTTATCCTTTTAATATTCCCATGGCTTCTCTGAATTCAGAATTTTGTGGCTCCAAGATATCATAAAAAACACTACATTTATCAAAGCTGCGTCTGATGAAGAGTAAATCATCTACAGAATATTCATCATCCTTTCCAGTCCAAATGGTTAACGTGTACCTGGAAGAAGAATCACCAAAGTTGAATTATTTTACAAATATCTAAGTAGGCATTGCAATAAAAGTAAATGCCAAAACGTCAATCATGTTATTTTCACATAATGATGGTGTTTTACTGAATCCACATATTTCATGATAGTCACATCAAATTCATGAATCTGCTGAAATAAAAAAGGTGAGAAGCTTTATTAATATAATGGTTGGCTTCAGACAATTTCCACCTTCATAAATCATGGGTCAATGTTTTGGGGTGGGGTTGGCTTAAGGCCATAAGGAATATGTGGATCATTTTGGCACAGAAGTTGAGGTTTCTTTGTGTTTGTGTTTACTAGTGATAAGTCTATTTTAGTGCATAGTTGATGGTTGCATTTCCCCATGCAAAAATGAAGTAACCTTCGTATTAGTATTCAGCATCTATAGTCAGACTCTGAAAACCATAAAAGGAAATTTGATGATGGTTGGTTGCCCATCCTGATATAGGGTACAGAAAGAACAGTAAATGAAAATTGAATACTCCTGCGTTAGCTTTGTTGAAGCAAACGTTGACCAATGGATCATCTGGTGGTGGCGCAGTGATTAGAATGGAGTATTGCAGGCTAACTCACTGCTCACTCCAGGAGTTCGATTCTGAACAACTCGAGGTTGACTCAGCCTTCCATCCTTCCAAGATTGGTAAAATGAGGACCCAGATTGTTGGGGGCAATAGGCTGACTCTGTAAGCCGCTTAGAGAGGGCTATAAAGACTATGAAGTGGTATATAAGTCTAAGTGCTACTGCTACCTTACATCTGCTTTGTGTACATTAATTGGAAATATGTGTTTGTCAATTTCCAATCATTTCTAAAATCTTTTATGTATTATTAAAATATTCAATTAGTGCAAATCATACCTGTCTGATTGCTGTAGTAACCACAGAAGTTCAGATATTGACCGACAAACCAAATCAGCTCTTACGGCAAATGTGATTGGCTGAGTAAGATCTCTACATATTGCTGCCATTTCTTGTACCATGGCTATACTGTAACCTAAAGAAGGAACAAATGCTATAGTATTCAGATACGGAAGGTGAATTTCTGATAGCTAAGCTGTTCACTTCTAATTGTTAATTACTCAGAAACCCCTTTTTCTGGAGATAACAAACACTGATGGGAAAGGAAAACTTTGATTCTTGCAAATCCTGTTCTCTGCATTTAAAAAAGATAATGTGTAATGTAATATAACTGAACATATCCAGAGGATTCATTGCTTTTGTCAAAATGATGAATGTGTATCACTGCCACTCCACAAATACTGTCTCTTTTGTATGTGCAAGTGACATGACAGCTTGTGTAATGTCAATATGACCCTGCTTATATCATTTTCAATTCCCTTGCCTCCCTGAGATGCTGCTAGGTATATTTTAAAATATACTGTAAGAGAAAGCTTTAGTTGTAATGCCTTCCTGTGGTATTTGAAAGCAATGTTAAAGATATGGGATCAAAGAATCATTTTAATATAAATATTAGCCATGTCAGATTTATATACACTTCTTGAAAATTGTATGAGTAAAGGAGAGGAGGAATCATGATTGTAATAACAATTTTGCCATCTTGGTTATCCTCCATGTGTTGAACTTTAGTCCTCTGTGTGCAGTAACCTCAGTGTAAAAAATTCACCCGAAGTAGCTACCTAAAGATGTCTTGCCCTGATTGCAGAACAAGGTGAATTGCACCGTATTATCTATAGATGAATTTAAAGCATTAGCACTGATCTGCATTACCTGTACTGCATTTTGAATTAATTCTCCCAGTAGTCCATCCCAAAGATAAAGTTACATCTGGAAAAGATGAAATCACTGTGTCCAGGAATCCCTTTGCATCTACGACAGGGTGATTTCCTTTTGGTCCTAGAAGTATGTCTGCATTTATCCAAATAGGTTGCCTAAGTTGCAGATCTCCAAGAAGCTTCATTGAGGGATTCACAGCTTCCAGGCTATAAAGAAGACAATACATTTTAAAGTATTTGGTGAAAAGATGCAGTATATTTTTCACTGATTATCAAAATATTGGAAATACAAATTTGGCATGAAGAAATGTTTGAAAAGGATTAATAGTAAAATTGGGTAGTTTAAGCGTGCAAATGGCTAAAAAAAATCATTCTACTCCTTAGAAAAATCAGGACAATTCTCCCCTTTTTTTGTAATTTGTAATTTTTCTTCTTTTGAGAACAAAGTACCCCAAAATTCTATATGAAGCTGCTGGGCGAGATCATTCGTAGTTTCGGGGTGGGGTATCATCAGTATGCTGATGATACCCAGCTTTTTCTTTCCACCCCGAACCAACCCAGCGATGCCCTCGCTGTGATGTCCCGTTGCCTGGATGCAGTCCGGGTCTGGATGGGGAGAAACAGGCTTCATCTCAATCCTGCCAAGACTGAGTGGCTGTGCGTACCGGCATCTCGGGTTAACCAGTCTATTCCACCTTTAATGATGGGGGGTGAAGTGTTACCCCCCGTTGATAGGGCTCGCAACTTGGGTGTCCTCCTGGATTTGCGGCTCAGTTTTGAAGATCATATAGGAGCTGTGACCAGGGGGACCTTTGCCCAGGTTCGGCTGGTGCGCCAGTTGCGGCCCTATCTGGACCGAGATGCCCTACGCACAGTCACTCACGCGCTCGTGACCTCCCGGTTGGACTACTGCAATGCTCTCTACATGGGCCTGCCCTTGGGGACCACTCGGAGGCTTCAGCTGGTGCAGAATGCAGCCGTGCGAGTTGTGATGGGGGTTTCCCGATACTCCCATGTAACACCTCTGCTCCGTGAGCTGCATTGGCTTCCGGTTGCCCTCCGGGTGAGATTCAACATGCTGGTGATGACCTATAAAGCCCTAAATGGCTTGGGTCCGGGATATCTGAGGGAACACCTGCTGCCGGCATCAAGCTCCCTTCGTCCTGTGCACTCCCACAGGGAGGGCCTCCTCAGGGTACCACTGGCAAAGGATTGCCAGCGGGTAACACCCAGGGGTAGGGCCTTCTCTGTGGGTGCGCCTGCCCTTTGGAACCAGCTGCCCGTAGAGCTCAGGACTGCCCCTGACCTTCGTTCATTCCGCTGGGACTTGAAGACCTGGCTCTTTGAGCTTCCGGCCAGGACTGAGAATTTTAATTTGTAATTTTATTTAATTGGGTTTTAATTGGACTTTAATAGGGGTTTTATTTTATTCAAGAAGTAAATTTAATTATTTTAATTGTTCTTAACTTTTGTAATGTGTATTGTTATTTTAAATTCCTTGTGAACCGCCCTGAGTCCTACGGGAGAAGGGCGGTATATAAGTCCAATAAACATAAACATAAAATTATAAATTTTCATATGTGGCAATAAATCTTGACTCCAAAATTTCAACATCTATATACAGGAACTTGCTTACACCAGAAATTTAACAAAATGGCACAGCTAGGTGTGTATTTTTATTGCAAACAGCAGAAAAATATCTAATGAGCTTGGACAGTATGCAAAGATAGCAAGACAGAGAGATGTACACACACAATGCCAGAATGTTAAGTTTGATGCTATCAAGGAGGGAACAGGGATTTCTTTTTATCCATGTATGCTTACTCTAGGATTTAAATTCTAAGATGTTTTTCTTGGTTTTTGGCTTCCATCTTCACTAATTTAAAAAAAAAACAGAAAAGGTCACAGTAGTTTTTTTTAAAAAAACAAAACAAAGTAGAACAGAGTTTCAGGGCTGTAGCACCCTCTACTGATCAGGGAAAAAAATTGTTTGAAATAACAGGAATTTTGCTATTACTTTATATTTCATTTTCTTTACTAAGTTTTCAAAATGAACAAAATAATGAAATAGCAAATAAAGATAACAAGAATAAAATAAAAACTTGTGCAGTGAGGCCTTTAGTTTGTCACATGGAGCTCTGTTGTCCTTGAGGTGGCAAATTGATTTGTGCTTTAAATTGTAAGCCGCCCTGAGTCTTCGGAGAAGGGCGGGATATAAATGGGATTAAAAAAAAAATAGAAATTATACACTCACGTCACACACATTCAAAGGATTTTCAAATCTATGAAGCGTAGTGAAACTTCATATACATAATTAAGTTAAACATGATTACATGTATAGAAACATCTTTTATTTGTAGTGTAATTTATTCCAATTACTGGCGACTTATTTTGAATTATTTCAAAATACAATAATAGACAAATACAGTTGTGATATTTACTTACCTAAAGAGATAAGCAGAATGACCACAGGTGAGCAAAAAAGCAGTGGCATCTCACTTCCTGCTAGCTTCCCCACTGATTTTGCTTGTGGGAATTTGGCAGGGAGCATTGAAAATCATAATCACGTGACTAGGAATGCCCATGGCAGCGCTGCCATGGCCACAAGTTTGCGAATACACCTTGCACAAAAGAACGTTATAATAAAAATAATCCACATTTACAACTTGTGAATGGAAAGACAGACAAGAATTGGATCAAGTGAAGTAACTATTACATGAATATTGTAAATACGTGCACAAAACCATTAAATGAATTATTTGTTGTATTGTAAAAATATATTAAATACTTGCCATGAGGCTAATTCTTCCCAGTCAAAATTTTAGCATTAGTCAGCTACCTTATTTTAGCTTTTTATTACTAGGGTTTCTTTCAGCACTTTAATGATAGGTCCCGCAGGGTAATACTAAAAATGAAATTCTTGGCATACATAAATAGATGTCATTACACTTCATAATGTATGTGTTGGTAATTGTTTGACCAATAATTGCTTATTCAATAATATAGTGATTAATTAAAGTCTGAAATGTGTATGTGTATGTGTGTGTGTATATGTGTATGTATGTATACACACACATATATACATGTATGTATGTGTATATGTATATGTGTATGTATGTATATGTATATATAAAGGTAAAGGTTCCCCCGCACATGCGTGCTAGTCGTTTCCGACTCTAGGGGCCGGTGCTCATCTCCGTTTCAAAGCCGAAGAGCCAGCACTTGTCCGAGGACGTCTCCGTGGTCATGTGGCTGGCATGACTAGACGCCAAAGGCACACGGAACGCTGTTACCTTCCCACCGTAGTGGTCCCTATTTTTCTACTTGCATTTTTATGTGCTTTCGAACTGCTAGGTTGGCAGAAGCTGGGACGAGTGCCAGGTGCTCAACTCTGTTACACGGCACTCGGGATTCGACCCGCCAAACTGCCGACCTTCTGATCGACAAGCTCAGCGTCCTAACCCACTGAGCCACCGCGTCCCTTATATGTATATATATATGTATGTATATATGTATGTGTGTGTATATATATATGTGTGTGTGTGTGTGTATGTTTGTGTGTGTGTGTGTATGTTTGTGTGTGTGTGTATATACTTTCCAAATTACCTTTTAAAATCAAGCTTCATCCCTTTATTGGTGCTTTTAATTTCATTTAACCATTCTTTGAGTGTGTTATCACTATTTGTTTCAGGTGGATGAGCCATGACTGGGTGATTACCATAAAGCAGGACGTCTGCTTCTATCATGTGAGCAGCACCTATTAATTTCCAAAACGAGGGCAGAAAAATAAAAAAGTAATAGTTATATCTAAAAAGCCATTTGTAGCAAAGCGTTTATTTCCCCCACACACACTTATATATTCCTTGAAAACTAATTAAAAGAGCTATGTAGAGCTTACAACCTATTAAGGAGTGATGGAGGTAAATCACTAAAGATTCATCAGAACATCTGCATCTCTCAAATTTATTTTCCCTTTAACTAAAGAATGTAAGAATAATTCCTCTCTCCCGTTAATATGTATGCACATTACTTATGTTGTCTGTTGGGAAGGCAATAGAACAACTTAAAATATGAACTTTAAGCATCTTCTATCGCTTTAAAATGCAAAATAGTAAATGTATTGGAAATTGTTCAGAGGGCATTCAATTGGAAAAAAAACACTGTTTTCTCTGCTTTGGATATCAAATCATTTAATTTCTCATTTCTGTTTTTAGGATAAGCAGTTTAGCTGCTTATGTCAGGCCCAAGTCCAAAACCAACACACTGAAATCCAATGTAGTCCAATTCTTTATTTGCTTATCCTGAACCTCTTCCTCCCTCCCATATCCAGTTTAGAACTCTGCGGTCTCTTATTTTGGGCTTATTTGTACTCTTTGGCAGTGAGTTCACAAAGGAATGCCTTGCTTTTTCAGCCAGTTTGCAATTCCCTTTTTCTTCCTTGAAAGATTGCTGTGATAAGGGAGCTTGTCTGATGCACAATTGCTTTGGAACAATTTTGGATTAAGTCTGCCCCTCAGTTTGAAATATGAAATATGTAATAGTGTGTGGGTTTGCAGAACTTACTAATCAGGAAATTGATGAAACTAATATGTTATCCAGTTCCAAATTGTGATTTTATGATTCAATGGATTGTGTAATTAGAGAAAATTAGATCAAGTAAACCATGTTTCTTAAGACCTTGGCTAAAACTATTATGTGAATGTGATTGTAATCTGATTTTTTTTGTCTGGAAAAAGGCTTATAATGGGGTATGTGACTATATAACACATGTGAATGAATGAACACATTAAGCAAAATGGAATAAATGCACTGCACATTGTACAATTATATTTTTCAGATTTTGTCTCTAAGCATAAATATTTTTTTTCCTGATAATACTGCCAGTAAACTCACTATCTTTATAACAGATTACTTTTTTTAAAAAAAAAAAGCTTATTCCCCCTGAAAAAACCTCTGCCACTTCCATCAAACTAAATTCAATCCTGTGATTTAACTCTGCTTTGCTTTTTAGAATTACTGAAATAAAATACTGCTAGATTATATTGTGAAGTACACAATAACAAAAAATAATTTTTCTCACATTCAAGTATTATTTTCAAATACTTACTCTGTATTGCCTCTTTCATTTGTTGCTTACTGTTTGCTCTGTGATACCAAATAATTTCAGCTCCATCTCTTGATTTAATTTGCTTGATATTCAGAAAATAATCTAATATATTTTGACTCCAAAATCCTATGTGAAAAACATTGGTAGTAATAATTTCATATAAGGGACCTGTTTGTTTCATTTCTGTTCTATTCTCTATTAATTTATTATCTACTCCCTCAGAGGGCAGGATCAAAATCAATGGATTAAAATGACTTCCAGATTGTATGAACTGTCCGCCAGTGGAACAGGCGGTCACATGATACGATGAATTTTCTTTCATTAGAGGTCTTCAAATAGAGGTTATCTGTAAGAGATGCTCTAACACAGAGGTCCCCAACCTTTTGGGCACCATGGACCAGTGCAATGGAGAAAGGTTTTCCTGTGGACCAGAGGGGGTATGGTTTTGAATACTGCCTCTATTCTGAGAATGGAGCTTTGCTTGTTTGTGCAGTCTGCTTGCTGGCATGCTGTGAACCAGTGCCGGTCCACAGAGGGTTGAGGACCCCTGCTGTAGCAACTCAAATTCAGCACTTTAAGATGGGCGGACGTAGCTACCAGAATTCCCTAGCCAGAATGCTGGAAGTTGAAGTCTCTCCATCTTAAAATTGCTGAGTTTGAGAAACAGGTGTGCAAACAGATCGTCCACATCCTCTATGTGACTTGTCGGTATAGGATCCATGAGATCTGCAGTACAAAGTTAATTTCAGGGACTATGAATGATAGTTTAAACTCTGCTTTAGCTCTGAAAACACAGATAGCTAGAGTCCAATCTGTTTCAATCTGAGTAATGTAAACTGGGAGGGAGAGGGGAAGGAGTCATAGTGTATTCTCCCTCTGGGGTTGGGCAATAGGTGGTGATAATTTTGCCCACACCGGGAGAGGGGGAGGAGAAACGGCGCCTGCTTCCCTTGCTCAGTAGTAGGGTATGGGCACAGTCAAGATGAGTTCAGTGTGTGGTCCCCAGTTGTCCCTAATTCCTTATTAATGTTGACATGGAAGTCAGCCTAGAAAGAGGTTTTCAAGGGATGAAAGCATCTTGCGCTTCTTTCAAATCTCTGCAATCTCTGATTGCATTATTTATAGTGTATAATAAGGTGTTCTGCAACTTGGGGTATTTGTCTTTAATAGTCCAATATAAACGAGCAAATAAATGATCCCCATCCAGCGATCAAGTCATAAGCAACTTTCGTAAGAGATCGCGCCATTTAGCTAACCAGAGCCGCTCCGGGATAGCTCTACACATAGCTACACCCTCTCGGGGGCTCCAAGTCAAAGCTAACGAGGAAGGAGGGAAAAGGATCGGGTACCTTCCACTTCGCCGCGCGCGGATCCTCCGGCGTCGGGTCCTCCTCCTCCTCCGTCGTCTTGCATGTCCGACCTCGGGTCTTACTCAGACCCTTCCACCGCCCGCAGAGTTCGCCCTTGACTTTTTGAGGCGTGCAACCGGTTCTCTCCGTAGCATTGCCGGGGCCTTCCGGCAAGCGCTCCGCATCAAGGCTCGCCGAGTCCGACTTCCGAGTGCGCAGGCTTTGCCCATCTCCCGCCTCTCCGCCTTTGCTTCCCGCGGAGTGATGGCGAGACTTATTCGCGGATTTGCCTCGCTGCTCTTTTCTAATTTGACCACCTTTGAAATCTGTGGTTAGGGATTTATTATTAGCGAAATAGCTAAATCAAAAGGATTTAGAAATTATGGATTCATGCTGATGCCAGCTCTATCTCTATGATGCATCCGGGTTTAAATCCCGGCTCAGCCATGAAGCTCAAGGGATACGCGCATGACACCCGCTGCCTTTTACAGATTGACTTTATCATAGTTTATTCCAGTGTTATGAAAATGTAGGCACTGAACCCTGAAATAATTTCTCTACCAAAAATCCAAATTCTGCCAAATTTTTGTAAATGTGCTTGACAGTTTATGAGGATTAGTAAATGATGATCCGGTAATTAAAACTATAACCTGCATCTTTGGAAAAAACTTCCCCCTGGCTATTTATAGGAGGGATTTTTGCACACACGTTTTCCAGTTTACTTATTTAATAGTATTTCAGAATGAAAAGTGCCAGAAAGTGCACAAAGCTATCATAGTTGCAAAAGAATCATGGGTACCCAGGATCCTGTTGCTAATATCTGATGGATACTGCAGATGGCAAGGGAGTTTGGAAAAAATGTCTATTGATTTTCTAAAAGCTTTTAACTGTGAGGACGTGTGGCCAGTCCATGAAAACATGCGTGTATAAGGCTACCTGCTTAGTGAATAATACATACTGTATGATGATCAGAATGTAACATTATGTGATATCTAAATGGTTCAAAATTGGGAAAGGAATGTGCCACGATTGGATGTTCTTTTCATTGTTAACTTATATGCATAATATATCATCATACACACCAGATTTGGAAAAAAAACTAATTGTAATTAAAATCTGTGGGAAAAACATAAACCACAGAAATGCTGATGATGCCTCTTGAATGGCTGGAAGCAAGGAAAGCTAAAGGAATCCATTGTTGACAATGAAAGAAAAACGAAAGAAAAAAAAGAATACAAAAGCTAGTGTCTCCTCAATATTAAAAATACTCAAGATAGTTAACAGACTTGTGGACTTCAACTCCCAGAATTCCTCAGCCAAGTCATAAAAGGGCCAAGTTTGAAGACCCCTGCTGTGGACATAAAAGAGACATCTGGTACTTGGGACAAACTATAGCAAACCCAAGTAAAGGATTAAAGAGCAGAGACATCACATTGACAACAAAGGTACATATTATCAGCCATGGCTTTTCCCAGTTGCAATATAGACAAATAACTTTGAATTGTGATGCTGTAGAAAACAGAACACTGGATTCCCAAGAAAAATACTAGATGAAGTAAAATCAAACTGCTGTATGAAAGCATTAATAATAAAGCAAAAAATAAAAATAAAAGACAATCAGAAAAGAAGGCAAAAAAATACAAGATGGCTAGATGTTATCATTGATAAAAACTTACAAGAACTCAAAACAGTTATTAACTGAACTAGAAAAATGTTTTATCAGGTCAATCAGCAATAACTGAACATTACTGTAATACTGCTTTATATAATATATATATAATTTTTCATGATTTGTCTTTTGATATAAACATTCAGAAATGTGGACTTCAAATTAAAAGCCCCTGTAAATGTTTATGCATAAAGTTAGGATGTTTTGTGGAATTTAAAGATGGATAGAATTATAACTTGAAAAGTAAATATGTATGAAAAGTAGCAGTCCCCTCTCCTTAGTAGTATCTCTAACATACTGCCTGATAGTGCCATTTCAAAATGCTCAGCATGATTTGCAAATGAAGTCAATGAATAAGCATGGTAAGCAGCAGAATGCTGACTTCCTGACAGCATATGTTTTACTGATATGCAAATCATTACACAAAGTTTATTTGTGATTTCTTATTTAATCGTATTGTTTAGTTATGCAAGGCAAAATCTTAGAAGAAAATGAACTTAAAAAGTGGCAAACACTAGTTCACTGCTTACTTGCCCAATTAACTCTATCTTTTCAGACCACAAAATAAATAGTAATATAGTGGCAGGGTCATGTGTTATGCTAGTTTTACTTCGAAGATTTGTATGTCTTATATCACAGCTGTCAAACTTGCGATATCACGTGATGTGCCGCGACGTATTGCGACTTTTTTCCCATTGCCGGCAATGGGGTGGGTGCAGTTTTGGTGTAACGCATCCAGCCCGCGGGCCAGCAGTTTAACACCCGTTTATATCAAGTACTAAGGAGAAAAAAATCCTATACACCAGACTGCAAAATCAAAACAAACAGAAATGTCAGAAATGTCAGAATTACTCTAAACTTTAAGTATACATTTTAATTTATTAAATATAGATTCAGAATTATTGGCAAGGCTTGAAAGGCCCCAGAAACATTTTAAATTGTTTTGAATTTTAAACATGCTTTTATCTTTATCAAACCATTGGCACTGTAAGATAGAGAGGACAAGAATATTTCTTTTGTCTACAGTAAGCCTAACCCCAAACTAGAATTAACCATGACACATGGTATTAAATCTGCTTCTAAAGCATATTGCTTTTTTTAAAAAAAAGTTCAGCATAAAATTTATAAATTCTTGAGCTGATGAAATATTTAAAACCATACATTTTGGCTAGCAGGAAAAGAAAAAGGAAGATACATTAGGGTATTTATTTCACAGTCTTATAATTCGGAACTGTAACCTGAGCTACCTCCTTGCTTTATTGCACTAGGCCAGAGGTGTCAAACTTGCAACGTCATGGTGTATTGTGACTTTTTTCCATTGCCAGCAATGGGGTGGGCGAGGTTTTGGCATGACGCATCTGGCCTGTGGGCCGGCAGTTTGACACCCCTGCACTAGGCAATAAAGAATCTTAGCTGCTTGGTAAGAATGTAGTTACCTGAAATCTTTAAAAATAGGGAAATACATAATGCCCTACTCATGAATAGGATGATTTGAAGCAATAGTTTGAATGTGCAATTAATTAATTAAAGCTATACTTAATTAAAAATGAGAGACAGACATTTGCGTCTTTATTAGAAATCAGCAGCAATCCTGGCAAATAATGATTAAAGTATTAATGCTGGAAAAGAAAATGCTGGGGAACTGAAGTCCAGAGTGAGTAGATAATTCAGTGACCAGAAGAAACACATCCAATTACTATGCAGATGTAGCTTTTATGCCAGTCAAAATATGGTCAGTTTTTAAATACAGTCATTATGAAAAGTATTATGAAAAATGTTTGAAGTAAGTACTAAACAGAGTAGGAAATAGCCTACTGCAGACCTGGCTACCAGACAAGATGAAAGCAAAGAGAGTGAGAGAAAATGGAGAAGTATGTGGATAGGCAGAGAATGGCTGAAATGTTTATAGGTGATCTGGAACATGGGCCAAAAACACCACTGGGTCAGTGGAGTATGTGACTGTGCCAACTATGTTTGGTAATTTAAGCTAAACCTAAAACAGATTTTGAGGTATAAACCCTTTTGCTTACCTAACACATTATGAAAGATTGTAAGGTAATCATGATTGAATTCATACACAGTGCTGATTTAACTTCATTTACTGAATAAACCATGGTTCACATAACAAAACCAAATAAACTACATAAAGACAGAGCTTTCTTCACTAAGTTACACCACCATCCATCCATTAATGCTTAGCAGAAAATTATGCTGTTGTGACATGTTATTCCCAATCCTGGCTCTAGTCATTTTGAGTGACAATGCCTAACAGATTTGTACATACCTTGAGGTCATCTTATGAACTGCAGATGAATTGCAGGCAATAAGTAGACGACTTGCCATTAAAAAAAAAGATGTCAGGGCCTTGTCAGAGGCAAGAGAGGGCTTTTATCCAGGACCATTTAACTTGTATTTTCCATCCAACTGCCTCAAACGCATATTCCAACATAGTGAAGGAAGCACTTTTATTTAAAATAAAATACCTAGATTCTTTTAGGTATGTAAAATTAGATGTTAAGTTCTTGCAATCTCACATTTTATTATTTATGTTTTCAACAGAGTCATAAGTCTGCTTTTTTGCAGCAGGTTATTCAGCAAGTTTTCAGTAATATGAAATAAGGTATCACTCCCAATTTTAATGAATAGAAAGAGCCATTAAATTAACTGAAACATTAAAAGAAACATTATCTAATTTAAACCAAATTATTGGATCAGACTTAGACTTCAGTATGGCATTTGACAAAGTAGACCACAGCCTAATTCTTGGTAACTTAGAACAATGAGAGACAGACCATACTCCCACTTGATGGATTCACAACTGGTTGACCAACCACACTGTAGTCCTCACTGGAACATCTACCTTGAGGGAAGAATGTGGTGGGATACCTCAAGGTTTTGTCTTAGGCTCAGTACTCATCAACATTTTCTTAAATGATCTGGACGAGGGGACAGAAGGGGAATTCATTAAATTTGCAGACAACACCAAGCTGAGGGGAATAGTCAACTCAAGATTCAGAAGGATCTTGGCAGACTTGAGCATTGGGCCCAATCCAACAAGGTGCAGTTCAGTGGTGAGAAAAGTAAGATCCTGAACTTAGGTTCAAATGCATAGATACAGAATAGGCAGTGTGAGAGGGATCTAGGAGTCCCAGTGGACCATCAACTGGGTGTAAGCAAGCAGTGTGCTGCAGCTGCCAAAAAACTAATGAAGTCAAAAACTGCTTCAACTGAAGGATAGTATCAAGATCATGTGAAGTGATTGTACCACTTTATACTGCACTAGTGAGACTACACTTACAATACTGCATCTAGTTCTGGCCACCATAATACAAAAAAGATGCTGAGAACCTAGAAAGAGTAGAGAAGAGCAACAAAGATAAGGATCTGGAAGCTAAACTATGATGAATGACTGAGAGAACTAGATATGTCTAGTCTAATAAAGAGGACTATGGATGAGAAGATAGCCATCTTCCAGAACTTGAGGGGCTGTTACAGAGATTCACCAAAGCACCTGAGGGCAGAACAAGAAATAATGGGTGGAAGATTATTAAAGAGAGAGCCAACTTAGAACTAAGGAGAAATTTCCTGACAATGACAGCAATTATTCAGAAGTTGTGGGTGCTCCATCATTGGAGGTTTTCAAGAAGATACTGGGCAACTATTTATTTGCAATCATGTAAGATCTCCTACTGGAGCAGGGGATTGGGCTAGACCTCCAGGGTACCTTCCAACCCTATTAGTCTATGTTGTTCTAATCAGTGCTATCAAAAGAGCTGCCAACATTTTCATGGAATATCTTTTTAGAAACTTTTAAAAACAGATAAGGAACTGATGAGATTTAACGGAACTGAATCATTAAAAGAAAAGTATCTAAACGATCTAAATAGCAAAATTAAAATGTTTCTGATTTGTTAAAACATGAGCTTAATTTACAAAGTTTTTGACAATCTTTATGTTTATATAGTAATACTTATATTCTAAAATAAAAGCCTAATGTTAATTATTTATAAAAGGATCATCTTCCAGGAGAACAAAAAATTGTTATAACAGAGTAATGCTTGGTGCTATACAAAATTGTGTCTTAAGAAGTCATATTTGCACATTATGGATCAATACTTCAAACATTTAACATTGTCTGCTGCAGCTTTCTTCATTTGTTCAAGAGTAACAGAATAAACCAAGATGCTACTCAAGTTAAAAATTATAGACCGATATCGCTTTTAAACACAGATTACAAGATATTTGCTAAGGTTTTGGCTAATAGACTGATGAGGGTTCTGCAACAGGTGATTCATGGGGATCAAACAGGGTTTATTAGTGGTAGGCAAATGAAAAATAATGTGAGGCATATAGTTGATGTGTTAGAGTTTTTGGAAAGGAACAACCAGATTGCTGCGGTGCTAATTTTTTTAGATGCTGAAAAAGCTTTTGATCAATTGAATTGGAAATTTTTGTTGAAAGTTTTAGATAAAATGGATTTTGGGGAAAATTTTTTACAACCGATTAGGGCATTATATCAAAAACAAACTGCCCGAATTATAGTTAATAATAGCTTGACAGAAGCATGTAATATTGAGAAGGGCACAAGGCAAGGGTGTCCGTTATCGCCCTTGTTATTTGTGTTAACATTAGAGATATTATTGGTTAAAATTCGGAATTCGGAAAAAATTAAGGGGATTCAAATTGGAGATCAGGACTACAGATTGAGAGCATTCGCAGACGATCTGGTTGTTACAGTGACCCAGCCAGAGAACTCTGTTGTGGACCTGATGGAGATAATAACACAATATGGGAAGGTTTCTGGATTTAAGGTTAATGTACAAAAAACAAAAATTTTGGCCAAAAATATGACAACATCGCAAAAGGCCCTTTTAGAAGGATTAACTGGATTTGAGATTGTTAAAAGGGTTAAATATTTGGGGGTGATTTTGTCGCCCTCTAATACAAAGCTATATAAAAATAATTATGAAAAATTATGGGGGAAAATTCAAAAAGAATTGGAGAGTTGGAAAAAATTGCAATTGTCTTTGTTGGGACGGATTGCAGCAGTAAAAATGAATGTCCTGCCTAAATTTTTATTTTTATTTCAAATGATACCGATTCTTAAGAAAGATTCTAATCTGGAGGAATGGCAGCGAGGTATCAATAAATTTGTGTGGGCAGGGAAAAAACCACGAGTTAAATTTAAGATTATGCAGGATACTCGTGAGAGAGGTGGCCTTAAATTGCCTAATTTTAAATTATATTATGAAGCTGCTGCATTAGTAGGAATAAGTGATTGGATTAATTTGACGCAAGGGAGGTTATTAAATCTTGAGGGCCACGATTTGTTGTTTGGCTGGCATGCATATTTGTTGTATGATAAGAAGGTAGACAACGTGTTTAGGGTGCATATTTTAAGACAGGCACTGCTGAGAGTTTGGAAGAAGTACAGACATAAGATAAGTTGCAAGATACCATTGTGGGCAATTCCAAAACACGCAATAGAAAATATACATGCTGGCTTTAAACATGATTTGACTACGTACAAGGAGATTCTCAGTTTGGAAAGAAATGTTTGGTGTTTGAAATCATATAGCCTCTTGCGAGAAGAGAAGGTTGTTCAAAATTGGTTTCAATATACTCAGTTACGGGCCAGGTGGAAAGACCAGAAAAATGGATTTACAATGACTGATGAAAATTTGATAAAGCAAATTAGGAATCAGGGACCAGCACATATCAAACGGATATATCTTGCATTGATAGAGATTGACTCAGAAACAGAGCTTGTTAAGGATTGTATGATAAAATGGGCCCAAAATATCCAGGAAGTCATCACAATGGATACGTGGGAAAAGATTTGGGTGAGGAACGTAAAATTTACACAAGCTCAAAATTTAAGAGAGAATTTTTACAAAATGTTTTATAGATGGCATTTAGATCCTAAAAAGCTTGCAAGTATGTATCCGAATTATCAGCCTAAATGTTGGAGGTGCGGTGATGAAGATGCAACATATTTTCACATATGGTGGACTTGTAAAAAGGTTAAGGCTTTTTGGATAAAAGTCTGGTGGAACATGCAGAAGATTTTTAAACAGAGATTAAAGTTTTGTCCGAAATTTTTTTTGTTGGGAATAGTTACAGATGCCACAGTTGTGGACACCAAGTTGATGTTGAATTTAATTACGGCGGCAAGACTTTTGATAGGCCAATACTGGAAGAAAGAGGAACTGCCAACCATAGAGGAGTGGACTTTAAAGGTTTCCGACCTGGCAGAGATGGCGAAGATTTCGGCCTATTTGAAAGATCATTCGCAAGAACGCTATATTATGGAATGGAGAAAATGGATTGATTTTATCCAGAACAAGTATAGGGTTAAGAAGTTTTATGTAGCATTTGAATAAGTCTTCTTTCGTTGTTTTTTTCTTTTATTATCTTAGTTTCTTTTTATACATATTTAATATTATTATTATTTGTTTTATCTTATATAAGCTAGAGAGTGATGGATTTTAGAGTTTATAATTGTTAGTATATGATTGTTTATGATTGCTTTTTATATATATACCTTGTATTTAGCTCTGGGAAGTCGGGGGGGGGAGGGGGGGAGGTAGGGAGGGGGGAGGAGGGAGGGGGAAGGGGGGATTCTTAAAGGAAAACTGTATTTTAAAACTCTTCAATAAAAAAAAAAGAGTAACAGAATAGAGAAACAGATGCGTATTATGTAACATTTAGTCTACAACAAATTTACAATTCTTGATACAAAGGAGTACAGTGTTTTCATTACAATGGCCCATGGGACTAGTTTATTGGAGTCTTCTACACTTCTGTGCCTTTATTCTATAGTTGTCAAATATCTGAGCAATAAATTTTCTTTGTAACTGCAATTCATATACCCATCTAATGTCAAGGCATTTAATTGTAATTAGAATATGGTATGTTTGCTGTTATAGCATTATAAGCATAAATAATTCAAAGACACACTGACATACAATCTCCTATAGTACATAACAAACAGCAACATTATGCAGGCATTATCAAACTTGATTTAGGTTACGTAAGCAGTAATCTCAATCATTTTTCTGGTACATAAATACTTACTTATTGAAAATAACCCATTACAAAAATAAGACTTATATAAAGAGCCTCAACTGGTTTATGGCAAATTACTCATGAATATTCAAACTAATACACTGTTCTCCCTGAAAATAAACAGGGATACCAAGAGGTCTCAAAAAGTAGAGAAAGGAGCACAGACAGGCTTCGTGCCTGATTTACTGCTACAGGATGACTACTTTAAGGGTCATCTGACTTCTTATTCCTTCTTGGAAAATCCAAGAAACAACTGTATATCTGAGCACAGAAGAAAACAACATTATTAAGTATTTAATATAAAAAGTATTAATTTTATGTTCATTAAAGCCATTATAAATATATAAGAAAGCCAGCCATTAAAATGGGAACTCTCAAGTTCCAGCAATAATATATACTTTAAAATGTATCAATTTTAAAAATTTATAACTTTATAAAATGATCACATCTGGCAAAAACATACTGGTTTTGTCATAAAGATAATTATACTTGTAGAAACATTTTCAAGACAATTATGCCAAATTCTAATAATTAACAGTTTTTAAATTTGAACTTAACTATGCAGCAAGAAACTTCTACTCCATTTAAATATGATTCTTTTCCAAAAAAAATTGCAAAGAATATTAAAGTTGTCTGTAAAACAGAGATAATTCCTTAATCACACATGCTAACTCTATTCCTTCCTTAACAGTACTAAATGTAACATTTCAGAAGATAAAGAAAGCATACAGTGAAATTAATTTTCTGTTTAAGTAAAGATGGAAAAACAGCTTTTAATTAAATAAAGCTCTCTTAGAAGACTGCTAAATCACTGGCTTAAAAACACTTGACTATTTCATTCATAATGTAATGTTAACTGGTTTGGTATTGGTCAATACAGCAATTCAGTTCATTACATTATAACATACTTGCCAGTTATATTAAAAGAGACTCGTTAATGAAAAATACTAATTCAATTTCCAGTGGTAAGCTTGTAGTATTGGATATCCAGCCATGAATGACTGGAATCAAAGCACTATCCAAATCATTTAAGTAATGCTGAGGAAGAACCTGGCCTCCAGATCCCGCCTGATATTCTACCTAGAAGAAAAAAACAAAAAATTACCATATTAGATTCCTGAACAATTTACACAATAGATTACTAGTGATATTCAAGCCTTATCACATGACAGAATTAAATTTTAGCATATTTAAAAGCAGTAAGAAATTGATCACTTTTAAACCATAGCATACCATTCCATTTGCTGGCAATGTTGCCCACTAAAGAGATGCAGATGTGAAAAAATTATCTACAAAATGGATTCCATTACAAAGAGTTTGCACTTGGAGAAGTGACAAGCTGACACATTTTTAAGTACTGCCTAATCACCCCATTTTTCCTCTACTGGACAAGGGGGACAGAGCTGTATTTCCTCTGTTGGATAGGTTTATTTGTCATGGCTACAGATGTTAGTTAGGAGGAAGAAGGATGCAGGTTTTCAGTGCCTGTAGTTCTGGCATGTCCAACCTGTGGCCCATTGGCCACATGTAACCATGCACAGCTAGTAATGGGGCCCTACAAGATCAAAAACTCTTAACATTATTATGTGATTTTATATTATAAAACTATATTATAAATTTTATATGTGGCCCAGGACAATTCCTCTTCAAAAATGAAGCCCAGGCAAGCCAAAAGGTTGAGACCCATGCTACAGTTTTTCATTTAGTATGCTAACACCAGAGCCAGTTTCATCTAGTTTTAAGTTGAGTAAGTGTTTAAGGCACCAGGAGAGAAACAAGAGACTGAGTTCTAATCCCATTTTAGGCATGAAAGCCAGCTGGATGACTTTGAGCCAGTGGAATAACCCTAAATGACTAAATTATATTTATAGATACTGCAATATTTTAAAAGCTTACCATATCGGCATCCATGGAGACTCTGAGGCCTATCTTATTCATTCCATTATTTTTCAGTGTTTTGAGATGCTTTCCAAGTGCAATATAAGAAGCCAATGCAATTTCTTTAGCAAGCTGATGAACGCTATTGTGTAGCTCACTAACGTTTGACAGATAGAATACCTAAAGTATTAATTTAAAAGTTAAAACACTAATAGCGGTAGATTTCCCTTCAAAACTAAATAAGATGATACAGCTTCTCTTGAGCAGTGCATAATATGTTCTAGTCACCAGAAATAGAGATAAATATTTAAACAGGGTGACAATGGGAGTAAAAGACCAACATCAGACAAAAACAATTAAGTTTCTATAATGAATTGATTTAAGATTCAAGAGAGGAAATTTAATTTAATTTAATTTAATTTGATAATTTGATTTCTATACCGCCCTTCTCCCGAAGGACTCAGGGCGGTGAACAGGGCAATACACAATAAAAATCAGATACAAAAATTAAAAAACCATTAAAAACCAATTAAACATCATGCCCATAAAATCAATACATATTAAGTTAAAAACTGATTTTAAAAACCCAACCCCATCCCGTCAGACCAGGCCAGCTTGTTCGAAAAAGAATGTTTTAAGATCGCGCCGGAAGGAGCGAAGGTCGGGGGCCGTCCGGAGCTCAACCGGTAAGCTGTTCCAAAGGTCTGGCGCGCCCACAGAGAACGCTCTCCCCCTGGGGGTCACCAATCGGCATTCTTTGATCGGCGGCACCCTGAGGAGGTGCCGCCGATCATAATTAGAAATTATGAACTTTCTAATTGGTTCTCCTCACTTTGCTCTTTTATGCTACTGCATTTTGCAGCATCCCCAACTCCCATACCACCTCTCTCATCCCCTGATAATCAGACTTACAATGCTGTTCATATAGTTTTTAAACATGTTTCTAATATTAGAAATACAGTTACAATTGTTAAGCGAGGAGAAAATAAAGGGGTATTGAGAGTTCAGTACCTAGACTTTAAAGAAGGTACATAGACAGAGTTGTCAGTTTCCATTTTTGTTTAGTATCCTTTATTCCTTTTGCTTACCATTAAAGCGCTCATATTTAGAATATAGAAATACTGTCTTTCTCAAGAAATCAATGGACAAAAGTGTTTATAATACAATAATAATTAGAGAATGAGGGAGGCAGAATCATGTGAAAAAGCAAATGTGAAAAATCAAGAGTAAGGAACATAAATATAGGAGATATTCAAATTATGAAGCCTTTTATTCTATTGGCACCATATCAGAGTGAATAATTTATTTACAGGGGAAAAAATAAGATCTTGCTTGTCATTATCAAAATACCAGTGGCTGAAAGTTTCAACTTTTTAGATTTCATGTCCAGGTATTTTGGTGCTTTTTTTGGAAAGGGGGTAATTTTATCTTTTTTAGATGAGTGATCACTATAAGAAAGACTGAACAGAATCTTCCCAAAGTAAACTGTTTAATTTAATGGACAAAATGAGAGCTGGGGTGCAGATAAAAGAAGCTGCATGGTTAATTCTTTCACATTCAGAGGACATTTAATATTCTACCTAACTTTATTTTATCTGCATAGGCTTTTTCTTTAAAAGCAACAATTACTTACTTCTGTACATTTTACAAGTTTTTCATCCACTTCAAAACACTCTTCTTGAACTATCTTTTCACTCTGTACTCCTTCCATAGATTTCCCATCTATCGGGCTTGTAATTCTATAATGCAAGGTTTAAATTATATTATTTAGACTAATCAGGCTCTTTTGATATGCTCAGAACATCAGGAGTTAACTCCAAAAGGACTTATTCCAAGCATGTCACCCAAGGCGCGAAGGCCATCCCAGCTGCTCAACTAAAGCAAACAGGCACCTTTGGGCAGCAGATATAGGAAGCTGCTGAAGATGAATTATCACTTTAGTAACACCGCTAAAGACATTATTTCATACAGCACAAGAAAATGGTAAATCCCTGCTATATTTTACCAAGGAAACCACACGAATACATAATATACAGGTCGTCTTTGGTTAATTACAGCCCTATTTAGCAACTGCTTGCAGTTACTGCAGTCTTCCCTGCAGCCATGTAATTATTATTTGCGTGCTACGCAATCGCCTCATGTTTACAACAGTCGCCATGACCCACAGTTATGTAATTGCTATTTGTGTGCTGCACAGCTCGCTTTTGAAAAGCAAAATCAATGGAGAAGCTGGAAGTTAAATTGCAAGTTAAGGTCACGTAATGTTCTCATTAAATGACTGTGGGTGATTTGCTTAACAACTGCAGCAGATCTGATATCGTAAGTCAAGCACAGTCATGTGATGTTTCACTTAACTACACTGCCTGAGGACTATCTGTAATGTAGTCTGGATATTGGATCTCTCCAATTAGAAGGCAAGAGTTGAGGATCTTTTGCACTATTAATAGTGTTTTGGCCAGTTTCCAAGTATTAGCCATTTTACAAAAGAACGTTGGCATTTTGCAGAAAAATCTTAACACATATGATACTTCTGCTTTAGTGGAATACTCAATAAATACCTCATGTTTGTTTTCTCATAATTTTCTATCCAACAAATGTCTACATATTCTCTGAAATCTCCTGAATCCACTTTCCCACATGTAATTCGGAAGTCTTTTTTTTCACTCAGAGCTTGACGCAAGCCCTCCATAGTCTCTGGAGTTATCTGTACCATTATTCCATCTATGAAGAAACATAGCCCTTTTAATAAATGTAAAACCCAAGTTTTTAACAACTGAAACTACATTCCTATTGTTAAATTTACCAGTTGATAGACCACAAGATTTAGCAGAACTGTCAGAATGAGGCAGAAGATACAACCTGACATCATTTTGATTAATGCACCAGCAGAATATTTGATATTCTGCCATCATAATAGATATGGTAACATTTGAATATGCCGCTAGCAAAAATTATCAACAAATAAAATCCAAGAGAGCTTTTGGCAAAAGAATACTTTTATATCATAGTTTTAATCCATAGTTAATAGCATTTCAGACATGAAATAATAGGTCTATATGGTTGTATGCAGTGGCCCCCAACCTTTGGGGCACCAGGGACCAGTTCCGTGGAGAGATTTTTCTACGGACTGGAAGGGGTGTGGTTCCATGTGTTGCTGTATCCTATGGATGCGCCTTTGCTTGTTTGTGCAGCCCACTTTCTGGCATGCCACGGACCAGTGACGGTCCGTGGACCAGACTTGAGGAGCCCCGGTTTAATGTCAGACCCAACTGAACAGATAACATTGTCATCAAATTATATTATATGATCACATTGTGGGGGTCTCTTCTTCTGTCTTTTCTCTGTCTCTCTCTCTGTGTCTGTGTCTGTGTCTCTGTCTCTCTCTCTCTCACACACACACACACACACACACACACACACACACACGCACACAAAAACACAATGTATCTTCTGACCTGGTCAGACTGTTTTGTTACATTTCATCCAGCACTGCCACTTTACACAAGTAAAAAGTTCAATTCTGCTTCATTACATTAAATAATGTAATGTAATTTATTGCATTTCAACCAATCTTTTGATTCTAGTAAGCATGATAATCCATACCTTCAACAATACTGGATTTAGCAAGGAATCCAGAAGATGTTTTTAGCGCTCCATTGAACACTACAAAACTTGCACCTGTAACTAAATAAATAACATGTATTTAATTGTTCATCCTAACACCAAATATTATAAACATAATATTGCACATAGAAGGCTACATATGAAACTCTTTTAACTCCTTTAATTCTAGGTAAGTGCATCCGGCTTTGATCATTCCTACTCAAATCATGCCTATGTAATTCAGACTAGTAATAAATGCCACTAAGTTAATTTTTCTGAACATGGCCAAAGCTCAGACAGAGAGAAAATGATCTGCAGTCTAAAAGTCTACAAACCATAATCCTCAGCAGCTACTCTTATAATCTATTGCAAATTCAGAAAAGAAATCGTGACCCTAAATGACTCATTATACATCTTAACACCATCAGCACTAAATAAAATTTTGATGCTGAGGATTCAAAGTTAATGAATAAAAATTTAAGAGCAAGAAAACTTTTCCTATGATAATCTATGTGTATATTTAGTATGGAACAAGATAGTACCTTTTTATAATATAGGATATAGATATTTCTTTTCTTCATTTTTTTAAAAAATGAGTCATACTACATCAGATATTAGGAAACAGGAGCTCAATATTGTACAGCCTGATACTTACTTTTTCTAGGATGTCCAGTGGCACTATTCGCTTGCGTTTGATATATTCCATCATCATTTTGTACACAAACTAAGTGGGAATCTGCGTGAGAATTAAAACTTGCTCCAATGCTAATGACATGTTCATTAGAGGTGTTTATTACTTTCATTACCTAGAAAACCAAAATTTATATTTATTTATTTATTTATTTTTGGGACTTATATGCCGCCCTATCTCCCGAAGGACTCAGGGCGGCTAACAACAATAAAAACAACAATACAAAAGTTAAAAGAAATTAAATAAACAGCCCCAATAAATAAGTTAGACTAAACAATTAAAATTAAAAAACATTTTTAAAAACCTGTCATCAGTCCAGGTCAGCCTGATGAAAAAGGAAAGTTTTAAGGCCGCGGCAAAAGGACCGGAGATCCGGGGCCATCCGGAGCTCAAGGGGGAGTTGGTTCCACAGGGCTGGCGCTCCCACAGAGAGGGCCTTCCCCCTGGGGGTCGCCAGCCGACACTATCTAGCCGACGGCACCCTGAGGAGGCCCTCTCTGTGTGAGCGCACTGGGCGATGGGAAGCTGTTCCCGGCAGCAGACAGTCCTGCAAATATCCCGGGCCTAGGCCATGTAGGGCTTTAAAGGTAAGTACCAGCACCTTATTATATTATACATTACATTATATATTTATATTATATTATTATTGCATTACTATGCTATGCTACGTTATGCTACGCTATACTATACTAGTTGCAATGTCATGAATATTTATTGAGAGTAAGTTCTATTGTTTGTTTTCCTGATTGAACATGCATAAGACTAAAGTCAAAATATTGATATTATTCACTTATATGTAACAATTTTAATCAAATAGCCTTTTCCTCAGACTCAACTAGTGGCTCTTTTTAGCACACCAGAATTCCTCCAAAAAACTAATGCTGCTACTTTTTTCATGTACAATATTGATTACTACCTACACTGCAAATCCCTTTTCTCCAGACTTGCTGTAAGCATATAGAAGCATTATTTGTTTCCTAATATTTGGGAAAATATTGTTAATAGAATAAAAATAATATATGCTAGATTTTTCTCCAGTACTATGAAGCCATTATTGTTTCACTTAAATAAAATATATATCACCAAATACAAAGTTTTCAATATTTCTGACAGCAGAATAGTTATAGGGCTAATAATTTACTACATTTTATCTTATCTATTCTCCAAGGAGTTAGGACAACAATTCATTGTTCTCATCTGTTCAAACACCCTGAAAAAATCACCTAGTGAGAATATAAGCCTATATTCTGTCTATCAGAAAAAGTAGGAAATGGTAAAAGGAAGACAAAGCTTTTACAGAAATCTCTGGTTTTTCTCCACTGGACCACAAACTTACCTCAAGTTCAAATCCTAGAATCTTGAATAAAAGTTCATAAGTATTGCAAAAGGGGTCATGCCACTTAGCAATTTAATGTTTTGCTGCAAAAGAACAACCCACTTCAAATTTTACATATCCATGAATGCTGCTGATTCTTACATCAAGTACCAAGTCTTTACTAGAAATTATACTCACCTCATTATATTTCCTCAGAGGTATTTTAATGTAACTTCTACCCATTTCCATATGAATAAATAAATTATCTATTGTATGTAATGTATATTGATAGTTTCTAAGGTCCTGTAATGCAATAAAAATAGATTAATCTAATTCTTTAATTTTGAACCATGTGAGTAATTCATTACTACTGTTGATAATATAAAAATTAGTACTAATGTATTAGATTGTTTGTAATAGCAAGCTTCATCTATTTTCTTATATTGCTCTTTTGGTATAGCAAGAAGATACTAATGAAATACAAGCAATAGCATATACTTACAACAAGTAAATCCATGACTGTATGGCCTATTTTTCCAAACAGTGGCTTTCTATATCTGATACTTGTCAATGGAGTTGGATATACTAAGAAATAAAAAACAAGAAATACATAAAGGTAAAGGTTCCCCCACACATGCGTGCTAGTAGTTTCCAACTCTAGGGGCCGGTGCTCATCTCCGTTTCAAAGCCGAAGAGCCAGCGCTTGTCCAAGGACGTCTCCGTGGTCATGTGGCCGGCATGACTAGACGCCAAAGGCGCACGGAACGCTGTTACCTTCCCACCATAGTGGTCCCTGTTTTTCTACTTGCATTTTTACATGCTTTCAAACTGCTAGGTTGGCAGAAGCTGGGACGAGTAACAGGCGCTCACTCTGCTACGTGGCACTCAGGATTCGACCCGCCAAACTGCCGACCTTCTGATCGACAAGCTCAGTGTCCTAACCCACTGAGCCACCGCGTCCCTTAAGAAATGCATAGAGTTTACTGATTCTCTTTAGAAGTTGAAACATAAGAATCAGTATTTGCATTTAAAATGAACTAAACTGGCATGAATGAAAACTATAATATTTTAAACACCACACTTAAATGCCTCATAGTAAATAGTCCTGAAAAATGCTTTATGGAAATATGGCAGAAAATGATACCGTAATGCCTGAACCCTTTAATGTTCTTTGGAAATGGGAAACCCTGAGTAATATAAAATTTAAACTATGGATCTATATAAATAGCATGACATATTATTTGATCTAGTAGTGAGAAAGAAATGATTGTACTGCCAAAATGACCAATGAAACTGATAAGTCTTTCTAGTAATATTCTTCAGACTAAGACAAATTATAAACCTCATATCAACCTGCACAATTTATCTTTATATGAATATAGATTCAATATTTAAAATTGAAATAAACTTACCCCCATATTCAGCCCCTAATCTCAACATCAGGCGAATAGGAAAAACTTTTGCCCACGGTACTTCCTGTTTATGAATAAGAATACCACATAAAAAGGGACTTGAAGGTAGCATGAGATCATCTAACTTCTGAAATGTGGGTGTAACAAACAGAAATCCACCATGCTCTTTGCTTCCAAGAAAATCTTCAGTGAATATAATATTTTCCAAATTTCCAATAAATTTTCCTGAGAACAAAACAACACATGAAATCAAAATGTAACAAAAATACTCTTGATACAAATAGGTAGAAGCTAACCAAATTTCTGACACAAAAAAGAAATAAACAGATGGCTCTTTAAGGGCATTTTTTTAATCTAATAAAGGAGAATTTCCTGTAATTCAGGGTTTTAATGAGAGGTCATTAGTGCTCTCTGGGATTGGTTGTTTTCTTGCAGACATTTTATTACTCCAATTTTTTCTTTATCTGATAATACGAAGAATCTATTCCTTTTATGCTATCAGCTGATTCCAGAGAAGAGATACGTATTTCAGGTTCTCTCACGTATGATCTTTAGTACAGGTAGTACTCGACTTACAACAGTTCAGTTCAGATACCGGAAAAAGTGACTTATGACCATTTTTCACACTTACGACTGTTGCAGCATCCCAATGATCATGTGATCAAAGTCCAGACACTTGGCAACTGACTTCATGTTTATGACAATTTCAGTACCACAAGGTCATGTGATCCCATTTTGCGACCTTCTGACAAGCAAAGTCAATGGGGAAGCCAAATTCACTTAACAACCATGTTACTAACTTGAAGAACTTCAGTGATTTACTAAACAACCGTGGCAAGAAAAGTCTTGGAAGTCTTCTACTCCAACCCTCTGCTCAAGCAGGAAACCCTGTAACATTTCAGACAAATGGTTGTCCAATCTCTTCTTAAAAGTCTTCAGTGTTGGAGCATCCACAACTTCGGGAGGCAAGTGGTTCTACTGATCAATTGTTCTAACTGTCAGAAAATTTCTCATCAGTTTCCATCCATTGCTTCTTGTCCTGCGTTCAGGTCCTTTGGAGAATAGGTTGATTCTCCTCTTCTTTATGGCAGCCTCTTAGTAGCCCAGACGAATACCAGTATTAACATCAGAGGTCTGAAAGGACATACTTAACCCATCTAGGTTCCACAAAGGCCACCCACCAGAGTGTGCAATGCCATTTCTGTCCATTACTGGAAAGATCCAAACAATCTGTTTCTCTGTAGCTCATTTGCTACCAACTTTTCAATAATCTTCCCTAAAAAGGGAAGATTGAAGACTAGTCAAAGGCCTTTGGGCAGGGAAATTTCTTCAGAAAAGGATATATTATTACCTCCTTGGAAGCAGGCAGCATTGTTTGTTTGTTTGTTTGCCTTCTCTAGAGAAGTTTCTCCCGGATCCAATTTTTCAATGTCCCACTTGGCCACCCAAAAGATAAGCAGGTTGCTGGAAGTTGCAGAATTCACAACTATAGAGGACCTCTTTGCCTCCTTAGGTTCTATCTACCCAAATATATCCTAGATCAGTGGTTCTCAACCTGTGATCCGCAGACCGCTGGGAGTCTGTGATATAGTCCCCAGGGGGTCCATGAAGGCTTGAAGAAATGTTATGATTTGAATGTATACAAAATACCACATTCTCATTCACAGTGGACTCTTGTAACTGGCATCCAAAAAACAGAGTGGACAGAAATAATCTTATCTGCTAAAACCCATAAAAATATGGCAGTCTTTCTGGATTGAATTTTATTTTGATGTCCATAGTTCTCAATATCCTCAGTATCATCATGTTATTTTGGGTCCAGGGGAGCTGCCTTCTTCTCCTCAGTACAGTTTTAATACATCCCTAACTCAACTGATATTTGAAAGACCATCTAAAATAGCGTTAAATAATATCACAGGAACTACAGTGAATGCGTACAAATTATCTATGGGCAGAAGATGGGGTGGGATTATGCTTAGCTTCTGGGGATCAGGCCATAAATTTATGGCCCAGCCAATTTTGGGAATTTACTGAGGTTCCCCTGAACTGGGCAGATAAGTTATGGATCAGCATCATTTCTAGGTACAATTTAGAAAGACAATAAGTTTGATTAATGCCTCAAGCATATCTTAATACTTCAGAATACTAGTGTACTCTGGTGATCAATGTCAGATAAATCAACTCATTAAACAGAAAATCTAAAATGTTATTCAGTTTCTCTCTTTCTTCTAATATCTAACACATACCCAATAAGATTTTTTTAAGGGATGGGGGTTATGCTTAAATATGGACATTCCTGTAAATAAGGAGGCATAAAGTGACCTAAAACCATTTCTGAATGTACAATTATAGAGGAAAACTGACTTTCATAAAAGCAACAATGTATTATCATCTACAATATTTTTCCAATTTATAAACAGATTCTAATTTAAAAGTGCTGAGTCAGTATCTGCATAAATTTGCTATGAATGAATTAAACCTCTCTCTGCATATAAGATTAAGAGCAACAGACCACATTAAACACAGATTTAAAATATTCGAACGTTCATTCTAATCGATAATGTATTAGAAGTCTAATAAAACTTCATACCTTTCATAGCATCTTTATATATGTTGATAAATAAGTTGAATATTTCTTTGGGAATATCACTTTCATCTGATAAACAATGTAACAATATGATAATTTCAGCTTGTCCTAAGCCATGCATTCCATTGGTGGATAAATACCAACATTTTTCTGAATTATCTAAATGACAAAAAAAAACCCACTGAACCTATTTATGTTGTTAAAATACAAAAAATAGAACTTTTATATCTTTTGCAATGTATCCAATAGGCCAATTCCAACCTAATCTAAAATTATAATATTCCACAGAACTGTTATTAGCCCAGAGCTCTGCCAGAGCACATTATCACTGCCAGAAGTGAAATTATAACAGTTCCCACCCTCTACTGGTTTCAGTGTCAGGGAAATTAATTGCTTAAGTCAGGTTTGGCATAAATTGACTCTTAGCTCTCATTTGAAATTGAAAAGCTATAATCCAATGGTTCCAAAGTCAATCTTCTTCACTTACTTGTAAAGAACCCTACTCAGAGATCATTCCCTAGCTAACATGCTTGGGGGGAAAAACCCTTCCAAATTTAGAAATATGATGGAGTGCATTGTATGGCCAACAACTATTCTTTATCACATTGTGGTGAACTTATTAAATTACATAAACCTTATTATAAAGAATAAACATATTATAATGAAATGAAACCAAGTTTAGATTACTGTATCTAAATTTTTTATTTGGATTTGATATTACTTGACTTTCTATACCACTATCTTTCCATTTAATTTAGCCTAATGAAGAATTTGCAGGGGGAGGGATCCTGCACTAATATTTGATTTTATACAAAATATTACCCTCCTGTTTTATATCATTATCAATTTCCACAGTACTTTAGAATAATACCAAAATGTTTTGCATTCCAAGTCAATAAAGTATATCTCAATGGTAAAAAAGGCTATTTATTCAAAAGTAGATCAAAGTAGCATAATAAGACAGAAAGAAAAAGATAATTGGAAGGCAGAAAAGGCAATTAATTATAAGATAGAATAATAATTAAAAAGAATCTTTTAAAAAATCAATTAGAACTGAGCAGTCAATTTTAATAGTTTAGAGTTTACATTTGCAACTATAATTATAATATTTTACATGGTTTTATAAATTTGATATGTTAATACTTACAAGATAGCATCTTGACATTCACAAGTAAGTTTGCATTTAGGATGAACGTCAATGGATTAGATTCTTCAAGCAATAAGGTAACTTGCTCATTAGAAGGATGTTCTTCTACTAAGGATTCTGCAGAAAATATGAAACTATTGGTCCAAAATATAATACAGTAAGACAGACAATTGCTATTCTGATTTTTTTGGGGGGTGGGGTGGGGTGGAATTAATAACAACCACATTGAGACAACTGATGTTTGGGATGTAATCCAAATTAATATAGCAAGAATGAACTAAAGCTAGATGAAACCACCTTTTTAATATTTCCTCAGTTCTGAACCTTATAAAAAATAGATCTGTAAATACCTATTTCAGTGTTGGCAATGGTAAACATATACTACTGTCTCTTGAAGTTTACTATTTGTATGACCAGTGAACACACTTATTTTAACTTATCTAAAATTAAACATATATGCAACGACTTCAGTTTCCTTGAGAAACTTGTGATGGCCTAATTCATAAGATTCTATTAGGCCACACAGAGAATTGTGACCATGAATAAGGTTTCCTTTGACAATCTCAATGTGTAAATTCACTTGTATTGAAAAGATATTAATATTGAATCCAGTTCAATCTCTCCTTAGCAACTAATGTTGCTAAATGGCATGGGTCCGGATTATTTACAGGAGCACCTTCTGCCGGCGTCAACCTCCCATCGTCCTGTGCGCTCCCACAGAGAGGGCCTCCTCAGGGTGCCGTCGGTCAGGGAATGCCGACTGGCAGCCCCCAGGGGGAGAGCATTCTCTGTGGGCGCGCCTGCCCTATGGAACCAACTCCCTGTTGAGCTCCGGATGGCTCCTGACCTTCGCTCCTTTTGCTGCGACCTGAAAACTTGGTTATTTGAGCTTGCCAGCCTGGACTGAGGGATTGGGATTTTAAATTTTTTAATTTTAACTTTTAGAATGTGTTTTACTTATTAGGGCTAATTTAATTTAATTTATTTTAACTTTGTATAGTGTATATTGTATATTGTGCTTTAATTGCCCTGTACACCGCCCCGAGTCCTCCGGGAGAAGGGCGGTATATAAATCCAATAAATAATAATAATGTAACAGTGTTCAATTAAGCATAGTATTTCTCATTTAGCTGCTTAGCTGCTCCACTTAAACTAGCAATTAGACTTTGAATTACTGCAGCTTCTAGAATCTAGACAATCTTTAAGGTAGGTCCAGGTAGTCTGCAATAATGTAACCATGCAACTGGTAAGATATGGATAACCAGGAAATCCTCAACTTTTGAAATCAAGCATGCAGCACTAGATGTAGTAGCCATTGTGCATGTAAAGATAACTCTGGATTAGTCCCATCAAAAAGCCACAACCTTATGCAGAACATGTTCTATCCTAAAGCACCTCATTTTCCCAATTTTTATTTTAATTCATATACCCTAATCTAGTAGAAATGTATACTGACATCTAGATTTATCTTTTTGTTTCATTATAACAAAAAAATTACATTTTTTTCTGCATAATGATGGCAGGATGACAGCAGTTAATTTTGGTTCAAACCCAATTTCTAAAAATCAAATTCTTAGCCTAAGAATAGGTATATATAAACCTTTCTGTATTTCGTATTACATATTTACATTAGATGTGTATTTATATTAGTAACACCACTCTGGGTTTCTTTAGAAAGAAGTATAGTATAACAACAACAAAAATAATAATGATGTAGTAATATGATTTACGTTATAATTTTACACTTCTAAAGCGCAAAATAATTTGAAAGGGGAAGAAGCAGTCCTATTGTTCATAGCACCTCCAAAGCAAGAGATTACCTTTGCCATTTTCTCCTCTTGCAAGCAGAAGAGGTGGAAATCCATCACCAGGAATAAGGCTGACCTCTTTGCCAACACAGTTTTCAATACAACAGAGCATCCTGTAGTCTAATATACTAGTAGGTATATCACTTGCTTGACCAGTTGCAGCAGGAAGAGGCTCCTTTTCTGGTTCAGAAACAGTAGGAAATTCAGTTGTGGTCACAAAGTCAGAGTCACATGGCACTTCAGCTTGTGCAATGGCCAGGCAGTCAGAATCACGTGATAAGTCAAGCTGCTTATTACTAGGCAATGCATCTTCTTGTGGAACAGAAGTGGAACCCCTTGCAATCCCAGTTTGTTCACGTATTTCATCTTTTGACTTCGTATCAGTTGCAGACAGAGTTTCATTTGTTGGGCTTCCAACCTATGACAAAAGTTTTTCCATTAGAACTGACATTCATCTCAGCTCAATATTGCAAAATTTGTGGCAATACTTTTAACTTTGGGTTGAGACAGCTTTTGCCAGGAAAACAAATGAATAAATTAATAAAATAAAACCAGCCAGCATTCTGCACACATAAAAAAACAAAATTAAATGCAGTGAAGCAGAACCTATTACTTTATTTGATTTATACAACTGCCCATCTTATTTGTATGTGATTCCGAACAGTCTGTAATAAAACAAAAACTACATAATATAAAACAAAAATAATAATACATAGCAGCTGGGCACAATGTAACTGTCATGTATACATCTAGCCAAGCAGGGTCACAGAATCAAGCATAAAGCCAAATTTTCAAGAAAGGGCAACACAGAGAACACAGATCTAATCTCAAGAGGCCATGATGCTCCATATCAGAAAAGATTCTCCTTCTGGGCCCTGCCAGCCAACATTACCTAGCTAATGATACCCAGAGCATGCCCGTCCTGCCAGAGAATGAGTAGAAACAGATAGAAGCAAATGAGGAAAGACAATTCTGTAAGTAACCTAGTCCTAAGCCGAGTGTTCTGCACCAGCCTGCTACCAGCCCTGCAGAAAAGGCAGGGACAACCCCTTTACAAACGGCAAGAGGCTGGAATTATGCCTGCCAAATTTATAGCTACAAAAACAAACAAGACACAAACCAAAAAACAGGAGCTTTAAGAAACATGAACCATCCGAGCGGTTGCCTTCAGCAAACCAGCCCTCCTAGACATTCCCCTTATATAGAGTTCAGGGCGTGGCTTCTCTCTGCCTCCTTCCGAGAAGCCCCATTGCCTTCCTGTTTACTCCTAATTGACTGCCTCCTGCGTCGGGCGTCCTTGAACAGGGCCAGCTGTGGGTCATCTTCATCCACACTGTCAGGCTCACACAGCTGGGTCTCCGTGGTGACCAAGTGGGAGGGGCCTGGCTGAGGGCTATCATCAGCAAGATCTTCAACCCCCTCAGCAAGGTCTTCAACACCCCCCTCCTCCTCTGAGTCGTCCGACCCAACTGCCGAACCCACAGGCTGACCCTGAATCACAACACCGAGATTTAAAGGTGACAACTAGCATCTGAAAGCATACCAGAATTGAATTGCATCTGAAAGCATAGCAGAAGCGAATGCAGCTCATGATATGATCATGATCACATATAGCAAATAACTGACACCAATAACTGCCTGCACTGCTGCATTTTCAACCAGCTGAAACTTCCGAATATTCCTCAAGGGAAGTCTCATGTGAAATGCATTTCAGTGGTCCAATCTGGAAGTCACATGGGAATGAGTGGCTGTGAGCAAGACTCAGCAGTTTAGGAACTGCAGAACTGGCACAATGCCCTAGCTAGGCAAAAGTGCTCCTAGCCATGCAAAAGTGCTCCTAGCCAGAGCTGCCACCTGTTCTATTTGACCAGTATATTTTCTGTATTAAAAAAGACAAAACAAAGAGTTTTGAATGCCACATTTATTAACTAGCTAATTGCATTCAGAGCCTAAAATGATAATTTCAGATAAAGTGGAGCTTACAGGTTCCTGTGGGAATCGCCTGACTCCAGATGACAATTTGGTTGTGTCTGCAACTTCTCCATTAGGTAAAATTCCATCTGCAAACCAAACTCTTCTCTGGTCTTTAGGGAGCAATCCTGTAGAAGAAACAAATGAGTACACCAGAGATATTTATTTAGCTACAGTGATACCAACGTCACCTCCCTGTCTTCCCCATACAAAAATTTATTTAGAATCCACATGATGGTACTGAAATCTAATAAGCAGGTGAAATGAAATGTGATGAATATCATGGTATCCCAAACACTGGATTTCTGCAACTAATAATGACAAGCAACTCCTGTATAATACTTTACATACAATTTCAAGATGGAGATGGATATGCAGATAGAAGAATTTCAAAGGAGCTAGAAGAGTTTACATCTCAACACTAACTTATACAGGCTCCGTTTCTCATTTTTCCCCATCTCAGGTATAGAAGTGTTATCTTAAAGGTACTTAGGGGAACTTATTCCTTAGGGGAAGTTCCATTCTCCACTAATGAGTATCACAAGTTATATGCTGCAGAAAAAATAATAATCATAAAAATACTTTTTGAAGAATTTACTCATCTAACAAAACAATACAGTCTGCAAGTTTACTGCGCAACGATAAATATCTAGGAATGCTTGGGTAGTAAATGAAATTTAGCTTGGGTGATTTCTTTAATCGGTATGGATGTGTAACCTCTAGATGTTGAATTATAACTCCCATCATCCTTATCACTCTCTTTACTAGGCAGTGCTGTCAATTATGATACAAATCTGAATGACCACTCATGGCTCATTTCTTTTTTAACTATTATCAGGGCTTTTTTTCTCATAGAATGCTCAGAACGGAGTTCCGGCACCTTTTTTGGATGGAACTTTGTAGGGTAGGCAAGGCGGGTTGTATGACATGTGTGAGTTCCGGCACCTTTTTCTTTTACAAAAAAAGCACTGACTATTACTCTTTATTATTTATTTATATACAGTAAGTATATCTCATATTTCTATACCACCCTCCTCCCTCAGAGAGGGGCTCTCTAGGTGGTGAAATAAAGCTAGATAATAACACAGAGTAAGAAGTACCAGGTGTCTGGGTTTCCTGCAGAGATGGAACAGTTGAAGATTCAGACAATACAGAATTAGGTGGTGGACCAGTTGGGGTCATCATTCTTTCTAATTCCTGTGCTAACAAACAAAATGTAAGGGTATAAATGTCAAAACTATATACAAGAAATATTTCACAAATGTCTGCTTGGGGGTTATATTCATATCCTTTGTAATCAAGGTGAGTTCAGGATATATCATGTTCAATTTTGTTTTAACTAATCCTGCAAGATTTGAGCTTCTAATATATATATATTTAACATAATTTCATTTTACAAAGCATTTATTTAAAAAGCATTACTGTTTATTTCAATCTAAGTTTTTAACAAAATGCATTCTTTAAGTCTTATGTTCGTTCTTGGAAATTTATTTAAGATAATAATGACATTCCATAGTCATTGATACTTCTCATCCATGGCTTTTAAAGGGTCACATTTAAAATGCAGAATTAGTCAGTTTGAAGAAAACAGAATTATTTGGGGGGGAAAACAGATCTTCTTTTAGTTATTTTTGCTCCTGTGACATCTAGCTGGACTGAATTATTGTACTGCATTATACATGGGTTTTACTTTAAGGACGTTGAAAAATGTTAACTGAATGTAGCTCCCGCAGGGAATAGGCAATATGAAATTTGACAACTAGATTAATCAAATTAATATTCTTGAAAAAGCATCTTTATCTCTAAGATCTACATGTATCCTTAGATGCTATTTATTTGGTCCATTTTTAAAACCATTTAGACTGATGGCAATGAGGCAAAAGATCTCTTTGGCAATAAACACATAGGCCCTACCATTGTACAACACAAAATGGTTCCAAAGACCCATTTATTTACAGTTGCTTTCTCTTAAATATTTTCTTGAACTGTTTTGTAGGTGATATTTGTCATCATCATTTACATAACAGCTATATGTAACTACTATGCAAGATATATTTATCTTTACATTTTCACACAGAACAAAAACCCTGTGAGATAAGTCAGACTAAAAAGAGAGTCACTGGCCCTAAAAAAAGTGGTTGTTTTGATAATCAAGATTAGAGTAACCTGATGCAGTTCAATACTACAAATGCTACCATTGGTTTAGTTATTACATTTTGCATAAAAATGAAATGGGATTTAACTATTGTTTATTTTGAAGGAAACAGTATTTTTTATTGAATGTGAGCTGTTTTAGTATTTACTGGCTTAAAAAAATTAAGCTTTATTTTTTACATATTGCAAGTATATGCATATCAAAACAGCTATGAGTTTTACCCTACTTTTTCTTTAATTTCTTTCTTAAAAAAAATCTTTTTCTTCTTTAAACTTCTTTAAATAAATAAAAGCATTCATGGAAGGTACATATTTATCAGTTACTCAAAATGCTATATCTATAAACAATTAGAAACAATTTCAATATTTCTGCATCACAATGTGTCACGCTGGTAACTTGGGCACTGGGACTTATTTGAACATGCACACATCCCATTCACTGCTTCTATAAACATAAAAACTAAGATCAGATAGATGTAGTACAATCTCAATTATAACTTATCACTGAAATGGAATACAGAAAAATGTATTGACACATTTAAATTCTTTTTCTCCAGGAAGACAACAGCAACTGTAAAATGAATAATCTGTTCTTTCCTGGAAAAAAATCCTACAATATCCATTAGCCACTGCCAGTGTAAAAATTAATTGCATTAATTGCAGTATACCAAAGTATGGATCACCCATACATACATGTATACAGTGTCATTTAGTATAGTATCTGAGCACTCTCTTATATACATGGTAAATTTGTGATACTCAATCCTAGTTGCTTATTAGTTTGTTTCCTTTTTTTGTATTTTATTGATATGACATGTCTGGATATACAACCGGAAAGGTTCATATGTCCAGGTTTCTTATCTAAAACTGTTATCTGAAATGTTCTATAAAATTTATATTCTCTTTTTGTTCAGCAGGCAAAAGATGGGATACACAGTAGACTCTCCTCCCATTTTTCCACAACAAAAACCCACCTGGTAGATTATGCTAAAAGAGAGTGACTCTCCCTAAGTCATCAAATAAGCTTCTGTGGCTAAGGATGGAGTAAAAGCTGAGTCTTCCTGGTGTACTACTATAGCACACTAGTCTTCATACTTTGCACAAAAATGAGATAATTATCACTTATTTTGAAGGAAACTATATGGGTAGTCCTCGAGTTACGACCCCAATTGCGATTGGAATTGGAAGCAGTAATTGAGGAAAACATCCCGTGACCATACTGCCTAGGGGCAGAAATTGCAGCAATTCTAGTTGTGGCCATTAGGACATGACCACGGGGTCATCAGGTGGAGACTCATTTGATCACAACTCCTGACTTCCTGCCAGCTTCCCCATTGACTTTGCTTGTCAAATGTCAGGTGGAAAAGTTGCAAATGGCAATCATGTCTCCCAACAGCCGCCATTTCCAGCTTGGCGCCTCTGAGCCCCAAGCCTCTATTCCTCCAAGGCCAAGGACATTTCAGGAGATCACTGAGCTAGAAGAAGCCAATTTATTTCTCCTGCCCTGCATGAGCTGTTTTATCTCATTCCCCAATCTCTCTCCTTTTGGGCACCCTGCACAGTATGGCCAGGACACCACTGTATCCCACTGCTGCCCGCCTGATGCTACTGACCTCAATGGACCTTTCTCTCTGTCCTCTTCTTCAGAGGTACCATCTTCTTCTTCCTCCTCAGCATCGACTTCCCCTCCTATCCCCTGGGCTCACTGATGCCAGCCAGCCTCTAGCTCCACAGCACTGGGGCTGTCTGAGCTAGGCTTGCCCCCATTCATTGCTGCCACCGCTGAGCCCAGTTCTGACCAAGGCATGAACCTGGTTGGCATCAGGTTGAGGAGAGGCAAGACAAGGCTGAGGAAAAAGATTATGATGGCACCAAGAAGGAAGAGAGGGGAAAAGGTCTGTGAGTCGGTGATGGCAGAATATAATGGTATCTTCATCTCAGCCATGCTGTTCAGGGAAGCCAAAAGGACAGAAATGGGAGGGGAGAGAGATGGGTGGAGGAGAGTTGAAGTGGAAACAGTTCATACAGAGACTGGGGTATGATCATAAATGTGGGCAATTGCCAAGTGCCTGTATTTTGATCCCTTGACTGTGGGGATGGTTACAATGGCTGAAACTCCTAGGACTGGTCAGAAGGTTCATTTTTTTTCAGCACCAGCATAACTTTGAATAGTCTCCGAATGAATAATTGTAACCTAAGGACTAGCTCAATCACAATCTATATAATGCATATTGAGGACTATTCCTATGCTTAATTGTGAAATTCCTATTCTAATAGTAATTATGAGCAACAACTTATTAAATTCAAATAATTTTAAAGAATGCTCTCTTTTCAAAGAGAACATATGGAAACAGCTACCAAATGGTTTCAGATTTATTTCATCTTAAATATTTCACATCATCATGTTCACATTGAGAATACATGTTCCAACATTCAGAAATTATTCTAGTTACCTTTGTTAATGGACTCATAGCAGCTTATACAGACTCTTGCTTCTTTATCCAGATATTGGAGTTTGCATTTTCGATTGCAACAGGGAGCACAAAATATCTAGTTTTAGTACAAAAAGTGCATTAAGATTTTATAAGTATATGGATGTGTGTATTTTGATGCAGAAACAGGTTAAGATCACATAGTAATAAGGAAAAATCAGAAACTAGAAGAATAAAGGCATGAGAGCTATAATATTTACAATGTAATACCAGCAGAGACCAAAAATCAATTAAATAACACAGATAATTTCATGCTAAAGACTTTATTGAAGCTATCTTAAAGAAGTCAATAAACATGGACTTTAGAAAAATCACAAAGCTTATAAAATTATCAAATCATATATTTTAGCCAACGTCCAGACACATTTTCAATAAATCAGACCAAAATGTTTGCATGCTGATCAAACTTGATTTAATGGTGTAAAGAACTATTAGTAAAGGGAATTTATTTCTTACAGGCAAAAGGGGGAAAAGACCATCCCTTTTCCTCAGCTATAAATGGAATATTATAAAGATGATCAATCAAGAAAAAATGGTTGAGTTTACTTACTTTCCCACAGGCACGACAGTGGTGTCTTCTTTTTGTAAATGTGAATTTGGCTTGACAATTCATGCACTTTGATGCTTCTAGGTCAGGAACCCAGGATGGCTGCTTTTGTCCCAAGGCTGTAGCTCGTCCCACTACTTTCCTTGGCTCTGAAATCATAGGTAAGACATTTTCTTCTATGTTTCCCAAGCGTCTTTGTCTATTACAGCTAACATCTGATTCAGGAGAAATTTTACCATCTGAGACAAAGGTATTTGAGTCTGTGGAATTTATCATTTGGGATTCATTCCCAGATGTATTTTTACTGCTAAACTCAGAAGGGGTTGTGGCTTTTGGTTGAAGGTTTAGCAGCTGCTTTGGTCTAGCTCCTCCACTGTGCACTGTTGGCTGGCCATTTAATGAACCTGAAACTTCACTTCCAATCTCAGTTGTGTTATCTAGAGTTTCTTGTTGTACCTGCTGTGTTTGTTTTTTCACTAGGATCCCTAAAGTAGATTCTGGAATATTGATAAAATTATTTTCATTACAGGCTTTTGCTTTCTTAAATTCCAATTCTGCTTGTATGCTGTCACTATTGAT
The DNA here is from genome assembly GCF_964194415.1 of Vipera berus. Classification (NCBI taxonomy): domain Eukaryota; kingdom Metazoa; phylum Chordata; class Lepidosauria; order Squamata; family Viperidae; genus Vipera; species Vipera berus. The sequence continues at coordinate 35,671,749 of NC_138203.1, read as the reverse complement.
ATTCAGATTGCTTATATCCAGTAATTTGTCATTTATTAAATCAGATTCCAAAAGTCCACTGCTAGTATCTTCTTTTAGAGGCTTTGAATTATTTGCTTCAAGACAATGTTCAGACAAAAAGGCATCAAGCTCACTGTCACTAATGAGCATGTTGCTTCCAATAATGTCTTCTTCTAAAGCTAGATCAACAAAAGGTCTTTCATCAGCATCAATAGGCTGAACGCTGCTGCACATTTCAGTATCTTTAGCCAAAAACGGACTAGTAGTCACAATAGAATCCTCATGCTCACAATGACTAGAAACAACACATTCTCTACTTATTAAGCAAGATTTCTGTATCTCACATTCATTGGTTTGGTTTAGACTGCTCCCATTTTCTAAAGTTTCTGTTTTTCCAAAAGAACCACCTTCTGCAAAGCTATTTTCACTCTGCAGAGCCATGTCTCTAATGGCATCTTCTTTCTGAGTAATCTTTCCATTTGTGTCATCGGTATTAACTAATGATGTACATATAGAAACTGCAAGTGGAAGACAGGATAATGAAGTCTGTATGTCTTCAGAGATCTCTGGTACTGAAACTGTATTTAAAGTTGTATCAATATATTGCTGTGAGTTACAAAACTTGTCAGTTGTGCTATTCAAAGCTAGCCCATTTTCTGTCTGAGGAGCAGAATCACATAAAGAGTTTTTGTGACACATTACATTGGGATTATTCACTTCATGGATCTTTGGCAAATGCATAGCTTCTAATTTATTTATGTCTTCTGAAATGCCTTGCTTGTCACTCTCATCATGTATCATTTGACTTTTTGAATTATTTTCATCCACTAGTGTCTCACAAGGCAGCTTTTCACATGTTGATTCATCTTTGGATCCAAGTACAGCTAAAAGATGAATTACTGAAGCTGACGTTCTATCAGTTCCTATCACTTGTTCTTTCTGATCAGATATTTTATTATTTTTCAAACATTTTGTTTTTTCTTGATCTTCACTGCAGTCTGTTATATTTGGTTCAAAAGGAGTATCTGTCTTTAATTTCCACTGATTAAGTTCTCCTGCTGCATCATATTGCATTTTGTATAGTGCTTCACCAATCTGTTGCTGTGGACCAGAATCAGAAATGTGATCATCAACCACTGTATTATTAGCTTTGGTTGACAGTAATGCTAAACCAAAGCCATCAACTGAAAGACCGTACTGAGACTCCTCTGGCTGCAACTTTTGAATGCATCCTACATTATTTTTTAGTTGGCTCAAACCACCTGTGTCACTGATAAGATCGCAGATGGGTATGCCGCATCCCTTCAAGCAAGACGACTGATTTTTATCTGAAGAACCACCACCCACCATGGACAAAAGATCTAAACCAGTAACATTTTTCTCATTCTGGTCAGAGTTCAGTTGTTCAAAACTTGCTGCTTTTGTAGTTTGAGAAGACAATGAGCATGCATCTGATACAGCACAACTGACATTTTTTTCCACATTTGGCTCAAAGGATTTTGGCTGCTGGCAAGATGAATCTGACAAAACTAAGTGGTGCTCAGAGTTACAAAGATTTATAGTGCTGCTGTTTTCAAGTTCATCTAAAAAAGAAGAAGCATATCATTAGGAATTTCATCATACAATGGCTACTACATACACTGCTCTCTCAATTACAAATGTTGTCTACATTCTATCTCTAATTATATTTTTCCCCACCTTATTTGTCCATTGTAATTTAAATTTATCTGAAAAATACTACACATACCAGAGAAGTGACATACCATAAGAATATATTTTGATCTATTTTTATACTTGCTGCTCAAATACATGGTAGAAGACACAAAGAATGAACCAACCTGCATGCTGTTCAAATTCATCAAGTAATTTGTCCAAATCAGAGACAGCTGCTTTAAAGTAACTGTCCATGCTAAGACTTGATCAATAAATTCTTTTTTCTTGTTGCACCTGTAGGGAACAATGTAATGAACTAAGGCAAAAAATAGATGTAGAATTACTAGATGATAAACATTGACCTAAAATTATTTTTAAATTCAATTCCTAATTCTTTAAGAGTGACTTTTAATTAAAAAAAACTTGTTTACAGTTCTGAATTAAGCTGCCTGGAAGGACACTTGGAAATCAGGAATAAAGCTTAGCTTTAGTACTCAAAAAAAATAAAAATAAAATCACAGCATGTGCTCAGAAACATCCGAACTTATGCAAATATATTGTCTTCTATTATAAGCAAAAGTAACACAAGTAATGGTACTTTTTCATACCATTTCCCCTCAAAACAGGGAGATAGCAAATACAAATCTTTCCCATTTCTATCCTGTTGTTTTTCAAAAGGCAGGCCTTCAGAAATTGCCACACTGTTCTAAACCTGAAATACTCTGGTCAACTGTAATGTAATGACTAAGTTTAAATTCCTGCTATTCCTGCCTGCAAACACATGAATTATATTTTATAATGTGTGAACCCTGGCAATTTTGGCTTACTCAGTAAGACATGATTAAGTAACCCTTTGCTTAGCATGACTGGGATCTCAGTCACTATGGGAGACTGAGTTTTAGACTTGAAAATTTTCTAGACTTTAAACTATGAATTTAGTTTTTCTAAAGTAACTTTGACTCCTATATTAAAGAAAGTTATTTAAGATTTTAAAATAAGCTAAATTCAGCAGTGCCCCAAAATTACACTAAATGACCCTTCTGTCATCCAAATGAAATTCAGAATATGAAAGGAGGAAAAAAATAAATCTGGTTATTTCACTGGCTATTTACTGATCATTCTTATCAACACATTCCTATCCTCCAATAATTATTCAAGTAAGCTACTTATCTTGTATCATTTTATTAAGGAATTTTGATCATAGGATTTATACTATTTCTACTTAGTTATACCAGAAATTATTTGTTTTTACATTATTTGATTTATCTTAAAAACTATATAAGCTTTAAATAAGTCTCCCTCTTACAGATTATGGATTAACATGTAACAGGATAGATAATTTTAAAGTTATCATCTACTATATAAGCAGACTCCACAGACTCCACGTAAGGATAGCAGTATACTCAAAATCATGCACATTGAAAACAACACCAATAGTTGAAACATTAGAGTAAAAAGACAGCAACAACTTAACTTTTCTTAAAACATATATTGTTTATAAAGTTCTAAAAAGCTGAAAAATATTGTTATGTTGTCATGATCAAACAAGCCTTTCTGAAAGTTTTATGTTAAACAATATGATTAATATATATAAATGAATCACATTAATCAGCTGACTAAAAGAGAGTGGAATGAGATTTTCTACTCTGGACAAGAAAATCATAAAAGAAACAAAATAGTCAATAATCATTAATAAGAGTATTAAAATCAGTTTTTAGATACAACCCCTACAACACTACAGGAAGAAATGAAATAATCTCAAAGTTGATACACAAAATTTGTTGATTACTGAACTAAAGCCAAACATTCTTGATAGTGAAATTAAATAGGTTCAAGAAAATATTGCTAACAACAAAGCTGCAGAATTCTGTTGAAATATGAGCTGAACTGTTAACTACATTTATTTATTTTATTTATTTTATTGGATTTATATACCGCCCTTTCCCGAAGGACTCAGGGCGGTTTACAGGGTACTTAAAACAGTGATACAAAAATTAAAAACAATTAAAAACATCATCTTGTAGTGTTTCAAAATGGAATTTGTGATTTGTAAGCACGTTTGAAAAACACAGCAATAACCAGGGGACTGGAAAAGATATGTTTATATTCAAATTTCAAAAATGGGCAGTGCTAAAGAATTTTGAAAGTTATGAATAATGATAGATCCTAGTACAAGACTTTGAAGTCAAGTCCTCAACAAAATATGACACAAGCTAGACTTACAACCTGGATTCAGAAGAGGCAAGAAAATCCAAGATCACATTGCTACCATCGGCTGAATAATGAAAAAGGCAAGGAAATTCCAAACCAAGAGCTTTTTTTCTTTATTATATCAAGGCTCTTGACTATGCAAATCACAGCAAACTGTCACTAGCCTTTAAAAACATAGGTGCCTATTAAAGAAATTGTATGATGATCAGAAAGCAACAATTACAACAAAATCTGGAACAATTAAATTGTTTAAGCCAAGAAAGTGGTATGTATTTAACTCCATTTGTTGACTGTATCATGAGAATTTCTTGACGACAGAATGAAATTAAAACGGCTTGGGAGAAACATCAATAAACTAAGGTATTTTAATGATAAGCTTTGATGGGTTATAGGTAAGGAAGGTAAGGAAGACAAGAAACTTTCTGTTGAAGGCTAAAAAAAAAGATATAAAAAACTTCCTTCCCCCAAGATTATGTCAGTGGGCTAGTAGTAACAAACTTTAACTTTTTAATCTCAAATTCAATACTAAATAAAGTCAAGTCAAAAGCTTGCTATTTAAGAAGGAAGAATTATTTGAAAAGTCACTGAAGTTTGGCAAAACAAAAAGCAATCCAAATCAGGACAGCAGATAACAGCCAGATGTCAGCAGGCTATCATCACTGCTGACAGAAGCAGGAACTTAGAACTTTAAAGAACACTTATTGACAGTATTGATAAAATGATGCCCATATATCTTTTACTAAATTTATATGCCAGAGTATACCAAATAAAAACATGCTTTTAAAAATAGTAGTTTTAAGCAAGGAATTCTCTTGTCTCATTTAGCAAGTGTTACACATTACTATATAATACTTGTAATTTGCCGTGTTCTCACACTTTTCTTTCTCAAAAACCCCCACAATGCTATAAAAAGATGAAATAATTGCACAACATATTCTGAGTGGTAGTTGTTGTAACTCCTCTCTCCCCCCATTCCTGTCTGAAACCAAATCACACAAAGTTGCAGTAACAATATTATTTATAATGGATAAAAAAAATCCAAATCCTAGTCGTCCAAACAACTAAGTATTTGGACTTTTTTCTAGGCCTGGTATAAAGGCTACCTTAAGCGCACCATAAAGATTTATTTGCCAGGCTCATTATAAGCGTTACAATTTTTGATGTTTTGACCCCGAATTAGTATCTTTATGAAAAATCTGCCTATTGAAAATTGCGGGATGTGACAATACAACCCTCATTTCATGCATTTCATGCAGCTATTCTACATGATTATGCTGGATTACAGTGCACAATCCATAATCAACACAGCACATAGAAACTGGGGGAAAGTGACCTATGTATTATACTTACTTCCATTACCTTGCAGGAAGTGAATGCTCTTAAATATAAGAAGAGGCCATCCTGTTATTTTAACCTTATGTCTGATCACCCTACACTGACACTGAGCATCTGTGACACGGCCCCAGAGATCCTCGGTCCGGCTTTCAAATACATATAGACAGAGGGATATCCCTCCGAGCTGTCTAACCCACTGAGCAAGTCCCAGCAAAGCTAGAACTGGTTTATATACACAAAGCTGGAGCCCAGGATACTTGAGGAAGTAAAGCAAAGGGCGAGAAAAACAAGGGAAAGAAGAGGAGTTCCATTCGAGGGAAGAGAGGCGGAAAAAGGGGTTCAGAAAGGATCAGGACAGACAGCCCGGGCTTCCCAACCTTAGCCATTTTAAGATGTGTGGACTTCAACTCCCAGAATACCCCAGCCAGCATTGCTGGCTGGGGTAATCTGGGAGTTGAAGTCCACACATCTTAAAATGGCTAAGGTTGGGAAACACTGGTTCTGCAGCCAACCAGCTTTCTCTCCTCACTGCGGCGGCTTCATCCTCGCTCAACGCGCGGCGGGAAAAAAATTACCACCAGACGGAGGCGGAGGCTGCCCGGGGTCTCTACCATTTCCCCCCCCCCTCCCCGCCACACGTCAGAGAAAAAGGCGCTCAGCCTTCCCAGGATCTCCCTTCTTCCTCCCATCCCCCGAAGGCGGCTGAAGGGCACAAAGGGGGTGCGCCAGTCTCTTCAAAGACTGACACCTCCGACGGACACGCCCCCTCCTTACCTTCCGTCTGATCGGAAGCCGAACCTACTCCGAGCGACCCCGGATGCGGGTTAGTCCCGCGCCTGGGGGCCGTCTCCAAATCATTCTCCGAGCCCCGGGCGCGAAGGCAGCCCGCGGCACTTTTCCTAGAGACTTTAGTCTTTCCTGAAGACGAGCCTCTTCTTGTTGCTGGCCCTCCCACGCAAGCGCGCAGGAAGGCGGCCAGGCCACCACCTACTTCAGAGGAGACGTCTGCCACCAATCTCCGGGATGGACCCCTCTGCGGCTGCGCAGTTGCTATGCGAGTTTCTTCGTTCCGACTTGCTACCCCTCCCTCCGGAGGGTGTGTTCGGGAGAGTCTCGGGTGTCAATTGCTCCCGCGAGGAGTGGCGTTTCGGACCTTGGCTGCGGTCGTATGGGCGAGACGAGCGGATGCGATTGTCTTTTCTTGCTTCCCGAACTTTTTGGGAAACGGGATTTAGAGTTTGCAGGTGGAAGAAATTCTGGAGCTGATTTGCCAGCCCCGGTATTAGGGGTATTCCAAATAATTACGATTTTTTAATAATAAATAGGTTACAACGTGGATCGGCAGGAGAAGACAAGTGCGTTTCCTAACCTAAAACGTGGTTAGCGCATCCAAGGTTCCTTCTATACCTAGGCAGTTTTGTTGAGAAAAGTAACGAATACCTATAGACTGGAAATCCCAAAGTTGCTTTTTCAAAAGGCAACCTGACTTTGTTTTTCCTTGAAGACGTTTCACTTCTCATCCAAGAAGCTTCTTCAGTTCTGAAGAAACACCTTTGGAGCGACCATGACCTGGTTGACTGAGAATCTCCATAGACAGACTGGAAAGTGTCTGGAACGTTGGAACATGAAGCAAATAGAAAAATGCTTTATACAAAGTATTTTACTAATTTCTGAAGAAACTTAATACATAATCCCATGTAATATATTTAGTCCACACGTAGGGCATGTTTTTGCAAAACACTGAAACAAATACCTCACCCGCATTTGAGTCCCTAACTGACCAGGTTTGGGGATTGAGTCTATGTGGGCAGGGCTACGCTATACTGGGGAGTCTAAAAGAAGAGTGATAAAGCACTCTTTAGCACGGATAAAGCACGGAGACGGCATTGGTTGCACTGGTGGATGATCTCTGGCGGGCCCGAGACAGGGGTTATTCTTCTGTCCTGGTCCTTTTAGATCTCTCAGTAGCTTTGATACCATTGACCATGGTATCTTGCTGCAACGTTTTGCGGGGTTGGGAATGGGAGGCACCGTTTTACGGTGGTTCTCCTACCTCTCGGGTCGCTCGCAGACGGTGTTGACAGGAGGGCAGAGGTCAACCCCTAGGTCCCTTAATTGTGGGGTGCCTCAGGGGTTGGTGCTCTCGCCCCTCCTGTTCAACATCTATATGAAGCCGCTGGGTGAGATCATCTGTGGTTTTGGGGTGAGGTATCATCAATATGCCGATGATACCTAGCTCTTTATCTCCAACCCGAAACAAGCCAGTGATGCCCTCGATGTGATGTCCCGTTGCCTGGAAGCGGTACGGATATGGATGGGGAAGAACAGGCTCCAGCTCAATCCGGCCAAGACTGAGTGGCTCTACGTACCGGCATCTCGACTTGTTCAAGAGGTTCCATCTTTGGTTATGGGAGGAGAGGTGTTGCCTCCCGTTGATAGGGCGCGCAATTTAGGCATCCTCCTGGACTCACGACTGTTTTGAAGATCATATTGGAGTCCTGGCCAGGGGGGCATTTGCCCAGGTTCGCCTGGTGCGCCAGTTGCGCCCCTATCTGGACCGAGATGCCCTACGTACGGTCACTCATGCACTCATTACCTCTCGGATAGATTACTGCAATGCTCTCTACATGGGGCTGCCCTTGAAGACCACCCGGAGGCTTCAGCTGGTGCAGAATGCGGCCGCGCGGGTAGTGATGGGAGCATCCCGATACTCCCATATTACACCCCTCCTGCGTGAGCTGCATTGGCTACCAGTTGTCTTCCGGGCGAGATTTAAGGTGCTGGTACTTACCTTTAAAGCCCTACATGGCTTAGGCCCGGGATATTTGCAGGACCATCTGCTACCGGGGACGACTTCCCATCGCCCAGTGCGCTCACACAGAGAGGGCCTCCTCAGGGTGCCGTTGGCCAATGTCAGCTGGCGACCCCCAGGGGGAGGGCCTTCTCTGTGGGAGCACCAGCCCTTTGGAACCAACTCCCCCTTGAGCTTCGGATGGCCCCGGACCTCTGGTCCTTTCTCCGCAACCTCAAAACTTTTTTCTTCCATCAGGCTGACCTGGATTGATGATGGGTTTTAAATATGTTTTAATTTTAACTGTGTAGTTAATTTATTTTGGGGCTGTTATTTAATTCTTTTTTAATTTTTGTATTGTTGTTTTTTATTGTTGTTAGCCGCCCTGAGTCCTTCGGGAGATAGGGCGGCATATAAGTCCCAAAAATAAATAAATAAATAAATAAATAAATAAATAAATAAATAAATAAACTTTTGTCCATGGCCAAGGAAACTGCTCATTAAGCTCTCCCAGGTTGGAGTCTTAAATATTGGACAAACTCAGGCTTTGTAGCTATTTTTGATTTTTGTAGTATATAAAGCCTGACATCCAAGGATGTTGTATGAGCATAGCCAAAGATGTGTAGCCATTTACTTATATTGTGTTTTTTTCTGATTTGTGCAAAAATCAGCACAAAGATGTCCTGCCAATATCTTCTCTATCATGATCTGATGACTGCCTTCATCTCATCTCATTTTGGAAAAGATACAGCTACTTTAAGGCAGGGCTTTTCAATCTTTTCACCCATTGTACCACTTTTAGGATATGGCAATATCCGAGTACCACCAGTCACCTAGCACAGAGTCAAAAACTTGATGACGCCCCCCAAAAAGAGAAAAAAAGTGATGAAGTACAGGTAGTCCTCGACTTACAACAGTTCGCTTAGTGGCTGTTTGAAGTTTCAATGGCACTGAAAAAAGTGCCCCCCAGCCACAGCCGAGCAAGACACCTGCCTGCCCGCCCAGGGGCGCTCTTCCTCCTGTCCGAGGTTTTCATTGTTGTGAGGATTTTTGTTGAGGATTAGCAGCAGGGGTGGGGTGGGGTGGGGGGGTGTTTGGTTTTTATTTCCCCCCTTCTGCTGCGTGGTTGCAGCAGGTTTTGATCACTTCACATGACCCTGGAACACTGACTGTCATAAATATGAATCAGTTGCCAAGCATCTGAATGTAAATCACAAGACCCTGGAGATGTTGCAACACTCCAGCTGATCGGCACTTCTGGGCTCAGCAGAAGCACCACGATCAGCGCCAAGCTCCAGCTGGATCCTGGAGCTGATCCTGGTGCTTCCACTGAGCCCTGACAGCCCTGCAGCTCCAGCCATCTGTCTCTCAGGCTTGTACAGTGCTGCCCCTGGTTCAACTCATTCCCCTTCCCTGCTACCACTTTTCTAGGATGGTCGCGTACCACCTGCCAGGTGCCAATGTACCACAGGTGGTACCTGTACCTCTGGTTGAAAAGCCCTGCTTTAAAGGCATTGCGTATAAGTGCTATGTTTGCACTCCTGTATTCTCCAGAGCACTTTTCAGAGATCTAAATCAGAAATGCTTCACAGCTTCCATCCTTTTATCTGTTTAATAATGGTGTTAGTGTAAATCCTTAACCATGGCTAAAGTAGATGCAAAGAAATACAGGTTTGAAAATAAACTTTGTGGAGTGCACAAGTAAAAACAACTTCTTGCTATACAAATTATTTCTATTTGGGGGGGGGTTAATGTGACAATTGCATTTTAAAATATCCAGATAATGACCACACAGATCAAGCTGCAGTCCAGATAAAACTATAATACTGTAGTCAGTATATCAGAAGTTCACTAAACCATTAGTGTCCTAGATAGAGGTATCAAAGTTATTATTGGAGTTCAAACTTCAGAAGTTCATAATATTAAAATAATGTGTGAATTCAGAACTGTGGGCATATATTTAAATTTTCTTTGGTTAGGAATGAACCATTTGTCCAAGAAATATTCTTTAGCTAGGAATTTACTGATTTTCAATAGAAAAGGCTACTGATAAAAAAAATTGTCCTCAGATATAATGGAATTAACAGAGAGGCCCAAAATGGTATTAGTCTAGAACAGGGATGTCAAACTGGTGGACCTTGGGCCAGATGTATCATGTGTTGGCCACACCCACCCTGGCTCCGCAAAGGCAAAAAAGTCACAATACATCACGATACGTCACATGATGCAATCGTGTTTGACACCTATGGTCTAGAAACACCAGTGAAGTCAGATTGTTACTCTTCTAATGCTGGGTTTGATCTGAACGTTATATCTAAAAGGAATTTTACAGTTCAGAGGATCTCTTCAGTTACCATTAGACTGAAAGCGGAGGTATATTGTGCTACACTTAAAATACTGCATTTTCAGGATCTTTTTCACAGAAAGTTAAAATAGTTGATATGGCCTAGCATTTTATTCTGAAATAGAGTTTGAAGAATGAGATGAGGGGAATACCTTCAGGGCTATAGGAAGTATCATAAAACATCTGCAGAAAATAGTCTCAGAATTTATTTTTGGTCATGCTTGCCAAGAAGATATTTTGTGAATGGGAAAGCCCCCAGACTGGGCAAGCCCCCAGACTGACAATTTATGATACAGTTTAAATTTATAATACAATTTAAAATTTTCAGATGTGGCCATGCTCCAAAAACATTCTAATAGCTTATTTTACAGATTTTTGGAAAAAATATGTTAAAGTTATTTAAATTATACAAAATATTTAAGAAGTATTACAATAGGGATTCACTCAAATGATTATGACAATATACACCCGGGATGTCAAACTGCCGGCCCACGGGCCAGACGCATCATCTGGAAGCCACGCCCACCCCATTGCTGGCAATGGCAAAATAGTCCCAATACGTCTCGCGACGTCATGTGACATCGCAAATTTGACATGTCTGATATACACATATAACATAATTATTCATAGGCAAGACTTCCAAATAAAAAATCAATGACCCAAAAAGGCTGAGGTTACATATCTGTTTGAGGTGAATTGGCAGTAGCTTAGCATGTTATATGAACCCTGTTAGTATGGTTTGTAAACTATGGACTAAAACATATCTAAAGGTAAACCACAGCTTAATGCAATATGTGAACCTAGTCACTAGAAAAAATATAGAACTGTGTTTCCATACATTTGATATTCTTAGCAAAAGAAACCTTATATCACATCACATAATCATTTATATGTGCAGTATTAGCCTGAATGCACTTAATAATCAGTGTGAACCCAACATTAATTCATATTGCACATATGAATCACGATACGTCACATGACGCAACTACTATTATGCTTCAACTTTCTGATAAGGAGATCTGGTGAAGCAATGGTCACATGCAGTATTTTTATACAAGTATAGCTTAATCCAATGTACTTACAGATTAATATTTTCTACTAATTAGATCAATATCTAAGACAAAAAGTTTTGTTTGATCATGAAATCACTTTCAAATTTATAACTGAACAAGGCAATTGATTTTTATGTAGATCAGTTTGAATCCATTATGTCCCCTTTTTGATCAATCTACATGAACAAGAGGGGGAGATGCAACTGGAACCAATTTTGCGTATCTGTACCCTATGAAAATGTGGTCCGAAGAAATGGAAATCAGTAAACCAGGCATTTATCCCAAGTGAAAAACATTCAATGTTGCAGAGAAATTAGTAAATGATTGGATTTTAATGCAAATCATGAGATGTTCCCTCATACATAAAAAGAAACAAGAACTATAAAATATATTGAAAGGTGGGAAATTGAAACCCTTAGTTTCCATCACATATATAGTCTGTGGTGTTGTGAATTGACGGACTTGAAGTCTAACTACATATGGAAAGTGAATGGTATCATTTTCATACTACGAAAGAGCAAGGAGAGGGAGTTTAAGAGGTTATGAGCAAGCCTTGATTAAGAAGGTCTTCTGTTCACAGACGGAGACCTCTGAATACAATCCATCAACAATAAATTATATATTCACTTATTTTCAACACAGAAATTGTAAGTTACTTAAATGCTAAAATGGCCTGATTTTATGGTTACGCTTTCCTGAATTAAGGTTGAATTATAATTCACTGCAGGTGTTCCACAGATGCATAAACCCTTGCATGTTTTCAGCTTTTCCTTCTGCTTTTCATCAATAAACAGCTTTTACATGTGTCCCTGATATGGAAATTATGAAGGAGTTCTTTAAAGGTGCTCCTTTAAAAGTTCCTTATGTTCAATGGAACACAGAGGGAGTTTAAGGGTCCTAAATTATGAAACAAAATGTTAAGGAGGTTGTCATTTTTACACAGAGATTTATATTTCCCTAAAAAAAACAGTATCTTATTTCATAGTCACTGTCTCTTTGAAGTTGTGATGATTATTTTCTTTAGATCCTGTGGAATGAGAACTTGGCATTCTGCTGGGGTTTGTATTGGGAACCAAAGAAGAAAAACTGTCCTGAGCAGTATACGTTTGACAACACGAACATTCAGGAAAAATCCATTCTTGGGGTTTTAACTCTTTTTTGTACTGATTGTTCTTAAAAGTAACCTTTCCCTCTGACAGTGTATTTTCTTTCATTTGTTGCAAAGCATTTTCTTTATCTTCCAACGTACGAGCAAGCATATAACTAACCTTCCTTTGATGAGCCAAAATTTCCTCCTTATCGTTCAGCTATAAAAAGAAAGAAAATAAAAATCAACATTGCTGTCAAACAGTCTGTCTATATCCAGACACATATAATACTATTAATATAGACACTGAAACCAGGTAAGAGATACCAACCAGGTCTGTTAGTGTCCTAATGATCTCCAGTGGATTATCCAGTTCTTCTACTTTTTTACTCTCAGGGCCAGAAGCAAGCATGCCCATCAGCTTTTCTCCCAAGCTTTTTCTTTTTTCTTGAAACAAGGAAACACCAAGAAAAAATATGGGGGTAGATATGATAAAACATAAAAATAATGTAGATATTGAAAACTTTATATACCTATTTATATAGATGCCTATCTGACCAATGTGACTTTAGGTGACTATGAGGAATTTAAAACACAATAAGTTTGTGTGTGCATTGAACAAGGAAGAACTTATCTTGACGAAATCAAGACCTTCTTAACAATCATTTATATCATGGTTCTTAATTTTTTTGTGTCCCTTCAAAAGTCTGGTGAAATCTACGGACTCTTTTTTCACTACATTTCATTTAAAAATGAGTGAAAATAAAGGCATACTTTTTTCTCATCCAAGTTTGCAGACCTCAAAATCTATCACAAAGTTAAGAATCTCTGACTTAGATGAATCTTTTGAAAGTCACTTAGATTATGTACACTATCTTTCCATCTCTAGATGTTATATTCGTAAATATATCCCCAATCCTATTATCTGGCTAATAGGAAATTATGAGTCACCATTTTATTTTTTAATCATCCACAAGCCAACACAAAGCCTTAAAAACTTCTACTAGGGCCTTATAGATGACATCACTTGCCATATCTACCACAGTGCTTAAGCATGACTAGACAAAAGTTGTAGCAGGCAAAAAAGGCTGCTATACCTACACTAATGCTAGAGAACAATAGCTGACATTCATAATTCTGAGACACATCCTGATAGTTAATCTACAGTTTGGCATGCTACATGAATTAATTTGCTCTCTTTTGAGGTAAGTTATACTTATGCTATTCTATTTGGAATGCCTCTCCATCAAATCTGTCATTAGTAGATCCTTAAATAATCAGATAACATGTATATGAGAATCAAGAACACATCTACCTCTGCAGCACGTGTGGAAACAGGAATCCATTCCTTATACAGCCATTTAATATTTTTTTTACATATTGATAGAGGACCTATTCAATGAACCCTGACAGACTTCCCAAAATATACTTTAACAGAACAGCTAAGTATGATTAAGCTCAACCTCTGGGGTCAATCTTCTTCCCAAAATTATTTCACAACATGGGTTTTCTATCCAGCATCTATTCTCAATGGCCTCCTAGTCAAGGGAAGTTTTTAAACAAAGAGTCCTGGATATTAGTGTTCAAATTAAGATGGACTTATTGGCTAAAAATAGACCCTAGGTTGGCTGGCTAATTTTTCAACCTGAAAAATACCTATCACTGAGTCTGTCACAAATTTTAAGAAGGACCTATTCTAGAGCAAGATTTGAGTTGTTGGACTCCATGGTCAAATATGGACACTTTTACCACTTTCTATATTATGACAGAACCTGAATATGTAGTACCCCAGCCGTTGAAAATATTTCTCATATTTTGTTTGATTCTCAATTATATGCCCCTATTAGGCATATAATGATTCCCCCATCATCCCTATTGCAAAGAACAGCCAATTGGTATCCAAATCACAGATTGCCATATTTCTTCCTCGGCTCAAATGTACTTACAGTGGATATAAAAAGATTATACACCCCTTTTAAAATGCCAGAATTTGAGATATAAAAAAAACAGACCAATATTTTTTTAGAATTCTTCAGAAATTTTTCCTGCTTTAATATAACCTAATTGAAAAACAAACTGAAATCTTTTAGGGAGAAAAATATCAAATAAGCATGGCATTTTAACAGGGGTGTATAGACTTTTTATATCCACTGTATTGTATGCAGAACTGCTAAGTTTATAACTAAGGCAATGGTCCTAAGAACCCAATGCATTGAACAAATTGGCGTACCCTAAAAGGGACATTCATTTATCTGATTATGACTCCTTGTATTAACATAATGTATTACCAGTATATTATTCTATTTCCTCTTATCGTATTCCAGAATTAGACTATGTACTGTATTTTATTTTATTTTATTGATAAAGTCATAAGACTAATCAATAAATTACTATTACTACACGACTCAATCAGCTCTAGCTCTCTTGGTTGGACTATGTCTCCTTGTTGCTAGGTTCAGTAGGGTGAATACTAATAGATATATATATCCAGATGGCCTTGGTAAGGTCTTTCTCCTAAAGAAAATTGAAATAAAACTGGTGATAGTTACATGAATCATTTGGATAATGAAAGGAATGATTTCAAGCAAGTTTAAACGATAAACAATATGCCCAATAGGGGTTATTTTCAGTATTACTGATATAGATAGATAGATAGATAGATAGATAGATAGATAGATAGATAGATAGATAGATAGATAGATGATAGATAGATATAGATATAGATATAGATATATACACACACACACACACATACATACATACATACATATATGTTAAATGTTTGTTAAGCATTCAGAATACACTTGCTTAATCCCAGACACTGGACAAATCTTATTTCCTGTTTCAGCCTAGCCCAAGGCCATCTACAGGCAGGAGCCACAGCAGTGGCAGCTCATATGTGTGTGTGTGTGTGTGTGTGTGTCTGTGTGTGTGTGTGTGTGTGTGTGTGTGTGTATGTATGTATGTATATATATATAGGAAAGAATTACCATCTTCTTTGATGCTTTTCCACTTCACTGTTTTAGTTTCTTTTCTGCAGATCTTACTCATTTGTGGAAGCCTGAAAGCCTGGTCCTTCCTCCACATCAGCTGCTGTTCAAAGGCTATTCTGAAGGCATCCGCCATTATATAAGCTTCTTCTTTACTCTTCTTCAGAAGGTCAAACTGTTATTTTTTTCAATTAATATAAATTTTAGATTGCATTTTTAAAATGAAATCCACATATCTATGGTTATTGGAAAATGGTAAGATTATTGCTTCCTCAGTTTAAGCAGAAATTAATATAGAATTTGAGTATAATCTGCCCGCAAAATGATACTTTAAAAAAGCTGTTGACAGTATAGAGAAGACCATTTTAACAAATCATTTTTATATTGTCATTTGAATAATATAGTTTCAATAAACATGAATATCAGTTACTAATCCTCTCATTAAAGCCACTTCCTGGGAAACATATTTAGAAAAAAAATTCCCTCTAAAACAAAATCAAGAAAACAGAAAAAATGCTTGGCTACTCAACAATTACCTTCTAAATCTAACTAGTGTCTGTGCACTCTAATCTTCAGTTCTATTCTCTGTTGATTCCTAATTAATTTTCTTAGTAAAACAATGAATTTTATGAATGAAGACCAGGATCTTGTAAAGCTAAAACATTTAACTTGGTGGAGTACAGAGGTAACAAAACAAAGACCATTATTAGGGAAACAAGATATTTGCTATAGATCTGTGGTACATCTCTATAATATCTTTATACTTCCCATATAGACAGTGTCACTTAGCCCACCTTCTGAAAAGGATTAAAGCTAAGCGAGGAGTTCATTGCTGAGGGGTAGATACGTTTCCTACAAAACTAGTTGAACTGGCTTCTTCTGGCAAAGAGATTAAGTCAGGGGTGTCAAACTCAATTTCATTGAGGGCCACATCAGCATTGTGGTTGCCCTCAAGGGGCCGGGTGGGTATGGCCAGGGTGGGCATGGCCTACTGGGTGGGCGTGGCTAGAGTGCATATGGCCTACTGGATGGGCGTGGCCATCTCTACATCGTTCGCATCAAGGGTGCCTATGGGGGCCTGGGCAGGAGTGGGACAGATCTGAGGGTCTCTGGCAGAAGGAGGGTCTCTGGGCCAGGGCCAAGGCAATGGGGGCCGTTCCCTCACTGTTTCCAGGATGGCTTCGCGGGCCACATGAAACCACGTTGCGGGCCGGATCCGGCCCCCGGGCCTTGTGTTTGACGTGTCTGGATTAAGTGGATGAAAGTGTTTTAGCCTAATTTGTGGCTGCATTAACTGATACTAATTCTGTTGGGTGACTGGGAGAACAGAGAAGTTTGAGCAGGAAGCATCCTTTAGCCTGAAAGAGAGCTAAAAATTCCTGCACAAAAGGAGATGTATTGGTAGATGAATGGAAATCTGTTAATTGGGAAAAAGCCAGACGAGTTCCTTCCATCAGTCTCAATGTGTTACATTTTCACGGGTCACCCATCTAAAACCTAGCATTTGAAAAATATTATTAAATACATAAACCTGCCATTATTTATATAACTATTCTACTTAAAGCTTGAAGTATGTCAGTAAGTTTAAAAACAAAGTAAAACATATTTTTATATTAGCACTGTCAGGTTTCCGACGTATGGGCTTTTCAAGTGACTCTGAGGCATTGTTTACCTTAAAAGTCCTTTATTAGCCTAATACACTGGCAAATGCTTGCTCGAAGGAGGCTGGAATCTGAAATCTCCGCCCCTTGCACAATATATTAAACACAATTCTCCATCTTTCTAATTCTGTCATTAATCATATTCTCCAATTAATTTAAAGAATCAGTTTCCCTTTGGTTAGAACAGACATGTCAAACACAAGGCCCGGGGGCCGGATCCGGCCCGCAACGTGGTTTCATGTGGCCCGCGAAGCCCTCCTGGAAACAGTGAGGGAACAGCCCCCACCGCCTTGGCCCTGGCCCAGAGACCCTCCTTCTGCCAGAGACCCTCAGATCTGTCCCACTCCTGCCCAGGCCCCCATAGGCACCCTTGATGCAAACGATGTAGAGCTGGCCACGCCCACCCAGTAGGCCATACACACTCTAGCCATGCCCACCCAGTAGGCCACGCCCATCCAAGCCACACACCCCTGGCCCCCTGAGGGCAAGCGCAATGCTGACGCGGCCCTCAATGAAATTGAGTTTGACACCCCTGGGTTAGAAGAACCGCCAAATCTTATCTTCTTTAGAGAGTCAAGTGGCCTTGAAAGTGCATTCCTACTCTTCCCTCCCCCCACCTTTTTAAACTAAAGCAATACACAGGTCTTAAAGCAATACACAAGTTTAACATATGAAATAGCTACTCCTTCACCTCATGTCAAGCAATAACATTTGATGTTAGCAGTGTTGACAAGCACCCTATTACATTTTTACAACAGCAACAGTTGACATTTTTTCCACATGGCATGTTAGGAAAAGAATGTTTCTAACCCAAGCTCGCATACCTCTTGCTTGAGCTGAAGAAGTTGCTTTCGAGTTGCTGCTGACATCTTGGCACAGGCACAGGGTTCTCCTTCGGAGCCATTGCAAGCACAAGCTCCAAGTACTGCCAACTTCCAATTTAAATGAATTCCAGCAGTCATTTTAAATTGACAAATATACACACCAGCTGTTTCGCATATGCTGCTTAGCTCTAAAATAGTTTATTTGGAGCTTAAAAGTATATACAAATTCTCCATCATGACTTTGCATGAATTAATCAGTGTGATTGCTCAAAAATACCCTAGTTCTGCATTCCTGGCCTTCCTCCTTAGCTTTCTTTGTAAAATAGGACATTAAATTTTATTTAAATGGACTGACACATTATGATCAAATTAGAGAGCATCCAGAACAGCTCTTTCCTGCTTGGCAAGGTCTTATGTTGCAGAAGAGACCTTCAAATTGGTTACTCCAGTTCATGCCAAGCCACATTTTACTGAAATATGGTGTAACATTGTTCAGTTCCACTTTTTTTCCACCAACTCTCCTTACAATTCAAAAAAGGAATACAGTGGTTTCTGTTTTTGATTAACAATAGCTGGCTAATTATATGGATGACAATTCTTAATACATATGCTACAGCATTATCTCAGTTAATCAAAGCTTCATCTTCCTGCTACTAGCCACATGGGAGAAGATAAGATATCCCAGTGCACATTAGTGCACATTCTTCGTAATGAAAATGAAAGAGAACCACAGTTGCTAGCTTCTCCGTTCATTATGTGCACCAAAATCTAATGTCAAAATAAATCTGTGTATTTCTTGCTTTTAATATGAGTCATTAGAATGAGCCATAAGATGTTGCCGAAAGAAATAAGATTATTTTCAAATACATACTTCTAGACTTGTAACCTCAGTAACACCACTCTTGCTTAGAGACATATTATCCTGAACAAATTTCTGCTGTTTTACATCAAGCATTGCCATCATCTCCAAATGCTGTTGTTCTAAAACTGGAAAAGTTTGAAAAAAAGTTTATTTGTAGCTTACATGGCTTATCTAAAAAATCTAAAAATTAGAACTTTCATTTCTTGAGTCTAAGGATGAATTTTCTGGCCTGAAAGTATTCTTATTTTGTAAACCTAGATGAAAATACACAAGGAGGGAAGTGTTTATTGTTTGTATTACGCCTGCACATTATAGAAAGAATATAGAGATTGTTCTAGCCTTTTTCCATAAAGACAGTATTATCAATGCACACTATGAAAGTCAGTAGTGCATGAAGGTAGCCTAAAGTAATGATTGGAGAAATTCAACTTTCTCCTATTAGCCAGTTTGGTGTAATGATTAAGATACAAGGCTAGAAATCAGGAGACTGTGAGTTCTAGTCCACTTTAGGCATAAAAGCTGAGTGGCTAACTTTAGGCCACTCACTTTTTCTCAGCCAAACTCAATCCCCAGGGTGCATGTTATGGAAAAAATAGGAAGAGGAAGGAGTATTAATATATTCACTGCCTTGAATTTTTATAAAAAAAAATAAAGGCATAATATAAATAAATAAAGCATGCAATGTACCAGACATAACCTTTACATTCCAAGAATGCTGCTGTATTTATCCCAAAGGTATTCTTAGACAATAAAAGGATACAAAATTGCAACTTGCTACTTTATTTGAAAGTATGCCTAGTAAAAAAAATCTGATAATCTGAGTCAATAGAAAGAAAGCATTTTGTGAAACTAGATGGTGTGTCTTGGGAACAAAATTATCTATTTGCCTTCTGATAAATCAAGTTGTGTGGGGGGAGGATTTACTGGTCTTGCCCACCATGACACTTCTTTTGTGGAAGTGTCCAAAACATGACACTAGAATTTCAAATTTGCTTATTGCCTCAAAAAAGTTGTGATCCCCTGGATAATAATTCTACTTGCTTGTTAAGCCACAGGCTTTACTTCAAATAATTATCTGAACTTGACTTCAGAGTGGTATACTTACTAGAGACTTGGATAGGTCCATGAACACTGTAACTGATTCTCAGCCATGAAACTTACTGGGGTACTTTGGACCAAAAACTACTGCTCTAATGTAATATAATTTATAAGATTATTCTTATCAGAATAAAATTGAAAAAAGAGTATTATGTATACTGCACTAAGCTTCTTGGAGCAAAGATAGAATAGAAATACAAAGAGATTTATACCTATTCCTCTCATTATATTAATGAAATTGACTTAGTTTCATAGAGTGCAATAATAATTTTAATAATGTTTTAAACTTCAAACACTGTATTATAAGATATGCTTTACTTTCTGTTCAAAAACAACATGACAGTATTGACTGAGCATTCATCTATGAGCAATCTACCACTGGACATCTCCTTGAATTACTAACTTGAGCCAAACATGCTTCAAGTGTTTAGCAAAGCATAATATTAAATTGGACGCAGATTTGCCAATACTTTTTTAGATGTTAACCACCACATCAAAGCCAAGTGATTCAAAGAAAATACTGAAAAACACAGCTTACTTACGTTGATTTTCAGACTTCAGTAGTTTAATTTCCTCAGTTTTCATTTTGAGAGTTTCTTTAAAAGCAGCATTTTCACAATAAATTCTATTGACATGGAAATAACATATTTCAGTCACACCTTTAATATGTTTCTGCCTAGTGGATGATTAAAAAAACATACTTTAATTTACCTTTCATATTTCTCTGCCCAGGTCTCGTCTATATTTTTTAATTTCTCCTGATTAATTCTCATCTCCCACTGCAGAATATTTATTTCCTATAAACATAAAAGAATATTGTTAATATTTTAAACATTATACTGTTAGTAAAACTGGATTCGGTTATCTCAAATATGTATTACTTAGGATCATGATACTGTTTTTGCATTGCAAGAAAAGAATATTAATGCACAACAGAAGATATTTGGAATGTTTTTACTACACCAACTGCCTGGCAGAAAAAGCAAACTGCAAAAAAATTTCTACGTTTTTCTAATTATGTGGTCACTTTCTTCCATTATGATTCTTAAGGCAATCTCAATTGCTTTTTGAAATACTTAAACTTTTTGACAATTCCTTAATAACATTACATTATTCAATACAATAGGTTTAAAATTGCTGAATCCAGACACTTCCTCTCATCTAAATCCTTCATTTTTGCATCTGCCAAATGGAAAATGCTGTGAATGTGCAGAGATCAATACAATCTTATCTGCTGTGTTCTCTTCAGCTCACTAAAGTATAATTAAATTGGTGCCAAATCTGCTGCCAGTTCTTCAGTAACAAAATCCTTCCATACCCCAACTCTATATAAAAATAATTAAAATAAATAAATAACATTCCTCTTTCCTCCTGTGTAATTCATGTTGCATGCATTTGTCTGGATCTTTACAAAAAGTTCAGAACAGTTGCTATGAAAAAAGTTTCCAACCACAAAATTGGTCTCCCTCCTGCATTTCAGAGCCTCTTGTGGTAAAATTATAGTGTACTATTTATTTGGCCACTCTTATTTTCTGTGGCATACTTCTGTGGAGGCTAGAATGGGGAAGTGATGAAATTCATGTAGGCAGGCACAACAAAAAACTGATGGGTGTCCAGAAGTCAAAGTTTCTGTCAATAAAAAAACAGATCACCTATCAAGCAATTGTTGGAAATGTAAACAAGAAACAGGGACTTATTACCATCTTTGATGAACATGCTCTAAAGCCAAAAGATTTTGGTTAATAATACATACATGGTTAAAGAAAATGATGAAAAAACATATAGAGTTTAAGCCAGAATTATTTTTGTTAGGCATAATTGCAGGAAATTATGAGAAAGAGTATATATATTTAATTTTACCTATATTAAATGCAGCAAGAATTGTATTTGCTCAATATTGAAAAAATGAAGATCTACCAACAGAGGAAGTGTTGATTCAGGGGTCTTCAAACTTGGCCCTTTTATGACTTATGGACTTATGGAGTTGCCCAGAATTCCTCAGCCGGCACGCTGGCTGAGGAATTCTGGGAGCTGAAGTCCACAAGTCATAAAAGGGCCAAGTTTGAAGACCCATGTGTTAATTTAAAAAATCTTAAGACTGTGCAGAAACGGATAGATTGACATTGAAAATGAAAGAGGAAGAAGACTCAGTTTATTTTAGAACATGGGATACCTTTAATCATTGGCTAGAAAAATGAGGTAGAGAGAAAGGAATTTAATATGTATTAGCAAGCTAGGTATTGAAATCCAGACAATATGTTGCTGACAAAATATCAAGCGCACGCACACACACACACACACACACACACACACACACACACACATATATATATATATATATATATATATATATATATATATATATATATATATATATATATATATATGGCTTTTTTCTCGTAGAACGCTGTTCCGGCACCTTTTTTTTTTGAAGAAAAAAAAAAAGCTCCCTCTGAAAGCCTATTGCAGGGCTAGGCAATCTTGGCCCTTTTTTATGACTCATGGAATTCAACTCCCAGAAATCCTGAGCCAGCCATGCTGAGGGGAAAGGGAGAGGTTTCCAAGCTGAGCCATGCTGGCTCAGGAATTCTGAGAGTTAAAGTCCTTGAGTCATAAAAGAGCCAAGGATGTCTACCCTAGGAACTAAACTTTTAGAATCTAAAACAGCTAATTAAAAAAAAGCCAACAGGAAAGAACATTTTTCATCTGCTTCTGTCTTTTGGAAGGTAAAATTAGATAACAAAATAATCTATTTCCTATGTTAACATCTCTGCAATGAAATTAAAAAAGGTAACAGGAAAGAAATGAGAAACATTTTTCTCAATGTAATATGTCTAATTTAGTTGATGCTAGAAAAAAATAGTATCTTTTGTACATACTCTTGAAAACTATTTTCAATCTAACCATCTATTACAACTAAACCACTTTAAATTAAACAATTCTTAAGAATAAAATATTCTTAATTTGGACTTTACTTTTACTGTTTGGACTATTGTGTGTTTTGAAAAATAGATCATTTAGAATCTGGTTATGTTGCACTTCAGCCTTTAAATAATTAACCTAGTATATACATAATAATATATGATGTTTTCCATGGTGAGCTTAACATCAATAACATTTATTAAAAAGGCTAAAATAATTTCTGGTGGTATTATCTGTACATTAAAATTTTGTTTAGTCACAATCTTTCACTTTTCACATTCTGGACAAGCAATGGTCATGTATCCTAACAAAAGATGTTACATATGTGCATAAGCGTAGTCAGTAGCATATGCCTTTTTAAAAATATCAAACATGCAAACAAACAAAAATAAGTCCAAAATATCTGTATTACATCCAGAAATGCCAACTTTGCAACCAATATTTCTCATCCATAACTATGGCACCCTAAGGATACCTGCATACATGCAAATGCTTCTCTGGGATCAGTAACGCAGCAGGGATTGCTTTTTTCTTCCAGTAACAGATTGCTGGGAAATACCAAACATGCCCTTAAGAATTCCAATGTTTGTTACAAATTTTTCTGGATGTGGTTGGAAAGAGGCCTAGAAATGCCAGCACAAATACTTGCTGAACATGCACACGCAACTAATTACAATCTTCAGTTATATGTGATATATCCAGGGCTTTTTTTCCCATAGAACGCTCAGAACGGCGTTCCGGCACCTTTTTTTTGCACAAAGAAAAAAAAAGAAAAGCTGAAGGAAACTGTTCCAGAGAGCCAAATTCTCCTCAGGCAGCCAGGTTGCAGAGCAGCAGAATGCATCGTAGCGATGGCTCAAATCGAAGGAAATGTGATCCGTACAGGCTAATTTAAAAGTGGGAGGGTAAGAAGGGCCGAGTGTGAACAGGTTGCTTAGCAACCTGCTTAAACAGTCTCTGTAACTTTCAGCTCATGGTGCCTTGTCTTTTTTAAGCTGGGAAGTTGAAAAAAAGGCTAAAAAGAAGGCAATAGAGTGCTATCTAAGAAAATGTATAGATATAGCCAGCAGACGTTTAGGGAACTTTTATTTTTCATACACTGTTTGAATTTTGTTTTAATGCCATGGTGATACACAATCAAGTGTAGTCAGTCTTTTTTTTTTAATCCCAAACCATCTGTTCGTTAAATACAGTATAACAAAGTTTTGGATGATGGAATTATTTTTTATTTAAGTATAACTAATGATAACAGCTCTTAAATCTGTTATTTTGTTTTATTTTTGCACAAAAAATTGTATAATTTGCATTTGCATTCATTTACAAATAGAATATGTTGTTAAAATGTATTGGTGTTGAAATAATTAGTGCACACATATACCTAAAATCAGTTTATTGCATTTGGCAATTGTACTAAAAAAATCTCATTGTCAACCAATATAATTCATTTAATCTGAAATCAAGTGAAAAATTGATTTAAATTATTTTATTAAAACAAATTAATGGCAATTCTTTTATAAGCAGTTGCCTCAAACAAAATGAGTTTGACATGCCTGCTCTAGATAGTTGAATGCTCCAAAATAAATTCTAGACCAGGCCTGTACATGCAGCCTACCAAGCACCCTTGGACAGAGCACAGACTTTTTTAAAAAAAGTAATAAAATCACCACCACTGCCCTGAAAATCATGTTGCCTAGTGCCTCCATGGCTTACTATGACCATGAGCTCCAACAGTAGATGCTCCTCTAGTCACCAAATCATTGATTAGCCCACCAGCATTCCTTTGCAGACCACAAAAATTTTTAATTTATCAGTGTGGGCCTTTCCCTTCTACAAGTTGCACAGACCTCTTCTAGATTTTCCTCTTGCCTTTCCAAGTTAACTTCTTGGTCTGTCATTGAGCAAGAATTGACTTTGTAGGGAAGCATATTATCATTTCATGTATATTTAACATATGCTCTACCTTTATTTATCGATTCTATAATATTTGTATGCAATCCACATGGCGAGGTTTGGGGCAACTTACAATATTTTTAAAATCATAAGATTAAAACATAAAAGTAGGGCTTTTTCCCTCATAGAACGCTCAGAATGGTGTTCCGGCACCCTTTTTTGCACAAAAAAAAGCTTTTGCACAAGCTATGCTACTTCTTCTATTGGCTTTCAAAAGCCTATTGGCTTTCGAAAGCCAATAGGAATTGCTGCTGAGCGTGCCAAAAGACCTGGCCGGCAAACATAGCACTGGCAAGTTATCTGCAGCGAAGGCGAGTTGGCAGGAACTTTGCATCCCTCCCTGCTGCCCAACTACACCATCTCAACTAGGTAAGTAAGAGAGGACAAGGAGTGGGAGGTGGGTTCTGTGGAGTCCATGTGCACTCCTTCCTTGTGCTCATCTGTGTCAGCCAGGCTGGTGGCCTACCTGGTGCTGGACTTGCACCACCGTCGCCTCGCCCTGTGTACCTAAGTGGCCGCCCTGCATCGCCTGGCCCGCACCGCCTCCGCCACTTGCCCCGTGCAGCCCTGTCATATAGAGTGGGCCCCGCTGCTCCCACAACACCAGCCGTGCTGAGTCCGGCCCCGGGGGGGCTGCCTGATGCCAACACCCCTCGCACCCGTGACCACAGCAATGCCGCCCCCCGCCTCCTGCGCCCAAGATGAGAGTTCTGGCACCTTTTTTTAAAAGAAAAAAAGCACTGTATACACACACACACACACACACACACAGCTACACCTAACCTGGGTTGGTTTGTAATTTCATGTTACCATCTCATGAAATACCACATTTCTACTCTTTTTCTTCTTTCTAGGAACAGTATTAGATACATTCTTACCTTTTCTAAGGCTCGCTTTTGTTGGTCTGTTTTTATAAATATTGCTTTAGTATGAGTGGTAGCTTTGTCCAATACAGCCTGAGAAATATGTAAAACAAAAATTGGAAATATTCAATATCAGATCATCTTAAATGTGAAATCAGTGCATATAAGTTAAGACAATCAACAAAACTGTTGGTCTACCAACAGGTTTGTATATTTGGCTGTTGCTAGTGCAATATTACAGACTATATAAAGATCAAGAATATAGTTCTTGCTTTGAAAGAAAAAGTATTATCAGAAAATAAAACAGATGGGAAGGGCAGATGCCAGAGACTGTAAAAGTGCAAGTGTATCAAAAAAATAAAAACTAGGGATATCACTAATTCATTTTCTGGTAAATGTGTGCTTTGTGACTATCTATCCCTCTCTATGAGAGTCATTTATGATAGCAACAAAAATATAATCCAAAAATTCCAAATATTTTCACTGTCCCCCCAAAGATTGCCTAGCCTGCTCTACATCAGGGTTTTTCAAATTGTATTCTCCCCAAATTCTAGCGTTTGCAAGAACTTGATTAGGTTTGATAAAAGACTAAGAACAAAAAAACAAAACAGGCTCTAAGGCAGGGGTGTCAAACTCAATTTCATTGAGGGCCGCATCAGCATTGCGGTTGCCTTCAGGGGGCCGGGTGGGTGTGGTCTGGGTGGGTGTGGCCTACTGGGTGGGTGTGGCTAGAGTGCGTATGGCCTACTGGGTGGGCGTGGCCAGCTCTACATCGTTTGCATCAAAGGTGCCTATGGGGGCCTGGGCAGGAGTGGGACAGATCTGAGGGTCTCTGGCAGGAGAAGGGTCTCTGGGCCAGGGCCAAGGCAGTGGGGGCCGTTCCCTCACTGTTTCCAGGATGGCTTCGCGGGCCGCATGAAACCACTTCGCGGGCCGGATCCGGCCCCCGGGCCTTGTGTTTGACATATCTGCTCTAAGGGGTGTTCATAGCAATTTTTGTAAGGTACAATGGAAAAGCAGAGTTTGTAAGCTGACATTCACAACTACTGTCCCACCCTCCCGGGGGCACCATTTTTCTGTCTTAGGGACAGTTTTAAAACCTTAGGAGTAAAATTAGACATAAATGAAGCAAGCATTAGGGAGAATCCACTCCTTTAAGTATACCTCTCTGCAAGGTATATGAGTATGAGTGGATCATACATATAACAGTTATTTTTATATAGTTTTGACATAATATATTAAAAAAATATAATGTTACGGTTCATCCTCATATAAAGAAAATAAACTCTAAAGTACTGTTAGTATTACATATTAGTTATAAATACTAATCTAATTGTTAAAACATTTTGAACTTTTGTTTAATTTACCATGCTCTGCAGAACTTTTAAAGCTTGTTCTTTGCCTTCAAGTTGTCTTTGAGATGCTTCCAGTTCCACTCTTAAATTTTCTACTTCCTAGGAAGAAAAAAAAATAAGATTGGTCAATAAAAAACTAGGTATAAAGTATGCAGTCCTTTACATTTGTGAAAGTTACTTTTCATTGTGGGATTTAATTTTTATTAAATTAATATTAACAATTTTATTATTAATTAAAAGTTGTGTAACTGCAATCATTACTACTCTCAGAAACATAAAATTGCCTCCTACTTATAATCACAAATACAACCATAAAAATCAAGAATCATAACAGTCCCAAAAATACAACAGCACGTAAGCATAGTAATAAGTCAATATACACTATTAACTCAAAATAGTTTCCTGTAGTCCTCCAAAATGGTCAGTTCCTCTTGCATTCATAAATCTAGTCCTAAACCATATCAAAAAAGGATTACATTATACAAAAATATTCTTTGTAGGACACCAATATATGGAATACAGGAGGTTTTCCATGTCATTAAAGGCTAAAATGAAAAAAAAATGTGGATTCAGCTTGATACTGTGAACAACCCCAGAGATAATCTGGGATACTTGCCTGCTATAACTCCTTTTATGAAGCAGTTGGGGAGAGTTTCAATTATCAGAAGAGGTGGAAGGAAAATTAAAGGAATGTTTTCTGTAAGGAAGATCCAACACCAGCTATTGCCAGCTTGAAACAAACTTTATGTTTCAAGTTACTTATCACATAATACAGTATGCTATTATGTGTTATAACAATTCACACAATAGCTGCACTTTAGAGAGCAGAAAACAGCACAGATATGTCATGCCAGTAAAATTAAATATGAATTATTATCCATATATAAAATTTCTTTACATACATCTCTAACTTCATGACTTATTTTAAAAATAATGCCCACAATAGTTCTATTTAAATTTATACATTATAAAATCATAACTATCTTTTAACTTTACCGCAACTTTAACTTTCATTTTCTATTTCTTAGAAAGAAGTAGGGAGAAGAGGAAGATATTTTTTCATGTCTAAGGAAAGGAAACTATTAGAGGCATCTGAATAGTTTAAATTAATCTAAATATTTAATTTAAAAATATTTAAAATTAAATTATTAATTTATAAAACAAAACTATTTTTTTTTTGCCTCCAGATTAAACCCCCAAAACTAAACACGATGCTCTCTGTGTGTGTGCGTGTTGTGTGCGTGTGTGTATGCATTGAAATTAGTGAGATTCAAAATTATAGTATACTAATATAGTAGTGGTACCTACCTCTAAAATTCCTTGGAGACGTTGTTTTAATTCTTCATTTGATGCCTCAGAATTGAACTCTGAATTACAACAGAAAACAAACTGTTTGTGTGTCTTTGTTTAAAGACACCAGTTATATTTAGCTTTATTAAAGAGGACAACAATTAGTAGTTGGGAGGAAAACATTATCCTGCTTAATTGTTTCAGATGGCAGAAAAAATACTGAGTAAAAGACATAATAAAATAACAGTAGAGGATAGAAATACTTGCTTATTATAACTGATAAAATTTGCTGGCAGCAATATTGTCACTGTAATAAAAACTAAGATCAGACACAAAGAACATATGCATTTTAATGCTTCAAACCAATATTCCTAGATTTATTTTAATATTAAAATAATAGCATAACAGTCAGTTCTTAAACTTTGAACCTGAAATAAATATTAAGATTTAAAAAGCAACGCTTAAAATCGGTGCATTTCAAAATAACTGCCTGTAAAATTTACATGAGTACAGTTCATACAAAACCCTATTTATCATGCAGAAGAAAACAATATTTTTTCCAAAAGATCTGGAAATACTGAGTACAGTACTAGGAAAATGTAAATTTCCAAATTATGGATCAGGCAAAATTATTTCCCTGCTAACATTGTAACTGTCCATACAGGCCTATTAAACTCTATTCACAGTATCATCTATTCTATACTATGTATCTATACTGTAGATACACATAGACAGCATTAACTCCTGGGCGCTTAGAATTTACAAATTTGTCCATATTTTTTTGAGTTTTGCATCTAACTTGAGACAGTAAAAAGAAATCGCCCACTGACATGGCAGTCCTTATCGCTTTATTACATTTTTTTATTACTACTTCCTCTCTTATGATCCATTGCCAGGAAGGATAACTTGGAGGAGGTCAAGCTGAAAACTTCTTGTCTAGATATACCTTCTCAGGGAAACTAAACTGTCAGCTCAACCATAAAACATTTAGAAGACCAAGAAATGCTGATAAACTAGGAAAAAGCAAGTAGAGATCTGCGAAATCAAAAGAAAATAACTCACCAGAGGGAAACAGTTCGTGGAATACTGCTTCTTTGTTTTTCAAAACTAGTATTGTCTTTGTATTCCTGCACCATTACCTCTAATTACATCCTAATTGACTCACTGACCTCAGTACTGTAAATGCATGTTGTGCGACATCCAATCAAATACTTGGCTATTGTAAATCCAAATAGTTTGCTGCTGTATGCAGTTACTTGTATATTCAAATTTGCATGAGTTTATAAAGAAGGACTGTTATCCCTCCCCTCTTTAAGCCTCTCTATGCTTTTAGCACTGTGTCCCAGCCAAATGTTCCCCTGGGAAAATTGTCTTAGAGACATCTCTTTTAAAGGTACAAATTCATTACATTTCAAATGCACTGAAATAGTATTTAATTGTATTTTTAGCCAAAATAAGACTGCTTTGTGTTTTCCCGTGCACATATAAAATGTTGCAGGACCAAATATTTATAATCCAGCTATTGCACATCAATATAAGGCAAAATGGTACTTTTGTTTGAAAACAAGCACTTAGATCAAAATTATTTCTGAGACTAATGTATTATTTATTTTGCTTTGAACATATATATCTCGAAGAATTGAAATTAAATTTCCAGTCAACACCTTTAATCAAGGTGGTCTGATAAATGGAATTTCTGCATTTAGGATCAAAACATTTACCAATATTAATTCTGTAAAACTTTAGACTTTCATCACTTAATAGCATTGTTAAAAGACTTACCAGAACTGGCTTGTTGTTTGCAGGGAGCAAATCCATTCCTTCCTATTTTTTTGACTGGCACATCATTCAAACTGTTACATTCTGAGCAACGAAAAAACCCTGCATCATATTCTTCACCATCACTTGGCAAACTCTTCCTTGCAGAACTGCTTCTAGACCTAGCTGTATATTTGTGAAAGCCTTCTGATTCATAAATACCATTATGTTTTTTAAATCCATTTCCTAAATCTCCATATATCATGTCATCTTCACCTTCTGAGGCATCACACAGTTTTTTATGCAGTAGGCCAGCTTCACACATTGGCAATGATTTCTTATTCCAGGCTTCCACACTTTCTTAAAATCTTCAGGTAAAGATATACTAAAAAAGAAGTTCACAAAAATTTAGAATAGTGTTTAGATTTAAGATGCTTCCAACTTTTAGTTCTAATATGCTTACAGATGTTTTAGTCAATACTTTTTTTATATTCATGTTTCCTAATTGATCCAAACCTTCCATTTTAAAAATTATTTAACTATGCAAAACATTTTGGTTTTACCGCATACAAAACAAAAGTAATTGCAATTTTAA
Organism: Vipera berus; assembly: GCF_964194415.1. NCBI lineage: Eukaryota > Metazoa > Chordata > Lepidosauria > Squamata > Viperidae > Vipera > Vipera berus. The sequence goes on along the minus strand of NC_138203.1, from coordinate 35,641,108 downwards.
ATTACAAAAACCTATCACTATAAAACTGTACTGACTCATATTTTTGATGGTTGCAGTATCTCAGGATCACATGGTCACCTTTTGCCATCTTCTGTCAAGCAAAGTAAATGGGGAAACCACATTTACTTAACAACTGTGTTACTAACTTAACTGCAGAGTTTGATTTAACAACCGTGGCAGGAAAAGTTGTAAAATGGGGCAAAACTCGTTTAAAAACTGTCTCACTTAGCAACATAAATTTTAGGCCCAATCATGTTCATAAATTGAGGACTACCTGTAATCATTCTTTCTTTGCAAACAATATTTTAAATGAAGCATCTATTTTCATATAATCTTATTTTTTCTACAAAAGAAAATTTGATAATCAATAGTACTTTGATGAATGTGATCTAAAATTACAAACTAGAAACACCCAATATTTCTGCTTTTCAATACTTTTTATCTCATATGTTTTTAACCTAATCATTACCAACTCCCCAAAATTTAACTTAGCTAAGAGAAAATATCTTTTTTTCTACAAGTAATCATTATAGGAACTAAAACCGTTATTAACAGCATGCATGCATTTATCCTCTTCATAATACCTCATACTTCTTACAACTTTTACTAAAAGTTTGTTTCTTTGCAGATTTAAGCACAATTAAATATGTATTAATTGGTTAACAAACATATAAAACATATATTACATATATATTACACAAACAATAATCCACAATTTATTAAATTGCCACATTCTCTGTACTATATGTATTAAACTTACCAGAGTGTTTTATATTTTAATGCCGGGATAACATAAAACCCATTTTAACATTTGATGGACTACTACAGTATTCTAATATTGGAAGAGATTACCAGTACAAGACTATAGTTTCACTTTGGTAGGGTGCACCCATTCTGCTTCTTTATAGAATATACATTTTTTACAGGTATTGAGAAGCTTATTTGTTAAGCACAGTAACACTTCATTTGTTCAGCGACGCCTCCGCTGTATCTCATAAGCACCCTGCAATCAAACAGTCTACAGATTGCAGCCCTTTCATCACCTCCACGATGACCAGAACAAAGCCTGCTCCTTCTTGGATTACTTGGTCCGGAAAGACAGCCAAACGCCCACTAAAACAACCCAGCGGTAAGCTCCTGAGAGGTACGCAGACCCGAGTGCATCGGAAGCGTCCAGCAGTCACACCTAAGAGAACAGACACGCAAACCCTTCCACAAAGTCCCTTAGAGGCCTCCCAGAGGTTCTACGACTACAAACGGACAGCAAGCTTCCACAGAAGTCAAAGCTCCGGGCTTACGTCTTAATGTGCTCCTCGGCTTCTTCCTTCTCCCTCAACGACCCCGGCGCACCAGAGCTACCCCGTTGCGGCTCCCACCCGAAGCGACGCGATCCAGCAGGGAGACCCAGCTCTCGCTCGCTCGCCCACCTGTCTGACAGGGCTCTCTCCGCTTCCTCCTTTGCCAGCTCAATTCTGGTTTGCCCGGAGAGGTCCTCCCTCCCTTCCTTCCTCCCGCAGGGCAGAGCTTAAACTTTCGCCCGGCTTTTGACGGCAAAGCCTCCGCCTCCGCCTCCGCGCTGGAAGGTGGAGCGCGGTTCACTTGGTTGGGTCCGACAGAGGCGGAAGCAGGTTCCTGCTTGCAAGTCAGGGTCAGTTCTCTGGCACAAACCACGTCAGAAGACGGAAACAAATGGAATAAATCTCCGACGGTCGAATTTTTGTTCCAGTTTGAGGGAGTGCATGACGAAGGAAATTTAGGCGGTAACTTTAAAAGAACTTAATAAGGCTCAACAGTATTGTAAGGCTGCATTCTACTGGCTCACATAACCGGTCGATTTAGCTCACTGACTGACTTGAGACATTTTTTTCCTATTCTATTCACAAATGCTCCGGACTTTTCCTACAAACCCTGCACCGAGTTATTGTATTTTCCGTTATATGGCTTATGTTTTAAAATAAGTTTCCAGAAAAGAATTCATGGCTTTCTTTTCTGATGGGGTGGGGAAAAGCAACATCTTTACAAGATTACCACTAGGGAGAAGAAAAAAGATAACAAAAGCTATAAACTGAATTCTAGACTTAATTATGTAATAGGATATCTGAAATTTCATATAAGCTAGGCTACTGAAATCTTACATGACCTTTCTTTTAAACAACGAATATATTGGTACTAGAAATAATACAGGTTCAGGCAGATGTCTGTGAAATAATGGTTTTGTAATTGAGCCGTTATAAATTGTTTATTTTTTGTATTATATAAGCCACTGATTCAAAATGATTGCATTGAGATGGAAATAATTTTAAATGTTTGCCTTTAGTATCATTTATTTTCAAAAAGCATTTAAACCTTTAATTACATACAGAAAAATGTAATATGAAAGAATTTAAGAATTATTTTGAAAATAAAGTATGACAATACAGTACCAAACAAAATGCATGATCCAAATTGTTGGCTGCTCAAAACATTTGATAAATACTGTCATTTTTGTAATCAAAGACAAGATTCCAAGGATCAGTACTTTATATACAGAAGGTAAATTAAATCTTGCAATTAGCCAAGCATCTGCTTTTCAAATAGTGTGAACATAACACCTAACTGAAGTAACTATTTTCAATCAGTTCACTTGTAATCTAAAAATGTAACTTTTTCTGAGAACTTTAGTTTCAGACAAATGAAGTACAGTAATACTCTAGGCAGAGTGAGTAAAAATTATGCTTATGAGACTTTTTGGAAAATATCTTTCTCAGAGTTCTCATTTAGTGACCACAATTGGGATCAGCAACTCAGTCATTAAGGGAAGCAGTCAAAAGTGAAACTACTATGCTTATAATCTTACTTCAGCTTTGGTTTGCTTTATAGACCTGTGAAGGTCATAAGTATGAGAACTGGTTATGGTTACTTTTTCATCGCCATCATAATCTGCAGTAGCTAAATGACCACTACCTGTATTACTACCACTATAGGAGTGCAGTAAAGTAGTATCATTGACCCACTTTACAAATAGAGAAGGAAGTATGTGTTGCCCTATTTTAAATCTCATGATTCAGTTTAAGGGGGATTTGTAACCATTTTCAGAATATAACCCAAACAGAAAACAGAAGGCAATTCTGCTTTTAATTAAGTCATTTCATTAACAGTACAAGAGGCAGAAGAGTCTATATGCTCAAAGCTCTTCCTACACAATGAAACTCTGCTTTGGATCTTGCAGGTATTAAAGGTTGTGGGAAAAGAGAAGATAATCTAAATACAGTCTTCTGCTCATTCTCTGGATGGAATACGACATATGGCTAGGACTAAAATCTTAAGTTATCAATCCATTTAGTATCAAATTTGGGAGTCCTAAGAAAAATGCACTTTATATACCTTATATAGGCATTTTTGACATGTCAAAATGCTCTTTCTCACCATGTTCTTGTCTTTTCACTATAACTTCACTTTTTACTAAATTATTCAGTATTTAGAAAAAAATAGGATAATGAATTCTGGTAATATTTATTATGATCCAGACTAGGACAGAGAACAGAAAAACATGATACAAGCAATAGCATCACACACTTTTTGGATCACTGTAGTTATGGAACACATATAAACTATTTGTTTCAAAAATCTTGCAAAATGCCATCAGCATTTATCCAAAGATGAGTTCATGAATCTGGGTTGAGGATGTCTTCTAAACGTAACAAGAAATAAGCTTAGCAAAGTAGTTTACTAAACAGCAACAAATCAACAAAAACATAGACATGGATACAAGTTTGCTTACTATTTACACCATGTTAATAAATTAATAACTAAAATTATGTTCATATATTAAATTGCATGGTCCCATGTTTAGAAATGAATCTTAGAAGATCCACTGCATTAATAAAACTGTACAGGAATAAGATTTTGGTAGCAATATTATCTAGGGAAATATTATTTTTTATCTTTACAAATATTTTTATTTTTGGGTATTGGATACCCAATTTTTCAGTTTTTTAAATTCTTAACCCTTTAATGTCTGATACCTGCTTTCATAGTCTAAATAAAGAACACAGCATAAAATAGAAAATTCAGTGGCCTCCTTGTTAATTTTTATCCTGAATGAAGCAACTATTGTTTCTTCAATGAAGGAAAACACAACTTCTATTTATCACTATATTTTTTTCAAAAATTAGTTGTTGTCTTTTATCCACTGTTCAATCCACTGTATAATTTGATCTAAATTCCGTTCCATATCTTCTGGAGTATTACTAGACAACTGATGTACAATTTCTTCTTTATAGGATGACATGGCCTCTTCATAAATTGTCTGAAAGATTTCGCACTGAATATTGTCTTGAAGCTTTTTTCCTTTGTAACCTCTAGAAAAATATAAAAACAACATCTAGCATTTAATTTTTTTAGGTAAAAATACTGAAGTTTGATATTATGCATTAATAAGATTTGCTTTAAGCTGAAACTTACCGGTAACTATATTTAGTTTTGTGTCACTGACTTACCTGTTTTCTAATCTATCATACAAAAAAGAATTTTCAGTGCGAAGCACAAATACTATGTTAAACCAGCGTTCAGGAAAGAAGTCACAGCTGTGATAATCAACTATGACACCTCCATCCTGCATCTTATCTTCCATTTCATCAATAACCTATATAGAAAATAATGGAAAGAAAACTAAACAGTGGATTCTTAGTTACAAAAAAGTGAATAATTAAATACATATTTCAGTTTAAACTCACTCTGTCTTCATCTAATATTGGGCATTCATATTCTTCATCAAAGCCTTCATATAGTTCCCCTGAATAATTAAAAAAATGGGAACTCGTTATTAATTTATATTTATATATTTAGACAACTTATTCTTAGAAATCTTCAATGTATTTTATGCTGTTAGTATGTTCTAGATGAGTGTTTTTCAAACTTGCCAACTTCATGAAGTATGTACTTCAACTCCCAGAATTCCCCAGCCACAATCAAATCCTTTTCATTACAGTAGTCACTATTTAAACAATGAATCTCATTCACTGCTCTCGATAGCATCCACTTGGTTTTTGGGAAAAGAATTAACAATCATTTCTTCAGCTTGATTTTTTGCCACTGATTTTACAGTTGATTTTCATTTTTGTTTTTTTTAATCTAATTTGTTGTACAGGATTCCACTTTAGAGATACTTTTGGAATGTCTATATTAAAATATATAAATTACAGATATAATTAGTATTAAATTAGATATATTTATCCATGTACGTCAGAAAAGTTGGGAGATAAATGTTAATAAAATGGTAGATACTGTAAAAATTTAAAAATTACCTTCTTTAGCCATATCCCCCACATTAATGTATGTAAAATCTGTTCTCAGAGCTATCTCTTTGCCTAGTGTTGTTTTCCCAACACCAGGCGTCCCTACAAAAAAGCAAGGCATAAAGAAACAATCAGGATAGTACTGTTAATATATAATAAGCTTCCATTGCAAAATCGATCTGAAAGACTAAACAAGATATTTACTGCAACGAGTGCTTCTTAGTCTCTAAAAATATGATCAGTCCTAGCATATACATACGTACATACATACATACACACACATACATACATAGATGCACACAAACACATACACAAGCATATCTGAGAACAAGGGCTTATACAAGACCCATTGGTTAGTCCTGGCCTTCACATGCAAGAGGTGCTAATGTTTATGGAGTAACACCACCACTTCCAACTGAAAGTAGGTAATCGCACTTTCGAATGCTTCTATATATTAAATTTAATGCAAATAAAAAAGCAACACGAAAGGGTTATTTTTACCTGCTGTTCTTGAGAGGGAAAGAGCGATGCATTCAAAACATTGGGGAAGCCTGAAAGCAAAATTAGCTAAAAGCAACCAGCATAGCGCAAAGCAAATGAGGCTAACTTTTGCTATCCCATCATCGATTTTGATCGCGGCAACATCGGGATCTGTGTTATTATTACCCTTGCGTGAGACTGAATCGGAGATTTGTTTACGCTCCCTATTAGTTTCCTTCTTTTGGGAAGGTGCGACTGCGCTCGATCTAAAGCTGTACTAATCCGAACACCTCCCGCTTCTTCTCCTATTTACAGACCCTTTCGCTGTTTTTTTAACTTTTACCTGTGAGTAAAATGTTAGGCCTCTTCATAGCCGCTCTATTGCTCCTACAGCCACTTCTTCTGTTGCCATCAAGAAGCCACGTGCAGCAGTTCACGGGGACCTGAACCGTCCTACTCGGATGGCAGCGGACTAAGACGTCAGCCGGGCCCTCCTTCCTCTCTGCGGTCCAACGATAAGTGGAAAAGGTAAGGCCTTGCAGGGTTTTATTTTTTTTTTCATCCGAAAGCTTTCTCGGTCATATTTACTCCTTCTCGCGGGCCTGACGAAAAGCGGGAGCGGGGACAAAGTAGAAGCCGTATTAGGCGCTCGGCGAACAGCTAAGCGCCGAAGAGCATGAAAGGCCCCTGTCGGAATGGAGCTGGCCTGAGAGAGGGTAGGGAGAAAGAGGGGAGTGTGAAGGACTGGGTGTGGTTTTGGGTGACGGAAATAAGTGGGCTGAAGCCTGACAGAACTAAATGGTGCCCGTGCATTATAGCTGGATGGAGCTTCTCTCTTAGGGACGAGGCCGGGCTTCGTGGCTGAGCGCAGTCGGGAAGAGTTCTTTCAAAAGTGCATGGCGGCTGATGTCTTCTTCCACCTTGGAGGTGTCCCTCATAGATAAACAAAACCTCCCACCTCGACCCCCACTTTGCTGGATTTGCTTATAGTATTTATTTAATTTATATAGCTGTCCATCCCACATAAGTGACTGTTACTTATAACAGTCTTTTTCATAGAATGGGAGGGGAGAGTTGTCTAGAGAAGCGCACACATACTAGTCCTCTAAGGGCAGCCATTGAATCTTGAAGACCTCAAAAAGTACCCTGTCAATATTTGGAGGCCATTGGTTTAATCAGTATGTGTCGTGTGACCTGTATTTGATTTTTGTTCCTTTGAATGCTTCTTTAATTGCATAAATGTTTCATGATTCTTCATTTACCTGATTCCCAAAGATATAACCAGTTTTCAAACTTGTCAGCTTTTAAGATGTGTGGACCAACTCCCAGATTTCTGGCTGGGGAATTCTGGGAGTTGGAAGTCAGCACATCTTAAAATTGAAAAATTTGGAAAAAAATGCTATAACTCTTCAATATAATCCACTGTGTTCCACATAATCCACACTACGTGCTGTTTGTCAGGGAAGGTGTTTTGTCACCTTCATATCAGAGGTGTATATGAACATAGAAATAGGAACACCTACCTCAGGTGAACTGTACAATTACCTGTATACTATACTATTCATTATAAGTTTTACTTAGGTGTACAAATATGTAATGATGACACTGAGAAGTAATGAAGTTTTGGCTGTTCTCTTTTTGAATTATTAGTATTTTCTTTTTAACAGTAAACCCAGTAGCCAGTTTTGCAGATACGTTGTTAGTCTACTTTTGAATTTTTCTTAAAAGCTTGGCGTTTACAATTTGATCAAGTAGGGTACAATGACGTATCCTGATTAGGAACATGTTTAGATTAGAATTCCCTTGGCTGATTAGCTTCAAAACAAAAATAGCTTAATGTACAGATAGTCCTTGTTTATCAACTACCTCAGAGAGCAACCATTCACAGAGTGGAGATAAGTAGCTTTGTAACTAGTAAGTAGTGACTTTGTAACTAGTTCTTCACAGGTCTGCAAAGCAAAGAAACTGAAATAAGATTGTAAACACAGTTGCGGTTTCACTTAGCAACCACTTCCCTTAACTGAGTTGCTGGTCCAATTGTCACTAAAGTATATTCAGAATTACAGTGGAGATTATAGATATACAGTAAAGCTATGCAATTCCAATTGGCTTGTTGCATGGTAATTCCATATGTATAAATTATTGTACATACCAAGACATTCGCTCTTTGTGAAAAAATAAATAAGCAGGTTATCCCATGCATGTGTTATAGTATTATAATGTTATATACATTATTCTATTTCTGGACTAAACGGATGTTGCTATAATTGACAATTTTAGAACTACAGTATGTTTGTTGGACAGAAATGTATTCTCTTCAACAGAGGGCAGCACTTCAGGGACTTTGGAGGTGGTGCATTCCTGTTCTGTAGCCAAAAAGAAAAAAAATAACATCTGAAAGAGAAAAAAGAAGCTATACAAATGAGAAAAGCAGATGTAAGTCCTCTCTCAGTAACTATCTGCGGGCCTGCAGACTTTGTTAATATAAAAGTTTCTTTATCTTTTAGGTACTTTATTTTTAAAGGCATTTAATCATATACTTTGAATGGAAACTGCAAAGGCTGATGATGTCAAAAAAATCTTCAAAAAGAAAGACAGGTCCAACTAAAGTAAGTGATTTATTTATTTTCTTAAATTATTATTTATTGTATCATGTGTTAAATTCAGGCTGATGCAGGCATATCAAAACCCTTGCAGCCAAATGAAGTATTTTGAAGTCATTATAACTTTAAACTTTTAATTAAAAGACTAGATTATGTAATACTGAGTGTGGGGAAAAAAACCCTGCCTGCCCATTCCATTCATAACTCAAGAATTCGTAGGAGTGAATCTCTTGCCTTGAACACGATTCACTTCCAGCTTTCGCCCACACGTTTACTTAATTTAGCTGGTTAAGTGAACATTTCAGGGTGGTCAAGGTCAGGGAGTCCTAGTGATGGAAGAGGTCACCCGCTTCAGACCACCCAATCCTCCCCCCACTGAGATACCTCATGGTCCCTCCCTGGGGGTCCCACAATTGCTCCCCTTCCCAATCATGCCACACCGGGTCACTTACCTTATGAAGAGCTGTCTCCTCTCCAGCCTGTTTCTCTGTTCCCAGCAAGAACAGAGGGAGGCTTCTGGGGGCCCACAGCGGACCTCCGGAAGCACATGGCTGCTGCCCACTGCCTCTGTTCTGGGCCTTGGAGGTCTAGAGGCGGCCTCGGAGGCCCAGAACGGATCTCTGGAAGGACGCAGTCGCCACCCATGGCCTCAATTCTGGGCCTCAAAAGTCTGGAGGAGGCTTCCAAGTCCAGAACGGACCTCCAGAGGCCAGCAAAAGCTTCCCCTGGATTCCTTTCCAGGTGGCAGCAGCCCAGAAAAGGCCTCTGATGTCTGGATCAGGCCTCAGGAGGCCCATGGAAGCCTTCCTCAAATTCCGTTCCATTCTCTGTTGCAGAGAAGAGAGGCTAAATGTACTGTGAGATCACACAAGATGAGTAGCGTGAGATCTCGCGCCACTGATCTCACATGATCTTGCATTACTGAAGGCCTCAATTCTCTGTAAATGCCCAAAGGCCTGGAGCAGCCAAGAAAACAGTCTTCCCAAGGTGAATATCCACAGGCCTAGGGCCTAAAGAGACCTGAGGGGAGGGAGGGAGGAAATAGCCAGGGTGAATGTTGCAGTGCCACTGTAGTTGTTTGTAAGGATGAATGACTGTTGTGGTGTGACAACATTCGTAATTTTGGGACTTTTTCGTAAACACTAAGTGGTGCTTATCACATAACTTCGAACATTCACTAAGGGAACGCTGTTAACTCAGGGATTACCTGTACACAATCTAGTCTTTTAACCTGTGAATTTTTGTTTGTTTGTTAATTTGAATTTGGCTTCTTTAAAAATTGCACTAATTTTTTTAGACTAAACAGAATTAAAATGTAAGAACTATTAAAGATAAGCAAAATATTAATAAATGTTTGGAAGTGGTTTATGTGCGTTTAAATTGTTTTATGTTCAGTAAATGATTGCGCACATATTACATATTGTAGGGTAGTTTATTTCATGTTCATTTTCCTAACTACTAACTACTACTGTATATAAAGGGAATAATAAAATGGTTTAAGAATTGGTGTAAGAAAAACTGGTTTAAGAATTTTAAGAATTGATAATGTTTATGTTGCAATAATTTCTACATATTTATATTATCAGGAAATTGATTGGGTGGAACCATCTTTTATTGATTTTTATGAGACTGCAAAACTATCATCTAGTATTCTCCATAAAAAATCACTCACAGATATTGACAATTATCACGAGAGCAAAGAACATTTTCCTCTGCCTGAAAATTACAAGTGTGGTAGAAAAATAAGAAAACCAGATGAGAAATATAAACTCTTCAAACAAAATCACATCCAAATTGAACCATGGGTAGATAAATACAAACCAAAAACTCAGGTACAGTTTTATACAATTTAATGTATAATGTATATTAGTAGTAGTACTAGTATTTGATTAATATATACATATTAGTATATATTTAATATAAGTAATCGTTTTGCTTGTTATAATATGTCTAAAGAAATAGACAAAGTACTAAAATTTATAAAAATGTCACGTTTTGATTATAAGTGTTCAGTGAAACTGTAATGGACCATTTGTAGGAAGAAAGATGTGTTATTCCCAGTTGTCTGTTAAATTAGAAGGTGCGTGATTGATTATATACCATCAAGTTACATTTTACTCCAAGTAATCACATAGATTTTCTGATGACAATCTTATCTCTAACACATACTTTGAGGTCTTCCAGCAGTGCCCTCATTAGCACCATAATTGAGTCCATCCACCATACTGATTGTCTTTCCTTTCCTTTCCTTTCCTTTCCTTTCCTTTCCTTTCCTTTCCTTTCCTTTCCTTTCCTTTCCTTTCCTTTCCTTTCCTTTCCTTTCCTTTCCTTTCCTTTCCTTTCCTTTCCTTTCCTCTGCCCATTTCTCCCTTCTCCTGTTTCCCCCTTTCCCAGCATTAGAACCCTGATTTGTTCAAGCCATTGGTTTCTTTTCTTGGCTGTCCATAGTATTTTCTGGCGTTTTCTCCAACATCAGAGTTCAAAGACAAAAGTTTAGCTTTCATTTATATAGTGTCACAGAGAATATCATGGCTTGTATGATTCTAATTTTTGTAGAGATATAAACAGCATTTGAATATCTTCTTCATAGCTGGTCTACTAAGTACTAGTCTGTAGCATACGTCTTATTAATATAATATTCTATTAGTTTTCTATTTTTACAATTTATAAGTGCTTAGTGAACAATGTGTTGTCTGGGTCCATTTGCTTACACAATAGTACATATTAAATTCCTAATCTCTAATCCATTTTCCCATATTTAAAAATATTCTATATCTTCCCGTACTGAGCAAATACAATTCTTAGTGTTATTAAGACATGCAACATTAAATATTCACTTTCTTTTATCACCTGATCAAACATTATCTAATCTTTATAAAACATATATTTTAACATCTTTCTCATATTCCAGTTGAATTTACAATTGAGGCCATCACAATAAATCAATACCATGATCTTCCAATCTTGTTTCAGTTTTAATTTCCCTTAAATATTCAAAATACCTTTATAGGTTACAATTTTCTCAAAATTGGTTAAGTTTGGGTGAACAGAAGCTTCCATTGTTAAAAGCCACCCTGGCATTTTCATATAGATTTTAGCTTTTATTTCCCATACTAAAAATAGTATATTTCTAATTTTGAAAGTATATATCCATTTCATTCTTCCAAAAACATAAAAACATGCTATCCTCATTATGCATCATATCCTTCTAAGTATAGTAATCTTGGATGTCTAAAGGTTATCTATTCTTTTAGCCATAATTAATCACATCCTTGGTAGTATAAGACCCCCATCCAGTGAGCCAAATCCTCTATTTTCTTTAGTCTAATTCTGGCTTTCTTCCTTTGCCAAGTGGGTTTCCAAGTCAGTGTAATTAAGTCACTGAAGATTTTTTTCACTATATTTCACTATATTTTTTTCACTATATTTTTTTCCTATTTGAAATAGGAAAAGCAGTTTTGGTAAGATATTTTTAAAGGGAAGTTCAACCCATTTATATTCATTGAACAGCTCCCAACTTTTCTTCTCCATCAGTTTCTCCTTCTGTTTCTTGGTTTCTCAAGTTTCTATGTTTCCACTAACAGCTCTGTGAATTCTGTAAGATCATCTTCCTTGTCTTCAGATGTATTCTGAAATCTCAAGAGATGGGATGTCTTTTCCATTTCCGGCACTGGAAATAGTTTGAGCCATACTTCTTGACTGCTTGTTGCTTTATTGATCTTAAAAGGCAGAAGCTACTCACCACTTTGATATTTTCATTGTCAATTCTAAGGCTAATTACTGTACCTTTGTTTTTTGATATACATATAGTGTAGATATAGTAGGGACGCGGTGGCTCAGTGGGTTAGGACGCTGAGCTTGTCGATCAGAAGGTCGGCAGTTTGGCAGGTCGAATCCCAAGTGCCGCGTAGCAGAGTGAGCGCCTGTTACTCGTCCCAGCTTCTGCCAACCTAGCAGTTCGAAAGCACGTAAAAATGCAAGTAGAAAAATAGGGACCACTACGGTGGGAAGGTAACAGCGTTCCGTGCGCCTTTGGCATCTAGTCATGCTGGCCACATGACCACGGAGACGTCCTTGGACAAGCGCTGGCTCTTCGGCTTTGAAACGGAGATGAGCACCGGCCCCTAGAGTCAGAAACGACTAGCACGCATGTGCGGGGGAACCTTTACCTTTACCTTAGTGTAGATATAGATATAATTTTATTAAAAGATTTATAACAAAAATAAAAAATTAATAGAAACTAAGTCAGAGTAAGGAAATGAAGAAAAAAGCTAGAAGTGCAAGGCAGAAAGAAAAAAAATAGAAAAGAAAGAATACAAAAAAGTGGCTTTCTTCTTTACAGCAGTTATAAATACAATTATAAATGTATTTCTTTCTCTAAAGTTACACACTGGTTGTTCTCCTTGTAATTAGTTTAGCCTTATATTTAATTTTAGTCTCATTTCTTTCATTGTGTCCTACTTTAGTATTAAGGCTTGCAGAGCATTTGCATTTTCTGCTGTATGGGTAGTATCATCATAGCACAGGTTGTTTATGTTTCTTGCTCCAACTTTAAAACCATTCTCCTCATCTTCCATTCCAGTTTCACTTAATATGTATTCAGCATATAGGCAGAATAAGGGGAGAATATTCATTTCAACATTCGTACGTTATTGTTTTACAAATGATCAAAATTATATCATTTATATATCATTTTGTAAGTGAAGTAAATTATCACAGAGATTGGATTCTTCCCTAATATTTTAATTTGTTTACATCTGGTATATATGCTAAGAGAATTACAGTATAGGTAATAACAATTTAACATTTTGCTACATAAATATATCTTATATGCATATTTTTGTTTGTTAGAGTGACCTTGTCATACACAAGAAAAAAATTGAAGAAGTTGAAAGATGGTTAAAAGGTCACATATTTCAAAATCAGCCAAGACAGGTAATATTATGAACCTAAGATTTTACCTGCCAGTTTGCTCATTTTGAAGCTTTTATTTAACTTCAATCACTAGTTTTAGTTTTGTTTTACCAATTTTATTTTGCTGAATAATTAATGAAGTAAAATTAGAATATTATCAAAATCTTGTGTAATATAATTTTAGAGCAATATTTATTTACTAGAATAAAATAAACCTATTTGTGGAGATAAAGAGAAAGCAAGTTCCAATTGATTTGTATAAAGATTGCCTTGAGAGAAATTATTCAGTTTGTGTTTCTTTTTTCTGAATACCCTGAAGTTTTATGTCACTGAGTAAGCAAGTTTCCATTAAGGAATATCTGCTTCCATTTAGAGAACACTTGACACATAGTGGGCCATCTGGAATGCAGTCCTAACAATTTGTTTGCAACAAGTATTAAATTGTAACAGGAATTAAGTTGTGCAGCATAAAGGAAGTGGGTTGTTGTAATGGTGAATTACTGAGAATATAACTATTTATTTTATTTATTTTTATTTTAATTCCATTTATATCCCGCCCTTCTCCGAAGACTCAGGGCGGCTTACAAGCTTAGCAGTAGCCTTCATTCTATGTATATGCCTGCTCATTAGGGCTTTCACACACACCCCAAGCGGCATTATTACAAAGTCAGCTTAATTGCCCCCAACAATCTGGGTCCTCATTTTACCTACCTCGGAAGGATGGAAGGCTGAGTCAACCTTGAGCCTGGTGGGATGTGAACCTGCACTAATTGCAGGCAGCTGGTGTTACTTAAGGAGGCATTAGCCCACTGCTCCACTATGGCTATTGTATTTACTGAAAATATAAAAATGGATATTATTGAAACCAAAGTACTATTATGTTTTATCTAGAAACCCATATTATTTTTTTTAAGTATTGTAAACTCAGCTTATGATACAGTATCTTGTAGGGAGGCTCCATCCTAGTGTTAACTGGCCCTCCAGGATGTGGAAAATCTGCTACTGTGGAAATATTAGCCAAGGACCTTGGCGTTCAGATACAAGAATGGATAAATCCTGTATCACTAGACTTCAAAAAAAATGACGACTTTCAAGTTGCTTTCAACCATGGTAAAATTTTAAAACGTTCACTTGTTCATTGTTGAAGAATTTGAATATATTTAATAGGATATCTATTTCTGGTAGGATGACCATTAGATAGTCATTAAAGTAAATGGAACTAACTTTTAATTAATAGATTCGAAAGTAAGCTACTGAGGAAATTTCAAAGGTTTTACACATGCTCATAGTCTCTATTCTGAATGCCTGAGAAAAAAAGGCATTCTTTATTCTCAGCTTCCTCTATATCAGACATGTCAAACTCATGACATCACATGACATCACACAACATATCGGGACAGTTTTGCCATTGCCGGCAATGGGGTGGGCGCAGCTTCCGCGTGACCCGTAATTTATTCTTAGCTATATTTAGTAAGAAAAGACAGCTCTGAAGATAGGGGATTAAACTTGGTTTACATTCATTAAAGATGTTTTAAGATTAATTGCAGATCATTTGATTTCAGTTGGATGATAAACTGCATTTTCTCTAAAACCCAAATGAAAGCTTTGTTCTACTCTTGGGATTAAATTCTTGGTCTTTGATTTCCCCAAAACTCCATTCTGAGCTTCTTCCCAGCCTACTTGCAAACCACCTCTTCACCTCATAATCCCAGTTAACACTTCCCTACAGTGTGCCGTCTAATTTCTGTTATTCTGTGTGCCAAAAAACAAAAGGATTTGTGCAGCTTGTTCTAAAACAACAAGTTTATGCACCACAATATAAGAATATGAATAAATTGCAAAAACATATAGTAGTTATATGTTAAGATATGTTTTGGAAGGAGATGCTAAAGGTTCTGGGGTTCAGGGAAGGTCAGCTACTAATGCAAAGCTGCCTGCCAGCAGTTCTGGGAAAAAGTGCAGTATTTGGGTCACTTCATCCTGCTCCAGCACAGTTTGAGAAGGAACTTCTGTCACATGATGCTCCTGCTCCATCCATACTAAAAAAATCTTTGTTACTGCAATTAAGGCAGTGGGCTTGACCTCATGAGCCACGAGTCCAGAGTTTTATGGTGATTGGTGAATAAATGTATTATTGTTTAATTTTTAAATGTGTAATATTATCTATGTTTAAGTGAATTTTCTCTTTTTCTTATTTTCTTAAATAATTTTCCCCACTGTATTTTAATCAGGTTTGGGAAGCATCCAGGAGTGTTATAATTCACATATAGCCTATGTGCTGCAAGTTTGATATCTCTGATCTAGATAATATGACTATTATTAAACTAATGATTAATTTTCAGTAGATTTTCAGTAGTTTTAAACTTTCAAATAAAATTCAGGCCATCTTTTTGCCCAGAAATGTAGCATTATTAACGATGGACAAGCCTTCAGTGCTAAAGCACATCTGATTTTTTTTAAAAAAATTTCAATTCAGTAATTGATTTATCTGGTCCATTGTTTCAAAATATATACTATTGTATACTAAGATCTCTGCCTGTACAGCTCGTCTAGTTCCTGTAATTTACATGTCTATTGATCTTGGACCAGTAACAATCCATACAAATAAATATAAGAACAAAATTCAAAACAATAAGCTGTAGCATATTGTCACATATCTGTGGTACTTTTCTTAGTACTTAGTGCATATTGTAAAATAAATATTCCTATTTAGAATCAGATTTTCAGATACTTCCTTATCAGAGCCAGGCAGCTATCTTTCAAGAATTTCTCCTAAGAGCAAACAAGTATATCAAGCTTCAGATGGTTGGAGAGGCCATGGACAGTGACAAAAGACTTATTCTTGTGGAAGTAAGTTGAAGTAGTAGAATAACTCCATTAAGATGTTTTAATAATTAAAATTAAATGTTCTATTGTTTTCTCCCAATTTTTAAATATAGCACTTTAGGTTAATTAGGTATTCCAAATTTAGTTTCTCAGTAGTAAAATTTCAATTTTCTATAATAATAACTAATAGCTTATTTCAAACAGATTTACTGATAATCATTGATAAAAAGTGCTCAAATATAAAACAAATATTTGCTTTTTTTCAATTAACATTTTAAAATTTTCAGAAAGTTCAAAATAATGGCCTGAAATCTTTTTTCATTCTGTTGGCCTTTGTCATTTTGGAAAATTTTTTGTCTAATGCTGGAGCATTAACTGGGAATGCAGAGATCTAAATTCAATAACCATCGTTTCTTGGTGCCCGAAATACCAGATTTTTGAATAATTAAATAAGGATATTCATAACAATGGCATTTTGATTCTTTGTTCTAAAACTAGTCACTGGGCAAAATCAATCCCATATCTATTTTTGTGATTTCCAAATGCACTTTTGATTTATATGAACAAAGGTACTACCCCCTTATATGTTGGACCTCTTTTTTAGGCATGAAATAAATCCAGAATCTGTCATAGATAGATAGATAAACCCAAAGCATAGACTCTTATTAATAGATAATGCAGATAATATCTTTTAAGGCCTGCACAGATGTGTGTACTTGTCTAACTAAGCTCGTGGTATTAAATTTAACTTTTTATTTCCATTTCTTCAAGTTAAATATTTCATTGCTCTCTACAAGGCAATGGAAAACAGCTACAGTTTGTTGTGTACATAATAACTTTTTCTGGCTTGAAAGTTGTAGCTTTCTGCCTCTCCATCTTCAATCTTGGCACCATATGCATTGGGTTCATCTCAAGTAAATATTCCATGTTTGTAACATTTATAGTTGTAAAGTAAAATACCCTAAATGCGCAACAGATTTTAGTTCAATTTAGCAGATATGTTAGAATAACAACATCGTATTTGCTTTTCAACAGGATATGCCAAACCATTTTTATCATGACCCAAGCAGTTTACATGAAATTCTGAGGTATGTTCAGTATCTTATTTTGCCAAAGGATCACTCAGAGAAATTAATGGGTATGGTTGGACCAAGCCTCACTTTCTCCAGTGCAGAATAGTCCACTACCAAAATACAAAGTTCCATCTCTTTCTTTTGCTGCTAATTTGGGGGTGGTGAATGAGTGAGTTGCAAGTTGTGTACCTTTTGTATTTTTGCTAGTGCAATTCTATTGATTGCTGGTCAGAATTAATGCTGTTAAATTTGAGCTGCTAATTTTCAATTTTTTTTCCTTGTAGGAGTTTTTTGCGGACAAGCAGATGTCCTCTTGTATTTATAATATCGGACGTTTTCAGCACAGGCAGCAGCCAAAGGTCTCTATTCCCAAAGGCAATTCAGGAAGAGTTATGTATAGCAACCATTAGGTAAATAAATTGATAGCTACATTGGCCATGATGAAATGTTCGTGATGAAATTTATCTTGACCATTTCCTTCTTACAATTTTCTCAGTTTTAACCCAGTAGCACCAACACTGATGATGAAAGCCCTAAATCGAATAATCACAGGGGAGATCAATATGGTAAGATAAATTAAATTACAATAATGTCATACTATAAGGGACACAGAAAGCAAAGGTTGGAGATGGAAACATTACATTGCTTCTGAACGATACCTTAGAAGTTTAAAAAATCGGGTTGTAAAATAATGGTTGACAGTATTGATCTCAAAAATCTTTGTTCAGTTCTAAACATTAGTTTTGAATATCAGTTCTAAGCATCATTCATAATTAGCACTGCTCATCCAACTTTAATATAAAATTGCTGTGAAATAAAATAGACAGAGTTTTGAATGATTCTATAGTGGTAGTGAAAATATTAAGTGATAAATGTTCTTTACAAAGTGGATAGGAAAGTAGAGCTTAACCTTTGGAACTTTTAGACCAAACAAAAGATAGATATGGAAGCAGGAAGCATCTGGGAAATATTATTTTCTGAATGCTTTATGTAGATTTACTCAAATTAGCTTTGGTTTTTTTAAAATTTTCTTTGTAGAGAAGAGATAAAATTGAGGTCCCTGACAAAGCCTTATTAGAAGTGATTTGCAGTGGATGTTCAGGTGACATTCGAAGCGCAATAAACACCCTTCAATTTTCTTCTCTAAAACGTAAGAAAATATTCATTTAAATTGTGCTTTAAAAATTAAAAAATAACATATAAAAATAACAATTTTTGCTTTTGAATATGTTAGAAAAATTTTTTATTTTAACAATACAGAAAAAAACTTTCATTTTAACATTACTAATGCTTAAAAGTGTGGGAAATAGTAGTGGATGAAAAAAATAAGAATTTTGAAGAGTAAGCGCAGTTGAGGAATGTTTAATTTATATCTAGTTATGTTTAATTATGTTATTGACAAACTATCCTAATTGTTTATCTGGATAAACTGAATATGGCTACTTAAGTTCATTTGATTCTTATAGTGCAGTGTTATTTTTATATTAACTCATATTATTTTTTTAAATATTTTCCATTTTGCTGTCTGTTTTCTTTTATCACTATTCTTGTTTATTGTTGATGTTTTTATTCTATTTTTAGCTAAATTCCCACATGGTATATTAATGTTGGATTCTAGTATTTTACCCCTATTGTACACTATGTCTTTCAGATATTACAAATTAGAATGTTTTCTATTTGTTGTAACATTGTTATAGCCAGTATCATTAGTAGGCATTATTAACTACAACAACATAATTAAGTCAAACATAAGAAAGCATAAAACAAGACCTTTTAATTTCTAAAAATTTTAAAGTCCCCTTCACATAGGCAGTAAATAAAAAAGTAATTAAAAGAAAAATCACAGACGCATGGAATAAAAACAGTTACCGTATTTTCCGGCGTATAAGACGACTTTTGAACCCATGAAAATCTTCTCAAAAGTTGGGGGGTCGTCTTATACGCCGGGTCATCTTATACGCCGAAAAAAAAACATAAATCAGTCGAGCGTCCCCATTCTTGCAAAGCAACTTCAAGCCTCCTTAGTCCAGTCCCCCCCTCCATCGTGACTCTCCCTTCCCACCCCCAAGAGCCTCTAAGCCCCTTCCCCTTGCAAACGCCAGACCCCGGGAGCGGCAGGAAGCCCCTCCCCCTCACCCAAGCGGCATCTGAGCATAAGCAGAGCGCACCCTGCTACCCGCTATGTCTCCCGGCAGACGCCCGCATCCGGCCTCGCAACCAGCCGCAGAAGCCCGCGCCCGGCTTTCCCTCCCCCCACCCGCACCCGGCTACCTGTTCCTGGGCCCCGGCCCTAGCCGCGGGCCAGCTCGCCAGCGACCAGGCCGACGGACTCCTGGCCGCCAGACGCTGCGCTTTGGGAGACGCTCCCCGGCGGATCGGAGAGGGAGCGCCCGCCGCCAGGCAGTTCCAAGTTTGGGGGACTTCCGGTGGGCCGGGGAAGACTGTGCCTGCCAGCCCATTCCAGGAACTTCCGGGGACTTCCGGCGGGCCTGGTGCCCCTCTCACCTGCAGACCACGCAGCGGCCCTCGCCAGCCGGCCTCAGCATGGCCGCCCCAAGCCCGCCTCTCCAGCGCGTCTTCCGAGCCCACCTGGCTGACCGCCTCCTGGGCGGGGCTTGGCTCCAGACGCGCGGCTGCTCCATCTGCAAATGTGCTCTCAAATGGGTGGGTGGAAGGAAAAGCTTGGGGCGGCCATGCTGAGGCCGGCTGGCGAGGGCCGCTGCGTGGTCTGCGGGCGAGAGGGGCGCCAGGCCCGCCGGAAGTCCCCGGAAGTTCCTGGAACGGGCTGGCAGGCACGCTCTTCCCCGGCCCGCCGGAAGTCTGGCTTTGCACCATCTGCACCAGACGGGGCTGAATCGGGCTTGTGTCGGACACTTGGCAACTGGCATGTAAGTATTTTCCGGCATATAAGACGAAAAACCTTAAAAATCGTCTTAAAAGTCGGG
Organism: Vipera berus; assembly: GCF_964194415.1. Classification (NCBI taxonomy): domain Eukaryota; kingdom Metazoa; phylum Chordata; class Lepidosauria; order Squamata; family Viperidae; genus Vipera; species Vipera berus. Next base: position 35,620,991 of record NC_138203.1, on the reverse strand, counting down.
GGTCGTCTTATACGCCGGGTCGTCTTATACGCCGGAAAATACGGTACCCTTTGGAAGAATTTCAAACTTTTGAAAAATTAAAAGCATTTTAAAAACAATATTCACAGTAAATTTTTTAGTAATCTCAAAATGTGTGTGCATTTTACCCACAATGGGATGAAATAAAAAGTAAAATAATATATGTTCTTTCTAGACATAACTTTGCTGTAAAAGTTATGTTGTATGTTACTATTGTTGTGGAAAAACACAATGAAAAAAACAAGACGGCAACACAAAGCAATACTTCTTACTTTAAGATTCAAGGTTTATTTCAACAATAATTTGGAACACACACATAAACATCACTTACATTAAAAACCCATTGCAATGAGGTCCAATGACATAGCAGTTCCAATAAGGACAGCTGTAGGCCAGTGGCAAATCAATCAGGTCCAGGCCCAACCTTTTATACACTTTCTCATCCTAAGATCGTAGACAGATGGTCAGCAACCTTACACTTTCAACTGACTTTCTGCTGACCCTTTGCTGAACATAACTTTCCACACAGTCGTGTACATTGGAACCCGCATCCATCAGCTACTTTCAGTTCCCTATTTCTTACAGTTCCAGTCCTTATGTTCTAAATATATTTGAAACAAGCAAGCTTAGCAAATCATATTAAGTAAAGTACAATAGCAGTTTAGATTTCAAATAGTTCCCTCCAGTGGTAGGATTCAAATGTGTGAACAACAGGTTCTCTGTGTGGATGCCGCTTCCGGAAGTCCATTCTGGGCCTGGGCAACAAAAAATTAGCTACCGGTTCTGCCAAAGTGATGCGAACTGCCTGAATCCCACCACTGGTTCCTTCAGACTGCAAAACGGAGCATAGCACAGACTTTGGTTTCATACTTTTCCATGAGGCCTGATTTAGTTCACCTGGGCCTAAACCTTGCATAGCCAATATTTTCATTTTCCACACTATTAAAGCCAAAGTTTTCCATTCTTTGAATTTATTAATTCTCTTGTTTTTTCATTATTTTCAGAGAAGCCATCAGATAAGAGCTTAGGGCCACAAAGAAAGAAAAATTCTGTTTTAAAATGTGATACATCATCTAAAATAAAGAAGAAAAAACTATTCAATAATTTTTTAGAAGACCAACAAACACCAGCTATTGGTAGCAAGGATGCTTCTATCTTCCTTTTCCATGCTTTGGGGAAAATACTTTACTGCAAAAGTAAGAGAATCTACTCATCCTTATTATATTATATATGTAAAAATTCTAATATTTCTTTATTAATTTCTATATTTGACTGTAACTGAATGTATGCATATATCTGATAACTTTTTTTAAAAAAATAACATTTCAGTAATAATTGTTGTCCTTAACTTGGCCTATCATTGTAAGGAAACTCATGTAATTTGTACAAATGGATCAAAACTTTTGACCCCACCTATCAATACCACGTACAGCAATTAAACTCTTCCCCACTTTACATTCCTGAGCAGATGTATGAAGATGAGCTACGTAAATTCATTATATAGAAAAAGAGGGAGCCATACATTTGAAGAAACTCTCTGTCTAAATCTTGCCATCTACATATAGTTTAGTCAGGACTTAAAACTTAGGACTCGTTTTATGTTTTTTAGTCCACAGCCTAAAGCTATTTTCTTTACACCTTTGAAGATTTCTGGCTTCTGTCCCTGATTTACAGAGCATTTTCTTTTAACATTACAGATTGCTTCCTCACCAGCTTCAACTGTCACAGTATCTGCAGATATTCATAATTTAGCACATTTACTCTCTGTACTAATAAGGCCTTACATGCAATAATCACACACCTTAGACTTCCTTAGGACCTATAGCTCACCCCAACAGATGGGCACCTTGGAACAGGATGTGTCACTACTAAAGAAACAAAACCTATGGAAATATAATAGTGAAAATCTTCAATAGAGGTGCTGCCTTTTTGATGCAGGCTAATTCACCATTATATTACTTAGAATTTAGACATATTAAGTTGTGCAAACCATGTGAGCCAGGATTGAACTATAAACTATTTATTTCTGAAGAGATACCGGTCTCTGTTTCCCAAGATTCTGTTTTTCAGACATTTGATGTTTGATTAAACTACAGTTATCATTTAAATAATTTTATAGGAGAACCAGCTACAGAGGTGGACTTTCCTCAGTTACCTCAACATTTATCAGAATATGAACGACAGCCCTTGCTTGTTCAACCTGAGGTAAAAATGTTTATTTCTATAATAATTAATATGTATCCATGTACATGTGGCAAAATTCTTAATTAAAGGAATACAAATACTTTTTCTATGTGGTATGATATTCTGTGTATATTTTCTTTTATTAGGATGTCATAGAAAAATCACATATGCCTGGGGACTTATTTAATGTCTACCTTCACCAAAATTATTTGGAGTTCTTCTCTGATATCGATGATATTGTAAGAGCCAGTGAATATTTAAGTACTGCAGATTTTCTTTGCAATAACTGGGATGTAAGTTTTTAAATATATATATATATATTTAAATATAACCAAACGTGACATGCATACTGTAATTTTTACAATTTGGAATCTTATGAATAAGACAACATTAATTACATTTACTGTTTATAGTCTTCTTGCTCTATAACCTAAGCAAGACACAGTTGCTGTTTGTTCATGTGTCTTTTCAGACACAGGTAGCACTGTGTCTGGACCAACAGGTCTACAGTTTGGAAAACCTCCTGAATTAACAGGAGCTCTGTCCAGGTGGGAGCTTTGGATAATGATGATGATGATGATGATGATGATGATGATGGAAGGGATCTTGGAGGTCATCTAGTCCAACCCCTTGCTCAGGCAGGAAACCCTATACCATTTCAGACAAATGGCTGTCCAGTCGTCTTAAAAACTTCCAGTGTTGGAGCATTCACAGCTTCTGGAGGCAGGTTGTTCCACTGGTTAATTGTTCTAACTGTCAGGAAGTTTTTCCTTAGTTCTAGGTTACTTCTCTCTTTGGTTGGTTTCCATCCATTGCTTCTTGTCCTGCCTTCAGGTGCTTTGGAGAATAGCTTGACTCCCTCTTCTTTGTGCAAGCCCCTGAGATATTGGAATACTGCTATCATGTCACCCCTCGTCCTTCATTAGACTAGACATTCCCAATTCCAGCAACCATTCCTGATATGTTTTAGCATCCAGTCCACTGATCATCTTTGTTGCTCTTCTCTGTACTCTTTCTAGAGTCTCAACATCTTTTTTACATTGTGGTGACCAAAACTGGATGCGGTATTCCAAGTATGGCCTTACCAAGGCATTGTAAAGTGGTATTAACACTTCATGTGATCTTGGTTCTATCCCTCTGTTAATGCAGCCTAGCACTGTGTTGGCTTTTTTGGCAGCTGCAGCACGCTGCTGGCTCATATTTAAGTGAAATCCACTAGGACTTCAAGATCCCTTTCACAGTTGCTACTATTGAGCAAGGTACCACCTATACTATACGTATGCATTTGGTTTTTCTTGCCTAAATGTAGAACCTTACTTTTTCACCATTGAATTTCATTTCATTGGATATCACTCAATGTTCAAGTGTGTCAAGATCTTTCTGTATCTTAAGCCTCTGTTCTGGAGTGTTGGCTATTCCTGCCAGCTTATTGTCATCTACAAATTTGATGACTTCCCTATCTATCTCCTCTTCCAAATCATTGATGAAGATGTTGAAGAGCACTGGGCCCAGAATAGAGCCTTGGGGCACTCCACTACACACTTCCCTCCATGTAGATGCAGTTCCATTGAGGACCACACGCTGAGTACGGCCAGTCAGCCAGCTACGAATCCATGTGGTGGTGATGCTCTCTAACCCACATTTTTCTATCTTATCAAGGCGTAGGTTGTGGTCTACTTTATCAAATGCCTTACTGAAATCCAAGTAAATTATATCCACAGCATTCCTCTGGTCCACTAATTTTGTCACCTGGTCAAAGAATGCAATAAGATTTGTCTGGCATGATCTGTTTTTGACAAACCCATGTTGGCTTTTGGTAATGACTTTGTTTGCCTTCGGAACTGTTGTGGCTAGCCTGAAGCACAAGGACTTTTTAACAGTAACTGCTGCTTTCATCATCACTAAGTGAGACTGCTGCAGTGAACTGTACACAAAATTGCTTTTGAAGATCACCCAGAAGTCTCAGTTGGTCCAGCATAAGGCTGTTGATGTACTGCCTGGCATGAACACATAAAATCAGTGCTGTAGGCTCTGCTCTGGCTCTCTATTTGCTTTTGAATAAAACTCAAATTGCTGGATTTAAGCTATAAAGCCATACACAGCTTAACACCAGTATATTTGCAGGTTTGCCTTTGCCAATTACCATGTCATTTGCAACATATAACATATTGGGAGAGACAGATAGCAATCCCCCACTTTTGCAGGTATAGGTTCATATGTGCTATTTTCCAATAGGTTCTGGTGCATTTTAGAACAGCTTTCCTGCATGTTTCTTTACTATGTTATTATCTTCATTTGTTTATACTGTGATGCTTCATTATTTGTAGTGATGGAAATTTAATTGACCAAAAATATAACAGTAGGAAGAAAGCCAATAAAAAAATAACACTAAAATAATTGTTCCAAGGGGAAGGATATATTGAATCACTTTATCCAGGGTTTGATTCCCAGATTCATTTTTGTCATCTTCATTTGGCAAGTAATTTGGTTCTGCATATTTCACTGTGGCAGAACCAGAAAAACCCTCTGGGATGTGTGTGTGTGCGTGTGTGTGTGTGTGTGTGTATAGTAATTAATGAATTATTAATATAATATGAGTAATTTGGAAAATATTTTAATGATTTCTACTATATATCTAAAATATTTTCTCTTTTAATATTTATTCCAAGGTAAACACAGAGTTTATCAGTAAAACTTTGATTTCCATATTTGTACATTTGAAGGTGAACTATTTTTTCCATCATATAGTGTAAATCGATTTGTTTGATTTATCTGACCACCTGAATCCAGCTAGACTTTACACAGCTTTCAGCATTAAATAAAAATCAATACAACAAAAAAGTCTACAAATACAAAATTAAAAATGTTTAAAGTGTCCCTTGTATTGCACTTGGAAACCTACTAGTAACCAATGCTGCTTGTCTAATGTAGTGTAACATGGCTGTGTTACATAAATCTACTAAACACGTGTGCTATATTCTGGAGCAGATGAAACTTCTGGGTGTTCTTAAAAGGCAGCCTCATATAGAGTGAATTACAGTACATAATCAAAAGATGCTAAGGGCGTGAATGTTCTGGGTAAGGCCACAGCTAGTACATCAAACAAAACTCTGCAAAAGTCTTCCTGACTACAGTCTACCTATTCTTCAACCAGAAGCTGTGAATGCAGGAGGACCTCTATATTGCAAATCTGCATTTTGCAGTGTAGCAGTGTGAATCCAACTCACAGCCCTTGCAAGTTTTCCAAAAGAATATTGTGAAGAATATAGTCCTGAAAGCCATTGAAATATCTAGAAGGAGAAATATGTCCACATCATCTCCACTGAAGCCTTGTCAAAGGTCATCCATGAAAGTGACCAATGCGGTTTGAGTCCCATACACAAGTCTGAACCCAGACTGCCAAGAGTCCAGATATTCCATATCTTCCAAAGGAGTCTGTAACTTTAAGCCTTATCCATTTGTCAATAACATTCCCCGAATTACTCAAAGGAGGAAATGTTAGAGATATGGTGATAGTTGTCCACCTTGTTAGGTGCTAACCTGGTAGTTAAGTTATGAGCAAACTAATGATTCTTGGATGTCTAGCATCTCCCTATCTTTCAAACAGACATTGACTGCAAACCTCATCCAACTCCCAGTCCATTCCTTGTTGCTTTGGTTAGATGTGGGATATGGGTTCAGTCTTGTAGGCTGAGGTGAAATTCCAAAGACTCTTCTCCTTGAATTTCAGAGGCTTCACAGATAATGCCACAGGACATCAGCTCTGTCCAGAGAGAGGACATCTGCCTGTCCAGCTTCCAAGTTGGAGTGAATCTGGACAATTTGTTCATGAAATGCTTACGCAGATGATCAAAACTTAGTCAAGCGTTGACTAAGTGTTCCAGTCCATCATTTCCAAAAGGATGCAAGACATTTTAAACTGTAGTTGGCCAGGATTCTGAAGAGACAATAAGTGCAATGATTATGCTTCATTGTATTTTATCAGAATAGTCTCAAACGTGGGCCCTTATTTTCTCCAATTGCATTTGCTTCTTGTTTCAGCCCATATCCCTCCAGGCATCTCTTTGCCCTAGTTGCTTCATGAAAATCTTCAGTAAGTAAAGAATTACACGGAATTCTACAGGTAGAAATAGAAGCTGCTCTGCATGATCCTTTCAAGTGTCTAGTTGCCTCTGTATTCCAATAGTCAAATGCCATGGAGGAGCATTCTCCCAAGCTCCATGAAAAAAGTTGCTGGATTGATCAGATATTTGGGGCAGATAATCTTAGTAGGTTCCTCATCTCCGAATGGTTGGTGCCTCAGTCAAAGCTACAATTATGGGAAAGTAGTCTGTCCTTCATAGTGGACTGATGTAAGACACATTCTAGTGAGAGAGAAGTTCCCTGAGGATGGCTCCAGCATGAGTCCTAAAGCTCAGAAGACTAAACCATTGATTCTGATGACTGACTGACCCAGATTGGATCCTGATTAAAATTTCTATCAAATTAGATCATAATACATCTGTTCCAGAATGAACACTAATACATGGCTAGCCATAAGTGTTGTGGCCTGGGAACGATATTGGACCCAGCCATGATTTCATGGTAATCATGAATTCATGAGTGGTCTCTAGCCCCTAGGAGAAGATGGTGCAATCTGCCAGTACTAATAATCTGGGCAAATTTACAGCTAGTCCTGCAATGAAATTGAGCAGCTTGAGGAATGCTGCTATTAGACCTTACTCTGTTTTAAATGACAAAGTAGAAGTTTGCTTTTTAGATTAACAGAACATTTTTTAAAATAATGGATTTACTTGGATTGTATTCAAATGGAAGAAAACTTGATGTTTCTATAATCAAGCATATTTATGGAACTAAGGTTTTGAGCGCTTTATGGGTTGTACTATTTGATATTTCAACAAGAATTAATATATACTTGTAACATACTATTAATTTACATCTGGAACTCTGGACTTTGCTTTTAAGTCTATTATGGAACTCTTATACCATATCTTAATTCTGCCAATTCCTATAGACACGAGCTACACTTCAAAAGTACAGTGCCTCTGTAGCCACAAGAGGTGTGATGCACTCAAACCGAGCCAGAGCTTTTGCACAATGCAAAGGAGGAATGGGCTTTAGACCTTTTCATAAACCACAATGGATCCTAATTAATAGAAAGGTAATTGATAACAGTTTACTTTTTCTCAATTACTAATGTTATTTGCATCAGTCTAAAACAAAATCAAGTAAGAATCTATTTTTTTATTATTGCTGTCATGGCAGAGTCCACAGTGAAGTAACATTGACTTAACTTTTGTATTTGTGATGAATGTTATTACAAGATTAGGATTTATATAAAAGTTTAGGCTTCAGTTAGAAACTGCCCTGCTTTTACTAAAAAAATAAGGTATTTTAAATGAGTCAGTAAAATGTAGCACTCACTTGACTACAAAAACCATTTTAGAGAAAATATATTTATGGATTAACATGAAACATTTTTTGATCTGAAAAATACATCCATTACAGCATCTTCTGAAACATTAAAATGATCTTAAACATCATTTATATTGTAATACCTTTAGGTAAAAATGACTTTTATCAAAGTTGGAATGCCGCATTTAAATAAAATATAGAAAACTAATCATTAATGTCAGACAGAAAAAAATAATTTGAAAATTTAGGATCTTGCAATTAATTAGGTATTTATTAGATCATGCAGCAGCAATTTTTCAGAACAGTTTAACAGAATAACATTGAAATTAGATTGTTAAATACAGACGTTTAGGATATATATACTGTATGTGTGTGTGTAATAGATGTGTGTGTGTGTGTGTAGAGAGAGAGAGAGAAAATGTCTGTGTATATATGAAAGAAAATGGAAATTTTTTAGTTTAATGGATGAAACTGAAAAAGTGCTTTTGCATAATAAATTTATGTTTTCTGATTCCTTATAGTATCGAGAAAACTGCTTTGCTGCAAAATCCCTCTTTTCAAGTTTCTGTTTAGCACCACTGTGTCTTCAGACTGAGCTGATACCTTATCTTACCATGCTGACTAATCCAATGAGAAACCAAGGTATATTTAAACATATGAAAAATGTTTCATATTACTGTTTATACTTTAGAACAGACATGTCAAACTCACGACGTCACGTGACATCACACAACGTATTGGGACAGTTTTGCCATTGCCAGCAAAGGCATGGGCGTGGCTTCTGGATGACACGTCCGGCCCGCGGGCCAGCAGTTTGAAACCTCTGCTTTAGAAGAACAGTCATAGAATATTATTCAATGTAATTTCATACTATTTGCTTAGAAGTCCCAGTGACATAAATGAGATGTATCAAATATTTTATATTAATGTTACTTGTATGTTGTACATTCCTGCACACTCTGTAGGCTGCTAACAGTATAAACACATTAAACTCCAAAAAATCCCATACACATTTAAGCAATTTTTTTTTAAAAAAAAGTACTAACCAATACAAACGTCTGAAATATTCGTTGTTTTACATTCCTGGCATATTTGGGAGCAACAATCCAAGGATTTGACTTTGCATGTAATGCCAAAACTTCTACATTGTTCAGATGTTTCTGTTGGTGGTGGGGGGGGAAAAGTAAGCACTATACGCTGCTCTGCTTGATCACAATAGCCAGATTTTTAAGTAATATATATATATTCCATGTAAGCTGGATTGCTTCTATTATTGCTTGTGTAATTCATCATAGTAGTTAAAAGGTTTATTGACAGCATTTTGAACACGTCAGAAAATATGAAGTGTTTTAGGTTATATAGTCTTAGCAGTATGTACAGCAGTTAGAATTTGGATCTCACACCCAGCTCAGCCTTGAAGTCTGGGCAAATCAGTTTTACCTAACAAACGTATCTCACCTCTTACAGTTGCTTGGGAAAAAAACCTGGTATCTTTTATGCAGAATGTTTACCCTACAAGAAAAAAAGATATTCATTTATATTTCCTGCTTTTTCTTTCTAGAGGAAAAAAAGAGGAGATGGCACTGAATGTATTAAATGCCTAGAGAGAAGTGAAGTACAGCGTTATATTCTCAGTTATTAACATTTTTAACTAAATGTATCCGCTAGGATCTTATCTGAATTTAAAAAATACAGAAAAACTGCTACCCAGTTTCCTTTCCCAGCAACAGCTCCCCACCCTCTATAGGCTGTTTGAGAGCTTGCTGCCAAAACAGCCTTTTTTGCTTCCTGCAGCTGCCTAAGACCTTTCCGCTCCTTGTGTGTGGCTTAAATCCCAGCAGGAATAACTAAATACAGTTTGGGAAAAGAAAGTTTTATATTTCAATGCTATATCAACTTACTTGAGAGAGTAAAACAAACTGATCTCAGTGATACTGTATTCATTGATACATATATAATTACTTTGTAAATGTTACTTTACAACTTTCCTTAAATAACACATGTATTAGGTTGTTTTCTGAACATACACTACCAATCTGGGCAACCTGATGGTATCTTTTGTATAGAAATAGTTGTTTTTAAAAAATGTGAATTAATGCTCTTATGAAGCCCTTTATGGATTCCAAGAGGATTTATATTTTAAAGTCTAAATCAGTTTTTGTGTTATATTATATATTGTCCAGTCAAACTGGAACAGAAATGGTTTTTTATTTAAAAATAGCTATAAAGTGCATTTTACATATAGATTGAAATTACTTTTAGGAATAATTTTTTGTGTGCTTTTTCAGCTCAGATTACCTTTATTCAGGATGTTGGGAAACTTCCTTTAAGAAACCATTTTGGAAGGTAACCTTGATATTATTCATAAAGTTTTATTGAATCCAGCCACCTGCTGTCATTGTTCAATTCTCAAGTAAATAAAGATCAAAATGGCCCCTAAATTGATTCTTAAAGTGAAAACCTATCCATCTATTTAAACTGTATGCTGTTATAACTTAAATGTATAAAGCATTCGTTTTCTCCTTCTTTTGGGATCTGTCTTTACATAGAAAAGACTCAGCTGATCTTACTTTAAAAAGCACCACTTTTGAATTTATTTCCTGTACTCAGTGGTCTGATTTGCACTACACATTTCAGTTAAACTGAGTCCCATATGGATCCATGCAGTGGAAAATAAGTAAGGCAATGGATACCTCACTTGGAAACTGTAAACTGATACTGACATTTTGTTGTTGTTGTTAGCTGCGAAGTCGTGTCCGACCCATCGCGACCCTATGGACAACATTCCTCCAGGCCTTCCTGTCCTCTACCATCTTCTGGAGTCCATTTAAGCTCGCGCCTACTGCTTCAGTGACTCCATCCAGCCACCTCATTCTCTGTCGTCCCCTTCTTCTATTGCCCTCGATCTTTCCCAGCATTAGGCTCTTCTCCAGTGAGTCCTTCCTTCTCATTAGGTGGCCAAAGTACTTGAGTTTTAGCTTCAGAATCTGGCCTTCTAAAGAGCAGTCAGGATTGATCTCCTCTAGGACTGACCGGTTTGATCGCCTTGCAGTCCAAGGGACTCGCAGGAGTCTTCTCCAGCACCACAGTTCAAAGGCCTCAATTCTTTGGCGCTCAGCCTTTCTTATGGTCCAACTTTCACTGCCATACATTGCAACTGGGAAGACCATAGCCTTGACTATACGCACTTTTGTTGACAGGGTGATGTCTCTGCTTTTTAGTGTGCTGTCTAGATTTGCCATGGCTTTCCTCCCCAGGAGCAAGCGTCTTTTAATTTCTTGGCTACAGTCCCCGTCTGCAGTGATCTTGGAGCCCAGGAAAATAAAATCTGTCACTACCTCCATTTCTTCCCCATCTATTTGCCAGGAATTGAGAGGGCCAGATGCCATGATCTTGGTTTTCTTAATGTTAAGTTTCAACCCAAGTTTTGCACTCTGCTTCTTCACCTGCAACAAGAGGCTCTTTAGTTCTTCTTCACTTTCTGCCATTAGAGTGGTATCATCTGCGTATCTTAGGTTGTTGATATTTCTTCCGGCAATCTTAATTCCAACTTTTGATTCATCTAGCCCTGCCTTTCTCATGATGTGCTCTGCATATAAGTTAAATAGGCAGGGCGACAGTATACAGCCTTGCCGGACTCCTTTCCCAATTTTGAACCAATCAGTGGTTCCGTGTCCAGTTCTCACTGTTGCTTCTTGACCCGCATATAGGTTTCTCAAGAGACAAATAAGATGGTCTGGTACTCCCATCTCTTTAAGAACTTGCCACAGTTTGTTGTGATCCACACAATCAAAGGCTTTAGCATAGTCAATGAAGCAGAAGTAGATGTTTTTCTGGAACTCCCTAGCTTTCTCCATGATCCAGCGTATGTTGGCAATTTGATCTCTAGTTCCTCTGCCTCTTCGAAATCCTGCCTGTACTTCTGGTAGTTCTCGATCCACATACTGCTGAAGTCTAGCTTGTAGGATTTTAAGCATGACTTTACTAGCATGAGAAATGAGTGCAATGGTGCGATAGTTTGAACATTCTTTGGCACTGCCTTTCTTTGGAATTGGAATGTAAACTGATCTTTTCCAATCCTGTGGCCACTGTTGAGTTTTCCAAATTTGCTGGCAAATTGAGTGTAGCACTTTTACTGCATTGTCTTTTAAGATTTTGAATAGCTCAGCTGGAATACTGTCACTTCCACTAGCTTTGTTGTTGCTCAGTTTTTCTAAGGCCCACTTCACTTCACATTCTAGGATGTCTGGCTCGAGGTCAGTGACCACCTCATTGTGATTATCAGGGACGTTAAGCTCATTCTTGTATAGTTCTTCTGTGTAATTTTGCCACCTCTTCTTAATCTCTTCTGCCTCTGTTAGGTCCCTGCCATTTTGGTCCTTTATCATGCCCATTTTTGCATTAAACGTTCCCTTCATTTCTCCAATTTTCTTGAAAAGATCTCTGGTCCTCCCTATTCTATTGTTTTCTTCTATTTCTTTGCACTGTTCATTTAAGAAGGCATTCTTATCTCTTCTAGCTATTCTCTGGAATTCTGCATTCAATTGGGCGTATCTTTCTTTTTCTCCCTTGCCTTTCGCTTCCCTCCTTTCCTCAGCTATTTGCAAAGCTTCCTCAGCCATTTTGCTTTCTTGCATTTCTTTTTCTTTGGGATGGTTTTGGTTGCTACCTCTTGTACAATGTCGCGAACCTCTGTCCATAGTTCTTCAGGCACTCTGTCTATCAGATCTAATTCCTTAAATCTATTTGTCACCTCTACTGTATATTCAACAGGGATATGATTTAATTCATACCTGAGTGGCCTAGTGCTTTTCCCTACTTTCTTCAGTTTAAGCCTAAACTTTGCAAGGAGAAGCTCATGGTCTGAGCCACAGTCAGCTCCTGGTCTTGTTTTTACTGACTGTATAGAGCTTCTCCATCTTTGGCTGCAGAGCATATAGTCAATCTGATTTCTGTGTTGACCATCTGGTGATGTCCATGTGTAGAGCCGTCTCTTGGGTTGTTGGAAAAGAGTGTTTGCTATGACCATCGCATTCTCTTGACAGAATTCTATCAGCCTGTGCCCTGCTTCATTTTGCACTCCAAGGCCAAACTTGCCTGTTATTCCAGTTACCTTTTGGCTTCCTACTTTAGCATTCCAATCCCCCATGATGATAAGAACATCATTTTTTGGTGTTAGTTCTATAAGGTGCTGTAGTGCTTCATAGAACTGGTCAATTTCATCCTCTTCAGCACTGGTGGTTGGGGCATAGACTTGGACTACTGTGATATTGAATGGTTTGCCTTGGATTCGAACTGAGATCATTCTGTCATTTTGAGGATTGTATCCCAGTATTGCTTTTCCTACTCTTTTATTGACTATGAAGGCTACTCCATTTCTTCTGAAGGATTCTTGCCCACAGTAGTATACCTGATGGTCATCTGAATTAAATTCACCCATTCCTGTCCATTTTAGTTCGCTGATACCTAAGATGTCAATGTTCAGTCTTGTCATCTCTTGTTTGACCACGTCCAGCTTTCCTTGATTCATGGATCTTACATTCCAGGTTCCTATGGAGAAAAAATCTTTACAGCATTGGACTTTCCTTTCACCACCAGACACATCCACAGCTGAGCGTCCTTTCGGCTTTGGCCCAGTCGCTTCATTCTTTCTGGCGCTACTAGTACTAGCCCTCTACTCTTCCCCAGTAGCATATTGGACGCCTTCCGACCTGAGGGGCTCATCTTCCAGCGTCATATCGTTTTGCCTTTTGGTACTGTCCATAGGGTTTTCATGGCAAAGATACTGGAGTGGGTTGCCATTTCCTTCTCCAGTGGATCACGTTTTGTCAGAACTCTCTGCTATGACCTGTCCGTCTTGGGTGGCCCTGCACGGCATAGCTCATAGCTTCATTGAATTACGCAAGCCCCTTCGCCACGACAAGGCAGTAATCCATGAAGGGGGATACTGACATAGACAGGCCCAATGGGGAAGATTTTTTTTCTCTATAGATTTTTTTTTAAAGGAAGTGGAATAAGAAATATCAGCCTCCCTTACACTGGCTAGGAATGTAAAGATGGTTGAAGTTCAGAAGATTCTGCCATTCAGTGTTGCAAGATGCTGGCAACACAAGTGATTGAACTGATAACCAGAATTTCCAAGCAGAAGGACTTGACTTCCATTTATTTACACAGATAAGTATACAGAGCAGAACAGATAACAAGGTTGTAATTTTCACACCACTCTGCCCTACTCTACTGTTCTCCCCTGAGGAATACACCTTGTAACAGCTGCCAGAACCCTAATAACATGAATTGTCCGAGCATTAACTAGTGACTAGAGCACCTTTTCCCCCAAACATCCAGCATGATAAAGAAATTGTTATGAGAGAGTTGAGTGTCTTAGTTCACTTCAAAGAAGAATAAATTTCTGATATTATTGCTGTTTGCAGGTTGAAACTTGAAACTCTTACAGATAAGGATTCGGCAATACAAATCCTGGACAATGATGATGAAGAGGAGTTTTCTGAGAAGCAGCCTACAATTTTGCATATCCAGGGGGAGAAAATTAAAAACAGTGAGGAAAATGAACTGGATGAATCCCTCCCTACTTCTAGTCAGTGTAATGGAAATGAACTACCAGCCAGTCAACCTCAGCCAGTTGCAGCACAAGCAATAATGGAAGCAGATGACCTAAATATAGAAGAATATGACAGTGAATAACATAAAAAGCAATTCCAAAGCTGTGATAATAATTAAATTATAATTTTACTTTTGTTTCATATTTTATATTCAAATGTACAGGAAAGATAGAAAAAACTTTATTTCTGCAAGCTGTTAATATTTGTCATGAATAACAGTTTGGAGGGAAATGAGTAAAGTATTTATATTTTTGAGCCTGTACTGAAAAGCTTCAGTTAAAACTCAAGGTTTCGCTTCTCATCCATACAGAAGAATGGAAATAAATGAGAGGAAATATATTTACTTTGATATTTTATACTTGTATTTATCTTGTAGATACTGAAGGCATTGTTACTGTTTCACAAGTTTAGATCTAACTTGCGATGATGAAACATTGCACAAAATGTTTAACCTGGGCTGTGTAATATTTAATATGTAAATAAGTCTCTGGATGCCTTATTAGTAAATTGTATCATAGTTTCTGAAACAAAAATGTTTACATATGTTTTGGACAATTCTATCTTGAAAAGTATTAAAACTGATCTAGGGTAATAACATGAGAGTTTTTAATACTTTGTAAAGTTAACTCTTGAAGTTTTATTTTCAAATCATTTTTATTACTAAGTTATTTTAATAATTTGATTAAATATTAGAATTGCAATAGTAAAAATAATACAGTGTATTAGATTATTAGTCTAATAAAAAAGAAGGGGAGGGGAGGTAGGAAGGATAGTAAAGAAATAGAAAATAAACACAAAGAAGTGACTTCCAATATTCATCACAGGTATAAATAATTTTAGTAACTTTTCATCTCTTAATTTATAATCAATGATTTCTCCATCCCATGTCTCATCATATATATATATGAAACATGAGATGAAGCAATCATTGATTATAAATTAAGAGATGAAGTTACTAAAATTATTTATACATGTGATGAATATTGGAAGTCACTTCTTCCTATTTTCTATTTCTTTGCTATCCTTCCTCCCTCCCATCCCTTTTTCTTTATTAGACTAATAATCTAATACATTATATTATTTTTACTAATTGCAATTCAAATATTTAATGAAATTATTAAATGTTGTTTTATGGATTTGTGTGTATGTGTACATATCATTTCAGCCCTGGTGTCAGCAAGATAGCTATTGCCCCATCTCTAGGCCAGGCATTTACCCTAATTTGATTTTTTTATACTGTAACTTCTGAGATTTCCATCATTGTGGTTGGTCTTTGCATGTTTGTAAGACATGGCAAGTTCTGCTTTTGTATTTTTTTCCAAAGAGATGCCAGACCAGATACACTAGAGTAATAATTGTAAATGGGGATTTTTGTATTGTCGAGTTGTCCATTATGACTATCGCCCTCCTAAAGTTTCAAAATCATCATCTTTCTGACTTTAATTTATAAGCCAACAACCTTCCTAGTTTATTTCCATGTTCAAAGTTCTTTTGTTTAAGTTAGTTCAATCTCTGATTTTCCAACTGTACATAGATAATTGCTGCTGAAGAAGTGTACAATATTTATCTTTATAGGTGATTTCTTTAATTCTTTTTCTTTACATTTAATTTCCTATAAGACCTCACAGGTTTTTCCCTGGACTTTCTTTTTCAATTGATTGAAGAACATGTGAAAATATCTCTAATCTTGTTTGTGTATTTGTTAGGCCTGTGATGATGCTGATGGTGTAGATGTGGGCTCAAAGTAGACATCAGAGTTTGTTGCTACCATAGACTAACTGTAGGAGAAGGAGTGGCAGAACCTGGGGGCAGTCAACAGAGGAATCATCCTAAAATCTCTACATAGCCACAATAGATTAACTCCAACCCTCCTTGAATCCATTAACCTTTATCTTGCACCAACTAACCATTAGTTGAGTAGATTCCTATGCACAGGGATGAGCAATAAATCAGTTTAATTGGAATCTCACATGTCATGGTGTTTCCCACATGACATTAACACAGGTTCTTCACAGTGTATGAAGGAAAGTACCAGCCTCTTGTTAGTAAGAATACTTTAAGATCCACTAATTGCCTAAATTTTACCAGTTTGCTCTCCACAAAACATAATTTATGGCTGACCGCTAGGTCTATGCAATACCTCATTAGGGCGTTTTATTTCAATCTAGCTTTTGGAAAAGCACTTCTTTGCTCCATAAAGTGAACTATAAGGATGCAGCAGAGATATCCTAGCACCAGGCAAAAGTAGGCAAATCACTGACCATGGCTATCATCTGTGCCCATGCACTGAAGACACCTCTTGAAGAGTCAAGTGAAGCCAGCCTACCTTATTTGACACTGATAGAAAAAAGTCCTACTTTTTTGTCACATTTACTGATTTGTACCAATAATTAGCATCAAAACAGCTCTTCTTGGGTCCTTTAAAGTGATATAATGCAGATATTCTTAAGTAATTAAGGATAGGTTGGAAAACTAATCTGTGACATTTTCTAAGATTACTTATAAGAACTTTCTCATTCTTACTTCTTTTAAAAAAATGTGTTTTATATTCTTTCTTTAAAATGTCAAAATAAAAAGGAACCCTGTTTCCTACACCAGCTGGATCTGCAATGGCAACCCTTTAAATAAACTTCAACCAAGTTGGAGACACTTGGACGAGACTATTTTGCCCACCTCGTCCTATTCCACTTCGCATTTCTTGCCAACTGCTAGTTATTTTTGCCTGCAGTAACCCAAGTCTTTCTCCACATTTGCACAGCAAGCTGTTCTGCCCTAACAGTCGAGGTTTTTTTTTCCCCTTTTGAAACTTTGACGACGTCCTTTGAAACAGAAATGCAAGAGTCGGAATCATAAAACCAATTGGGATTTGGAGAGGACGGGAGGCTACAACGGCGCAGCAGGGAAAGCGGGAGCAACCCACCTGTCGTCCTACGGAGGCCTACCTGGAGCGAGAGAGGCAGGCAGGAGGGCAGCGTTGCTGCCAGAAGGACTTCGCGCATGACCAGATGGGCGGAACGATTCTTTTGCGGCTGAGACGCCCCCGAAAGTAACGCCTCCGGGAAGGAGACGGAAGCGGGATTGTTCTTCTGGCCGTTGTGACTCCTAGCAGGATATTTCTGCCCGCCCTTTTGTCTGGAAGAGTGAGTTGGGGATTTTATTGTCGGACGGGCGGCTGGGTGGAGAGTCCGGTCCCAGCCTCAGAGCTGGCGGGGTCGCGGCAGAAAGGCGCCGCTTTCTATCCCAGTCGGGGCTTTGGATGAGGGCGGAGCGGGTGCAAGTTATGGTAGCGGGAATACGTGCAAGTTGCGCGATTTGTAGGGACCAAAGGACGGGAAAATGAGAAGCAGTGCGGAATTGGGTGGGAATTCGTGTTTCGCAGATGCTTCTGGTGAAATCCGGTGGATATTTCCTTGGAAGTAAGGTCCGCTTAATTTAATGGGATACATTCAGAGGAGGTAAGCGGGTCTTTAGATTGCGGATTTAAATGTGTACTTTAATGCCGGAAGCTAGTAGCTATGTGTGGGATATCTCTCTCTTTCCCCCTTCCTTTTCTCTGGGCAGCACAAAGCTTGCTCAACAACCTGTGGATAAGGGCAGGGTTTCTCAAATCATTTTTGCTTATTTACCTCTCTAAACCCCCCAGAGTTGCTAGTTGATCCGGTCGTTAGCTGGGGGGAAAAGTGTTCAGTTTGGTTTTCTATCTTAATCTAAACTGTCTGTACCATATAAAAAGGGTGATTCTTTAGAAATATGGCATGATTTCTGGGAGGGTGATATCTAGCCCACATTGAAAATCACTGGACTAGGGAATATCCCAGAAAGATATGAGGTATTAGTGCTAACTGAAATTGTTTTATTTGCTATCTAAATTATGACCATTGTGTTGGTTTTTTCTGTGTACTATTTTGGATACTCTCAAACTATCCAGGCATCACAGTGTAGCAGTCTGGACTTTGAACTTGCACATGAGGCAAGTTTAATGTTTTTTACTTATGCATTGCCATCTTTACTGTTGTGGTTTCACAGACTCTGAAGAGGTTCAAGGCATTAAATTATTATAAACCCAGTGTCAAATTTAAAGCAATCCAAGTGACATGGCAGTTCTGAACTGCCTTACTATGGAAGAGGATTTATAGCTCAAATGATTGTATGTTAGATTTTTTTTTCCTGGCTCTGAGTGCAGAAATTTAGTTGGATTTCCTTTTTTAAGGCTTCACTTGAACTATTTGCCCTAATTTTCAGGTATTTTTCTGAAACGGGAGAGGTCACAAATGTCTTCAAGGAATACATCACTGGAGCACAAAAGTGCACAGCACAGTCGTTCTGTCCATTATGATAAAGTATATGTGGATTCTCCTTCACCAGAAGATGCCGATGGGATATTAAATTCAGAACCTTTGCCACCACCTCTTCCATTACAGCCACCATTTGGACCTGAATTTTATCCAAGTGACAATGAAGACTCAACTGAAATCCCTGATCTCAAACCAGTGAGAAAATTCATTCCTGATTCATGGAAAAACTTCTTCAGAGGAAAACGAGGTGATCCAGAATGGAATAAGCCAGTATCTGCCATTTCAGATGGAATTCAATGCTCTCCACCATCATCTCCAACACTTACCCCAGTGAAAGCAGATCATATTTCAACACCAAGCTCTTATCAAGATCCATATGGAGGATCAGGAGGGACTTACACTTCACAAAAAGAAGCTGAAGGTATTCTCCCCCTGGATCCATATGGCTCTCTGGGAAGGCACACTCAGGCTTTGACATACAGTGAGAAAGTAGAAGCTTTTAACCTCAGATATTCCTACATGAAATCTTGGGCAGGATTGCTTAGAATTTTGGCTGTTGTTGAACTGCTCTTAGGTGCAGCTGTATTTGCTTGTGTCACGGCTTACATTCACAAAGACAATGAGTGGTACAACATGTATGGCTTTTCACAACCATATGGCTATGGTGCAAGCAGCATGTATGGTGGTTATTATTACAGTGGACCCAAAACTCCTTTTGTTCTTGTTGTAGCAGCACTTGTTTGGATAGTGACTATCATAATTCTAGTACTTGGAATGTCAATGTATTACAAAACTATTCTTCTGGATTCCCACTGGTGGCCTTTAACGGAATTTGGAATCAACGTGGCTTTGTTTATTTTATATATGTCAGCCGCTATTGTCTATGTAAATGACGCAAACAGAGGAGGACTTTGCTCCAATAATTTATTTAACACACCAATGAATGCTGCTTTTTGTCGTATAGAAGGGGGACAGACAGCAGGAATTATTTTTTTGTTTTTAACAATGATTATATATCTCATCGGTGCAATAGTTTGCCTAAAATTATGGAGACATGAAACTGCGCGCAGACACAGAGAGTTCATGGAAGAGCAGGTAAGTTTCAAGTACAGCCACCAAGCTGTGCTTCTAGGTATGTTTCTAAATGAACGATGGAGTATATTCAGTGATGGGATTCAAATATGTGAACAACCAGTTCTCTGTGTGGATGCTGCTTTCAGAAGTCCATTCTGGACCTGGGCAACAAAAAATTAGCTACCGGTTCTGTCAAAGTGGTACAAACTGGCTGAATCCCACCACTGAGTATATTGCTTCCATAAAGGTTCTTTCCTTCATTTTCTTTCTCTTAAAATTCAGGAAAATTGTATCAAACGAAGGCAGCTAGGGAGAAATAGAGCTTTTGGAAAGTTAAAGAACATTTTCAATCACTGCAGATCCCCAAAGAAGTTTCAGTAAAGGGGTAAAAACCTATTTTTTGTAATGCTTGGATTTAGGAAAAGGCAGAAAAGATTTCCTCTGTAATTGCTCCTTCCCATAACAGTCCTTCAAATTTTAGGGTAATCTGCAAAATAAAATATATTTAATCTTTGCATTGATAAAAGAAAGCAAAATATAATAAGTATCTTCAGAACCAAGTAGATAATTACCGTAACTTGATTTTACTAGTAAATTTGCCACTGTTGCTTTATATATGCGGTCTTAACCAAAAGTTGTAGTTGAAACCAAGCTTTAAAATAGAGCTATAAATATAAGCCATGTGTATTGATTATACTATGTGAGTCTTCATGTAGTGTCTCACAATTTTTTTTAATTGCTCTCTAGTTTTAGCAAGTGATATCCACAAGTTTGCTATCAAAAGATTTTCAACTATTTTAATTTCCGTGTACAAGCATTTAATTATGTCAAGTTTCTTATTTCCTATGTAGGTAAAACTTTGTGGAAATCACTCCTTATTCTATCAGTCATTCAATACAGCAGCACTGGATAATAAAAATAAAAAATAGAAAGTTTGCAGTTAAAACAAAATATGCATTAAAACAACAATAAAACCACTCAGGATTGCCTTGAACCTCTAGATGGGTAGCAAATAAATTTAATAATAAAATAGGAAGAAAACAGTTAACAATTCAAAAGTCTGCCTAAATAAAAATATTTTTCTGTTGGCAGACCAAAATACTATGTTTTTGGAAGAGTATTTGCTTTTATACCAATTCTCTGCACAGATTAAAAAAAGACAAATATACCACTACAATATATATTATGTCAACACAGAGTGAAATGAATTTGCATAATAGCATTATCAGCAGTTATAGTCTGAATACTGTTATTTCTGTTTCTTTTATTAGATGAAGTCACAATCATTTGCCCCAAAAAGAAAGGTAAGAATCAGAACGACATATGTTCTGTTTACTTTGTAGTTACTGAATTTGAATTGCCTCACAAAAGTGTCTGCTTCAAAAAGACATGAACAAATATTAAATCTTACAAAAAATAATCTGTTTTAGTGAAAATTCACAAATGTTGATTTGGTGTTCTAGTATCAATACCACCTCATTTCCCTCCCTGATGTTGAACTTTTACAGAAGTAGCTTGTAGTTATTGCCACTTACAAAACCCAGTGGAAAGGCATGAAAGATTTGCTCTTTTTATGAGTTCCAAGAGGCAACGTGAAATTTTTCAAAAGTATAATTTGCTTCCCAAGCCCTCCAAATGAGGTGATTTGGGCTAGGACAGTGGGTAGTACCTTAAGCCTCTGTAACAACGTTCTGTACAAGATGCCAGTGGTAATATTTTGTCTGTAAAACTTATTGTCCAAATGAATTTAGTATCTAACACAGTTGTTTATTTCAACAAACTAGCATTAGAGGTTAGAATTGTACTTTTAGTTATTTAATACAAACTTGAGCAAAAATAAAACTTTTAAAAATTCTTTTTACATAGTATGAAGATCATGAAAATGACACATCCAAGGTAGCAGTAAAGACACTGAAGGGTGCAGAAATGAAGCCTGAAGTACTTAATGGCTATATACCAGCAGGACATATTCCTAAACCAATAGTGATGCCAGATTACTTAGCGTAAGTATATGTATTTTTAGCATGCAAAAGAGCATTTAAGATCATTATGTTAAACCCTAAACCACAATTTACAAACAACACTGAGTTGATTCCTATAATAAACTAAAAATAAGACACATTATAAGATTTTAAAATGCAATATATAAACCCAACAATGTAGTTTACTAAGCTGTCAGATTTAAAAATGCAATATATAAACCCAATAATGTCGTTTATTAAGCTGTAACGGTTAGTCTGTTATTCACTATTTACTTTTATTTGCCACCTTTATTTTTACAAATAACTCAAAAGTAGCAACACATGTTCCTTCTCCTATTTTTCCACAACAACAACCCTGTGAGGTGAGTTGGGCTGAGAGTGAGTGACTGGTCCAAGGTCACCCAGCTGATTTTCATGGCTGAGGCAGGAGTAGAAGTCCACGAGTCATAAAAGAGCCAAGGTTGCCTACCCCTGGTTTAACCAATGGTCACTTTGTCAAGTCATACTTTAATCATGTGATGTGTAAACTCATTAACTTAATGGAATGTTTAAAATACCTGATCCAGCCCAGTCCACCAAATGATTTTCAGATAAGTATTGTCCTGATTTTTGCAATCCAAATATTGTATGCCAAGGGAAACAATGATTCTAGTCCTTATTGATAAAAATTTTAATAATCTGTATATGTTAACATTTTAAATGTTACACATTTTAAAGTTAAATTTTCAGTGTTCTAATACATTTACAGTTTACTGAATTGTTGACATACCACTGATTGGAAGCTTATTGCTTATAGAAAATACCCAGCAATTCAGACAAATGAGGAAAGAGACCGTTATAAAGCTGTATTTAATGATCAGTTTTCTGAATATAAAGAGCTGTCTTCTGAAGTTCAGGCAGTTTTGAAGAAGTTTGATGAGTTAGATGCACTTATGAGGAAGCTTCCTCAGCATCCTGGAAACACTCTTGTAAGTATGGATTTAAAATTTATATTTAGTAGTAGATATCGAAAGATAAGATAAGATCAGTAGTCTAATCATGATAATCCCTTCATTTTTGGAAGTCATTACATATTTTATATTTCTTACTAAGTTACATTCCAAGAAGGTCTTGGTTACTGTTACATAACTTTACACTGTTATCTAACAGTGAAATGATTGTAACTAGTAATCACTGTATGCCTGGTCTACTTTCTTGATGTTTGTGATGCATATGCATCTGTCAGAGACAACAGCTTCTAACAGAACTCAGTGGTTTCTAACAGAACTCAGTGGTTATGCAATTCTTAACAAAATTGCAAAGCAAGTGATCTCTTTATGGTGATATTCAAACTTTACCATGAACAAGTTAAATGTTAGACTATGTTGTGATTCAGCGGCAGCCTGTGGTACCGGCAGCTGAGTCTGATGATTCTGAAGAGGAGGAGGAGGGGTTTGGAGAGCCTTTGGTGTCAAAGGGAGGCTCTGATGCACTGCAGGACTCTCAGCCTGGCCCCTCCTGTCATGTTCCTCATCAGACTCAGCTGTGTGAGCACAAGGTATTGGACGTAGATGATTCACAGCTGGATGTAATCAGGGACGTTACGAGGAGGAGGCAATCCAGCAGAGCAGAACAAAGAAAGGCAATGAGGCAACTCGGTGAGAGGAGGAGAAGGCAATGAGAAGCCACGTCTTGGGACTGCTGATAAAAGGGGAAGGTGTGGGAGGTGATGGTTGCTGAAGGCAACAGTTTAAAGATCTGCTAGAGTCCTGGTCTGTTATTCCTGTTTAACTCTTGTTTGAACTTTTGATTTCTTTGTAAATAAATTTGGTTGGGTTTTTTCCAGCCTGTTGACTATAAAAAGGGGTTGTCCCTGACATTCAAACAGGGCCGGTCGTAGGCTGGAACAGAACAGACTAGAACACATGTGGCATTGAGAGTTATTACTGTACTCATCTTCAAGTGCTACCTTGTTTAACAACTTGTCATGAATACGACGGTAATTTTTTAAAAAAATCATTTTCCAACCAGTGTGAGCACTTACAAATAAATCATGCACGCTGGAATAAGAGTAAAGGCCGGTGTGATTGTTATGAAAGAACATTAATTAAACAAGACAGCAGCAACCAATAATCTTCACAGTCTCTAATGACCATTTTACTTCCAATTTAAGGAACAAATTGTAGTCTCTAAACGATGAAAGGTTATATTGCTTTTTCTGGGGATCTATTATTCTTTTTTGTTGGTTATAAAGTTTTTGATTGTTTATAATGTGTACTGCTCATAGTCATTATGGTGTCAGGAGGTAGCAATATTAAAAAGTTGAGAAATAGTTAAACACTAATAGAACAAAACATAGTGCAAAATAGAAAATAAAGTTATATAAAACATAAGTTTTAAAAGTAAATGAAACATGTATTCATATTTTACATTTTTTCTTATTAGGAACATGATAGAATCGCCAATATTCTCCAACAGTATAAAAAGAAAAAGAATGTGAGTATTGTCTTATTTATGTCAATGACTTTGTCCAGAGCAATAATAACACACCAGGGATGCCCTGGACCTATGAGCTTTTAGGATTTACACCAGTTTGCTGATATTAAAAGAGCCATTATTGCAAAGAAATGACAAGTATAAGATTAAAGCTCAGTGTGTGTGTATGTGAGTGTGTACACAGATGCATGGATATATACACCCCACATGCGAATCTTTCTATCAAATGTGCATCCTACATGCTAAGAACAACTTGTTTCTCATCAGGAAGAACAGTTGCTCTCTACATTGTTATTGCAACAGATTAATCTATTCTCAGTCCCTTTGTTTCTTTTTTTAAATAATATTTTATTAGTTTTCTAATTTTACAATTAAACATTTAAAAAGCAATGTGGTGACTAGGTAAACAATAATTCAATAACATAAATTTTTAGCACAAATCTCTAATTACAACCTAAGCTATTTCCTTTCTTTTTCCCTTAATATTTAGTATCTCATATTAGGCTGATATAGTTCTTATTATTATCAACTAAGTAATAACCATCTTTGTTACATTTATCAATAATTTTTAGCTTATACATATCTTAATTGTGTTTGCATTCAACCTTTATATACAATCAATGTCCTGTTATTCTTTCAGCCTTACTCTGGCTTTCTTCCTTTGCCAACTGACCTTCTACGTCAGTACATTTGAATCCTCAAACAGTTCTCCCTCTATTATATGTATTATTTGGAATAAGAAAGACCATTTGGTTACAGGTTGTTTTTGGAAGAACTAGCCCATTTGTATTCATTTAATCACCTCCCTGTTACTCCAATTTCTCACAATTCTCCTGATAGGTTTATCTTCCATTCAATCTGTTCTTCCTTTTCCTCAAATTTCTTATGATTTATGTAAAGTCTTTTCCATTCTAAATGTTGTCACTCCCTTTTCTGATTTTTCCGTTGGCTGGATCTGTTGATCAATTGGGTCCTCTGTCTTAGTATTTAGTTGTTCCACTTCTCCTGTTACTTTCTGCATTGTTAGTTCTTTGGTTGAAGTCAAGATCTGGGTTTCTATATCTAAGCTGGCATCTTGTTCGTTTATGTTGCATCTTATTTTGTTACAAGGTGAAAGAATGGTTTCATGTATTGATTTCAACATAGAAAGGATTTTTTCCTGATCTTCATCCATATTCTCTTGATAATGTGTTAAGTTGAAGACTTTAAAATCAAACATTGAAAATAGTTTTTTGTTTTTTATAACTAGGTATGGGACATCTATTTCATGTGTTGTAGGTAGTCTTTAGAGTGGCAATTGTTTGCCAAGTACGAATTTATAGTCCAAAGTATTCCATCATCTCCTGTAATAACAGATGCTTCTCATGTAAAGAAATAGGAGAGCAATTCCCCACATATAACTCTGAAAATCAGTAAAGGTTTACCATAGTTCAGACAGGCCAGATATGCCGCCCTAAAGTTCCTTCTTTACAACTGAGTTTTTCACAGGTGGTATCTGTCAAGGTCAAAAGAGATTTTTCTAGAGTCTGGGCCTCAAGCCAAGTCTCTTTTAGTCAACAACAAATTTTAATACCATACTTTGCCACAAGATGTCTCTGATGCCGTTTAAAACTTTTTAAGTCGAAGGTTTTTATAATAGTTTTTCAAGGTTGATTTCTTTTTAGATAAAAACCAACATCTCCAGTAAAAATAGGAAAACTTTTAGCCCCCAAATTTCAAAAGTATATGCATCCTATTAGATTAAAGTTGTTCTTATAATTGCTCTGTTTTCTCTGGGTAGTCAGTCGTCGCTGTTCTTAGTGGGTAGGGTAGAAATTCCCTTCCCTCTCTCCTCACAGGGGAAAAAATACTGCATTTTTTGCATGAAAAGATATTTAATGTCTTAAAGAGAAGATCAGATCTCACCCAGTTTCATCTGCGTTGCCTTAAAGGTGGTTGGTAGTAATTTTGACTTTGGCTGTCAGCAGCTTAGTGACGAGCCATATTGCTATGGCTGGTCTTTCCCCTGTCAGTTTGGAGGGCTGCCCCGGGTCAAGCAGAAAGGCTGCTGCCCTCCCGTGATCAAGCGGGGATCCCCTCCTTGCTCTTCGCCCCTACAGGGCAACTTTCAACCCTTTCCAGGGTCCCCCAGCAGGGTGAATTCGGACACGGAAAATGGAGCTCGCCTTCCTGCGTCTGCAGGCGCTGCAATGCCAAACCGGAAGTCTCAGTCCCTTTGCTTCTGATCTTACCTGATCTAATCTGCATGTTATCCTAGTTTGGTGTAAAATCATAACTAGAATGAAATCGTTCCCAAATTAAATTATTGACATCTTCAAAGAAATTTGGAAAAAATGCTTCTCTGTAATTTTGTTGTTCATACTGTACCAGATGGACTCATTGTCCTACTCAATATAAAATGGCTTTTACAAATTCCTGTGTTCAATTTGCACTGAAATTAATGGAATGATTAGTCTTTTATCACTTTTTATCACTAATAAATGAGGGGTATGGAGACAGTATTTCAGCATCAGATATAACTTCTCCAGTTGTCCAGTAATGGCTTGACTGCTCCACCATGCCTGAAGTGTTTTGTATCAAGCCAAATCACAGTATATTTTAAGAATTTTTTATAGTGGCTGTCAGGATTTCATATTTGAGCCAAGGATTGAGCTTTCTTATATATCACATATTCTCCCAATAAGATAGGGATTTAATATGCATAAAATTATATAATAATTTTCATACTTTGTGTATGAAATGAACATCAGAAGGTAAGAAAGAACTATTAAGGATAAATTGCTAAAACAAATTATCCTTCAGAACAAAGTTTTCCTTAGGTTTTATTTTTCTTTCATCTTTTTTTCAGGATATAGAAATATTAATTTCATCAGTTAAATGTATTGCTTACAACATTCCAAATGCAGGTAGTCCTCAACTTACAGCCATTCGCTTAGTGACTGTTCGAAATTACAGTGACACTGGAAAAAAATGACATTTCCTTTTTTTTCACACTTATGACTGTTGTAACATCTCTATGGTCATGTGATCAAAATTGGAATGCTTGGCAACTGGTTCATGTGTAGCATGTCCTGGAGTCATGCAATCACTTTTTGAGAATTTCCAACAGGCAAAGAGATTTGGGAAGCCAGATCCATTTAACAACTATGTTACTAACCTAACAACTGCAGTGATTTACTGAACAATTGTGGCAAGAAAGGGCATAACATGGGGCACAATTCACTTAATAACTGTCTCATTTAGCAACATAACTTTTGGGCTCAATTGTGGTTGTAAGTTGAGAACTATCTATGCAAATAAAAGACATAAGAAAATGAAGTTCATATATTTTATGACTTACCCAGCTAACAAAGTGATAAACGTTTCAAAATTTACCTACTGAATCATTTGTATTTCAGGATCCCACATTTCAGGAAAAGAAAGAACGATGTGAATATCTAAAGAACAAACTTTCTCACATAAAACAAAGAATTCAGGAATATGACAAAATTATGAATTGGAATACTTAGAATGACTTTAATTTTACCAAGATTTTTTTTACCATTTTAAAATATTTATTACCATTATTTTATATTTTTCTTTAAAATTAGTAACAAAAATCTACTATGTATATTGTGAACTAAGGAAAAGTTTTATCTATTGTAAGATGGAAAACTGTCTAACAATATAGTTAAACCATGTGCACTGTTGATGATCCTATTCTAAAATAGCATAAAATTAGTATCTTTTTTGTTTTAAATTCAAAATATTTGTATTTCTGTCATTGAGATATTTTCCTAAATATGAATAAGCTGTAAACAGGTATCACTGCCTTAATTCCATGTTATATGAAATGCAGTCTTTCAGAGATCCGTGTATATTAAAAATTGCTTTATGTGCTAGGGTGCCTCTTAACTATTTATGTATAATGACTTACTTGGAGGGACAGGGAACCAGATTACTACAATCATCTTGTTCGGCAATTTCCTTTGAATAGCCATACATTTTAAAATTAAATAATTTTGTAAGTTTAATATTTGTAAATCTTGACATTCTAAGCAAAATTTGGAGTTGTATTTTTGTGACCTGCATGTATTATGCAACAAATAGCTATATGAGATTCCATCTGACAGGGCTGTGGCATTTGAAAATATCTCAGTTATGCAAAGTACAACCTTTTCGTTGGAAAGATAGTTACCTTCATGATTTTCTCACTGGGTCATTTGGATGTGGAAACAGAAGTCCTGGGATGAATAGCGTCCTTTTAAAATTGATTCTGATGCAGAAAGGGAACTAAATCTGTTCCCTTTTAGGTAACTCTTTAGATAACTGTCATTTTATTTGAGAATCTATGCCAACTTTGTTTCATAGGTAATGAATGAATTTTGAATGTACCATGCAATTTTTCTCAGAAAGTTATTAGCTCTGTATAAGAAAATATCATTAGGAAAGTGTTAAAAGAGAATGTAAATACTATCTAAGGAAAGCAACATTCAACTAAAATATTTTCAGACTGATACTGAATTCTACTTTTCTGCTGAAAGACAGTCTTGTCATGTATATATCACTGAATTGTCAACTAATCTCACCTCTTAAATCCAGATAATAGCTGACTTTTTCTAAACAACAACTTAAAATGTTGATTAGAATGACAGGTGCAGAAAAAATTATTCAGGGCATTAAACAGCACAGTTTTTAAAAATAAAACTCAGAAAATTGAAATCCCACAAATTTATCTTTTTATAAGTGAAGTGGGATGGAGCAGATCTTGTTAGTAAGTTCATATATTTTTCTACATTTCTATATTGTATCCTTTCACATTTTTTACAGAAGAATCTTAGCACATTGTAGTGAATTTCTACTCTAGATGTAACTTCAAAATAATCTTTTGGCATATAATTTTTATTAAAACTGTTAAACAAGAAGGTAAAAACTAACAAACATAGGGTAAGGAGGAAAAAAATAAAGGAAAAAATTCAAGGAAAAAGTTAAAGGAAAATAGAAAAGGAAAAAGATGATTTTCAAATAACGCACTGGAATGCAAGTCATTTTCCTTTGGTTTCTTGATAGTATTAAGTCATAACCTTCTGAAATACTGAACTGTATATTTTCATAAAATAATGAGTAAAACATATACTAGACAATCCATGACTACTTGTGTTGTCCTTTCAGACATATTTACTCCTGTACCCTCACACATCCTCCCTGATCCATGTCATGCCCCCTTCGCACATCTATCTGCAACCTCCCTGACCTGTACAGTGCCTCTCTCCTTTGTGTACCCTCCCCAATGCGTATGACACCTTTTATGCACCCAACTGACACGACATGTCTCATGCCCCCACACCCTTCCTGACCTGCGATGCGTTGCGCGACATCACATGACATTGCGAGTTTGACATGTCTGCTTTAGCACATTGTGTAAACGCAGTTGCTGAATATTTTCACATGAAATCTTATTCTGGTTATGCAGTTGAAAGTGACAGCAGCTCCAATTTAGGTAACGTACTTAAGAATAGTTACAGAATGTTGTTAATGCTTCAGAACAATTGTAAAATATTTCCTGTTTAGTGGATCAGAATGACTTTAGTTAGTATGTAGTGTGATTTGTCACTATCTTCACCTGGCTTTTCGATTTATCAGGCCTGGACTGAAGGGGTTTTAGCTTTTTAAATATTGTTTTAATTGTTGGGCTTAATTAATTTAATTTAATTTAATTTTATATTATCTTTTATATTGTATTTTATGCTGCCCTGTAAACCGCCCTGAGTCCTTCGGGAATAGGGCGGTATAGAAATCTAATTAAATAAATAAATAAATAAATTATTTTCTACTCCATATAAGTAGGTGAATTTAGTCAACACGGCAGGTATGTGTAGTGCGTTGCCAAATACGGGCAATCATAAATGGTAATTGCATTGTGCAAAGGTTTATTATGCATTCAGCTTCTTTTGCAAATGGATTCTACTACAATGCGTTCAAAATTCAAAAGCTGCAAGTGTTCTGAAGTGATTATATTCTAACCATCACCGCTAAATTATTAATCAAACCTCCATACATTTGAGGTTTGTATCCTGAGGCAGCAAGCAGCTTTGTTTTATATTCTGTCATTTGCCAAATGTTAATCTTTGTGTTAGCAACTCATTTAAATGCTTGACATCTGTTTTTTCAAGATAATTGGTTCAGAGAAAGATACTTAGGACAGTATTCCACAGAAAGGCAGCGTAATGTGAAGTAAAAGGAAAAGACTGAAATAGAAGGGCACCACCTGAAACTATAATATCTGGGATGTATCAATCTCTTTAATTCAATATTTTTAATAAGTGAATCACAGAATAGATGGAGCATTTTAGTTGCTAAATATACATTGTATTTGCACAGATATTTCAGTAAAAATATATGATATACATTATAGTTTATTAAAAGTCTCTCAGTGTTGCCCAGGAAGTAACAGTGTTATTTGCAAGTAACCAGAATATTTCATATGAAAATATTCAGTGATTGCATTCACATAATATGCAAAGATATAATATGGTTTATTTTGTATCGAGCTTACCATGCCTGAATTAGTCCAGTCATTATGTATTTATATATTACTACAAATATGGTATAATGTTATTCAGCAATTCTGTAGAAACTCTTCTTTCAAGATATAGTGTCCCAATTTAGTATTGATTAATAACCAGTGGATTTGTTGACTCTTGATTGCCAGGTAGGAAATTAACAAAACAAAAAAGAATAGCAAAATACCTGCATACATTATCCAGTTATATTGCTATAACATTCAGAAGCGTGCTGACGGGAATTCTGGGAGTTGAAGTTCACATAGCTTAAAGTTGCCAAGTTTGAAAAGCACTGTACTAAACCAAACTGGCTCATTTTCTCAGATGTCAATATCCTCCAGAAAATAATCTAATTACTACCAAAGTATTGGATCTTTATCTCATTGGGTAGAAACATTATGTAATTAGACCTAATAATGGTTGTAATATTGTTGTCATTGTTTATCATGGTTGTATGTATGCTGCAGTGTAAGAAGTATCTCTGAAATCCAGAAACGTGCTACCCTGAGCTCAGAGAATAGATCTGCTGCTATGTGGTTCACCTGACTTTGCCATAGATTGTGCCTGCCTTGTGGGCAAAGCAGGCAATTACCGGTAGTACTAATTGGGCTGTGCAAGGCTTTGCGTTCAATGCCAAACTTATTTGCCACTTCTGGGCCAAAAACAACGCTCACTAAATTATATTGAACATGCTACAATACTTAGGTCCATATTATTTGAGAGAACAGAATTTTTGATATGCACTTCTGTGCTTACTGAGAATTGCATTTGTAACAACTGGTGAACAAGCCTTCTCTGTTGCCATCCATGCTGTTTGGAATGGAGAATCTGTGTATTTACTAGTTTTGTCCTCTGCTATAATTCCTAATGATTCCTGGTGGTTTAGGACCTGAAGGACTTAAGATCTTTATTAGCTTTTTTAAAACCTTCAAAACACATATTTTTATACAGACTTTCAGCTGCAAATTTGAACAGTTGATTATTAAGTTCACCTGTGTTAGCTACTTGTTATTTGTCATTTTACCTTTTCCATTGTAAATGGCTGAGACTATTCAACAGTTGGCAGGCAGTATAACAAGTTACATAAGTATAAATAAATAAGATGCTTTGAAGTAAATGGAAGTTTGAATGAAGCATCTTCTCAGAACTTTTAATAGAAGCTACCTTTTTTCCTGGGACCACACAGTTACCCTCATACATTTTGAAGTGCCTTTTTTGGAATATAAAAATGCCATGCAGCCCTTTTCCTACTACAAAGCTAGAACAATGTTAAAAGATTCCAAGGGTATATATTCCAACATTTGAAAAGATCCTTAAAAGAATAATTCTGAATCCATGGCCCAGGCCGATGTTGAATACTGGAAGACACGGGTGTCAAACTCACCGCATCACGTGACATGTCATGATGTATTGTGACTTTTTGCATTGCCAGAGCTGGGTGAGTGTGGCCTCCGCATGATGCAACCGGCTCCATGGGCCAGTAGTTTGATACTCCTGCAAGGAGTCACTGATCTGGCCCCAAAATCATTGATTTAAAATATTTATATAGCTGCCCATCATGTATCATAATATTGGGCAGTTTACAAAGAATAAAAATAACATTTTTGGTTTCCAGCTAATATGTTACTCTAACATGTTAGCAGGAAGAGCCAGGTCTTCAAGCCAAGGCTTTCCAGAAGGTTGGAAAGGTAGAGAGTTGCCAGATTTCAGAGAGAAGGTATTCCAAAGGGCACGGGCTGCTAGTGAGAAGGCACACTGCCTACATTTAAGGGAAGGGACCTGGGTGCACCCATCCTATTGGACTTGGTACAGTGGGCGGATACCTTCTGGGAGAGGGGTTTCACAAACAACCTGCTCCTGTGACACTGAGGGCTTTAAAAGTGATAATCAGAATCTTGAATTACACCTAAAAAAACTAGAAACTTGTACAGCCACTGTGTAATATGGACAAACCATGAGTTGTCCAAAACTGTGTGCATTGCTGCACTCTGGACCAGTTGCAATTTCCACATGGTCTTCAAGGACAGCCCTGTGTAAAACATGTTACAGTAGTTCAGTCAAGAAATAGGCAACTGGTTGAAAGTTTGTGTATCATAGTTGAGTCCAAGGATGGCCTCTAAAGATCTTGGCATTCTTGTCAAAAATATCATCATCATCATCATAATTATTCTCCTTACTTTCTCATGTAATTTGATCTTTTCCAGGATTTGGACTTTTGCAGCTAGTATCAAAGGCAATCACATTCCATGGTGCCCACAAGTAGCTCTTTGTTAGCCTTTGGTTTATTTTATAGTCAGCAAAAGCCTTTTGAATGGCATACATTTTTGAGGGACTACCTCTCTATATTTACATTTACCCTTCCCATCAGGTTTAACAGGAGAGGTCAACAGATTCTGTCTATGAAGAAGTGTCACCTGACAAAACCTAGGAAGACAGCTTTTTTTCCCATGGGATCCACATTTTGGAAAATCAGTTCCTTGGAGCTTAGATTGGTCCTGACCCTATTGGCATTCATGAAGGTGCTGAAAAGACAGCTTTGCTCTTGCTCTGAGGGTCAGTAATGGTAGATAGCTTTTACAATGGCTGTATTGAATGTGATCTATTGATTGGATTTGGGGTGTGTGTGTGTGTGTTTTAATGTGATATTTATTGCATATCTTGTTTGTTTTTATTGTTTTTATTTATTTGTTTTGATTTCAGTGCTATTTTTATTGCTGGGCTCCACCCAGAGTCACTGAATGATGTTGGTTGGCTATACAAATTCAATAAATAAATAAATAAATAAACCCCTGAAAGTACTGAATGATGGCACAACAACCCTGAAATTGTTTACTTTCATTTATATTTAAATTTACACATGATTTCTCTTCAACCATTTATTAAATATTTCTCTTCAGTCACACTAAACAGTCACAGTTTGGTAACATTATTTGGTGTGTCTGTCTAGGGGCCACTTCCAACATTTCTCCAGGCTACTTGATGTGCACCTCTGCTTTACAGCAGCGTTTCTCTTGTTGAGTGGGGACTTTGAGAGTTAAAGTCCGCACATCTTTACACTTTTAAGGTTGAGAAACACACAGTGTACCTCCTATCTTATAACTCTGAGATGGGGGATGTCTCCCTGAAGATGAAAATTATTTTTCAATAAAACCGTTTTTATGTGGAGGGTATATTTGCACACTGTAACTCCAGTGCTAATTACAAAGAAGTAAGGAAGATATGAACCCATCTGAAACTTTCGATCACCCAAAAGGATACATAGCACCATCTTTTCCGAAGCAGCTTTTCCCAGAGCGCTTCTTCTTTCTTTGATTCCGCCTGCCCGGAAGCCAGGCAGGGAAATAAATTGCTTCTCCTTGGAAGGGTTTCCTATCTTAGAGGACTACGGTAAGAGGAAAGCGCTGGACAAGCCTTAGTCTAATTATTTATTCTTCGTGGTGCTAGTCCTTGTGGTTGAAACTGTCAGATGACAGCGAAAGAATCCCTGGAAACAAATCCTCCTTGCGTTAAAGGAACTCTCCCGCCCTGAAGGATTCATCCAACCAACCTACGGGTTGCCCGCGGGCGAGTTTCAGGTGTTTGGGTCACACGGAGACAAAGACACTTCTCATCTCGGCCTCTTGGGTGCCTCCGAGCCCCGCCCCCGAATCGGCCTGGAAAAAAGCGCTCGGCCAATGGAGCCGAGCGGGGCGAAGGCGCTTCTTCCCCTCCCTTTGCTCAGGTAGGTAGGTATTGCGCATGCCCTCTCCTGGCTTGGGTGTGGCGCGCGCGATAGCCTGCCTGGGCTGCCGAAGGAGGCGATGCGCCTCTTAAGAAGTGCGAAAGCTCAACAGGTGGCTGAAGCTCCGTGAAGGCGAGGTAAGGCTGCCTTTCAGCGGAGCTGGTGGGCAGAGCTGGGCAGCGCGAAAGGCGCTCAAAGCAGAGCGCGTAAAGAGGAGCCTGGGAGGAATGATTTCCCTAGTTGTTGTTTTTTTCTTCTCTGAATTGGCTGTGATTTGAGATAAGCGTCCTTGTGCTCGTCGCCGTCGCGCTAACTTTAGGACTTGAAAAGGGCTTCGGTCCCACGGCCTGATCTCTCTGGATCAAACTAGTTGGTTCAGGTTTCTCCTAAAGTTGAGCAATAGTGGCCGGAGGAGTGGGGGAGCCGAAGGGGACGCAGGAAATGGGAGAGGGGGAGGGAATGTGCCTTTTGATTTTCTCTTTTTATTTTGATAAGGATCCCTCGGGGATATTTATGCTAAGTGACAATTAACTTTTAGACATTTGAAGGTTGGGTTTCAGACGAGCTAACTGCATTTTGGCTTAGTTTGATGTATGTGCTAAACCTTAATTATTTCCTTTTCGTCTCGAAAGTATTTCTGGTGTAAACACCTCTTTATTTATCATGACTTATTATGTTTCCACATAACAGTTAGCTAGGTTCTTCAGTTGTAGCAAAAATAGTTGCACTTTGCAGGTGACGGAGATAGTTTCGGAAGTTGGAAATAAACATCTCTGTAGTTATTCTACTGCTTCCTGATATTTATTTTCTTGTAAGAAAAAAAACCCTCCAAAACAGTGTAATATCATGAGAAGTGACAAAAATATCCTACATGTTCCATAGCATTTTATGATTGAGAAGATTATGTGACATAAAAGCCTTGTCAGGAAACATCCAAAATTGTATGTATGCTACCTTATGTTTGTACTAACTATACCTACTGTAGATAAATTTGTTGAGAGCAGTTTAAGTATTTGATAAGCACAGTACATACAAACTGATAGCCACTTTTTAAAGTGCTACTTTTTTCTTCTACTTTAATGCCTATTTTCCTTTAGTATTAATCTGATTTACAAGTGTGTCCAATTTAAATACAGATAGATACTTGGATCTTTCTGCTCTTTGCAAATTAAATCACTTTAAATCACTGAGCTGTGTTTTCCAATATATGGTAGTGAATATCTTTAAGCTTGCTGTTAAAGAACTAAAGACAAATCTTTAAGAAATTTGCTAAAAATGAAGTCTTTAGTATTAGGCTGTGTTACCTATAATAACAATCCCAGCTTCTTGCAATGTTGCCATTCTGTTCATTAATGTAATTCCTTTAATAATCTTATGTTTAGTTTATTCAGATGCCTTTTAAATAAACACACTTATGTATTAATACATTGGTACATTAATGTAATATAGCAATTTATATATTGCTATCATCCTGGCTCTACTTCATAGTTGTAAAACATTACTATCATCCTAGCTCTACTTCATAGTTGTAAAACATTGTGTTTTTTACTATATTTTATTATTAAAAAAAACTGCTTTCAGAGCAAGAAAAATATTTCTCAGTAGCTTTATTTTTCTGTTCTTGAGGTTACCCTTAGTAAATAAGTGCATGCCTTATCAGTAGTGTGATATAAGTTTTTTTCTGATTGTTACTTTTCTTGAAAGAGGTGAAAAAGTATTTCATTAATAAAAGGGGCATAATAAAAGGAGCTCCTTTGTCATTTCCTGTGACCACCTTATTTATAAAATATGTTCAGAATGTGAAACTGTAGTTTTTATTTGGACTAAAATAAAAGCTTTGAGGAAGTGGGATCTATGATGCATATTTCAGTGGGAATCTACATATATTTGAAATAAAGACCAAAGAATGCAGAAGAATTAATCTCCAAATTATACCTCATTTAGTGACCATTACAATGGTGATGAAAAAGTAACCTTGCAATCTGTCCTTGCATTTATGGTACAACCTTTGCGGGTGCTTAAAGCAAAGGAATGCTGATGTAAGATCATAAACACAGTTCAGTTTCACTTAGGACCACTTCACTTAGTGAAGTGCTAAAATAACTGGTCCCAATTGTGGTCACTGAGTGAGGAGTGCCTGCATTTCTGTAAGATCGGATAGTGAATCTAAATAGTTTTCTGTGAATTACAAGGGTAAATTATACAACTAAAAATAGGTAACTGAAAAAATAGATGATTGTGATATAGTGAATTAATAATTTAACTCATGATTCCAGGTATTCTTGGCTAAAAGATGTGTGACCTAAACTTAATCTTGAAAATTGCATTTCACATAGTTATTAGCATTTTGTTTCAATTAAGTTAAAATATTAAATAACTTATTTGAATATTTTTCTTTATAGTAAAAACGTCACAACCCAAGTTCCACTATGTCACCCAGACCTTTTGAAAGTCCTCCACCCTATCGACCAGATGAATTGTAAATATCTATTTCATTTACTATAAATAAGTAAAGTACACTATTAAAATATGGATTATGGCAGTTTTCTCCATTGCTGATATAATTTCTTAATTCTTAATATAATGACAGCTATTAAAACATATGTACAGTGCTTAGAGTGTAATATTGTGACTAAAGCTAAGATACACTATAGCACCTACTCATTTTGTTAAAAACTTTTATAGGTTTCCCAAGTAGCTAAATATTTAACAGCAGGCACACAAATGTTTGGGAGCTTTGAATCTCATAAAATACAAATTTGAGGTGAAAGAGGAGGTAAAGTGTATTTTCCCAGTGACAGGAATATCACAATAACTGACCATAGCTGCATTTATCAAGCTATTTATTTTAATGGAAGAAATATTCATTGCTGATTCAGACTGATGGCTCAATTAAATGAATATGTTAAGGAAATATCTTTTCCATCTTATTTTCTCATTTTCATTAGCAACACTACTTAAGAATAAGCATTTTTTTGGAAGCAGTAAGAAATCTT
This sequence comes from Vipera berus, assembly GCF_964194415.1. Classification (NCBI taxonomy): domain Eukaryota; kingdom Metazoa; phylum Chordata; class Lepidosauria; order Squamata; family Viperidae; genus Vipera; species Vipera berus. The sequence continues at coordinate 35,583,669 of NC_138203.1, read as the reverse complement.
ATGGACTTTCTATATGCACATTTTATTTGATCATGGCAGATTATACATGTGAATATGTAGCATATATAAATATGTTTTTGAGGACTATAACAAAGTAAACTTGACATTTAATGTTATTTGCTAGTGTCTAATAGTTTCTTTAATCTTTGTAGCATACCTTCACACCATTTACCAAGCAACAATACATTTGGTGGTGAATTCCATTCTCAGCTTATGCACTCTCAACCAGCGTATTCTTATTATCCGGAAGATGAAGTGCAACGTTTCTACAAATGGTCCTCCCCACCAGGAATAATCAAGATCATGTCAATTCTCATACTAGTCATGTCTATTGGGGTCTTTGCTTGTGTTGCTTCTACTCTGGCTTGGGATATGGACATGTATGGAGGTCCACTAGGAACTGGTTTGGGCTATGGAGGTTTTGGAACAAACTATGGTGGATACGGTGGCAGCAGTGGTTTTGGAAATTATGGTAGCTATAATAGTGCATATGGCCTTGGAGGAAATTATATTGATCCACGAGCTGCAAAAGGCTTTATACTTGCAATGTCAGCCTTTTGCTTTATTGCTGGATTGATGGTTTTTGTATTTGGTGTTACAAAGACTAAGATGGGCAGGACAAGGAAATATTATCTCTCTGTGATAATAGCAAGCTCTATATTGCTCTTCTTGATGTTCATTGCTACAATTGTATATATACTAGCAGTCAACCCAACTGCACAATCTTCTGGAACAGTGTTCTACAATCAGATCTATATGTTGTGCAGCCAGTTTTACACACCCACAACTACTGGGCTCTACGTGAATCAATACTTATATCACTACTGTGTGGTGGAACCTCAGGAGGTATGTAAATAAATTAGTATCGTACCAAATGCAAAATATTAGTTGTATTTGAAATAAAAAATAGAATTAAATAGCTATATTAAAATTTAGTTTTATGCAGAAATGATTTCACTGGTTTGTGAATGTCAAATGTCATCCTTTTTTGCAGCAGTATGATTTTTTTTGTTCTTAATATAGGGCAGGGGTAGGCAACCTCGGCTCTTTTATGACTCATGGACTTCAACTCAATCACTCAGGAATTCTGGGAGTTGAAGTTCATGAGTCATAAAAGAACCGAGGTTGCCTACCCCTGATATAGGGAAACAAAAAAAAAAATGGAAATCTCTTAGTTCTCATTTCTTCTAAACGGATTTTGACACAATGCTCACTAGATGTTTTGGGAAAAACCTTCGTGCTGTTTAAGCTTGGTTGGTTTTTTTGCAGACATTTTGTGAACCAAACTAGGTGACATCATCAATACTCCAACATTGTTGATGTTTGGGGCTACAATACCTATAGTATCTGCCATTAACTATGGGTTATTGAAATTGTAGTGCAGTTCATTAGGAGAATACCACTTCCATAATAACTACCCTGTTAAGATAAGAAATAATCTACAAAATGTTGAGGTGGAAACTAAATCTTGCTTTATTCTATCATATAAGTGTAGGATTCCAACATAGTGGCTTAATTGCATTTGTATACCATTATTTGCTTTTATCTCTACATTTTCAGTCCAATTGTATGTTTCCCAGTTAAAATTCTACTTCATATATAAAACCTTTTGCTAAATATATTGGCTGCAGTGGTTTGTATTTTATTAGACTAACTTATGCCTTTGCCAAGGGAAATTCTGTAAATGGATAAGAATTTTAGATATATCTGATGCATTTGTGCAAGCTTAATTCTTTGTAAGCAAACCAATACAAGTGGGGAATCCGGAATTTATCTGATCATTACAAGGGTTTTTATAATTTTATTTTTAAAGTTAACTTTATTACATATTTTGAATACTATATACAATACATATGTATTTGCCTGGAAAAATATACCATAGATTAAACATGGAAAACATTAGGTTTTTTCCAAAAGCAGTGTTCCGTCAGACTGAGTTCAGTTAAATCAATATGAGGGACATATTTATTTACTGCATAAATATTATTGTTAAAATAATGCATGTCTGTGTACATGATATGCTTGGCTTTTGCCACTGAAACACATGTAAATAATACTTATTTCTATGTTTAAGAAGCTCCTCCCCAATTTGTTTAATTTTCCATATAAATCAAAATTTCTTAATATAGTGAAAACCGGTTAAATTTAACTTTGAATCTTGCATATTTGGTTACTATGTAATGATTCCATGTTGTTTACTTGTAATTTGAAAAAGACTTTCTACTTAAGAGTATTAAGATTATTTTTGACTGTAAAAGCAGTAATCTAAACATACTAATCTGCTTTTTCCCCCAGGCTATTGCTATTGTATTAGGCTTCCTGATTGCTGCAGCTTTGGCTATAATAATATTTTTCGCAGTAAAGACCCGAAGTAAAATAGGTTACTATGGTAAAATGAGTATACTCTGGGATAATGCAAAAGGGTTTGATGAATCTCCTAATGTAGAAGAATGGGTAAGTTAACTATTTAATATTTATTTTGGCCTGTTGCAGGATTGATGTTTGTTTTATAAATATGTGCCGTGCTGAAATATGCTTTGCAGTAATGTGCAGGTGGTAATGTCACTTAAAATAAGGCAGAAGTATTTTTATCCCTGCTGGAGTTATGTTATATAGACAATTGTGAATAATCATCAATATCGGTGTTTCTTAACCTCAGCAACTTTAAGAAGTGTGAACTTCAAGTGCCAGATGGCTGAGGAATTCTGGGACTTGCTCCAGACTGATCTACATAATTTCTCCAATAAACAGTTGTTGAATTGTTGGAAGGAGGAGGTGTGTAGAGAAATAAGTGAGAGCGAAAAGAGGAGAATGGGTAAATATGTAAACAGCTGCAAAGACTGCTGCAGCAAAACATGGTTGTCTTTAGGATTTGTCTCAGGATCAGCTGTTGCTTTGGAGGAGCTTATGTGCTGGCTGCCTTATTACTGATTTTTGTCCTTTTTATAATGGCTAAATCAAGGCGCTCTGCTTTTCTTCTCTGCCAATTATGCCTTATTGCATCTGTGTTTTTTTCTCTGCTGGAAGGCAGTTGAGAATGTATCTACATCAATAGGTTTCTATGAGAGAAAAATGTATATGAATGAATGAATTTTTATTACAGCCTCTGGCCAATGAGGATAATATATGCAAAGGTAGAGAATGTTATTTTATAGGCAATTCATTTTAATAAGTAGGTATTTAATTTATCATTCATCTTGGCCTTGCCTCTACTGAGAGGAGGAATGTAGGTTTTGGCAGATGTCAACCCATCTATACATCCATCCAGCTGCATGCAAATGTTCAAGAATATTTGGTCAAATTGTCTGTTTCAATGGATTCCTGAGTGAAAAGAAGTTGATTCAGCCCCCATATTACAACAAAGTTAAAACAGCCCGTTTTTTTACTATTTATGTACAGTTTATGAACCCCAGATAAGAAAATAATTAATATGAGAGAACACTATTCACTTCATTGTTTTATTCATGGGAGAAATGCTTCTCATCAAACATTAAAAAGGTAACAGTTATAGAGAGTGCTGTTTATTTGGTTGTTTCATATGGGAATTCACACTTGAATTTTAAAACATACTGAATTGGTGAGTGAGGGTCTTTAGTAATCCGCCTGTAAAGTTCATAAAGGGAAAAGAATTTCCAAGGGGCACAAAATGCCAGGAATGGCCTTCACCCTAACTTCTGTGGTAGCACGGGATGTTGACCACAGGTTAGGGTGAAGGACATTCCTGGCACTTTGTGCTGCAACTGATAAAATGATGGGGTTAGCCTTGAACAATTCAAGTACACCAGTCAAACGGACTACAGCAGTTGAAGCAACATTGTCAGGAAAATGTGCCTGGAGGTTGTGTTCATGATACCCTGGGCAATGGGTTTTATTCCTGCTATCCAAAACTGGTTGTTAGCCTAAATGATGCAAGGTGCCACTGTAGACAAGCTCTTGGGTAAATCCAATTTTACTTCCACCAGCATGTTATTTCCTGTGCCACTGGCAGCCTCACAACCTCCAGACATAAGCGGCTTCCCTCCCTGGACTTAAAAGTTGGCATTACAACTTTTTCATCTAAAAACAAATAGGCATTATAGATTGAATCTTATAGTATTAGAAATAATGAAGTAATTTACTTTCTTAATTGTCCACTAATGGAGAGGAATTAGAAACTAAAAATAGCAGCATAAATCTTGTATTTAAATTGCCTGTTTGTGTTTATAGTATTCATTGCATCCTGGCACCTTATGACTTAACTGCGACATTGCTTTGGCATTGACCTTTATCGAGAAGCTTATTGTAAAGAGACTGATTACTTCATCTAGGGCTTTAAATGAGACAAAGTGAATGTTTCGGTGAGACAGTTTCTGGGCGTCTACTTTATTAGCTAATGAACTTGTTTACTCATGTTTCACCTGATAGAGGAGAGAGTAAAACAGAGCTGCAAATCAGATCCTAGTGAATAACTTGCAGCTGTGGTTTTTGTGTTTATCACAGAACAGTAATTTGTATTTGTGCATAAGTGTAGACTCTTGATTAGTACCTCCCCTCATATTATGATTTTGGTCTTGGTGGTAGTTTTCATTTACCTTTTGTTCTACTTATTTTGCTTTTTGTTTTGCAAAATAAATAGGGAAGAAAACCACATTCTAGTGACTAACTTTTACTTATGGTTTGTTTATGTGTTTGTTATGGACCAACAATCTTTCATGGAAGATCATTGCAAAGGCTATGTAAAAAATATTTTGGAGAAAATCTGTCTGCACAAGAGGCTTGGTGGAGGGTGGGAGGAGAATTACTACTTCTTTGCACTTGTGTTGTCATTTTTTTTCTGTTTCTTAGAGGACTTTGAAATGTACATAACAACTTACTCAGAATTACTCAGTATGTGGAGCCATTTATAGGACATTAATCCATTTCTCTTAGATTATAATTGCTAACCAAAATTGCCTGAGGATTAAGCAGAAGACCACAAGATTGATGTTGTCTTCTTTGTGTCCACTAAATGGCCTTGGTTACAGAGACTACAGTTATTGTAACTGAGCAAAACATTAAATGGCTTCAGCAATGCTGAGTGTGTTGAGCTATAAAACCTGGGGAGGTGAGCTGTCACAGGATTTGCAGTAGAAATGGTCAAACCATATAAAGTGCTTTATGTGCATCTGCACAAAAGTTATTTCTCACAGTTTGGAGTTGACTATGCCCTTACAGCTTTTGAGCACAAAAGCAATTGAGGCAGAGCCATGATTGTCATGTCGATCTGAGTCTGTGAAGCTGCTGGAAGTTGTCCCAAATAGTTCTGAGCCCCTTAATCAGGCTCGGTTTTTTGGATATTGTATTTGCTCTATAGCATTTTCAAAGCAGATCTGAGTATCATTTAAAACAAATAGAACACTCTCTCATTGAGGGGAACACTGTTACTTGCTTTAGTTCAAATAAGAATCAGTAGTTTTCACTTGGAAAGGAAAAAAAAGTTTCTTTGAGAATAAGAGCAAACAGAATATTCTTCTATTCCTTCCTTGCATCAAATAATGGTAATGCCTTAGTTTCTCTAATGCATTTCTTTAGGGCTGAAAAAATACTATATGAAAGTGAGACTGTTACCTTTACTTAGATTTAGTAAGTCCACAGAGATCTAATATTGTGGCCATACTATATGAAGAAGCTATGCAACCTAGGCTCAGAGTTATTTTTTAGATATTGTTCTGTCTGCAGCTATGCCAGAATTAGTGAGTTAATATAATGCTAAATTATACAGGGCCCATTGTGTTCTATGTAAAGCAGGCATGTCCAACTTGTGGCCTATGCGCTGCATGTGGTTCTGGACAGCTAGTGATGTGGCCTCACAAGATCATAATAAAAATATACATTTAAAAAGGAAAGTTTGTTATTTATATACATTAACTGTGTTTTGAAAAACCCAGTGAAAAAACAAGAGACAGCAACACAAAGCAATAATTCTTACTTTATGATTCAGGGGTTTATTTCAGCAATAATTTGGAACACACACATAAACATCCAATGACATAGCAGTTCCAATAAGGACAGCTATAGGCCAGTGGCAAATCAATCAGGTCCAGTCCCAACCTTTTATACCCTTTCTCATCCTAAGACCATAGACAGATGGTCAGCAACCTTACACTTTCAACTGACTTTCTGCTGACCCTTTGCTGAACATAACTTTCCACACACTCGTGTACATTGGAACCCGCATCCATCAGCTACTTTCAGTTCCCTATTTCTTACAGTTCCAGTCCTTATGTTCTAAATATATTTGAAACAAAGAAGCTTAGCAAAATCATATTAAGTAAAGTACAATTGCAAACTGCAAAATTAAACATAGCACAGACTTTGGTTCAGTACTTTTTCCATGAGGCCTGATTTAGTTCACCTGGGCCTAAACCTTGCATAGATGAACAATAGACAATATTTTCGTTTTCCACAACTATATTATATATTTTATGCAGGGCCCGAAACAATTCCTCTCTATTCATTGCGGCCCATAAGGCTGAATATACCTGAAATAAAGTATTAGATTAAACCAGGGAGATCCAGATTCAAATTCAGTCTCAAGCATGTGCTTCTGCACACTGTCAGATCAATGTATCTTACAAAAATGTCATTGTTGAAGTACCATATACACCTTCTTTGAGTTCCCGGGGGGGGGGGGCAGGATTGAAATGTAAAAATAGTAGTCTAGCAATAAATATAGCATGTAGACTTTTTCTAAAACTACTTATTGCTTAAGTAGTCAATAAATAGCATTAGACTACTTTTTCATTGTAAGAAAAAGTCTAGCATTAAACCCAGATATTTTCCTTATCCTATTCTTCTTGTACACCACAGTTAATTAATACTTCATGATTTGTGATTACCTATAGTTGGCGGCAGCATATTTAACAGAAAAATGTCATTTCCATGTGACAGTACATGTAATTAGAAGCTCTAAGTGGGTGTCTGTACAATGTTTCCCAGACTGCTTTACCATCACTTGGTTTATACTATATATGAATAGGCCTTATGTTATGTGGGAACAATAGGAAACATCCACAATTGTTGATTCAGTGTTCCATAAACACCTCCCAAACAATTTAGCTAGAATTCTTTCATATATGACATATAAACTCAGCATAAACTTGCATCTGAGCATATAGAAAGATCTACCAAGAATAGTTATATAATACTGTGATTACATTCAGACTTCATATTTTAAAATCTAGTGTTAAAATGTAATCTACCACATTCTTTCTTTACATATTTATTCTTCCTTTACTCTTTTAAATATATTGTATACCATTATTATGGCTACTAATGGGGGGAAAGACTTTTTCATAATTTGGAGTTTGGGCTATTTGCTTATAGTAGCAGTACTCCCACCACAATGATTAAGAACAAAAACCAATAAAAGCTATTCTGATTTTATTCAGTGCATTACTGCTGGGAAGACTTGCATTCCCAGAGAATTCTTTGCAATAAAGAAGTTTTCCCCAGCACAGTATAGTTTAGTTTTCCTTTGAGTAATTTCATTTTCACAGAGCAGAAAAGGTAAATCTACTCTATGTAGTGTGGGTTTTCTTCCACCCCAGTTGGATCCACTTACCTTGTTAATGTATTGTTTTAACCATAGTTTATTGAAACATTGTGAGTTGCTTCACACTTAATGTAACCCATAAACTACAATTTGCAGATCACATAGCTCATTTTATACATCACACTAAGCCAGACTCAAACTAAGCCTGGTATGCTTTAGCATAATCCAAGATCTCACTAGAGTTGGCTGTTTCTATTGCTGTGCCTTGGAAAAATGTGGTGCTATCCTGTGTATGTGAAATTTGTAAGGTATTAGCAATTCCTTTTCAGGTTTATAGGCTTTAAATTTGAGATGTTAATGTCATGAAACAAATGAGAAAAGAATGTTGAGCACTTAAAAATACCTTCCCCTTTTTCTTTGAATTTTTTTTTCTATAAAGCTTCATAAAAAGCTTGAAAAACCAGTTACACTATCTTTTTTGTTTTCTCTTTCTGTTGGAGGAAATCCTAAAGTGAACCCAGACTGATAACAATTTGAAAGTTAAGTCTATATAACACTGAATATTAGCTGCAGTTTGGAAATATGCTTTTGTGGTAAATGGTTATGCTTATAACGTATACTAGCTTACAAAACATAGTAGGTAATAGCCATGTTCTTAGTGGTCTCTTAGGTCCATGTACACATTAAGCAGCTATTGAATAATCTTAGCCTAAGTATTGTTATCAGCAACAAATATTTTGCCCTGTTTATAATGTGAGAACACAGTTGAAACAACAGTTGTTGTGATTCTTCGCCAGCCAGTGGATCTGGCAGCTGAGTCTGAGGAATCAGATGAGGAGGAGGGGCCTGGAATGACATCAGAGTCAGAGGAAGGCTCTGAGCGGCTCCAAGTCTTACAGTCAGATGAAGAGCCTGGCCCCTCTACTCGTGCTCAGGCTGAGACACAGCTATGCTGGGACCCTGAGTTGGACAGTGATGAAGCACAGTTGGGACAAATCCAGGATGCATGAAAGCGCAGGCAAGAGAAGACAGTAGGACAGAGGAATGCAATGGGGTGGCTCCAAAGGCAAAGGAGAAGGCATTAGGAAGCCACACCTTGGCGGAATTATAAAAGGGAAGGTGTGGGAGGTGCTGGTTGGTGAAGGCAACCGTTTGTGTTGAGGATCAAATTTCTGTGGACTGTGTTTGTTTGCCTTGGACATTGACTCAGGTCTGTGACAATAAAAGGGGTTGGTTTTTTTCTTGCGGTTCATGCCTGTTTCTTGGAAGAGGGGTTTCTCCTTGTGAGCATAACAAGGACTCACGTAGGCTGGGACAGAACAACAGGTACCTACCTTAGGAGATCCTTATTCTTCTGAAGAAACTGTAGAAAGATATTGTAAGTGTCAGTACAGTAGTTACAACCACAATTGAGGCCAAAGTTTACAGTGCTAAGCGAGACAGTTGTTAAGTGAATTTTGTCCCATTTTACTTTCTTGCCATAATTGCTAAGTGAATCGCTGCAGTTAAATTAGTAACAGGGTTGTTAAATGAATCAGGCCTCTCCACCAGCTTTGCTTGTCAGAAGATCAGAAAAGGTGATCACATGACCCAGGGACACAGCAATACATGCCAGTTTGCAAGCATCTGGATTTTGATCATGTGACCATGGGGATACTGCAATGCTTGTAAGTATGAAAAACGGTCATAAGTCACCTTTTTCAGTACCATTGTAACTCCAAATAATTAATGAATGGTTGCAAATTAAGGACTACCTGTATCAATAAACCATAGTCAAAAGAGTGTAAATCATTCTTAATAATGAATGCAATGAATACCAGCATCTAATTTTCCATTAAGTTGAACTACACATTATATCTCTTTTCTATACATTAAATTCTGTACATTAGAAAAACAAATTTGTGGAGTGGTGTATATCAAAAATTAAATTATAGTCCAGGAGTTATTTCTGATTACACTATAATGAAATTCAGATTTACTTTTAATACACAAAATTATTCTGAAGATCAAAGATACCTCCACAGCTTATTACCATTTTTCCAAGGAAGGAATCATTTCTAGTATGAAGCTCATAACAGCCTTACAGCAGCTAAGAATACAAATCTACCTCAGTATACAGTGGTGCTTAAAAGTTTGTGAACTCTTTTGAAATTTTAATATTTTTGCAAAAAGATGATCTAAGATGTGATCTATCCTCCACACAAGTACTAAAACTACATAAAGAGATCCCAAGTAAGCAAATGGGTCAAAATCATTTTACTTATTCATTGATTTTAAAGGAAAATGATCCAAAGCCACATCCTGTGATTGTGTGTGGCAACAGCAGATGAACTTTTGCTTTCAGTACTGGTTTGCCCAATCCCCCCCACTACCCCCAGGCAGCAATAAGTGCAACTAAATGTTTCTGATAACTTGATCAGCCTTGCACATCAGCTTGGAGGAATTTTAGCCTTTGCAGAACAGCTTCAACTCAAGGTTCTTGGTAGCTTTCCTCAGGAACTGCCTGCCTTTGGTCTATCCACAACATTTCTATAGGTTTAAGGTAAGGACATTGTAATGGCCATTCCAAAACATTAACTTTCTTTTGCCTGAACCATTCTTTGGCCATGCAACTTAAGTATTTTGGGTTGTTGTCTTGTTGCATGGCACACTTTCTCTTGAGCTTCAGTTCATGGATAGATACCCTGACATTTTTTTTAATAGAATTTACCGGTATAATGTTTTTGACTCATTTGTTTAATTGGGTTCTCTTTATCTAGATTTTAAGATGAGTGTGGAGAATAGATTGTGTTTCAGGCCATATTTATGCAGGAATATTGAACATTCAAAAAGATTCACAAACCTTTAAGCACCACTGTACCTTGAAGGAATAAGCAAGATGTGGTGGCGTAGTTGTTAGAATGCAGCACTGCAAGCTATTTCTGCTGACTGCCAGCAGTTCAGCAGTTCGATTTTCACAGGCTCAACGTTGACTCAGCCTTCCATCCTTCCAAGGTCAGTAAAACGAGGATCCAGATTGCTGGGGGCAATATGCTGACTCTGCAAACTATATATAGAGAGCTGTAAAGCAGAGGTCCTCAACCATTTGGGTACCAGGGACCTGTTCCATGGAGAGAGGTTTTTCTGTGGACCAGAAGGTGTGTGATTTTCTGTGCTGCCTGTATCCCACGGATGGGGCTTTGCTTGTTTGTGCGGACCGGTTGCTGGCATGCCGCGGTCTGGTACTGGTCCACGGACCGAGGGTTGGTAAAGCACTGTGAAGCGGTATATAAATCTAAGTGCTATTGCTAATATATGGATCGCTGTCTTTAGCAGATATTGTTTTAGCCACATGGTCTTCTTAGCATGAAGTTATATCACATTATATGGGACGTGGTGGCTCAGTGGGTTAGGACGCTGAGCTTGTTGATCAGAAGGTCGACAGTTTGGCGGGTCGAATCCCGAGTGCCACGTAACAGAGTGAGCTCCTGTTACTCATCCCAGCTTCTGCCTAGCAGTTTGAAAGCGCGTAAAAATGCAAGTAGAAAAATAGGGACCACTATGGTAGGAAGGTAACAGCGTTCCGTGCACCTTTGGCATCTAGTCATGCTGGCCACATGACCACAGAGATGTCCTCGGACAAACGCTGGCTCTTTGGCTTTGAAACGGAGATGAGCACCGGCCCCTAGAGTCAGAAACAACTAGCACGCATGTGCAGGGGAACCTTTACCTTTACCTTTATATCACATTACTTACGTGACCATATTTATTTCTGTGACATCTTGCCTTGCAGTTAGCATTGTTAATAATTTTTGTTACCAAGCTAATACTTTAGGCTGAACATTCCTGAATATATAAATGTGTGTCTTTCACATTTGCCTGGAAATTCTTTTGGAGTATGACTCATTTATCTGTCAGTTTGTCCAATTCCCATAAATACTGGAGCCATATCTATAGGTGGACCCTTAAGTGAAAAGAAAAAGTCCTTAAATTCTATTTTGAACAGTGAGTTAAAACAGGTGCAGAATTGGCTCTTCTCTGTTGAATGCATTTCAACAGGGTGCATTTCCTGCTGGTTCTCTTTTTGTTGAAAAACATGGCTGTTGTCAATACCTTTTTTTCTCTTCAGTTGGCTGATTGACATGTATGTTAAGCTTTTAATTAGGATATGTATCCTGGAGGACCGGGTTTTTGTTGGATTGCTGCTTTCTTATCCTAGAATGGTAATTGTTTATACTGGTTTAACTGAGATGTTGCTGCTTCACATGCTGTAATGTGGTAAAGAATGAGACTAAATCTGTTTTTGCTCCTTTTTATCTGATAGGAAGAAAAATTTCTAGTAAAACTTCTGTTCTTAGTGTGAGCAGCTGCATACAAGGGTTACTACTGAAAGATTGGGATTCAGTGACACACTCAAATGTTGCTAAAGTAAAACTCACACAATTGGTCATGCTGTTTAGGGTGGCTCGGCACTATGATTCATGAATGTCTGGAGAGCAGATTTCCTACCTTTGCACAATTATAGGAGCTATTGTGTATCAGTATGAGGTACTTACACATGACTACCGTATATACTTGAGTATAAGCCGACTCGAGTATAAGCCGAGACCCCCAATTTCACCCCCAAAAACTGGAAAAAGTTATTGACTCGAGTATAAGCCGATCCGCCGTTCTGCAAGCCTCTGCCGCCAGCAGAGGCTCGATCCGCCATTTTGCAAGCCTGAATACACAGGAATACCCTGTGTGGCCGCGGCTCGTTGGCAGGTCTCCGTTCCTCCTGCCGACCTTTGGGGAGGTTTGGGCGCCTCCCCAAACCTCCCCAAACGTCGGCAGGTCTCCGTTCCTCCTGCCGACCTTTGGGGAGGTTTGGGCGCCTCCCCAAACCTCCCCAAACCTCGGCAGGTCTCCGTTCCTCCTGCCGACCTTTGGGGAGGTTTGGGCGCCTCCCCAAACCTCGGCAGGTCTCCGTTCCTCCTGCCGACCTTTGGGGAGGTTTGGGCGCCTCCCCAAACCTCCCCAAACCTCGGCAGGTCTCCGTTCCTCCTGCCGACCTTTGGGGAGGTTTGGGCGCCTCCCCAAACCTCGGCAGGTCTCCGTTCCTCCTGCCGACCTTTGGGGAGGTTTGGGCGCCTCCCCAAACCTCTGCAGGTCTCCGTTCCTCCGCGCAGACCTGCCGACCTTTGGGGAGGTTTGGGCGCCTCCCCAAACCTCGGCAGGTCTCCGTTCCTCCTGCCGACCTTTGGGGAGGTTTGGGCGCCTCCCCAAACCTCCCCAAACCTCGGCAGGTCTCCGTTCCTCCTGCCGACCTTTGGGGAGGTTTGGGTGCCTCCCCAAACCTCGGCAGGTCTCCGTTCCTCCTGCCGACCTTTGGGGAGGTTTGGGCGCCTCCCCAAACCTCTGCAGGTCTCCGTTCCTCCGCGCAGACCTGCCGACCTTTGGGGAGGTTTGGGCGCCTCCCCAAACCTCGGCAGGTCTCCGTTCCTCCTGCCGACCTTTGGGGAGGTTTGGGCGCCTCCCCAAACCTCCCCAAACCTCGGCAGGTCTCCGTTCCTCCTGCCGACCTTTGGGGAGGTTTGGGCGCCTCCCCAAACCTCGGCAGGTCTCCGTTCCTCCTGCCGACCTTTGGGGAGGTTTGGGCGCCTCCCCAAACCTCGGCAGGTCTCCGTTCCTCCTGCCGACCTTTGGGGAGGTTTGGGCGCCTCCTCAAACCTCCCCAAACCTCGGCAGGTCTCCGTTCCTCCTGCCGACCTTTGGGGAGGTTTGGGCGCCTCCCCAAACCTCCCCAAACCTCGGCAGGTCTCCGTTCCTCCTGCCGACCTTTGGGGAGGTTTGGGCGCCTCCCCAAACCTCGGCAGGTCTCCGTTCCTCCGCGCAGACCTGCCGACCTTTGGGGAGGTTTGGGCGCCTCCCCAAACGTCCCCAAACCTCGGCAGGTCTCCGTTCCTGTTTGGGGAGGTTTGGGCGCCTCCCCAAACCTCGGCAGGTCTCCGTTCCTCCGCGCAGACCTGCCGACGTTTGGGGAGGTTTGGGCGCCTCCCCAAACCTCCCCAAACCTCGGCAGGTCTCCGTTCCTGTTTGGGGAGGTTTGGGCGCCTCCCCAAACCTCCCCAAACCTCGGCAGGTCTCCGTTCCTCCGCGCAGACCTGCCGACCTTTGGGGAGGTTTGGGCGCCTCCCCAAACGTCCCCAAACCTCGGCAGGTCTCCGTTCCTGTTTGGGGAGGTTTGGGCGCCTCCCCAAACCTCCCCAAACCTCGGCAGGTCTCCGTTCCTCCGCGCAGACCTGCCGACCTTTGGGGAGGTTTGGGCGCCTCCCCAAACGTCCCCAAACCTCGGCAGGTCTCCGTTCCTGTTTGGGGAGGTTTGGGCGCCTCCCCAAACCTCCCCAAACCTCGGCAGGTCTCCGTTCCTCCGCGCAGACCTGCCGACCTTTGGGGAGGTTTGGGCGCCTCCCCAAACGTCCCCAAACCTCGGCAGGTCTCCGTTCCTGTTTGGGGAGGTTTGGGCGCCTCCCCAAACCTCGGCAGGTCTCCGTTCCTCCGCGCAGACCTGCCGACGTTTGGGGAGGTTTGGGCGCCTCCCCAAACGTCCCCAAACCTCGGCAGGTCTCCGTTCCTGTTTGGGGAGGTTTGGGCGCCTCCCCAAACCTCCCCAAACCTCGGCAGGTCTCCGTTCCTCCGCGCAGACCTGCCGACGTTTGGGGAGGTTTGGGGAGGCGCCCAAACCTCCCCAAAGGTCGGCAGGAAGAACGGAGACCTGCCGAGGTTTGGGGAGGTTTGGGGAGGCGCCCAAACCTCCCCAAACGTCGGCAGGTCTGCGCGGAGGAACGGAGACCATGCCGAGGTTTGGGGAGGTTTGGGGAGGCGCCCAAACCTCCCCAAACAGGAACGGAGACCTGCCGAGGTTTGGGGACGTTTGGGGAGGCGCCCAAACCTCCCCAAAGGTCGGCAGGTCTGCGCGGAGGAACGGAGACCTGCCGAGGTTTGGGGAGGTTTGGGGAGGCGCCCAAACCTCCCCAAACAGGAACGGAGACCTGCCGAGGTTTGGGGACGTTTGGGGAGGCGCCCAAACCTCCCCAAAGGTCGGCAGGTCTGCGCGGAGGAACGGAGACCTGCCGAGGTTTGGGGAGGCGCCCAAACCTCCCCAAACAGGAACGGAGACCTGCCGAGGTTTGGGGAGGTTTGGGGAGGCGCCCAAACCTCCCCAAAGGTCGGCAGGTCTGCGCGGAGGAACGGAGACCTGCCGAGGTTTGGGGAGGTTTGGGGAGGCGCCCAAACCTCCCCAAACAGGAACGGAGACCTGCCGAGGTTTGGGGACGTTTGGGGAGGCGCCCAAACCTCCCCAAAGGTCGGCAGGTCTGCGCGGAGGAACGGAGACCTGCCGAGGTTTGGGGAGGCGCCCAAACCTCCCCAAAGGTCGGCAGGAGGAACGGAGACCTGCCGAGGTTTGGGGAGGTTTGGGGAGGCGCCCAAACCTCCCCAAAGGTCGGCAGGAGGAACGGAGACCTGCCGAGGTTTGGGGAGGTTTGGGGAGGCGCCCAAACCTCCCCAAAGGTCGGCAGGAGGAACGGAGACCTGCCGAGGTTTGGGGAGGCGCCCAAACCTCCCCAAAGGTCGGCAGGAGGAACGGAGACCTGGGGAGGTTTGGGGAGGCGCCCAAACCTCCCCAAAGGTCGGCAGGTCTGCGCGGAGGAACGGAGACCTGCCGAGGTTTGGGGAGGTTTGGGGAGGCGCCCAAACCTCCCCAAACAGGAACGGAGACCTGCCGAGGTTTGGGGACGTTTGGGGAGGCGCCCAAACCTCCCCAAAGGTCGGCAGGTCTGCGCGGAGGAACGGAGACCTGCCGAGGTTTGGGGAGGCGCCCAAACCTCCCCAAACAGGAACGGAGACCTGCCGAGGTTTGGGGAGGTTTGGGGAGGCGCCCAAACCTCCCCAAAGGTCGGCAGGTCTGCGCGGAGGAACGGAGACCTGCCGAGGTTTGGGGAGGTTTGGGGAGGCGCCCAAACCTCCCCAAACAGGAACGGAGACCTGCCGAGGTTTGGGGACGTTTGGGGAGGCGCCCAAACCTCCCCAAAGGTCGGCAGGTCTGCGCGGAGGAAGGGAGACCTGCCGAGGTTTGGGGAGGCGCCCAAACCTCCCCAAAGGTCGGCAGGAGGAACGGAGACCTGCCGAGGTTTGGGGAGGTTTGGGGAGGCGCCCAAACCTCCCCAAAGGTCGGCAGGAGGAACGGAGACCTGCCGAGGTTTGGGGAGGTTTGGGGAGGCGCCCAAACCTCCCCAAAGGTCGGCAGGAGGAACGGAGACCTGCCGAGGTTTGGGGAGGCGCCCAAACCTCCCCAAAGGTCGGCAGGAGGAACGGAGACCTGGGGAGGTTTGGGGAGGCGCCCAAACCTCCCCAAAGGTCGGCAGGAGGAACGGAGACCTGCCGAGGTTTGGGGAGGTTTGGGGAGGCGCCCAAACCTCCCCAAACGTCGGCAGGTCTGCGCGGAGGAACGGAGACCTGCCGAGGTTTGGGGAGGCGCCCAAACCTCCCCAAACGTCGGCAAGTCTCCGTTCCTCCGCGCCCTGCCTGCCTGCTTCTTTCCGCTGCGGAAAGAAGCAGGCAGGCAAGGCGCGGAGTTTGGGGAGGTGCGCGCGCACCTCCCCAAACCTCCCCAAACTTCGGCAGGTCTCGGACGGCGGTGGCTTGGGAGAGGTGCGGGCGATCCCGGAAGCACCAAAGCCTCGGCCGCGCACAAGTCCTCGGTAAGTTTTTTTGTTGACTGGAGTATAAGCCGAAGTGGAATTTTTCAGCCCAAAAAGTGGGCTGAAAAATTCGGCTTATACTCAAGTATATACGGTAATTTACAGAGCGCATTAGTTACCCAATCTCTGGGTTCATACAAAGCTTTGAACCAGAAACAAATCACACAAACACTTGGATAAAATAAGGCTGGCTGGTCTTTTAATGTAGCATACAGCCCTTGGCATTTTCCAGGCTTACAGATAGTCTTTGGCTTACAATCATTTGTTTAACACCAGTTTAAAGTTACAGCAGCCTCAGAAAAAGTAATTTACAATGGCTTTTTAAAAAATTTGCACTTACAACTATTGCATCACCTTCGCAGTTGCATGATCACAATTTGGGCACTTGATAATCAACTTGTATATATGACAGGTTCAGTGTCTAGTCAAATGATCATGATTTATGACCCTTTGGGGGGAAGCTGGGGTCACTTAATGTTTGCCAAAAAAAATTATTGTAAAATCGAATCTGACTCAATTTAAGTGTCCAACAACTTACAACAGAAATTATGGTCACAATTGTGGTCTTAGGTCAAGAATTACGACATGGTTTTTTTTAACTGAAGCACATATGAAAATTCCTAAAATGACACCAGTAAATGCTGTTTCTCCTAGCCCCTGGGCCACAAACCACTACTGGGCTGTGCAAGTGGCAGGCAAGCACTCCTGCTTGCAGCTCCACTTGCACGAGCAGAGGGTCCTTGTGCTCCTACGTGCCCAACACTCACACCGAACTATCAGCCTTCCTCATTGGACTGCCAAGTTGTAAGGTTTGGGGACCGCTGGCCTAGAAGAAATGGTCATTATGAATGAAGGGGAAAACAATTTGTCACATCATCTCCTCAGATGGAAAGTAGAAGTAGACAAGGAGGTTATAGAGATGGCAGTCCAGTGTTCTCCTGTGGCAGTATTCAGAGCTATGCTATTTCTCATCCTAGAGATAGTAGGTATAGCCATTATGACTGAAGCCATTGTTAATCTTATTCCCCATGAATGTTGAAAGTCCATTGGTGGCCAATTCCATCTAGAGTCACATAAAACTGAAAATGGGTGACTATATTAAACAAACAAACAAACAATCTTGCATTTATTTCTTCTGCTAAATTAAAGTTTATTCCTGTTTATTCCGGTTGTATTGAAGAAAGCTTAGTGAAAAATGTTGGCAATGGAATCACTCCATAATTATATTTGGAGCGCAGTGGCCTGTCACTGGAACCCCATATCTTTGTTAGTGGTGTGTTTCTACTGCAGAAGCTAATACCTTCTCTCTTGTTTCCTGACAGTGTTATGTAATATTTAAACATACGAAGTCTAACCAATTAGAACCTGAAGTACTAGATTAATTGTATCCTTCTCAATGTTATGTCATGTATGTTCTTCCAGGTTAAGAATGTAAGTGCAGGGCCAGAGGCAGCTGCCTCAGGGACTGACTATCCAGATCGAATTGCCAGTTCTATGGGATACTCAATTTCTGATGCTCCCGTGCATCAGATTCGCAACGACAACTACACAACTAGTCCGTGAGTAATCATTCCTATATTTCTGCTTCATTGAATGAATGCAATGTATTTGAAAGTCAGGCAAAAACATGGGTGCAAGCCATATGAGAATTTGCTCCTTCCTAGAGCAATTTTGTAGACCATGAATTCTCATTATATTGCTGTTGGTGAAACTTTTAAAATCTGTGTTATTCATTCTAGCTTTCGGTCCTTTCAGAGATTTGTTTCTGCTACTAATTGATTTACAGTGTATCAAATTTACTTTCGCTCTTTTTTCTAATGGGGTTCTTATTCTTTATAACAGCAGCATTACAACAGTTTGTTTATTCATAGTTCAAAATTATAATGGTCGTGAAAAAAGTGAGTTATGATTGTTTTTCACATTTACAACCATTGCAGCATCCCCAGGATCACCTGATCAAAGTTCAGATGCTGGGCAACTGACTCCTATTTATGATGGTGGAGGGTCCCGGGGTCATATGACCAAGTTTTGCGACCTTTTGAAAGCAATGGGGAAGCCAGATTAACTCAGTAACCTTGTTACTAACTTAACAACTGCAGTAATTCACTTAACGGTGGCAAGAAAGGTCATAAAATGGGGCAAAATTCACTCAATACATGTCTTGCATAATGACAGAAATTCTGGACTCAGTTGTGGTTATAAGTCAAGGACATTAAATATGAATATGCTTGCACATGATCAACCCAAATACTTTAACAATTTTAATAACTGGCACTGATAAATATCATAAATACGAGGTATTAATTGGGCCTAATTAATTCTACAGGGACGCAGTGGCTCAGTGGGTTAGGATGCTGAGCTTGTTGATCAGAAGGTCGGCAGTTTGGCGGGTCGAATCCCGAGTGCTGCGTAACAGAGTGAGCACCTGTTACTTGTCCCAGCTTCTGCCAACCTAGCAGTTTGAAAGCACGTAAAAATGCAAGTAGAAAAATAGGGACCACTACGGTGGGAAGGTAACAACGTTCTGTGCGCCTTTGGCATCTAGACATGCCGGCCACATGACCACGGAGACGTCCTTGGACAAGCGCTGGCTCTTCGGCTTTGAAACGGAGATGAGCACCGGCCCCTAGAGTTGGAAATGACTAGCACGCATGTGCGGGGGAAACTTTACCTTTTTAATTAATTCTAGAATGAGAGGCTTCCAAGGTTTGCCAGACTGTAGTTAAACTGGGAGGTTGAAATCCAACCCAAAGAAGGCAAACTATTTTGTAATGTTTTCTAAGGAGAATACATGGGCACCCCCACACTCACCAAGAATCAAGCTTGCCCTGAAGACTCATCTTTTTTTTGTCTAAAACAAGCAATTGTGCTTAATTTATTAACTATCGTATTTAAAATTAAATCCATAAATTGAGTTATACATGGTACTTTGCAAGCATATTCAATACACTGAAAAGTTATAGGTTATGTAGATCTAATGACCAAAATTTAAAAAAAGTTCTAAATAGGGGATGGGAAACTGCAGTTTGTTCAAATGTAGTTTTGTATTAATGAAATGACTGTCTTATATGTATGTTCCAGTTCTAATCTTTATTTGTATAAGATAGCCTTTGTTTGGATAAGAATAAGTCAGTTTGTCTTTTGATAACGTAGTATATAAATATACAATTATGGTGAACCCTGTGCTCTCTGAGACTGCCAGGGCTTGGTAAGAAAGTAGAGCTGAGACAGACAGCCTGTGATCCAGGATCACATAACTGCATTTAGAAGTCTTGGGTGCAGCCACCAGAATCCTCCCAGAGTTTGTCACAGTGGTAAATGATTAAATTTAACTTTTTTCCCCTGGCTTTAATTTTTGCTTAAGTTGCTTTCTGGAAAATCCCCCCCCTGTCTTTTCACCTGAAATAAGTTATGTCGTCATGATATTGTCTTAGTTTCTTGACTGTATTTTCTACTACAACATTGTCTTTGTGTTGCAGTTTAGATTGGTAATATGTTTAAAGGACGCTATGATGAAATCTACAGTAAGCAGAAGGCATGAAGCCAATATTTCTGGGTCTTAAGGCAATTGATCTACTTTGGCTTCCTGATTGGCAGCAATACTCAGTTTTCTCTCATTTGTCTACTTAATGGAAAGAAGATTATCTGTGAATTGAGAATGTCATCCTGATTTGTTGTTTGGGACTACATGCCTGCCAGATTTGAGTCATTCTTTAATCCTTAACAAGATACTCTGTTTTACAGTATTTTTTTCCTGTCCAGTTATATCATCCCATCGTTTCCGCACAATTTTGTCCCCTCCCTTTTCATTGCTTTCCTTCCAAATACAGCACCCTGTTGCCTCCTACCTCCACCCTGTTTTTCACCACCTTTATACTATTTCTGCTGAAAAGAGGAGAGAAATATGTGCCTCTCAGAGATTGTGTGTTTGTGTATTTCTGCAGAGGAGGCTGCTTTGTAGGTGAGAGAGGCAGAGGTTCTTTGGTGCTGAGGACAACTGGTTTTCTAAATGAGATAATTTGAATCACCCATAGTTAATACAAGCTAACCCTTGAGTTAACAGCCTTGTTTAATGGACTCTGGATGCTATGAATAAAATCTGTAATTTCCTTCAAATGTGTAGAATCCTGTTTGCCATTTTATGCATGCATAAAGACATATTTCCTATTGTTTGCATATATAACTGCCTGAGATATACATACTTAAAATGAATAAAATATGTATGCATAAAATAATCTTCCCATGCTTAAAACATTCACATTTACAATATCATATGGATTTAACGGTCATTCTTTTCATGGATACTACTTAGTATGTTAAATCCAGGATTTAGTTGTAATTCAATTTATGCTCCTCCCCACCCCCACCCCCCAAATTCTGGCTCTTCTTTTTTTAGACAGACTTTTGACAAGTATGCATTGTGTAAGTACAAGTGTTTTACATGCATATATTTATTACAGAAAGAGAGCCCAGAATTGGTTTTAGTGGGACTTGGCAATTTATAGTAATTTATAGTAATTTATAGTAAAGGGGAGCCAAACAGGATTTTTGTCTAGATATTTTTTCTTTTTGCTGTTTACTCTTCCATTGGAGATGGGGGTGAATTTGTAATTCTTTGGGATAAATATGATAATGTTAGAAAGATTCTTTTAGTTCATTTTCTCCCATGTTTTTAACTAAGTGGTAGTTTTGCAAGAGCATTATATGAGAAACATCAGTAATTTAGATTATTGGAGAGATGCAGAACATAGTCATTTTACATTTCAAAGAGATATATTGCGATATTTCCTTTTGTTTACAAGCCTGGCTTGCTTTTTCTTACATCCATTATTGCTTTCCCAACAATGTCTGCTGTACTGTTAAGAGGCATCTATATGAGTTTGCCTTCTCATACAGAAGTATTTTGAGAGTACCGTGGAGCTATTTAGTAAACAGAAAGCCCTGCTGCTTACCCTACCAGTTTTTAGAGTGCCCTTCAACACACTACAAACTTCAGATATGCTCAGTGATCTTGAAAATTCCTGGTTTGTTGCACCATTTTCATCAAGGGTGTGCAATTTAGATGTAATATTTATATCTTTGATATAGTTGGCAGGTTTTGTCATGTGCTACACTGTACTTTGTATAGCCAACGTCCATTTTGAGAGGAGTTTAAGGGATGAAATAGGTAACCAGAGAATTTGAAAGTTTTAAAGCACCCAATTTGCTTTTTTCAAACTCACCAAGATGCTCCAAATTTTGATGCACATGGAGGGGGGGCATGGTCACATTCTTGGGGTTACAGAAAGGATGTAGCTGCTAGACCATACTTTTTGCCACTCTGATCTACATAATACAGGGGAAAGTTGAGATTTGCTTTTCAGATGGCAGGTTGTCCAAAACACTTGCACGGGGCTACTTGAATAGTAGAAAATAAACAATACTTCCCTTTCCTTAGCTTTTACAGTGTGAAGCTAGATAAAGAAGCATTGTTCTTGTTTTGCTAGAGAAGAGAAAAAGATCAGAGTCTAACTAACCTGGATTTACAATAAAAGTTTTCAAGTAAGCATTAAGTTGCGCTTAAAAGGATTGTAATTTGGAGCTCACACATTCTTCATGACTACAGAAACTAATAAATATTGTTGCGTGTCTCAGTTTTATTTTAGTATATGAATATATACTAATTCATATGTGTGTGTGTGTGTGTATGAATATACTAAAATAAGAGTGTATATATAAATTTGCTATTTAGCTTGATTGTGAATGTAGAGTACTAGGAATGGATGGTGGATGCTTGGCTATTTAATGTATGCATATTATTGCTAACAGAATAAAGATACAGTACTATAAACCTTATTTTTCATTCTTTTTTAATTAGTTTTATTCATTTATAACATAAAATGTGAAAATACAAAAGCAAATAGTAAGGGACAAGAGTAAAAAAAGGGAAAACAAGATGTGAAGAAAGGGAGGGGAAGAAACAAAAGTATTGACTTCTGATTCTGTTGCAGTAAAATCAGACATTAAAATCAAATCTCAACTTTTACATTTCTATAGTAGTGTGCACTAGCCTAGCCATTTCTGTATCAGCAAATCAATCTAATCGGTAAAACATCATAATATCATTTTTTTCCACCTCAAGCACAAAGTCCAGAAGCGGTTTCCAAGTAGAAACAAAAATACTTATGTTCTTTTCTTTAATCAGCACAGTCAATTTGGCCATCTCTGCTAATTCCATCAGCTTTTGTAACCATTCGTCCATGGTAGAAATCGAGGCATCCTTCCACTTTTGTGCACGGAGCAATCTTGCTACCGTCACCATATATAAAATCAGAGTTCCAAATTTTTTTCTAGTTCTTTTTCCATTAGACCCAGAAGGACTTATTTTTCATTCTTGATCTTGACAAAAAAATATGTGGGTTATTCTGAGAGTTTTGTTGCTCATTAGCTTATAAATAACTCACAAAGAAATGCAACAAAGAAAAGGGAAAGAAAGTAGTAATGGGGGAAAATATGCAATTATTTAATTTATTAGCTCCAGAAAGTGATCATTGTATGCCAGTTTTTTCAAACTTAGTAGCTTCCAGAATTCTGGAAGTTGAAGTTTATACAGTACATCTTAAAGTTGCCAAGTTTGAAAAATGTTGTAGGCTGTAGGCTTTGCAGACTGGCCATTGTGTAATGGGCAACAACAGTATTTAGCCATTCAGATTCTGGAAGTGACTTGTCCAGTCATTAATGCCCAGCAATTATGTTTTAATTTTGTAGAAGCCTATAATAACCAGGCACCTAGTGCTTCTTCATTCTGTTTCAATGTTCTAAAATATAAATATTTCCAGTACAAATATAATTCATATTCACAATTCAGTACATTCTTTTGCTTTTCTTTTTATCATTAGGTAATTACAGGGGAATAACTTAAAGATCTATTGGCTGAAGTATAATTGCAATTCTAATCGTTAAATATGCAACTAATAATTTGTTCATTATTTGTACCTTTAGAAAAGGATACAGGCTTATACCACAAAATAGAATATAGAACAATAAACAATACATATAACAAGAGTACTACACTATTTGTCACTAAAAAATTGTTATGTTGTCCATCTGTTAATCCATGTAACATAGTTCTTTTCTATGAATATTTCTTGCATAATATAGCAAAATCCCCCTGCATTTTTGATGTTTTTGGTATGAGCTTGAGAACTAATTATCTTTACATTTTAACAGGGTACCTGAAGTTGTTGCTCCCTTAACAAAAGACCTAAAACAGTCCCAGTATGTGAACACCAACAGTTACAATGGGTCAGCTAAGGATCCCCCACGTAGAAAGAAAAGAGGAAGAACAAGAAGAGCCACTAGTGATAATTATGATGCTGATTATACCACAGGTGGCGAATCTTGTGATGAACTGGATGAGAACTGGGACAGGTATTGGCAACTTCACCTATTTAGCTGTTGTTATAGCACTAATAGTAGAAGATCTTAGTTCTAGCAATATCTAAGAGTATTGATGATGATGATGATGATGATGATTTAAATGTATATGCTGCCTGTTGCCCAGCAACTCTGGGAGATATCTGTGTGCTATGGAAAGAGGAAGGAATAAAAATTGGGGTTCAGTCTCACAGTTATTAGGAATTAACATTTAATGTTTTAACAAAAATGGATGAAATACCTTTCCTGTTACCAAGAAAAATACTAATCCTATTTGTGGCTGAGATGAAGCTCATGCCTTTTATGAAAGCATGTGCGCATTAATGTAAGGTTTTGGGATTCGGTAGAAGAGAAAGGTAAGGTAGATGTAGTTGCTGTGTTAGTGTCATTTGATATCAACATATAACTATTTGCATATAAGTGTAGAACCATGAAAAGAAATGCACTGAGAGACTGTTTTCTCATAAAACTCAATCAGAAACAAACAACTCTAGACATCATCTGTCAAACATCTTTTTAAAAAATCACCCATACAAAATGTGACAATAAAAATAGAAACTTGCTTAAGGAAATCTTAACTATTTCATCAGCATTAATTAGCCCACATGTCAACATTTTTTTTTAAAAAAGTTCCTTGGGTTGGGTTGGGTTAAGAAAGAGTGCAATCTGAGTATAAAATGTTGCTTTATTTTGTAAAAATCATTTTCAACCACAAGTGCCTACGCCTAAATGAGAATCAAATTAGCTGTTATAGTTTGCTGTCTGGTCAATATATACTACTCATTGTGTCTAGTACATTTGAAAAAAGGATGCAGAAAATATAGCCTGTCAAGTACATTTCAAGAATTGGTGGAATTTGGAGCAAATTCAGAGTGTTTTAGGAACAAACCAAATACAAGTTTCTTCCTTTAAAATCCCAGATATTTTTTGTTAAGATACGTTTTAACTAATGCAAATCAGTTTGTTTTGGGTGTAATCTGACCATAATTATGGACCCAAATCATTTTACAAGATCCGTTTTAAATTACATGTCATCTAGAGAGTATCCACCTGTATCATCAGACCAGCAAAGACAAACGTACAAGCGAGATTTTGATGCAGAATTACAAGAATACAAACGACTGCAAGCAGAACTTGATGAGATCAGTAAAGAACTCTCTCGTCTTGACAAAGAACTAGATGACTACATTGAAGGCAGTGAAGAATATAAGGTAGCAGCTTTATTTAAACTGATGTAAACAGATAATTCATGTATTCGCCACTTTAAATTATATAAGGAAAGGGATTATTATGTTTTTAGTTAATGTTGGTCCTAAAGTTATCTTAAAAGTTGGCCCTAGAATTGATCCTAGAGTTAAGGATGTTGCAACTGCTTTTTATTCAGGTCATGTCCAAAAAATAGGTTGAAGCAATTTGCAGTAATTACCAAATCTTTTTCAGCTGTCTCACCGAGTGAATCACCTTTAGCGTCATTTAATATGACTGGATTGCTTCACAGCTTCCTATTTTTGTTTTTTGAAATCTTCTAAAACATGAAGCAATATATCCTTTTGCAAAATAATAAGGTTAAAGACTATTAAGTTATTTTGTTCGCAGATGTTTTTTAGGATACTGAAGAATTAAAATGGAAATAATTTAAAAATAGCACCTAGAGAAAAGCACATTGGCATTTATAATCACTGTAATTTTGTTTCCTAGAAGTTAGTCTGATCATACTTTAAAAGGCTACAAGCATTTCTCCTTTTACGAATTTCACAGAACAGTGGAGTTTATCTAACAAATAATACTGCCTGTGATTAAAAAACTTTATTTTTTGAGCAGGGGAATGGGTACCAATCTCTGATCACCTGCTCAGCAATCACGGATTGAATCTGCTGAGAATTTGAGTCTTATCAGCATTTCATATAAACTCTATATCCCTGATTTAAAGGAAATGGCATTTTAAGGAAACTTTTAAAACTTGTTCAGACAACAAGGTTATCCATTTGTTATGGTGGTTAACAGTAAATAATATTCAGTAGTTTACCTTTCACATGAAGGTTAGTGTCTCAATACTCATTGCTTCTTCCTTCCTGACACATTAAAATCTTAACGTTCTTAAAGATCAATTTCATATTCTGAGGTTAGTCTAAGACAGGGGTGTCAAACTTCTGGCCCGTGGGCCAGACGTGTCATGATAAAACTGCACCCACCCCATTGCCAGCAATGGGGAAAAAGCTCCGATACGTCGTGCGACATCATGTGATGTCGCGAGTTTGACACTCCTGGTCTAAGAGTATTGAAGTCTCTCTTCACTATTTTTTGGTTCAGACATCCTTCCAGTCTGTTCAACAATGGTTATAAAGGAAATGCTTTGGGCTTCTTTTAGAATATCTTTTTACAACTGCAGTTTTTCTTGTTCCTCTCCATACAAACACAGTTGAGACCAGAAGTTCAGTTGTAAGTCATTGCAGTTGTAGTTGTTAAGTGATTGATGGGTTGTTAAGTGGAGTGCCTGAGTGCCTTAGGTACAATACAGCAGTAGGCAGAAGCCACACAGTACAGCAGTAGCAGAAGCACTGGGTCTAGGCTTGAGGTAGTGCAGGGGTGTCAAACTCAATTTCATTGAGGGCCGCATCAGCATTGCAGTTGCCCTCAGGGGGCCGGGTGGGTATGGCCAGGGTGGGCGTGGTCTACTGGGTGGCCGTGGCTAGAGTGCGTATGGCCTACTGGGTGGGCATGGCCAGCTCTACATCGTTCGCATCAAGGGTGCCTATGGGGGCCTGGGCAGGAGTGGGACAGATCTGAGGGTTTCTGGCAGAAGGAGGGTCTCTGGGCCAGGGCCAAGGCAGTGGGGGCCATTCCCTCACTGTTTCCAGGATGGCTTTGCGGGCCGCATGAAACCACTTCGCGGGCCGGATCTGGCCCCCGGGCCTTGTGTTTGACATGTCTGAGGTAGTGACTTAGGGCCTTCAGCAGTCTGAGCCAGCTGCACTGCCCCAAACCTTGACTTCATCTCTAGTGTTACAATGGATGAAATGATGATACGGAATTACATAATTTATTTTGTACTTCATCTTCTGAAGACAATATTATCATAATCTTGAGAGATCAAGATGCCCCTGCTTTTATGATTAGCTCATTAAGGTAGCTATATCCTCATTCTTAAAATGGTGATTTCTTTCAGGCTTACAAGAAAGCTTAAAAAAAGACATGACTGCTTTAAAGAGATGCTTATGTTCTGCATGTTTTAACATATCTATACATATTTCTAATATTTCAAAGTATGTAAAGATTTAGCAATAATTTGCCAGCTGCATTGGGTTTCAGCTCAATAGGTAAATTATCTGAATTAGGTAAAAGTGGTTTCTCTTTGGGTAGTGACACACAAACCCATTACCCCAAAACAACACATTTAAAGAAGGATTTTCTTATTAGTAATAAACAGGATTGTTTGATAAGCATTTTGCGTAATGAAGGAAAAGGATTGAGAAATAATGAGCTACTATATGGTTTCTAATTTGACACTGGGTCTTTTTTTTCATAGGCTGCAGCTGATGAATACAACAGATTGAAGGATATCAAATCAGTAAGTGGTTTTAATAACTGTGGTGGCAAGACTCAGTTTAAGAAATAATTTTAAATGTTCATTGTTGAATCCTTATTTACATTTCAAATTGTTTAGTGTATTTCCTTACTCATTCTTCATCTCCAGGCTGCTATGTGAGCTCTTCATCATAACTCCTGTTTAATAGCAGCTTCCTATTTCCCAAACACTTGAGATAGATAGGATCATCTTGTGGAAACAGTCTTTGGACCTGCCAAAGAAGGCAGAGGCACTTTCCCCAGGGCCAATTCTCTTGTCTACTAGGATTTTATGACACCAAACCTTAAATAAGTCAAAGTGCAGAAAGAGGTGTATATACTAGGCAAATTTATATTAATCACAGTGATTCAAGATCTAAGAGTGCATAGACTGATCACAGCAAATCTTATATAGGGTTCAGAGCGAAAGGCAGGAGAACAGTTTGATCTTCTCATAAAGGAGTTTGTAACTACCGTAGTAGGAAATGCAGATGGGTTGCCTTAGGAATTCTGAGTGTCCTCCTGTTGGGGACAGAATATTCTTATTCCTAGGGCACTTTGCTTAACAGTACAATTGCCATGCTAATTGCTGTTTGTTGTTATTTTAAGAATTGACCCTCAATCCATCTCAGATAGGGAAAGCTGTTATCTGCATCCTTAAGGGGGAGGGATGGTGGTTGTAAAGACCATCAAAGGCTTTATGGTTCAGGGAGGAGATGCCTAAGGTAGATGATTTAAATGTACAGAAAAAGCTGCCATAGTTAAAGAAATTGTGATAGACCTTGTATCAACAGAAACAGAAGACAGGAAATAAACTCAAAGGTTCAAGTGATGGAGCTAATGCAAGTGATGGTATTAATTCTAATAAATAATAGAAATATAGGCTCAATATGTGGACCAACTTAAAAAATTAATAAGGGCTCATCTTTGCCTCTATATAATGCTAAATGTAAAATTAGCTCCGTATTCAGTACAACAGTTAATAGTATAGTGTTTCTTGAAGATATCAGCATAGCTATGTCTTCTCAATTTCTGATATCAGAACTACAGCAAACAAATATATATATTTGACACTTGATCAGCTCCCCTGCCCAGGGGAGCCCTTTGTAATTCAAGCTGACTGCAGTGACCATTGCAGTCAGAGCTGTATTACTGCAAAAGAACAAAAGTGAGGTCCTACATGATCATTTATACAAAGGGATTCTGGTGTATCTTGATGACATCCTGATATACAGTATGAATATGACTGACTATATGTATATATTTGACTGACCATATATACATTTTTTTACCTCTGTCCCTAATAAATGTTGAGAGTTCTTAATGCCTGGCCTTGAGAAAACAAAAGTAAGACACAAGAAAGTTCATACAGATCACTAATAGCAAGCAGTAAGCAGATTTCAGGTTTGTAAAATCTGTCAGCCAGATTTCAGAGACATAAAATAAAATTAAAGGCTGAGAAATTATCAGAACTAGATGGCAGTATTCCAAACACAAATTCAATCCTGTATACCCTAAGTCTTTCTTATTTCAGTAATATAATTTAAATGAGTCAATTTGTTGTTACTCTAAATCTAATAGAACCTGGCCTGGCTTCATCCCACTGTTGATTTATAACGTCCCAGAGAACATATTGATCCATTATGATGGAATCCTATCCCATTAATAAAAGAGAACTGTGCTTTATTTAATATAGCTGCTTAATTTGATTTTTAAACTGAAATTTGGGATCTATTTACTTAACAATTCCATAAAAACAAGCAGGAATTACTTATCAGGTTGTAATATGTAAGACTGTAAGATTCTAAAAATTGTAATGTCTCTTCTTGGATGATGCAAATTAACTTACAAGTTTTTTAAGAACAGAGCTTATATATATATATTGCTTGTTTTAAGGCTGTACAATGCTTTGGATTCAGTTTGGAAGAGTGTTTCACAGTGCTCAAGACCACAAATAACATTTATTAAAACAACTGAAGCGGGATTGCCCAGTTCTAGAAATAGACCCAGTTGCTTCAATAATTCATAGCATATGCTGCTTTCAGGTTTCTCTGCATTGTGAAGAAGCCAAGTAGAAAGACAAACTAAACAGTTTTTAGCACATTGTCTTTTAAGTACCATTTATGCTATTATGGCTGTAGGAAGTATAATTTCTTAATTTTGAAATATAGGACAATTTAATTTTATTACTATTCATTACTGCCATGAAAAAAATGATCATTTTCATGTCAAACTTCATTCCTGGTGATTTCATGGACACATAAATGTTGTTGTTTTCTTGACAACAAAATAAGAGTAATTTTTCATTGTGTACTTTGGTGTGTTTTTTGACTTCCCAGTAGCCCCAGGATACCCTGGTGATTTCTTAATCAAGTCCCACCTTACTTAGCTTTTTTTGAAATCAGCTATAATTGGCTAGCTCTTGCCATCTGTGATTATTTTTATGGAATAAAACAGGAGTATTAGTTACATTAATCTATCTTGTATTCTTAACATTAAATTTTACAATTTGACATTAATACTGCTTTGCACATTGTCCTTAGTCCGCAGATTATAAGAACCGAAAAGCACACTGCAAGATGCTGAAGAGTAAACTCTCTCATATCAAAAGGATGGTCAGTGATTATGACAGTCGGAAGTCATAACAAGAAGGAAACAAATCAGTCTGCATAAGAATGCTAATTTTCATTAAAGCTGGGATACCTTTGTGTTGGACAATAGTGGGAGAGATCCTTTGTATACTTTTATATACTTCATAATAATATTTGTGCCATGTTTACCATGAAATAAGAATTCAGTATATGGGATCTTTTATAGTTTTACTGAGTCAAGGAATTTTGATGACTTATGTTTTCAGAATCAACAGTGGATAGGTTGAGCTTTTCCTTTTCTCATCTTTGCCAATTCATTCCATTTTTCTCAGCATATTACAGTCTTAATTTCAGAAATATTTGATAAATGTTTTTCATTACATTTATAGAATATAAGCTATGTCCTTTATCTGAAACCTCTGTCTTCCTTTTTTTATTCTTAACCAATTTTATATATCTAGGCCACTTGTAAATAAAAAAACTAGCAGGCTTTACTTTTAAATGGCATCTAAATGGGCCCATTGTTGATCAGCCAGTATAATATATTTTTATTGACAACATGAAACTGAATGTAAATTTATTCTGTTAAAATCTCCTTGTATTTTAAGTACCATTTTATTACAGAAATATAATTTTAGTACTAGTGTATTTGACTTGACTGTCCAGTTTGTAACTATTAACAAAAATGCCTGTATGTAATATTTGACTATATAATCAGCTACAATTCTATACAAACTTAATGGGAAGTCCAAAAATCAATGCGGTTTATTTCTGATATTGTTGGCACAATTACCTGATCCTTTTAAATTGCCAAAAAATCTAGACTGCTCTGTAAAGACAGATCATATTATGGCCAAATGACAAAACATAAGTAAAAGCAAATGTATTCACATTATAAGTAGTCCTCGTGTAACAACCACTCATTTAACAACTTTTGGAAGTTACCATGGTGCCGAACAAGTGGTACTTTTAACCAGTCCTTCAGGTTCTGGCTGTCCCAACACCCCTATAGTCATGTGATTGCAATCTGAGTGCTTGCCACCTGGCTAACATTTATATGGTTGCAGTATCTTGCAGTCCTGGGATCGCCATTTGAAACCTTCCTTGCCAGCTTCCCACAAGCAAAGCCAATGAGGAAGCCAACAGAATAGGTTACAAGTTTCTCTGGTAAGTTGCTCACGTCCTCCCACACTGGGCAGCAATTATCCCCTGGCTGTGCGATGTTCACAGCATAGGCCCTCCCTGTCTGCTTGCAAACTGTCTGGGACTTGCTTAATGATTCTTCCTCTCCACTTAACAACAATGGGGAGTAATGCGGTCACATGGCATCATTCTTTACAATCTCATTGGTAAGCAATGGAAATTCTGGTTACCATTGTTAATCCATGACTACCTGTAATATATTTAGTGTTATAATGTAGATATGTTAAAATATATTAAGTAATATAAATTTTTACCATGAAAGCAATTACTATAAAACAAGAGAACCTAACTTTTATACAGCTAATACTCTGTTAGTTTTAAATATGGGCACTCTTTTGACAATTTTCTCTGGTGATTGAGTGTTGGTGCTGTTATCAAAGCCTGCTGGTGATAGAAAAATTATAAGCACTGAATTGAAAAACCAGATGCATACATTTTGGCTGTATTCCACTGATGTACCTCATGAATGGAACTGGGGAATTTATTTTCTTTTGGTGGGTCCCAAAACTACTTGATTTTAGGTTTCTGACAGTGACTGCATCTAGAATTCTTTTAGATTAAAAGGTGGGGAGAGATGCTGGAGAATAAAAGGAATACATGCCATACAACTAGCAGAGGTATAAGATGAATCTAAACTATTGGATTGCAAACAAGTTTGATTGTAGAACCATAGAGTTGGAAAGGATGCCCGAAGTTATGCAATCCAAGGATCTGTTGGACTCTGTTGCAGGGTCTGTTGAACCATGTTTTAAAAGATTCATTGAGACTAGTAAGATTCAGTCATGACCAATAAATCCCACACATCGAAATGTAACTAAGTTTGGATTCATTTACTGTACATTTATGTAAGGATTGTAATTTTTTTTTAAAAAATCACTTTTTCTTAACAATGGAAATAGTGTTTAAAAATATGTGACTAGAATGCAATACGTACATATTGAAAGACTAGATTTCATTTTGTAATTTGTGATACAGTGTCAATAAAATTCAACTTTGTCAATATATAAACAATCAAATCAAGTGTTCTGTTTCATAATATGTTCCATTCTGAAGGAATTGAAGTTCCATGCAAAGAGACACCACGCAGGCACCAGCTTCACCCTTATTTCCCCCATAATTTTGGACTATTGCAATGCTCTCTGTTAGAATATGTTGTTGAAAAAATGGTTTGTTTAACAGAGTATTATTAATACACAGTGGAAGTTGTGCTGGGACTTTTAGGCAAACAGTAATGCACTAACACGAGTTTTATAACTTATTTTTACTCAGACAACAAAAAGAAACACAGTAAGAAATAGTCCAAGTATCAATCCAGTATCATGCACATAAAAGTCAGTCCATAAAAACATAGTATCAAAATACAAAAGCTGCTTACCAATATCAAAAACAATATACACTGTAGCAAGCAGTTGATTCTTGAGAGAATAAATATCAAGTTAGCAAACAAGAGAACAAGAGATATCCAAACACTAACATCAAACACATATACAAGAGCAACTACATGTAACATCTAACTCTCTTTTATGTGGAATAATTACAGCCACACCCTTAGGCCGTTTAACTCCTTAAAGGTGCTTTTACTCCATTATATAATATTGTCACCCAAATCAAGTTTAATCTCTAACAATCTCCCCTTTTGGGTGGCATATTATACATATATTTTTACAATCTCAAATTACACATATCACAAACAGATTTATGCTTTATAGCACCCTGAGCTTTAGTAAACTGATCAGCAATATTATCTTCAGTTGCACAATATTCCAGTTTAATCAAATTATCTTTAACACATTGTCTGACATTTAGATACCGTAGATCCGTATGTTTTGATCTAGTTTTCACTGCAGCATTAGTTGCTAATTTTATAGCTGCTTGATTGTCTTCATACACTTTTATTGGTTCATTACAATTTAAACCCATATCAAACAATAATTGTTTCCATACCAATAGCTCAGTACATAATAAAGATAAACAAGAAAATTCGGATTCAGTTGTTGATAAGCTTATATGCTTCTGTCTGTTAGACCTCCATCCTACTAAAGCGTTTCCCAATAATACAACCAATCCTGAAGTGGATTTTCTGGTTACAGTATCAGATGCAAAACTAGCATCTGCAAATGCTTTTAGTTCCAATTCCTTTGTTGGCTCTAGATATAGAGAATAATGTATGGTGTGCTTCAAATATCTTAAAACTCTTTTCGCACCTTGCCAACATCTGGTTGTAGGATTCTCACAATATCTAGCTAAATGATTAACTGTAAATGCTATGTCAGGTCTTGACCAATTACATAAATACATCAAGCTGCCTATTAATGATTGATATATCTTTTTATCAAAGACATTGCTGTTATCTGCTGAACTCTCAAAACCTTGAACCATAGGTGTTTTTACTGGTTTACAGTTTTCCATATTATAACGTTTCAGCAAACCATTAATTTTCTTAGCTTGAGACAATTTAAATCCTTTACTAGTCCTGACAATATCCAGCCCTAGATAATGACTAATAGCTCCTAGATCTTTTACTCTAAATTTTCTTTTTAACCCTGAAATTATTCTTTCAGTTTCTGTTTCATCTTTTGCTATAATAGCAATATCATCAGTGAATAATAATAACAATGATAATTCACTATTTTGCTGTTTTATAAATAAACAAGGATCTGCAATACTAGCTTTAAATCCCAAACTATTTAACTCTTTTACTAAACATCTATTCCACTCATAACCTGACTGTTTTAAACCATACAAACTCTTATTCAGTTTCCAACAGTACCCTACCTTACTTTCTATTCCTGATGGAACTTTCATATATATATCATGGTTTAATGTTGCATGCAAATAAGCAGTTTCAATATCTACATGTTTTATACTATAATTCTTATTTGCTGCCCAAACTAAAGCAGCCCTAAGAGTGGAAGCTCTTAACGTTGGGGAAAATACTTCATCATAATCACTATTATTCTGTGCAAATCCTTGAGCAACTAATCTTGCTTTATGTATTACCTCTCCTGTAACACTTTCTTTCAGTTTAAAAACCCATTTACATCCAATTAACTTTTCTGTTTTAGGTATTTTAACCTCTTGATAAACATTAAGATCTTGCAAAGACTTTATTTCTTTATCCATAGCTACTTTCCAATTCTTTCTTTCATTCTCAGGATACATTTTTATTTCTTCAACATTAGAAGGTTCAATGTCTATTTGACAAATTAAACCTGCCTCAAAACGATCAGGCTGTCGTCTTTCCCTGTTAGACCTTCTGAGAATTATTGGACTTATAGGTACATTTACATTATTATCTTCTTCCTCTCCTGTCTCCACTATCAGTGGTTCTTGTTTGATCTCTCTAGCAGGTTCCTCCTCTTCTTTATCACTTTCATTTGAGGAGTTAGTTAAATCTTGTTGAGGAATATATACAATATCTTCTACCCTTTCCCAGCCTGACTGTTCCTGAAAAACAGCGCTAGAACTACAATAAATGTTTTTAGTACCTTTCTCCCAGAACCGATAAGACTTATGGTTTAACTCATAGCCAACAAAAAATAATTGTTTAGCTCTATGTTCTCCTTTATTTCTTATTGAACTTGGAATATGTACCCAAGCAGGTGTCCCAAATGTGTGAATATAACTAAGATTTGGTTTTCTCTTATACCATAAGGTATAAGGAATTTTACCTGTAGCTGAACTAACCACATTGTTTAAAATATGATTAGCACATTTTGCTGCTTCTCCCCATAAGCTATCAGGTAAACCAGAATCTTCAATCATAGATCTAATCATAGCTTGCAATGTTTGGCCCCTCCGTTCAACAAATGCATTATGCTGAGGTCTATAAGGAGCTGTACGTCTATGCTCTATTCCCTCTGAAACTAACAGCTCATTGAACTGTTTATTAACAAACTCAGTTCCATTGTCTGTTATTATGGTTTTTACATTTAACTGAGTTTTCCTTTGTACAAACTTGAGCCAATTAGATATTGTTTGTATAGTTTCAGTTTTTGACGTAAGGAGATAACAGAACCCATATCTGCTATAATGGTCTAGAATATTTAATATGTAGCAAGCACCCCCTAAACTGGGTTTCATAGGACCTATCAAATCCATAAATACCAGTTCTAATGGAGTTGTGGTTTTAAATCCATCTAACCTATTAGCTGGTGCTGCCCTGCTCTTTTCTCTACCACATACGTTACACTGTAGATATTTCTTACAAGCCTTTAACTTAAACCCATTAGACAAAGCTACAGTTCTTTTTAGTGTATTAAAATTCACATGACCCAATCTTCTATGTAATAAATGAATACATTCATCATGTGGTTTTTGATTTGTACAAGTAGTAGCCATTATAATAGGATCATTGCTAATTACAAACAAACCGTCTTTCATATTAGCTATTAAGTTCACTTCATTCTTTTGAATAAGACATTCCTCCCCTTGGAAAGTAACTTTAAAACCTGCTTCCAATAATGCCTTAACTGATAATAGATTATAATCACATCTGGGAACATATAGCATTTCCAAATTTTGTTTTAAAAATGAACAGTAAACCTTACCCTCTCCAGAGACCTTGACTCTCCAGCCATTAGCCATAGAAATATATTTTTTACTAGACCTTATATTCTCAAAATCCCTTTTTATTTTTGAAATACAGTGTGTAGCTCCACTATCTACCACCCACCAATTGTGGTTATTAGTAGTTCTATTAGCTACAGCTACATTAATCAGCTTTTTATTCTTTCTATGGCTTTCCTTTCTCTGACAATTACTATTCTGACAAAACTTAGCAATATGTCCCTTTAACCCACAATTAAAGCATTTCCTTAAAATATAAGCAGATTCAGTCTTCTTTATTTCTTGTTGCAATGGCTCTCTCAACTGTTTTCTCTCCATACGACATCTTGATTCTTCCAACAACCTTCCAGTTATTGAAGAAACAGTTAGGTCTTCTTTGGACAAAACCTCCAAGGACGATACAAAGGCATCGTAGCTCTCATCCAATGATGATAAAATGATGTAAACCTGGTGAAGCTCTGAGAAAATAAGTTCTTTTTCTTGCAGTTCCAACAAAGTTGCTTTTATAAAGTTAAGGTGAGCTAACATATCGCCATTCTTTTCCAGTCTAGCTCTAAATAGCTTTCTGGTAAGATTTATATGAGCACCAACACTGTCCCGAACAAAAATCTTTTTCAACTTAGCCCAACATTTAGCAGCAGATTCTTCTCCACGCACATGGACTAGCTGTTGGTCTCCTAATGTTAGCCCAATGATAGATAAAGCCTTATCATTGTCTTTATTGAAGTCTACAATCTTCTTGTTATCTTCTTCATTAGTTGGATCCCAGGCAGTTACATCAGGAGGATTATGGACTATTTTCCAAAGACCTTGATTTTGTAATAGCAAACTACATTGTGTAGACCAGGATACGTAGTTTGACCCATTAAGCCGGGTAATGCAGAATGGATTGAATAGTCCTTGTGCCATTGTCTGAATTTTAAAAACTCAGTTAGGAAATATAAATACAATACTGTGCCTGTCCTCAGCACCACACTGGATCTGGGCCCATAACCATTGTTAGAATATGTTGTTGAAAAAATGGTTTGTTTAACAGAGTATTATTAATACACAGTGGAAGTTGTGCTGGGACTTTTAGGCAAACAGTAATGCACTAACACGAGTTTTATAACTTATTTTTACTCAGACAACAAAAAGAAACACAGTAAGAAATAGTCCAAGTATCAATCCAGTATCATGCACATAAAAGTCAGTCCATAAAAACATAGTATCAAAATACAAAAGCTGCTTACCAATATCAAAAACAATATACACTGTAGCAAGCAGTTGATTCTTGAGAGAATAAATATCAAGTTAGCAAACAAGAGAACAAGAGATATCCAAACACTAACATCAAACACATATACAAGAGCAACTACATGTAACATCTAACTCTCTTTTATGTGGAATAATTACAGCCACACCCTTAGGCCGTTTAACTCCTTAAAGGTGCTTTTACTCCATTATATAATATTGTCACCCAAATCAAGTTTAATCTCTAACACTCTCTACATGGGACTACCCTTAAAAAGTGTCCGGAAGATTCAGTTGGTGCAGACTGCAGCTGCACAAGTCATGTTGGGTGCCCTTATAATACCCTTGCTTCATGAATTGCACTGGGTGTCAGTTTGATCCTGGGTCCAATTCACCTATAAAGCCCGCTTTGTCCTATCACATCAACCTGTTGCACTTGATCAGGCAGGGAAGGTATGCTACAGACGCTTTGTTAGTCAAAAAATGTCAGCTGGGGGGATTTAGGAAGAGAGCCTTCTCTGCCGCTGCCCCTGCATTATTATGCAACATCCTGCCCCAGAGGCTGGCCTTCTGAAAAGGGGTCAAAACCTGACTCTGTGGCTTGGGGGCAGGGCACAGAAACCACACAACCATGGGGCTGACTGGCCCCATGAGAAAAAAAACCCACCTGTATTAACATTCTGCTAGACCAGGGGTAGGCAACCTTGGCTCTTTTATGACTCGTGGACTTCAACTCCCAGAATTCCTGAGCCAGCAAGTCCACGAGTCATAAAAGAGCCGAGGTTGTCTACCCCTGTGCTAGACAGAAGCTCCCTGAGGATGGGCTCAAGCATGAGTTCGAAAGCTTGGAGGACTAAACCTCTGGTCTCAGTGACCGACCCAGATTGGGTCCTGTATTAACTAATGCTAAATGCCTATCTTGGATTTTTTTTTACACTTTTCAAATGTTATCATTTTTAATTTTAAAAAATCTTAATATTTTAATGTTAATTTTATATGTTTATATATCTATTATATTATATTCCCTCTCTGAGGGAAATGGATGGTTTAGAAATAGGAAATGTAAATACAGTTTGCAGGTCTACATGGTGTTCTCAGTGCAGTTCTCCTCTGTTCTTTTCCTCCCATTGGGCCAAACAGTATTCCTTTTTGTTGGCCAATGGGAAAGCATGAAAAACAGCAGCCATCTGGCTCTTTATTCTTCCCCCTTCCTTGCTCCATTCATCTTTCATGATGGGGGTGGAAATGCCCCGTCCTATGTACAGGAGAATGGCAAACTCCTGCTCAGAATAGCCAGGAGAAAATGGAGAAAAATCTATCCAGTAAACCTTAAGGTTTCCAGGGTATCTCAGCTTCATGAATCGAAGGGTGGAAGATCCTGCCGCAGCTCCCAAAGCAAATGTGCAAAAGTCTCTTCACAGCATTTTATTTGGAGTACTTGAGCCAAATGTTAAGCAGTTCGGTTTGCAAAAACATTTGGAAGTCCAACAGAGCGCAAACACATATGAATATACCATAGATCTCAAATCAGCCAAGCCCTTGCATGTGGAAAAATTCAAAGTCAGCACAGGTAAAACTTACAGATAAGTAATACTGCTCATTTTGCTAGAAGAGATGAAAAGCTGTTGGCATTTTAGATGAATTCAATT
Organism: Vipera berus; assembly: GCF_964194415.1. Classification (NCBI taxonomy): domain Eukaryota; kingdom Metazoa; phylum Chordata; class Lepidosauria; order Squamata; family Viperidae; genus Vipera; species Vipera berus. Next base: position 35,545,211 of record NC_138203.1, on the reverse strand, counting down.
AGTTGGTTTACCTCTTGGCACTGCTTTTTTTCTAAAAAAAAAAAAGAAAAAGGTGCCAGAACTCTCATCTTGGCGGGCGCGGGAGGCGGGGGGGGGTCCTGCTGCGGTCATGGGTGTGAGGGGTGTTGGCAGCGGGCTGCCCCCTGGGGCTGGAGCTGGCGCGGCTGGTGCTGTGGGAGCAGCAGGGCCCGCTCTATATGGTGGGGCTGCGGGGGGTGGGCGGCAGAGGCGATGCGGGGCAGGCAATACAGGGCGGCCACTTAGGTGCACAGGGCGAGATGACGGTGGCGCAAGTCCAGCACCAGGTAGGCCACCAGCCTGGCTGACACTGGTGAGCACAAGGAAGGAATGCACATGGACTCCGCAGAACCCACTTCCCACTCCTTGTCCTCTCTTACTTACCTAGTTGAGATGGTATAGTTGGGCAGTAGGGAGGGATGCAAAGTTCCTGCCTACTCGCCTTCACTGCAGACAACTTTCCGGTGCAACGTTTGCCGGCCAGGTCTTTTGGCGCATTCAGCAGCAATTCCTAATGGCTTTCGAAAGCCAACAGGCTTTTGAAAGCGAATAGAGGGAGTAGCATAGCTTGTGCAAAAACTTTTTTGTGTGTGTGCAAAAAAGGTGCTGGAACGCCATTCTGAGCGTTCTATGAGAAAAAAAGCCCTGCCTCTTGGAATCAAACTGATGCCTGGGGTGCCAATGTGTCCATAGGCTTTGCTCTTGGTGCAAGCCAGTTTCATTGTCGCACTAAGTTTATGTAACATTTTTTAAAATGTTAAAGAAAGCTAACTGCTGCAAAGGGTCTTGTGTTGTTGTTGTTAGTTGCGAAGTCGTGTCCGACCCATCGCGACCCTATGGACAACATTCCTCCAGGCCTTCCTGTCCTCTACCATCTTCTGGAGTCCATTTAAGCTCACGCCTACTGCTTCAGTGACTCCATCCAGCCACCTCATTCTCTGTCGTCCCCTTCTTCTATTGCCCTCAATCTTTCCCAGCATTAGGCTCTTCTCCAGTGAGTCCTTCCTCCTCATTAGGTGGCCAAAGTATTTGAGTTTTAGCTTCAGGATCTGGCCTTCTAAAGAGCAGTCAGGGTTGATCTCCTCTAGGACTGACCGGTTTGATCGCCTTGCAGTCCAAGGGACTCGCAGGAGTCTTCTCCAGCACCACAGTTCAAAGGCCTCAATTCTTTTGCGCTCAGCCTTTCTTATGGTCCAACTTTCACTGCCATACATTGCAACTGGGAAGACCATAGCCTTGACTATACACACTTTTGTTGACAGGGTGATGTCTCTGCTTTTTAGTGTGCTGTCTAGATTTGCCATGGCTTTCCTCCCGAGGAGCAAGCGTCTTTTAATTTCTTGACTACAGTCCCCATCTGCAGTGATCTTGGAGCCCAGGAAAATAAAATCTGTCACTACCTCCATTTCTTCTTGTACATTGTATTTATTTCCTAGAACTTTTGAATTCACACAGATTCCAGAAATATTCTTGCAAAATAGTAAATCAAGGCTAAGAATGTTTCCTTGCCAAGAAGAAAGACAATACAAAAGGTAAAGAACACCTTGGGTGTTAACAGGAGTACTGTATCCTCTTTATGTGGTGTGTGTGTATGTAGCTATCTGCAATGCTTTTTTTGTAAAAGAAAAAGGTGCTGGAACTCACACATGTCATACAACCCACCTTGCCTACCCTACAAGGTTCCATCCAAAAAAGGTGCTGGAACTCCGTTCTGAGCGTTCTATGAAAAAAAAAGCCCTGGCTATCTGTGAGTACATCTAATATGTTTTTAATATGTCTCCACCTCTTCAAAATTTGATGAGCTCAACTTCATAGATGTATCTATGGTATATTCTTGATTTCTTTTAGGATCATCTTCTCTAGGTTGTTGCTGGATTTATGTGTAAATGAGATTTGTAAATAAATCCATGATAAGACTTATCCTCATGTATACACTTAACATGGAAGTGTCTAGGAACATTAGGTTTAGTTTCACTTCTGGACTATCTCGAGTTTTTTCATGAATGATCAAATTAGAGATCTAGAAAAATTCATCAACTCTTTTCTTTGTGAGAAATAACTGTGTTCAAAAGCATTATATTGGGGAACAAATAAACTAGGAGAGGACCAGGCTGAGTCCAAGGGAAGGTTCAAACACATCATCACTTTGGAAATCCTTCATGCCCACAAGAGATCTAAGTCCAGCCCTCCTTGAATTCCGTTGACTCTTATCTACTACCAATTTGCCTTGACCATTAGTAGTTCAGATTTTTGTAGGGACATAGCATGGAATAAACTTGAACTCATTTGAACAACCCTGGTTTCTGATTTCTTGCACCTACAGAAATGTCCTTAAAATATTCACCTGCCAAATTGGAAATGCAATGCTTTATCAGACCAATTTGGTAGCACAGCTTGGGCCTCTATTACTGGTAACCCTAATATGTATATTAGTCTGCTCATTTGATAAGCAATTGGCCTTGGAGTCGATTCCTGAAGATAAAGTGGAATTAAAGAACTCTTTAAAAGAATTTTTTAAAAATATTGCACTTGCCAATGTGTTCCACATGTAATGAAGTAATGGACACATGTTATCACCTATTCTCTGAAATGTTCCTCTTGAGATCAAGATGGCCCCTATTCTGTTATTGGTTTGAAGAACTAGGAAGACCTAACCCTTCACCCAGGCCTTTGGTCACTTGCAATCTTTTATCTTTTCTTGATTTACTTTTAATTTCTTTTACTGTATTAACAGCTCAGATTTATTGAGGCAAAATACAAGTTTAATAAATTATTACATACTGTACAAAGAGGGTTATTAAAATTGTATGTTGAAAAAAGATGGAAGAAAAAAACTTCAAAAATATGTACCCTGTCTGCTTTAGATAAAACTAATCCAAGAGATTGTTCACCTCAGTTTCTGTCTGTTTTCCTATTAAAGTAAGCAAGGTAGCTACTACATATAATATATTACATATAATGAACTGAATATTGTTATAATTGCATTTTTGTAACTTGTCTGCAACTTATATATAACTTGAGAGCAATCCACAATCTCTTTAAAACTAATGGGAACAGGAGAATAAAGCTCAGTAACTAAAGCCTAAACCAATTTACACTAATTATGACATGAACCATAACATAGTATTTTGTATATGCAGTCCATTTCTTTTAAGCATTTGATACTTACTTTAATGCAAATCTAGTTATCTTTAAAGACCTACTTCATATGTTTGTTAAAACCAAAATAGTTTATTTCTGCTGTTGTGGAATTTTGGGATCTGCAGATTTATCCACGATGAAAATTGAATATACTGTATATTCATGTATTTCCATTGGCTCAAATAATTTTCTTTAAGATTTTCTGAACAAATGAAGTAAATGAGAAATAAGACAGAAGGCTAAATACTAGAACCACCAGCTATTCTGATTCACAAACTCATTCAAACCTGTCCTTTTACATGTTACAAGGAATTATCTCCTCCTAGAAGAATATTTTGTTAAGAGCATTAAGTTGGAAACTTATCTGATTAAAAGTAATGTTTGATGTTCCTCTAGTGAACTAGGACAATGATGGTAAACCTTTTAGAGACTGAGTGCCCAAACTGTGACCCAAAACCCACTTATGTATCATTGGGTGCCAGGTGGGCATGGCCCATAGGGTGGGTGTGCCCAATTGGGTGGGCATGGCCCATTGGTTGGGTGTGGCTGCGGTGGTAATGGCAGACTGGGACTAAAAAGTTCAATCAATTAATTCCAACTTTGCGAGATCTTTTTTTTCCCCATGAAAAGTTGAAATTGATTGATTGATTGACCCTTTTTTTGCACACGATGACAAAGGAGGCCTAAAGCGAAAAGGTTTAGAAAAGATTTAGGCTGCCCTATGTCTCCTGATAAAATACATGGGAAAATCCCATTGGAGAAAAATTCCACTTAGACTTAGGGTTAGGTCTCCATGAACTCATAGAGCAAAATGGACATTGCCAACAAACTCAAAGTGCCTGGGTATGGTTAGGAGGACACTTACTTTTATAGGCTGCCCTATCTATGTTTTCTGGTAAAATACATGGGAAAATCCCACTGGAGGAAAATTCCACTTAGGGTTAGGGTTAGGTCACCATGAACTCATAGAGCAAAATGCTTCTTGGGGGGTCTTTTCTAGGAAATTAAATGTAGAATAGGAAAAAGAAGATTGAATTCCTCTCCCAGTTTCAAACACACTGTTCACAGTTGTGCTGGTTAGTGCTTTTGGCCCTTGGTTGCTAGCAGCTTGGGCTGGTCGATGCAATATGACCACCCTTTCTCCTGTCGGGTTAGAAGGCTTTCCTGAAGTCGAATGGAATGGCCACTGCCATTCCAGAATTGCTAGAGCACCCTTCTTTCTTCATCTCCTATCCGGGGCGATTTAGACCCATTTAGGATCCCCAGGCAGGGTAAAATTATCCGTGGGGGTGCGGAGTATCTGCAAGCCTGTAAGAGGTTGCTACTGCAGAAAACCGGAATTCTTGTAAACCAAACCCTTCCTATGTACACCCATACAACTGCCTTAAATTGACCCACTCCATGTCAGGCCAATTCAATCCTACAATCAGTTGCATCTGCAGAAATCAGCTGTGCTCGACTTAAATGCTCCATTAAGGCCTCTATGTATTTACGCAGCTAGCATGTGGGTATAAGAGTATACTCTGAAAATGTCTCTCTCCCCATTCCCCCCCCCACCTAATGGAACGGAAGCTAGCCAAATTGAGCCCTTCCTCCCCTTTTGCTATAACTTGTAGCGGTTGAGCGGGTTCGAACAGTAATACACTGGTATTCAATCACAATTGCACTCCAATCTGTTATCTCGATCCCCTCCCATCATTTCTTTTTGGATTGCTCCCACTCAAGGTCTAATGATACCGTACGCCTAAATATTACACATAAAAACGAAACAGAGAACGAGGCTGTGTTGATCCGGAAGGGAATAAAATCCAAAGCTCAAAAATGGGTTTTATTTTTGATACAACTACGCAAAACAACTAAACTGAACAGCTGAACTCTTTGTCTATCAAGAGGGTCCTGTAGAAAGTCTTCTCCAGAAGGCCCCTTTCAAGGATTAACCCATTGGCTAATAATAAGAAATAATATTTATTGTGCATTACAGTGTTTTTCCCTCTTATCTCAAGGTTTTTCCTCGGCGGAACTATAGTGCACCGTTTTTGCACTGCGACCGGAGTGTTTAAAGAAGGGACGGAATCAGAGAGGAGGCGGCGTTTGGTTGGGTTGTTGTCGCTTTTTTCAGGAAAAGAGATGGTAGTTTTGTTCGTCTCCTCATTGTTCCAGACAGATTTTTGACGAAGAAAAGGAGGCTTGGTGAATCTCTCCAGTTCCGAGTTGTTGTTGTTTTTTTTAACTCTTTCTGTCAGCTAAGAAACGCTGTGAGTCCAAAATGCTTTTTCTCTTAAAATTTGTTCCGCTGCTCCTGGAGAGTGAACCTTCCAGATCAGACATAATAGAGGCTGGCTTTTCTTCGACTATAGCAGTCTTTGCTCAAAGTTTTGATCTCGTGCTTGGTGTTATGTTAACAAATACCGCGTAATTCTTGTCCGTTTCTGAGGTTCTCCTTACAGCCCCACGGTCCGATTGTCACGTCTTTACCTCTAATCAAATCATATTTTGAGATTACTGGTTATATATTACTGCTTATATACTTTATTTTTGTATTATTCATTCATTCACCTAAATTTATAAAGTTATGTCAAAAACCGTTTAATACATTACTCTGTAAATCACATAAATTCAAAGGATATACTTATAATTTTTTTTCCTGTGTACACAGTAAAGGTTTAGAGATTGGCACAAGAGCTTAAAAACATAGCTGAAATGTATGTTTATTCACATACATGTATTTAGAAAACAAGGCAATGCACTGATTTCCCACAGAAGTAATAAAAAAGGATGTGGAAGTGCCTTGGAATGCAGAGAAAAGAATTAATAGATTTTCAGAATTTTGAATGAAAGGATATGAAAGGTGAAGGTGAACTTTGTGGCCTCAAGTTTTAACTTGATGTTTTCCATGTAGCAAGTATACACAAGTTTTTTTTTCAGAATTGAGGGAAACACAGTTGCATAAATTTAGTCTTGAACACAATTCAGGGATATGGTTATATTAGCTTTCTATCATTGTATGTATATATTGTGTGTGAATATGTGTTTTTGTGTGGCTATTAGTATAATGTTCTAAAATCTTAATTAGATTGTGATAATTATTATTGTTAGGAAAACATTGACTCAAAGAAATGGATGATGAACCTGAAAGAACCAAACGGTGGGAAGGGGGTTATGAAAGAACATGGTAAGCTTGCTTTTTTAGCACTTAAGTTTTCCTCCATTTTTAAAAATGTGACATCCTGCTGTAAGTACATTACAGAATTTTTGCTTTTTTGTTTTTTGTTTGCTTCTAGGGAAATTCTTAAGGAAGATGAATCTGGATCATTAAAAGCGACTATAGAAGATATTCTCTTCAAGGCCAAGAGAAAAAGGTAAGCATTAACTGAGCGCAGTGTACAGTACATTATATTGATATAACTTTATAATAAATGTGTAACTTGAATTTAAATACAGTTAATTCCATTCCATATGTAGAATATTCAGCTCTCCCTTGTTTGAAGTTATATTCAGTCTGATAAATGAAATATAGCGCTGTTCTTATCTTTAGTGGTTTATTTTAAAATTCCAAAATATGCCTAGTAATATTTGTTTATTTGAAATATTTTACTCCATTGTTCAGCTGAAAACATTGAGATTGATTTTTAAAATTAAGCAGGTAGGATATTTAATGTTAAAATTAAATAAGTAGGATGTCACATGCCAAAAAGGAAAAGAGATTTGGACTGAGAAGGTAAAAATTGAATTCAAGCAAACTTTGTAGGTAGCATATTTGTATAACAACATGCTAATATTATTTAATATTTCTTTAACAATTGTGACTCAAATGTCAGTTGAATGTGATAGGATTTATATCTCAGTAAAACACAAAACTATGCCTGTAATGTGATGTTTTTCATTTCATTATAATTAAAAAGATACAATTTGTTTATATATTTTTAATGTAAATATAGTAGTACAATTAATGGAATACAGCCTGATACAGTTGTTCAATTTGTTTTCATTATCATAAAAGTTTAGCTATTCATTTAAATTGTGTAATTCATTTTTATGCAAATAATCTTTAACTCTCAATATTGATTTTTAAATATTTCTAATTTTGCTGTTCATTTGGTTTAGAATTCCAGTTCATTGAACCTTGTGTCTGTTCCTAGAATAGGAGGCTTTTCTCACAGTAACTTTATGTGACTAGATACTGCAATTGGTCTGGCCTTGAGGACCACTCAGAAGCTATAACTAGTTCAGAATACAGTGGTGTGAATTGGTATGGGTGCATATCAGTACAGTGATGTAATGTTATGTCGTGAGCTGCACTATTGTACCAGTATTCTTCAAGGAGCTTCTGGTCATCTATAAAGCCCTTCATAGTACTGGGGCTGGATATTTGCAGGATTGCTTCTCCAGTTGTACCTGCCTGATAAGTTTGGACAGCTTAGTATCCTCCAGGTCCAAACACTTAAACAATGGCACTTTGTAAGACTCAGGAGACATGTCTTCTCTATTGCCATGTGTGTCCTATAAAACAGTATATCCTCTGAGGCAGATGTGGCTCTAACCTTGTTGATTTTTTGGAAGAAATATGTATTCTGAATTACTTTTATATATTGTCCTCCTAAGCATATATATCAGATTTGTTCTTCCAAGTATGTTTTTTTATTGTTTTAATTGCTCAGAGTCATCAATGAGTAGGGAGCCTAAAAATAAAAATTCAAATAAGCCTTTTTTTAAAAAAAGCCAGTAATTAAAACCTTAGGGCAGAATATAATTGTTAGTATGTTAGGAGATGCAATTTTCCCATGTGCCTCAAGTACAGCTCCAAAGTGATATGGACACACTGTGAGGAGAGAGATAGGAAAAGCAAGCTCTGTACTACTGATAGAAGGAGCGAGCTTTATTAATTTCTGGATCTAAGATATGGAGGCTGCCAGAAAATAGGCCTATTTTCTTACTAGTATTTAATTCACTCCTTGCCAAGTTATTCTCACTAAACTGACAGATTTTATCCTGTGAAGATGATGCCTCGTGCAACCAGGTGCCCATGCCACATAAGGCTTTTTAAGTCATAAACACTGCTTTGAAATGGAGCTGGTAGCCTGTGCAGTAATTTCAGAAACATTACCCTACAATGGGGGGATTGACCCTCTAGCAGTCTTGTCATGCTACTTTGGACCAATTGTAGGCACCTGTTAATATCCAAAGGCTGCTGTATATAGAATGTGTTACAGTAATCCAGGTGGGTAATGATCAATGCATGAATTACATGGATTATAACTTTTAGACAATGTACAAATTAAAATATATGAACAGCTTACCTACGGACCATGAAGATTGCAATAATTATTTCTTATTTTATAGAACTTTTGAACATCATGGACAAGTACGACTTGGGATGGTACACTTTCATTTTCTCATTTTGCTTCAAATAAATTTGCTTAAATTAGACTTAAGCATTAAATGAAGTGGGATAAATTGGATGACAGCTTATCTGGGTTTTGGTGTGGAAGGATCAGTGATTAAGGTACCAGGCTAGAAACCAGGAGACACTGAATTCTAGTCCTGCGTTAGGTATGAAAGTCAGATGTGTGACTGGGCCAGTCATTCTCTCAGTTCAACCCACTTCACAGGGTTGTTGTGGGAAAAATAGGAGGAGCAAGGAGTATTAGGTAAGTTTGCCGCCTTATTTATAAAAAATAAAGGCAAGATAATAAATATATTACCTTTAATTGTGGTAAGTAATAAATTACTTGGACTAGTTTGGGTAGATTTTTATAATACTTCAGGCAAAGAGGTGAGAGTGAAGCCTCAAAAAAAAAATCTGATACCTGCAGTCTGTACTTGACATTTATATATTCATTATTAGTTTGTTTGCTTTCAGTTGAGCTTTGAGTTCAGTAGATCTTAAACAAGTTTATGGAGATTTGTAATTTGCTACTCTACCTTAGTTTTAAATTTTAACATTGTTTTATTGTTGGGCTATTATTAATTTAATTCTTTTTAATTCTATTTTTATCTTAATTTATATTGTCTTTTAAATATTGCCCTGTAAACCGCCCTGAGTCCTTCGGGAATAGGGCGGTATAGAAAACTAATTAAATAAATAAAATAAAAAATAAAGAAAGAAAAAAACATTTTGAAAACCAATACATAAAAAGCTTTGTCACTTAAGGTTAAGTTGTATATAAAGGTAATATTTAATGCTATTTTTTGAATACAATAGTATAGTTAATATTGGCTTTATGTTTTTTATCTTTATAGATGCGCCATCTGTATGTCATAGTAGATGGATCAAGAACAATGGAAGATCAAGATTTAAAACCTAATAGATTAACGTGTTCCTTAAAGGTGATAATTTTTGAAATAATTCAAAAGTGCTCCAAATCTGTATAGCAAATATAATGTGGGGTTTGTATAGGACAGGGGTAGGCAACCTTGGCTCTTTTATGAATTCAGCTGCCAGAATTCCTGAGCCAGCATGGCTGAAGTCCCCTGGTATAGGAGAACCACCATAGACCAGAGATCATTTCTTAGTTTAATGAACATGCACAATTATTCTTCTAATAGAAGATAGTAGGAAATAACTATATCACTGGGAAAATGAAATATATAAATATAGTACATTATTCACTATTATTTTTCCTATTCAGTGAATATAAGAGTCTATTGCAGACATGTCAAACACAAGGCCCGGGGGCCGGATCCGGCCCACGAAGTGGTTTCATGTGGCCCGCGAAGCCATCCTGGAAACAGTGAGGGAACGGCCCCCACTGCCTTGGCCCTGGCCCAGAGACCCTCCTTCTGCCAGAGACCCACAGATCTGTCCCACTCCTGCCCAGGCCCCCATAGGCACCCTTGATGCGAATGATGTAGAGCTGGCCACGCCCACCCAGTAGGCCATACGCACTCTAGCCACGCCCACCCAGTAGGCCTCACCCACCCTGGCCACACCCACCCGGCCCCCTGAGGGCAACCGCAATGCTGATGCGGCCCTCAATGAAATTGAGTTTGACACCCCTGGTCTATTGAAATTGGTACTCATATATAAGGTATTTATCTTGTAGCAGTTTTCCAACGTGTGAGTTATCAGCATATATTAAACTTTGTTTCAGTGAATTAGCGTGCAGTTTAATCTCAAGCACATTAGCAATTTCTGATTTCATTGGGAATTAATCTCTAGAAAATATGTTCAGAAGTGCAGTTTTACAAGGTAATTACAAACACACCAGTTCACTTTCAAGTCCTGTTAAACTCCACAAGTGTCGCAGTCAAAAGACGTACATAGATTCCACTTACAATTGTTTTTTAACTAAGTGGGCTGTGCAGAACTAGGATCATCCTTTTTGAAAAGAAGCTGACCCTTGAAGTGTGCTTATTTTCATAAACATAATGAATAGATGTCACAGTATTTTTTGCTATTAACTTCTAGATATATTTTTAAACCACTATGGTTATGTTTAGAAATTAGTTTGAAGAGCATTTTTCTAAAGAGATGCAAAGAATTCAATACATTTGCCCAATATAAAATAGTATTTGATAGATTGTTTTAATGTTTCTCATTCTGTAGCTACTGGAATATTTTGTTGAAGAATATTTTGATCAAAATCCTATTAGTCAGGTATGTGCATTATTGAAAACGAAGTTCATAGTTATTGCTTCTTAAATTTTATCTGTTTAAATATATAAGATAAGAAAGGGTTATATAGAATTTGAAATTATTCAGGGCAGGATGTTGCATGCGTAGGACAGCCATTCCTGTAATTAACTTTTTTCCTTAATGTTTGGTAAAGTGTAGTGGTTAGTTAACCATCTAGAGTTGGGGAAGCAAGTATACTTTCTTTTTTCCCAGTTGTCGCAACTGGATTCTTGGCATGGTTTAGAATGCCAGAGCCAGCTTGGTTCTGCAATCTACGTGGATATAATTAATCTTTATTTATTTCCCTGGATTATGGAGAAACAGTTCATGATAATATCCTGAAGCTCTTAGAACTATGATTTCCTTCTTTCCTGGGCTTCTGATTTCATCAGTCAACATCTGTCAAGCCTGTTTTGTAGCCATATAAATTATAAACTTAAAAAAAAAATTGGTGGGGGAGATCAATGATTCCTAGCATTCTGAAATCTGCATTATCAGATTCCATGGCTTTACAACACAATTAAGCAATAAAGAACTCCTTTATGTAACTTAATTAAGTATGCAGATTACAAAAAGTTTCCTAAAGCATTTTGCTCCAGTAAATATTTTGCAGTAATTCTTTTTCCCAGACCCAGCAAAATCTGTAGTAAATACAAAGAGAAGCAATAATGCTTTGTATGTGGAGCTATCCTATTCTGCCTGTTATATAAATATAGCCACATCTTTTCCGAGATATAATTTTCATTGCTCAGTGAATCCTATTAATGCAAACAAATTTCTTGCAGATTGGCATCATTGTAACTAAAAGTAAAAGAGCTGAAAAACTGACTGAACTTTCAGGTATTGATTTTCTGTTTCCTGAGTTCTTATTTCTTCCTAAAGTGGCCGTTGTTTCTGATACAAATAATATGTATTTGATGTTGTAAACATGTACATTAAAGGCAGAGAGAATAACAACTAAATATCCTAAGTGAGTATTTTCCTTAGCCTGGGAGTGAGCTAGGACACTAATCTGTAATGACAGGTTAATTTCTTTTCATAGGGAATCCAAGGAAACATATAACGGCTCTGAAAAAAGCTGTAGATATGACCTGCCTAGGAGAGCCTTCTCTATATAATGCCTTAAATTTAGCCACTCAAACATTAAAGTAAGTATATGTTGGAAATGTAAGAGTTATTTTATTTTATTTTATTTTATTTTATTTTATTTTATTTTATTATTTTATTTTATTTTATTTTATTTTATTTTATTTTATTTTATTTTATTTTAAAATAGCAGTAAATGATTGCACTAATTATAAGTGAAGTTAAAAGAGCAAAACATTGACAGGGCCATTTAATAACTTTTGCATCTGAACATGTCTGTCTCATGTTCTGGTCCTTTTCCTGACTTTTGATTCCAGTGGTAAATCATAATTTCTTGTTAAATCTGGACAAATGCATGTCTTGCCTACATACCAAACTGCAAACTAGCTGCCTTAATTTATTCTTAGTACAACAACAACAACTTTTATTCATTAGCCCTTGGGCCATATCAAAGTACAAAGTTCCAGCAACAAACCATCACCAAAACTAGATAAAAGCAATCCGAAATGGAATTTGATAAAATACAATTTAAAATGGAATTAAAATACAATTTAAGTTAAAATAGTAATAAAATGCAAATTTAAGATATAGATAAAATATGGAAACATTATATTTCGGAGTCGCCCTTACAATCTACCCCAATCAGTCCCACATATGCAGATCTTAACTGGATCATTTTGTTCAAATACTGTGCTACGTTGGATGTTATTTTCAAGTTCTGGCCGGACATAAGGTAAGTTATTTTGATATGGGGATCCCAATGGGTCATTCGTTTGGTATATAGACCAAGATACCTGTCTCTCACCCTCTTATACAAACAACAGTCAAATAGGATGTGAGCCAGGTCCTCTACCTCTGCCGCTCCGCAAATGCAGAGACGCTCATTGTACGATATAGCATGAAATCTCCCATATCTGACCATTGTGTCCAGCTGTTCAAATCTTGCTCTCGTAAATATCTCCCTAAGATGTTTTGGGAGTTGTGACTTCAAATAACTGTCCACTTGAAAAGTACATTTGTATTTACTCAGCCATTTCAAGTTACCCACCTTACTAAGGATAGCTATATCAGTTTGTGCTTCTATATCCTTAATTCTTTGGGCAACTCTTTTTTTAGATTGTTCTCCTGTTACGCAAGAAACAGGAAGGCCACAGCTTCTTACAAAATTTGTTAGTTTGGTGATCCAGGAGATTTGTGATTGTAGTTTTATTTGCTCTAGTAGGCATAATTTGGGGAGTCTTATCAGTCTCCATTTCATTAACTTTGCACCAGTAGTTATAAGCTCTAATTTTAGATAATGCCTGAATTGTATGAATTCCCAATTCAGCTCTAACTGCTGCAGCAGATGTTCTTGGATCTACACCCAAAATGCATCTCAGATGCTGGGACTGTGTTCGTTCTAAAGCTGTGGTTGAATAAAGACCCCAAATTTCTGCTCCATACAAGAGCATTGTCGTAACCTTAGCCTTATAAACTTTGAGTAGTGGAGCTAGGGACCCTGGGTAACTATGATTCTTTAGTTTGAGCAATAAATTCAAACGGGCTTTTGCTCTAAATGTACTTCGTTGATGATGGCAGGCCCAAGATCCAGTCTTGGAAAAAGTTACTCCCAAATATACAAAGGTATTAACCTGTTCAATTGGTTCACCGTCTAATTGCCACTTATGTCTCTGATGGTTTCTTCCAAACACCATTATTTTCGATTTGGATTTGCTAATAATTAGGGAGTTATCCTGGCAATAAGAGCTGAATCTTCTTAATAGCCTACGTAATCCTACTTGTGAGTATGATAATAAAATCATATCATCAGCATAAAGCAAGCTGTTACAGTAAGTATTTAGGATCATCGGCATGTGTACCATGGTATCCTTCATTAACCCTGGCAAATCATTGATGTATAAATTAAATAATAATGGGGCCAGGATACACCCTTGCCTTATCCCTTTATTTGTGTGAATCCTATTAGTCAGGGCCCCATTAACCCCATACCGCACCCTCAAACAGGTACTTGTGTAAAGGGCTTTAATCAAGCCAGAAGTCTGGGTTCTATTTTAAGAGATATCAATTTACTCCATAGTACGTCTCTATTTACCATATCAAATGCTGCTGTAAGGTCTATAAAAGCAGCAAACAGGGGTCTCCTCTTATAGGCATATTTGGCAATTAGATGGTTCAAAACAAAGCAGTTATCAATAGTAGATCTGTTCTGTCTAAAACCTGCTTGTTCTTCTGTGAGGATGTTGTTTTCCTCTACCCAGATTTCAACTCTGTTCAAAAGGTACCTAGCATATATTTTTGCTACAATGTCAATCAGGCTGATGGGCCTATAATTACTAGGATCCTTTTTATTCCCTTTTTTATATATAGGGACAACTATTGCCATCTTCCACCCATCTGGTATATGGCAGGTGTTATTTATGTGTGTAAAAAGACCTGCTAATACAGGGCCCCACCAGTTGGGAAATTTCTTAAATAATTCTGCTGGTAAAAAATCCTCGCCTGGGGCTTTATTGCTCTTTAAGCTTTTAATGATGGACTGTATCTCCTTTTCTGAAACTGGTGGCCAAGGGGGGAGGGTTCTAGGATTTACCAAATCACTGTTTAAAAATAATTTCTTTACCGGTTCGGTGGGGGCAAACAAGCACTGATAATAATTCTCCCAGTCCGCAGCAGAGATTGGTATGTCAAATGCAAATCTCCGTTCCTTCAGAATACCTGCTACTGAGTGCCAAAATAATACTGAATTATGACTTCTGGCAGCCAACTCAAGTTCTGACCAGATTGAAATGGCAAAACGTTTTTTCTTTAATGTTATAGTTTTTTTATATTCCCTTCTTGTGTGCAGCATCTTAGCTTGTATATGGGCAGTAGGATTCCTCTGGGCAAGCCTCATGGCTGCCTTCAATTTCTTTTTCTGTCGCTGGCAATCAGGATCAAACCAGCGAGGTCTACCCACTTGGGCTCTTTTTGTAGTAGGTTTAGCTGTTAGGTGTTTCTTCAGTATGTTACACAGATTGGAGAATGCATTGAAGGCTGACATCCAGTCAGTAGTAGATGACTGTATTGTTCTAGCCCACTTAGTAGCATTCTCTGTTTTAAGGCATTCTAATATTGCCTTAGTATCAACTTTGGCCCAAATTAACCTTTTATTTTGGGTCACCTCTACCTTTTTAGTGAGCCATCTGTCAGCCATGTTATATGGTCTTAAATCTGAGCGGCCTCGCAATGTCACACTTACAGGCTGATGGTCGCTATTGTCGCTAAGGTGTACTGTGACCTCTGAGAAGAGGTCAGCCTTATCTCTAGACACACAAAAGAGATCCAGTACACTACTTGAATTGGCTGAGTGGTATGTATAAGGGTATGTATAATTCTTGTCCTTACCTCCCAAAATTTGGAGATTATCCTTAAAAATTAAGGAGACTAGGAGCAGGCCAGCGGCATTACTTTTACAGTCTCTTGAGAGCCACTGAGGATGGTTATCAAAGAACTCCCCTGGGATTCCCTTCTTCTGGGCAAGCTCATACAGAGAGGGACCCAGTCTAGCGTTCAGATCTCCTAATAATACCACTATGGACTGAGGGCACAATATAGATAAATCTTCTAAGATAACTTCCAAGCCCATCCAATATTCAAAATTATAGTGCTGGGATGTGCTTGGAGGAATGTACACATTTACCAATATTAACTCAAACTGGTCATATTCAAATTTGACAGCTAGAAAGTACGGATACTTATCTTCGTTATATAATTTCTCTCCCTACCATTGCAACTCTTCCTTTATAAGAATGCATAGCCCACCAGAGGGTCTCCCTTTGTTCTTTGTTTTTAGGGCTGGGGAGGCCCATCCCTGAAAGCCTGGCAATTGTACTGGTTCATCCACTTCGGTTAGCCAGGTTTCTTGAAAGGCTATTACGTCAAATCTAGAAAGAAAGCTCATTAGTCCACTATCAACTATCCTTTTCCAGCCAGCTATGTTCCAGGTCATCAACTGTATGGGGTTCTCAGAAGCAACGTGGTCTGACTTGGTTGATTGGCTAGATGGTGGAAATGCCAGATGTCAACTTGACAATGGAGCTGGGTCAATATCATCTAAGCTTCCCATATAAACACAGTTGTTGTGAGGTTCGATATTTCTCCTCGTGGGTTGCAGAACTTGTTGTTGCTCCTCTATATCTCGGTTGCCAGTGTGCCTCTGCTCTTGCTCCAAGAATGATTTTTTTCCCAAAGAGCAGGTACTCTGGCTTAAGTCTATAAATGTAGATTTATGTCCATTTTTGGAGGGGCATGGCTGAGGGTTCATCTTGTGGAGAGATGTTGTGGGAACTTCTAAATCAAATGAGGATGGAAGCTGGATTATGTCCTTAGTGTTTGTCAGCTTAGGGGGCACTGTGTGATGAAGCCCTTTGTCTTTCAGTTGTTTCTCAGAGGCTGGGTCAGTCAGTGCAGTTACTCCACTCTCAGCCTGTGTGACAACACCTTTTTTTACTGTTGAGGTAAAGGCAGATTGTTGATTAAATATCTTGTCACAAGGTTGCGTGTTTAGTGGATCCAAATTAAATAGAGGCTTTGCTGTAGATTGGGTTGTTGTCAGTGCCTCTTTTAGGTCGTCCAATCTTTGAATGATGTTAACTTGCTCAGGTTCTGGCAATGCACTGAATAGGTCAATCAACATTTCCTCTGGCACATCCTCAGCAGTTCCTGCAGCTGTGGGTAACACAGTTCGTATATTGCTTCTTTGCTTTCTCAGGGTCAGTTCAGTTGCAGCAGCCTCAGGCTTAGTAGTGTGAGGGCTGTTGCAGCCTAGATTTAAAGCGACAGTTCCCTCTTGGTGACGCTGTTTCAGGAGTGGGCACACTTTTTCTGAGCAAAAGACCCTTATTGGAAATATAGAGAAAAAGCTCAAAAAGGGCTTCATTCTGAAGAGCATGGAGGGAATTGTGGGCTGCTTGAATGATAGGAGAATTCTCATACATTGTGTTCTTGCTGGCAGCCACTCTACATGTAGTAGATCTATCAGAGTGGATTCACAGCGGAGCAGCTGGCTCAGGGACAGCCTAATAGCTTTTCTATTGCTCCAACGCCCTCTATTTACTCTCTTGTCATAAATTTGCAAAGTAACCTGGTTAGTTTGCAGACTGTAGTTATATTGGTCATCTCTTAGACCTTTGCCTGATTGAGTGTTTTCTCTGTAGGTGTTCAAATTTTTGGGAGGAGAACAAGGTCCTTCTCTACTTTCACCTTCTGAGTTAGCCATCTCATGTCTGTCCATGGTTATCCTCCCAAGTCCTTCCACAGTATTTGGGTGGCTCCTAACAAACTCTGCAAAAGACTCTTTCAGACAATCAACCTTATCCATGACAATTGACAAGAGATTATATATTGAGTTTACAGTTTGGGCTGTAAGCAAACATTGTCTAGAGAGGAAGTCTGTCACATTTTCCCCCTTCAAATTTGCTACATCTCCCTCCTGTGTAAAAGAGGCTGTTGCCAGATTCCAAGGAGGGGAGCCATTCTCCAAGAGGGAGGAGGACAACTCCACACGCTGTCTGCTCTCCAGTTCAGTTTGTAAGTCCCATTCCGATGAGTCACATAAATTAAATTTATCTGATAAGGTGCCTGTGAATGAGTTACTTACTGGAGCAGACTGTCTGTTTGCAATATAATCCTCCATTTTCTGCTGCTTCAAAGGCTTGGATATACTTTCTGCTGCAGAGTGCTGTCTCCTCCTTCTTTTCCCCATTCAGGTTTGTTAAAACAGGTTTAAAAATAAGTTTAAAACTATGGTTTAAAAAGTTGAAATGGGTTAAAAATGGGTTTAAAAAGTTTAAAAGAGGTAGGTTAAAATACAATATTAAAAGAGGTTAAAAAGTTAAAATAAAAATAAAGTAAAATAAAATAAAACCTTTACTTTTGGAGGAGCTCTTTACAGCCTTTGCTGCCTCTCCACCATCTTGGCTCCGCCCCCCTAGACTTCTCTATTCTTAGTAGATTGTTCCTGCAAGTCATTTTGAAATATAAAGCCCCTAGAATGGCCTTTTTAGCTTTGTTCCCTCTAGCTCTGTTGGATTCTTTTGTTGTTGGAAGGTGTGTAGTCTTGCATGATTACAGAAATAAACTGTGTTGGAATAATAACTTTATTGAATTGGTCTTGTTATTAATGATTTTGGAAAATTGTAAAATCCCATATGATTTTTTTTATTTGTGCTTTTATCAATATGAGAGTAAATGCACATTGTTATATACCCACTCTTTTTTCAAACTGCATATATGTACAATTTTGCATATCTGCATTACAAACTTAGGTTTGCTTCTTTCAGTAAGAAAGGATTTAATAAAAACGTATTCCTCTGATTACAGTTGAAAGTTCAAACAGAGTTCACATATTCAATAAAATCATAAATACATTTGGAACTTGTTCTTGTAACTATTAGAAGTGAACATTTTATTGTCTTTAGGCACATGCCAGGACATACAAGTCGAGAAATTTTAGTAATACTCAGCAGCCTAACAACATGCGATCCCTCAAATATATACGACCTAATAAAGGTACAGAATTTATTTTGTTTTATTATTTAATTGTCATATTGGACCTGCTTGATAATTAAATAATTGGGTTGTTATGAAATATTGGAAATTTCTTTCCTGTGATAATTTTCTGTTCTGATAGTGTTTTTTTTTATTTTTGTCTTTTTTCATCCAAAGTCCTTAAAATCAGTTAAGATCAGAGTGTCTGTTATTGGTCTTTCTGCTGAAGTTCGAGTATGCACTGTGCTTGCCAGAGAAACTGGTGGTATGTATATTTATATACATAAAATGAATTCATAAATATACAAATGGATTTTTACCAAAGAAAGTGATGCAAGGATCATCATTTTATGAAAGTTTATTTATAACCATTCCCTAATATATCTTTAATATGCTTATGGTTGTGTTCAATAATCACTGTAAAATGTTGAACTCTTTGTTTCCTGTAAAACGTTCACAATGCTAATTACCCCTTTCAGTCGTGCATTTGAAGCATGACTGAGAAATCTTTTGATGATTGAGGACAACACTAAACATGTACTGAGTCTCTGACAAATGCAGGGTGATAGTGGCAGGAGGTTGGTGATGTGATTTTAAAAGAGTTGTTTCCTTTCACTTTAGAGGGAAATTGTGGACTTGTTCTGCTTTAAACTATGTTAGCTATTTTAAAGTTTATACTCCAGAGTTCTTTTTAAAAGTGTTTTCTGCTTCAAAGTGATAGAAAAACATGCTACAAAAAGGGATTTTGGAGCAGATTTCAACCCTGGGTCTCTGGTAGTTTATTGCTGCTTGGGGGGACATAACACACTGACACAACAGCAACTGCATGATGGGAAGTGTGTTCAGTGTAGCCGCAAGGAACTTTAAATATATATTTTTCAAACAACTGTCTTGCAGCAAATTTTAGATTATTGATGTAATTTTTTAATAATACAAGAAAATAAATTAGGAGCATGTGGTGACTTTAATAAAAAATGAATGAATGAATGAATGAGAAAATTCCTCAGTATTTGTTTCTTATAAATTGTATATTGCATCTGGCAATTAGAATTGACTGGGTCTTTCTGACACTGAATACAGTAGAATTGATCTACCGTATTTTTATTCATGGTTAAATTATTACGCTGCAGTAGTGCAATCAATGCACTATTAATAACACAGTCAAGGTTTCAGTAATATCTTTTTTTAATCAGCCTTACAAAAATTCAAAGATAAGTGGATGAGAAACATTTTCACTATTCCCTCTGTGTACAGTTCTCATATGTATTGGCTAGACCAAGGGTAGGCAACCTTGGCTCTTTTATGACTCGTGGACTTCAACTCCCAGAATTTCTGAGCCAGTTATGCTTCAGTTCTGCGAGTTGAAGTCCACCAGTCATAAAAGAGTCAAGGTTGCCTACCTCTGGGCTAGATCAAAGGAGAAAACAGCACTTTTCCTTTTTAGAGAGCTTCTTTACTTGCAAAGAGTCTTTTTTTTAAGTCTATAGGACAGTTCTAGCAGGCAGTTCAACCAAGCAGCTGTTAATACATCTGCTGGCAGTGATTGCAACTTCTGTTGTATTATTTTCTGTACGGCAGGAACTTACCACGTTATTTTAGATGAAAGCCATTATAAGGAGCTCCTGATGCATCATGTCAGTCCACCACCGGCCAGCTCTAGTTCTGAGAGTTCTCTTATTCGAATGGGTAAGAATTTTGTTACTTCTAAGAGTTCAGTATTAAACAGGCAGCATTTCTGTAAATGTTTGATGCAATTCTCTTTATGTCATTGTTTTTAATATGAGAAGTGCGGGTCATAGTGTGGAAACCTAGAGGCAAAATTATGTCAAGTCTTTTTTGTTTCTAGGTTCAGTATGCAATGTCTCAATGATAGCTCATTCTACCATATTGAATATGTAGTCATGTATGCCAAGGGTAGTCCTTAATTTTGTTAAGAAACAGCTGTATTAAAAGAAGTTGCATGTTCCTGTTCATTGAGAATTTGCACAGATTGGAACATTTTTGGATATTATGTTCTATATCAGGGGTCTTCAAACTTGGCCCTTTTATGACTTGTGGACTTCAACTCCCAGAATTCCTCAGCCAGCAAAGCTGGCTGAGGAATTCTGGGAGTTGAAGTCCACAAGTCATAAAAGGGCCAAGTTTGAAGACCCCTGTTCTGTATCTTGTCTGAATGCAAACTTGGACATCAATCTTTCTAAGTATTTCTTTTTTCTTACATAGGCTTTCCTCAGCACACAATTGCACTAATGGCTGACCAGGATGCAAAACCATCTTTTAGCATGGCGTAAGTAATATGTGATTCTATATTAGGTACTGCATTTTATAGGGTAAAGGTTTTTAAGGTTTGCCAGACCATTCACTAGCTTGTGTTACATTTTCTACATCTTCTCTGTATGTATAGGCAAACTCAGTCTTGCTTTTTCAGCAGGAGGTGATGTACTGAAAATGGCAAATACATTTTTGATACAAGTGCTTTTGCATATTTTAAAATTTTAATCAAAATTAGTTTTCACCAACTTTTTTGTTCATGCTAAAAGTATTGATCATCTGATCTTTTTAGATGTACTAATTGTCAATAATTCAGTTGTTATTTTGTAATTGAAAATAATCCCGAATCATTTTTAGCATTTTATCCATTGCAGGACACTGAGATTTTCCTTATAAAATGTAGCATAATTGCTGGAAAAATGCAGTATAAAATGGAAGCACTTAAAGGTCATGATTTCTTTGATGTATGGCAATTTCTGTAAGAATGAATCATAATATTACTTGTAGAATCTTAACATATCTGCCTTTAATTTTGTTCAAATAATTCAAGTACATTCAGGAAAAAAAGTATTTAGGAAACAATATGTGTTTCTATACAGGCATCTGGAAAACAGCAATGACCCAGGCCTTACATTAGGAGGGTATTTCTGTCCCCAGTGTAGAGCCAAATATTGTGAGCTCCCGGTGGAATGCAAAGTATGTGGTGAGTATCAGGGCTTTTATACTAGTCTGCCATAAATGAAACATAATAGCATGTTCTTCTTTTTTGTTCTTATAGTTAAAAACAAAGTAGTTTCAGCATTTTCTTACAAAGTAGTTTCAGCATTTCCACTTCCTCCATCTTTCATAAATGATCTATATCTCAGTTGGTTCAAGTGTGTCACATTCCCTAGAAAATTCTATCTTTAAGCTGTTACATGGGTCTCAAGTAAGCTGCTATTCTTATGACTTACTTAGCAATTAAAAATCCGACTCAAATATAGTTTATCTACTGGAGTCTGAACAGTGGTTAAAGATTTGTTTAAGATAGAAGCAATTTGTTTACAGAATGAATACAAAATAGTTTCAAGTAAGCAGTTTCTGGAAGTACTACTATTACCAGCAATTAACAATGTAAAGCTGATTAAAGTTTTCTCCTGTACTTAACATAGTCGTTTATCTGATGCTTCATTAATGAGTATTAATGCCTAAAGCATTCCTAGCTTATTAATATTTTGCAGTTTAGCGCATTGCTAGATTTGAATACAAGTATGTTTTGAGATATCTGAATGAACTTCTATAGTTTTAGGATTATAATTTTATTGTCCTACTTTTTAATGACCTGAGTTGAGATTATGACTTAAAAGTAATATACATTTCTGTATAAATATTTTAAATAATACTTTAAACATTGTTGCTGGTCTATTAAAAAGATAGGTTTACTGGAATGGGAAGTCCAAGTGCACTTGTATCTGCCATGTTTCATTAGAAACTTCAACCATTCCATTCCTGTGTGCAGGACATCCCTAATTGATAATACCTGAATGAATTAATTCTACAATTCACTATGATTGAAATTAGACTCAAATATAAAGGTAAAGGTAAAAGTTCCCCCGCACATGCGTGCTAGTCGTTTCCAACTCTAGGGGCCGGTGTTCATCTCTGTTTCAAAGCCGAAGAGCCAGCGCTTGTCCGAGGACGTCTCCGTGGTCATGTGGCCGGCATGACTAGACGCCAAAGGCGCACAGAACGCTGTTACCTTCCCACCGTAGTGGTCCCTATTTTTCTACTTGCATTTTTTACGTGCTTTCGAACTGCTAGGTTGGCAGAACTATAATCACAGACTTTAGATTGGCTGTGGCTATTGTGTTAGGACTAGAGTTTAGTATGCAAATGCTCATTATCACACTTCAACCCTTTTAAGCAATTAGAATAATACCTGGGACTTAAGCTTATTCCCTTGCAACGTGACATGGCTAAAAATAAACTTAGAACTTTTATATATTGGACACACTATTTTGGGATAAGGAACAGAGGCTTGAATATCTATAAAACGTATTGTATGCAGGACTTACACTAGTGTCTGCACCACATCTGGCTCGATCATACCATCACCTATTTCCTTTGGATGCTTTCGAGGAAGTCCCAGTGGAACAGTATATGGGGGAAAGGTATGTAAAAAATACTTAGGATTGCGAATCCAAACTCCAGGAATTTTGTTCTTCAGCTAAATGATATATCTTTAATGTTTTTAATTAAGTGCCCCTTGTTTAAAGCACAACATGTTCACTACTAAGTAAATTATTTCCAAATTATTTTTTTTACTTTATGATGAGATTTCTTTTGATTCTTCATTTATTACTGTTTCTTTCTAAGAGTAATTTAAGGTTTGAGGCAGAGTTCCAACTTTTTGGTATACAGGGGAGGGCCGTTTCCTGCCTTCTTCTAAGGCAGTTGAACACAGTTCCTTGGATGGTGTGAATCCCTAAAGGGCTGTTCACCTAAAGAAAA
This sequence comes from Vipera berus, assembly GCF_964194415.1. Taxonomy (NCBI): domain Eukaryota; kingdom Metazoa; phylum Chordata; class Lepidosauria; order Squamata; family Viperidae; genus Vipera; species Vipera berus. Next base: position 35,522,062 of record NC_138203.1, on the reverse strand, counting down.
CTTTGTTAAAATTTTCTTTATGGAAATCATTATATTCTGTTTATGTATTTTAAATGAAGAGATTATACGCCATTATTAATGGCATTTACAATAGCAGCACCAATCCTCTTCTAATTATAGTAGTAAATTGGGAAAAAAAAGTTGAATACGTATTTCCTAATAGAACTTTGCAAATATTTTTAAACAGGTATTGTCAGGGATGTCAGGGAGAAATTAGAGATCATCATGTAAGTATTTATTAAATTTAATTTATAAACTATTCCGTATATTATGTCCATGCAAATAAACATCTTTTGGGGAGCTTCATATGTATATCACATTAGATTTAGGGCCTTAAAAATAATTATTTTCAGTCTTGACATTGGAATAGACCAGGTTTCATTACAATGTAATAAAATTATTGCTTATAATATTAAACAGGTTATTATCATTTGCTTAGCAAAATTTTAAAAAGCATACAAAGGGCATTGGTAGTTTATTAACAACGCTACGATGTGCTAACATGTTACTTTTAAATTTCATTTTTCCCCTCAGGTCTACATCTGTAAAGTCTGTCATAGTGCATTTTGTGTTGAATGTGATCTTTTTGCTCATGATACCTTGCACTGCTGTCCAGGTTGCATTCACAGCCATCCTGGTCCCCCCTGCATTTGATGCCTCTTATTAAATATTACTTCTTGTACAGAAGTAATTCTCTGAGCAGAGAATCTTCACCAGTTATTGAACATCTTCAACAAATTAGGTTAAAGAGAAAGATAAGGAAGATAAGTCAGCTGGAGGCGTATCTAAATATGATTTTATGCACCCATTCTATAATGTATTTAATGGACACTTAATTCTCTGTGTTACCTGTATTTGTTTTTGCTAATGTTCTTTTGGAATAATGTGGAATAATGTGCCAAATATATCTTGAAAATATTAAAATGGACATGTGCACTTAAAATATGAGTCTTATTTATATGTTGCTTTTCTTAAATATATTTTCTGAAATTGTAAAGGCTATAATTATAACGGCTATAATCTGACACTATTAGAAATACTTCATAGCAGTCATTTTTATATACCTGTATATTATGTCTGGATTTACAGAACATGAAGTTTCTTTTCTGTGATAACCCCCTGTGCATCTTAGCTTCCTTTGTCCATTCCATTAAGTGTAGGGAAATGTTGAGATAGACTCCAGATAACCAGTGTGCTTCCATCTCAATAATTTTAAAGTACTACATATTTTGCTATGACATTGTTTACAGTTTAAAGATGAAAATTTACAAATGTCCAACTCTTCCTTAGCTTCCATAGGCAGAAGAGAAAGTTGCCTTCTATAAGCATAAGTTCTATTCAAAGTGATTTTTCTATGTAGAATATTTTATTTGAGATGTAATTTTAATTAGTGAGACTGGGAACATAATTTTAAAAATTACTCTTAAATCTGTTCACAAGATCTGCCAATATCTAGAATATCTCTTCAATGACATCCAAAGCAACTCATGGTGATACTAAAATGATGACACACATGATTATGTAATTATTATGTATAATGTGAACTTAAGGTGAATGTACTTATAATCCTGCCTCTTATTTTTCCATAGCAACCCTGTGAAGTGGGTTGAGCTGAGAGAAAGTGACAGGCCCAAAGTCATCCAACTAGCTTCCATGCCTATGTCAGGTCTAAAACTCATAGCCTCCTAGTTTCTAAGGCAGCACCTAAATCATTACACCAAACCTGGTGTAACTTTGTATTGGGAAATTGTTATGTATCTCTTCAGACTTGGTTTAATATCATGGTTCTGATTGACAGAGACAAATTAAGCAGAACTCCGAGGCTTGCAAATTCCTCAAAGAACATGTTTATTGATAGAGTATCAGTACTTTAAAAGTGAAACCAAGTCTGAAGAGATGCATAACAATTCCCCAATACAAAGTTAAGAAATCCCACCCCCGAAGCTATGCAAGCAACTACGTTTCCCCACTCAGCCCGTTGGGCTTTTTATGAAGCGCCCAGCCCGCAGTCTCGGGAGCAGCCGATGACTGGTTCCCATGAGAGAAAGTCCGAGAGACAAAGTCTGTTTTGTCTAGCGCAACACCTGGCAAACCCCTCCCTCCATGCTATGTGGCAACTAGGAATGAGAAGGAAAAAGATGGCAACCATGCTCATTCTAAAGTTGACACCTCGCTGTCATGGAAATTATATATTTATATCAAAACATCCCCCTTCATGGATTACTGCCTTTTCGTGGCGAAGGGCCTTGCGTAATTCAATGAAGCTATGAGTTACGCCATGCAGGGCCACCCAAGATGGACAGGTCATAGCAGAGAGTTCTGACAAAACGTGATCCACTGGAGAAGGAAATGGCAACCCACTCCAGTATCTTTGCCATGAAAACCCCATAGACATTACCAAAAGGCAAAAAGATAGCACGCTGGAAGATGAGCCCCTCAGGTCGGAAGGCGTCCAATATGCTACTGGGGAAGAGCAGAGGGCTAGTAGTAGTAGCGCCAGAAAGAATGAAGCGACTGGGCCAAAGCCAAAAGGACACTCAGCTGCGGATGTATCTGGTGGTGATAAGGAAAGTAAGAAGCTGTAAAGATTCTTTCTCCATAGGAACCTGGAATGTAAGATCGATGAATCAAGGAAAGCTGGACGTGTCAAACAAGATATGACAAGACTGAACATCGACATCTTAGGAATCAGCGAACTAAAATGGATAGGAATGGGTGAATTTAATTCAGATGACCAACAGGTATACTACTGCGGGCAAGAATCCCTCAGAAGAAATGGAGTAGCTTTCATAGTCAATAAAAGAGTAGGAAAAGCAATGCTGGGATACAATCCTCAAAATGACATAATGATCTCAGTTTGAATCCAAGGCAAACCATTCAATATCACAGTAGTCCAAGTCTATGCCCCAACCACCAGTGCTGAAGAGGATGAATTTGACCAGTTCTGTGAAGCCCTACAGCATCTTATAGAACTAACACCAAAAAATGATGTCCTTATCATCATGGGGGGTTGGAATGCTAAAGTAGGAAGCCAAAAGATAACTGGAATAACAGGCAAGTTTGGCTTTGGAGTATAAAATGAAGCAGGGCACAGGCTGACAGAATTTTGTCAAGAGAATACGATGGTCATAGCAAACACTCTTTTCCAACAACCCAAGAGATGGCTGTACACATGGACATCACCAGACGGTCAACACAGAAATCAGATTGATTATGTGCTCTGCACTCAAAGATGGAGAAGCTCTATACAGTCAGTAAAAACAAGACCAGGAGCTGACTGGTTCAGATCAGGAGCTTCTCGTTGCAAAGTTTAGGCTTTAACTGAAGAAAATAGGGAAAAGCACTAGGCCACTCAGGTATGAACTAAATCATATCTCTGATGAATATATAGTAGAGGTGACAAATAGATTTAAGGAATTAGATCTGATAGAGTGTCTGAAGAACTATGGACGGAGGTTTGCAACATTGTACAAGAGGTAGCAACTAAAATCATCCCAAAGAAAAATAAATGCAAGAAAGCAAAATGGCTGTCTGAGGAAGCTTTGCAAATAGCTGAGGAAAGGAGGGAAGCGAAAGGTAAGGGAGAAAAAGAAAGATACATCCAATTGAATGCAGAATTCCAGAGAATAGCTAGAAGAGATAAGAATGCCTTCTTAAATGAACAGTGCAAAGAAATAGAAGAAAACAATAGAATAGGGAGGACCAGAGATCTCTTCAAGAAAATTGGAGCGATGAAGGGAACATTTCATGCAAAAATGGGCATGATAAAGGACCAAAATGGCAGGGACCTAACAGAGGCAGAAGAGATTAAGAAGAGGTGGAAAAATTACACAGAAGAACTATACAAGAACAAGCTTAACGTCCCTGATAACCACAATGAGGTGGTAACTGACCTTGAGCCAGATATCCTACAATGTGAAGTGAAGTGGGCCTTAGGAAAGCTGAGCAACAACAAGGCTAGTGGAAGTGGCAGTATTCCAGCTGAGCTATTCAAAATCTTAAAAGACGATGCAGTAAAAGTACTACACTCAATTTGCCAGCAAATTTGGAAGCCTCAACAGTGGTCACAGGATTGGAAAAGATCAGTCTACATTCCAATTCCAAAGAAAGGCAGTGCCAAAGAATGTTCAAACTATCACACCATAGCACTCATTTCACATGCTAGTAAAGTTATGCTTAAAATCCTACCAGCTAGACTCCAGCAGTATGTGGATCGAGAACTACCAGAAGTACAGGCAGCATTTCGAAGAGGCAGAGGAACTAGAGATCAAATTGTCAACATACGCTGGATCATGGAGAAAGCTAGGGAGTTCCAGAAAAACATCTACTTCTGCTTCATTGACTATGCTAAAGCCTTTGATTGTGTGGATCATAACAAACTGGCAAGTTCTTAAAGAGATGGGAGTATCAGACCATCTTATTTGTCTCTTGAGAAACCTATATGCGGGTCAAGAAGCAACAGTGAGAACTGGACACGGAACCACTAATTGGTTCCAAATTGGGAAAGGAGTCCGGCAAAGCTGTATACTGTCACCCTGCCTATTTAACTTATAAGCAGAGCACATCATGAGAAAGGCAGGGCTAGATGAATCAAACGTTGGAAATAAGATTGCCGGGAGAAATATCAACAACCTAATATATGCAGATGATACCAATCTAATGGCAGAAAGTGAAGAGGAACTAAAGAGCCTCTTGTTGCGGATGAAGAAGGAGAGTGCAAAAGTTGGCTTGAAACTTAACATTAAGAAAACCAAGATCATGGCATCCGGCCCTGTCAATTCCTGGCAAATAGATGGGGAAGAAATGGAGGTAGTGACAGATTTAATTTTACTGGGCTCCAGGATCACTGCAGATGGGTACTGCAGCCAAGAAATTAAAAGACGCTTGCTCCTGGGGAGGAAGGCCATGGCAAATCTAGACAGCACACTAAAAAGCAGAGACATCACCCTGCCAACAAAAGTGCGTATAGTTAAGGCTATGGTCTTCCCAGTTGCAATGTATGGCTGTGAAAGTTGGACCACAAGAAAGGCCAAGCACTAAAGAATTGAGGCCTTTGAACTATGGTGCTGGAGAAGACTCCTGCGAGTTCCTTGGACTGCAAGGCGATCAAACCAGTCAGTCCTAGAGGAGATCAACCCTGAGTACTCTTTAGAAGGCCAGATCCTGAAGTTGAAACTCAAATACTTTGGCCACCTAATGAGAAGGAAGGACTCACTGGAGAAGAGCCTAATGCTGGGAAAGGTTGAGGGCCAGAGAAGAAGGGGACGACAGATAATGAGGTGGCTGGATGGAGTCACTGAAGCAGTAGGCGTGAGCTTAAATCGACTCCAGAAGATAGTAGAGGACAGGAAGGCCTGGAGGAACGTTGTCCATAGGGTCACGATGGGTCGGACACGACTTTGCAACTAACAGCAACAAATCAAAACATCTGGCTTAAGTATGTAAATTGTGGCAGTTGCATGATTACATTTCTGCACATGTATTAATTTGCTCCTGTTGCAGGCACCATTGTTGCTTTGTATCCATCATACCTTTAGATTGTTGGGGGCAATAAGCTGACTTTGTAATAATGCCGCTTGGGGCCCCCCGAAAGCCCTAATAAGCAGGCATATACATAGAATGAAGGCTACTGCTAAGCTTGTAAGCCGCCCTGAGTCTTCGGAGAAGGGCGGGATATAAATGGGATTAAAATAAAAAAATAAAATAAAGCTATAGTTTTAGCAGCAAAGCAGATGATTATTTGCAGAAATGTGTCCTCTATTTTTATTGTAATTTATCTAATCATATGTTCTGTATATAAAAAATAAAACCTAAATATGCTTTATTTTCATTTGGCATATCCAAGTATGCCGCCAGTCACTGTTAAAATCCTGCCTTTTGTTTTCAGAGTACATAAATAGTACCCTGCTGATGCTCCCAGTAGCTATTGGGAGACTTAAATAATCTCCCAAGGGAGTTTCACTCCTACTGCTCAGGTCTTAATGAAGGCCATTCACCAGAATGACCAGGCTGTTTTTGTTCCATGCCCTGGGCTGAATCCCAACTGAAAAGGATCGAGATTAGGTTTTTTCAAACAGGGCTCCAAGGAACTTGGGGTTTCACAAAGACTTAATGGGTTCCACAGAAATAAGTAGTAAAGTACTTATTGTACAAGAAGTAAAAATTGAACTGTCCTGTCCTGACTTTTGTGAATGCTCTGTGCAGGAGACAAACTGGCTGCCTTTCCCACACTATGCATAAGCACAAAACATGACTCTGACTGCCACCAAATTCTGACACACATTCCTAACTGCACAAGAGCAATTCCATCTGTCCTCACTTTCCACATTGCAAACAGTACAGTTTTTGTGTCTACGAGTAGGCTGGCTTGGTCGCTCAAACAGTGATAAACTGGTGAAGCGGGCATAGCAGTGATTGCACTTTCTGCATCGCTTGAGAAAAGCTCATCTTACTTCCCCTGTCCTGACCACTTTCTACAGGGGGATGATGGAGAGCATCCTGTCATACAGCATCACAGTCTGGTTTGGAAGCATCACTGCTTCAGACAGGAAGGCAGTGCAGAGATTGGTGAGGTTGGCCAAAAAGATCATTGGCAGTTCCCTCCCTCCCATCCAGGACATAGCACAGAAGTGTTGTTTGAACAGGGTCTGTAAAATTATCTGGGGCACTACTCATCCTCTTCACATGCAGATTCAACCATAGTTTCATTCCATACAGCATTAACCTTGTGAACTCTTAGGCTTCCTCCTTCCGTTATATATTCAAGATGGACAGTATTTAATATTCTACTGTTATCTATATGTAGGGTGTGGGTCTATAGATATGTTGTATGTAGTATCTTTTAGATGCGTGTCATGTATGTGTTTCACTTTGAGAGCGGGCAACTAAATTTCATTTTTGATGTGTGCCGTTGTGCCCATAGTAAAAATATGACAATAAAGATTATCTTATCTTATCTTATCTTATCTTATCTTATCTTATCTTATCTTATCTTATCTTATCTTATCTTATCTTATCTTATCTTATCTTATCTTATCTGTAAGTCCCCAAGGGGCCCACTTGATTATTACACTTGACATCTTGTGCACACCTACTTAGGTATAAGGCTTATTGAGCTTTATGGGGACTTTAAAAAGATTTGCAGACAGACAGGAGGAAGATGCGTATCTAAGGGGCTTCAGCTAGGCATTCACATCCCATTAATCCCCATCCTAAATATATGCGCCCTAAAGTATATGTATATATTTTTATTTTGTTTTTCTGTTATGCCTTATATCTTTAAAATGAACATTTTTTTAAAAAATATAGATAATTGGGTACCAGACTGGTACAATATCAGATAATATACAAAAAGATGGAATAAATAAAAATAAAAATTCCAGGGCTGCTGATATTGCCGCTTCTGGCACGTTTTCAGAGATTAAATTTGACTGATTTCATTAGCATTTCTTTCTTCAGAATTTATGAATATCTGAATATAGCTTTAAAACAAATATCCCAAATTGCTAGTCAAGCATTGAAATATGCTGATATTTTTGTAAGACAATCTGTACACAACAAAAAAAGGAACATAGAAATAGGTTAAATCTAGATTACATCTTTGCTCCTTATCTTGAACTTTTGTCCAAGGAATAGGAATTACATTGCAATCATTGAAACTAATTTATTTGGTTAAAACATTAACACACTCTCTGATAACTGAAATTCAAGTTTTATTTTTGTTTTTGGCATTTATAATCAACAGTTTACTTTTCATTTTATTAGCAACATTAACACTGTAACTCTTGATTGGGGTTCCAGGAATTTTTTAAAGACATTCCGTGGTTTGGAAAAGTTTGAAAAACTTTCCCCTACCCCACCCCCAGCAATAAAACCATTCTTACCCTAGATTTTGCTACACAAACTGTTCTGCTTTTGCTTTTGCTTTCCACACATACATTTCTCAACTGAGCAAAGTCTATTTTTTCTCGCTTCCTGTTTCCTGTAAAGTTTACTTTTGGTGTGCGGGCTGAGAGATCCTTTGTTCCCTGAAGGAACTCATTTCAACTGTCCAGAAATCAGGACCTGGAAACAGGTAAGTTCCAATGCTAAACTGAACTATCAGTAAAGAAGAACATTTGTAGCTCAGGGTTGAAATGAGGGGTCCTCGGTGCTCTGAGCTTGCTTGTTTTCTTGCAGATGTTTCATTACACAAACTAGGTAACGTAGCACTGACGATATTACCTAGTTTGGGTATTGAAGTGTGTTCAGGTAAACTGAACTATATTTGAGAATGATTTAGACATTATTTAATATGGTGACAAAGAATATAGTGACAATGTGAAACAGTAATATGCATTCTTATTTCCTCCTATCTCTTTTTTCTCTGTGTTTCTTTTGGTGTCAAGTTTTGATTTTTTAATTTTATTTTTATTTTTGGAAGTGAAGCAGTTGTTGCTGTTTGCGGCAATTGCAATATCACATATCTGCCCCAGCCCATTCTTTGGACTCATTAAGTTACAACTTTAATTGAGTCCATGAACAGTGAGTTTCACAAGACTATGCTCTTCAAATGCAAAAGGAAAGGGAAGCCATATTAATTTCTTGTAGATATCAAGAGAAATTGTGAACCACTGCCTGAACTGGTGAGAATAAAAATTTCTTTTAATGCCAGAATCGTGATCTTATTAGTACCACAGCAAGGAGCCCAAAGATTGTTATAACTTCTAATTTGGATTCAGACTGTTTATTCATTTCCAAGCCATTCACACAAATCTGAATTGCAAGTGGCATTTCATCTATATTCACATATTAAAAAATGTCCTAGAAATTTGTTTTTGCATTGTTTTGCATGTAACGAGAAAAAAAATGTGAGAGAACACACATAAATACGATGTGCACAAAATCTACTTCTATAATCAATGTAGGTTCTTTTTAAACTTCATTGATGTTTCTTTTTTAAAGGTTTTATTTTTTATTTTTATTTATTTATTTATTTATTTATTTATTTATTTATTTATTATTTAGACTTATATACCGCCCTTCTCCCGTAGGCAGTATATACCTATACCTACATTGCTGGGACATACTAGATTCTTCTATGGTTCTTATAGGGAAAAAAACATTACAAGAGAAAAATGAGGCACAGGAGTTTTTATATGGGCTTTTCTGATAGCTTGAAAAGAGGGGAAGGGAGAGAAGAAAGTAATTTGTAAATTCTTTTTAGTAGAAACTGACATAATTGACATCTCACCTAAGATTTTGTTTCTACTGCCTGATGAACTTCAAGGCCATCCTCCACCATGTGAATGTCCATAATATGCTGGGCTAAGCAAAAACCTGAGCAACTTCCTGGCTTTGGATGAGTTTGTAATGTCTGTGAATGGACCCTGTTCCTTTCCTCCTAATCTGGTAGACCCAGGTGTTAAGGATGGATGCAATTAGAAGAGTAGAAGCTCTCCTGATATTCCTTGGAAATCCTCCTCCATGCCTGCAACCTATCCTCTAGAATACAGTTCTGGTGTGCTTTTGAAAAATTGCTAAATCTGTTTCTACAAATGACCTAGCTTGTCATGTTGCAACAGTAAAGGATGAACACATAAACAGTAAAGGATGAACATATAATGAAACAGAAAGAAAGCTCTTTGAAAAGGCCATTTCTCATGTATTCATAAATTGTCTCGCTCACAAACTGGAGGTATGGAGCACTTCTGATCCTGCAATCTGCTAGATGCGAAACCTGATAATTGGCTAAAGCCAACATTCATTCTCCTGCCAACTAGCAGTTCGAAAGCATGCAAATGGAAGTCGATAAATAGATACCACTTTGGTGGGGAGGTAACAGCATTCTGTGCACCTCAGCATATAGTCATGCTGGCCATATGACCACAGAAGTGTCTTTGGACAATGCTGGCTCTCTCGGCTAAGAAACAGACATGAGCACTGCCCCCTACCTTACTTTTTTAACATTCGTTCAGCTAGCCACTCCTCAGAAGATATTATGAGTAGAGATTAATAGTTGTTTTTGCAGCCAGAAGTTGAAGTTCAGTTGGAGGAGAAGGAAATCAACTGATTGTTTTCCTTAACTTCTCTTGAATTAAAACTATAAGACAGCACTGTTTACCATCCTGGAAATAGGACTCAGCCTTTAGGACAGCAAATTTTAGACCAGTAAAATTTCTGCCACCTCAAGGACTGGTGGATTACAGTTTATTTTAACTTTGTTATCTGGCTATCTCATTTACAGTGGCAATGAATGCACAGTTGGAATACTTGAAAGAACAGGTTATGGATAGACCATCATGGGGAAAAATTGATGTATACCAGGGCTTTTCAACCAGTGGTACAGTTACCACCTGGCAGGTGGTACGCGACCATCCTAGAAAAGTGGTAGCGGGGGAGGGGAATGAGCTGAACTGGTGGCAGCACCACACAAGCCTCCATCTTTAAGTTAAACAGTAATCTATAGAGTTTATTAATCAGTTTTTCATCTGTTTTTAACAATGTAAGATCAAGTTCTGTCTGTTCCTTATAGAGCCCCGTCGCTTTCACGTCTTCTTCATATCTCAACTGAATTTGTAAATATGGCAATACCTTGTTGTAAGTCTTGTCTAGATTTCAACCTTCCTTCATTATCCAGTAAGTCTTTATAAATTACAAGTTTATCATAGTTAATTAAGTTTGGGTAAGCAAAAGCTTCCATTGAGAGCCATTCAGGTATCTTAGTATAATTTTTTTCTTTTCTTTTTTCCCATTCTAAGAGAAGTGCATTTCTTATAGCATGGTTCTGAAAATATCTATGCTCTTTATTCTTTCCATACCACAGAAAGGCATGCCAGCCAATCTGCAGGACATGCCCTTCTAGGTATGGTAATCTTTTGTCTCTAAGTGTTATCCATTCTTTAATCCACGTTAAAGTAGCTGCTTGGTAATATAACTTCCACTCTGGAAGTCCCAATCCTCCCCTTTCTCTAACGTCCTGTAGCAATTTCACTTTAATTCGTGCTTTCTTCCCTTGCCAAACAAATTTCAAAATTATGGTATTCAGTTCATCAAAAAAGGCTTTTTCTAATTTTACCGGAATGGTTTGAAATAAAAAGAGTATTTTTGGTAAGATATTCATTTTAACTGTAACTATTCTCCCCAATATTGACAGTTGGATATTTTCCCACTTTTCTAAGTCCAGTTTTATTTGTTTTAATAGTTTTGTATAATTGTCCTCTTTCACTGTTATACATCTTGCTGTTAAATAAATTCCCAAGTATTTAACTTTTTTAACTATTTGAAGATTTGTTTTTCTTGCAAGTTGCATTTTCTGTTTTTCTGTTAAGTTCTTTGTCAAAACTTTGGTCTTTTCTCTATGTATTATCAGAACTGCAACCTCAACATATTGTTCTATTGTGGCCAACAGTTTTGTGCTTGTTTCCAGAGGTTCTTCCAGTATAAAGACCAAGTCATCCGTGAATGCCTGCAATTTTTATTTTCACCCTTTATCTCCAGTCCTCTGATCTCAAAGTCTTGTCTAATATTTCTGTTCAATACTTCCAAAGTTAATATGAATAGCAGTGGTGATAAAGGACATCCTTGTCTTGTGCCCTTTTTAATATCAAAATTTTCTGTATAGTCTCCATTTACAATTACTCTAGCAGTCTATCATAAATTGCATAAATTGCATTCATGAAGTTTTATCCAAAATCCATTTCCAAAAGTTGCTGAAACATAAATTGCCAATTTAAGTTATCAAACGCCTTTTGCGCATCAAGAAATATCAAAGCCATCTGTTTGCCTGGATGGGCCTCATAATACTCTAAAATGTCCAAGATTGTTCTTAAATTGTTTTTTATCTGTCTTTTAGGAAGGAAGCCATTTTGATCTGTGTGTATAAATTCAATCAAAAATTTCTTAATTCTTTCTGCCATTATTGAAGAAAAATTTTTATAGTCTACATTTAGCAATGAAATTGGTCTATAATTTTTTATATGTATCAAATCTACATCTTCTTTGGAAATTAAAGTGATATTAACTTCAGTCCATGTCTTTGGTATTTTGGTTTTCTGAAGAGTTTCATTACAAAGTTCTTTCAAGATCATAGTAAGCATGTCTTGTAACGCAGTGTAGTATTCTGCAGGCAGTCCGTCTGGCCCTGGAGTCTTGTCCTTTTTTTGCCTTTTTATAGCTTCTGTAGTCTCCATCATTGTTATTGGTTTGTTCAATATATTTTGGATATTCTGAGGAATTTTCGGTAGATTTCCTTTTATTAAATACTGCTCTATTTTTTCCTTAGAAATTTCCTTTGTCTCATAATATTCTTTCAGTTTTTCTCATTGCATCATTTTGAAACTGTATTTCTCCTTTTGTATCTTGGAGTTTCTTTATTATTTTCTTTTCTTTTTCCTTTCTCAATCTATATGCTAGCCATCTTCCCGGCTTGTTAGCATTTTCAAAAAAGTTCTGTTTGACCCGTTTGATCTGTTGAGCCATTAATTCCATCTCAGCTAAATTTAATTTGTGCTTTATTATTTCCATTTGTTTCTTGAGTATTACTTTATCTGGCTCTATTTGTAATTCTAATTCTAGTTTTCTAAGTTCCTTCCTCAGCTTTAATTGTAGTTGTTTCTGTTCTTTGTTCTTCTTAGCAATATAAGTTATGGCCAGGCCTCTAAAGTATGCTTTGGCAGTGTCCCAAACATTTTGAAGTGATGTTTCTTCCTTCTTATTGATTTAAAAAAAAATTCCATTTCCTTTATTGCTAATTGCAGGAATTCTTTGTCCTTCATAATCGATGTTAGGGACCATCTAGGTTTCTTCTTAATTCCTTTCCATATCATTTTTATTGGATTGTGGTCTTCCCAGTCATTGGTTTCAATTCCTGCCTCTTTGATCATCAGTTTCAAGTCCAACGACATCCATAACATGTCAATTCTTGACCATGATTTATGTCTATTTGAGTAGAATGTATATTGTAGTTTCTCTGGGTTTTTCTCTCACCATATATCTAAAAATACTAAATTCTTCTATCATTTTTGAAAATGCTTTAGGTAGTAAATTTCCTCCTTTCCGTCCTTGTTTAGCACTTTTATAGTCCAAAGTCCTATCCACTATTGCATTAAAGTCTCCCATTATACAAAAGTTTTGGTAATTTGAGTCTAATATTTTCTTATATAGTTCAAGATAAAATTGTTCTTGTTTGTCATTAGGTGCATATATTCCAATCTTTAATATCTGCTTTTGGTCCATCATAATTTCAACCATTAAAATTCTCCCCTCATCATCTGCATAAATTTGTTTAGGCATCATCTTTTCTTTGATATAAAAAGGTACTCCTCTTTTCTTTTGAGATGACGTAAAGTTTGCCAATTTTTGGTTGTTCTGAAATTTTGATATGTTGCCTCTTAATATGGGTTTCTTGAAGACAAATTATATCCATTTTTAATTTTTGTAAACATGTAAACATTTTCCTCCTTTTGGAGGGGGAGTTTAAGCCATTGATATTTATTGATAAAATCCCAATTTCCTCCATCTTTTTCAATTATATCTGGGTCTTAATCTTATCTGTCTCTGATCTCTTGGTCTTGTGCCCTCTTCTGGATAAGAGTATGTAGTTTTAGTTTCTTTGGTTTCTTCTCTTACTCTTTGATTGGTCTCACTTTCCACTTGTGTTTCGTCTTGTTTCTTGTGTTCTGAGTCATCTCTCTCCAGAAAGGGTCTGTGGCTATCAAAGAACTCCAATGCTTTAAGTGGTGTGTCCAGTCTGTATATTTTCGTATCCCAGCAGATTAAAATCCCTTCTGGAATCAACCATCTGAAGTTCACTCCTTTTTCAACAGGTTTCTTAGTTAAAAAGTGGTAGTCTCTTCGAGCCTCTCTTATCCTTCTAGGGATTTGCTTGAGAACCACAATTTCTTTTTCTTTATATTTCAGCGGTTCATTTCTTACTTTTCTCAGGATCTCATCTCTTGTAGCTCTTTTTAAAAATCTGACATGCACTTCTTTGGGCACCTTATTTCTTCTAGCATAGTTGGAGTTAACACGATATACTTGGTCCATTTCCCCTGCCATTTGTGACTTCCCAAATCCGAGTACGTCTGCCAGCAACTCTGTCATCAGTTCTAAAGGATCCTCTTCCTTATCTTCCGGTATATTTTGAAATCTTAAAAAGTATGATGCTCGCTCCATTTCTATAACAACCAAAGAGTCTTCCAGTTCTCCATTAATTTGCATCAGTTTTTGGTTTTCATCTTTCAGGTCTTCCAGTTTCTGGTCCACCTCCATTGATGTGTGTTCCATTTTTTGGATTCTTTGTTGATTTTCTGCAATCGTCTTTTTAAATTCTTTCATTTGGGAGTCTATATTAATAATTTTTGGTTCATTTTGTCTAAATCACTTTTCAACTCTTCATGATTTTTAGATGCTGTAGCAGACTGGGCAGCATTAGCATCCTGGATTGCTTGTAGAATTGCTTGAGTGTCCTTCTGTTGGGTATCGGTCTTCTCCTGTTGTAACATTGTAGTAATTGGTTTGTGGTAGACTGGGCTTGCAGAAGTTGAAGCCGGGGCAGAAGAGCCTTTTTCCCAAGTTTGGATGTTAGAAGTACTCATCTTTGTCTTCAGGTTGTACTGTATGGTGTCTCTGCCCAATAGACAGATTTTCTAATCCAATAGTCTCCTAATGGTTAAAAGATAAAGGTAAAGGTTCCCCCACACATGTGTGCTAGTCATTTCCAACTCTAGGAGCCGGTGCTCATCTCCGTTTCAAAGCCGAAGAGCCAGCACTCGTCCGAGGACGTCTCCATGGTCATGTGGCCGGCATGACTAGACACCAAAGGCGCATGGAACGCTGTTACCTTCCCACCATAGTGGTCCCTATTTTTCTACTTGCATTTTTACGTGCTTTTGAACTGCTAGGTTGGCAGAAGCTGGGATGAGTAACAGGCGCTCACTCTGTTATGCAGCACTCGGGATTTGACCCGCCAAACTGCTGATCTTCTGATCGACAAGCTCAGCATCCTAACCCACTGAGCAACCGCGTCCCTAATGGTTAGGAGAGAGTAATCCAGAAAATTATATTCAAAAACCAATGATAAGGATTCCAGGCTTCTCTATATTTATAATCCAAGGGAGTCCAAAATTTTCAACTTGTTTAGGCAATAGTCTATCTTGAGAACAGTAGAAACACACCAGAGAGGCCAAAGAGAAAGAAAAAAAGAGCAGGGAGTTTATTTTTCTGCAATAAAGTCTCCAACTCCCTTCAAAGAAATATCTGGGCAAACAGCCAAGTTTCAGGCAAAGATAACTCTGTTGAGGAAAAATGGATGTAGCTTTCAAGCTTTGCCAGTAGATGGCACTTACTGTCCATTCTCACTCTTTCTGCCGAGAGAGATGAAAAGAATTTATATATAACTTTCAATTTTAAAAGGTTTTAAAAAAATAAAAATAAAAAGAGAGGGAAGAAAAGGGAAAAATAGAAGTTGTGCTGTCTTTCAACAAAAAACGCCCAGTTCTATCAAAACAAAAGCTTCCCAAACTTTTACGCCACAGATAGCCTTGTAACAAAGTAAAGTTTTCACTTAGCCAAAAGCTTAAACCACCACTTCTAATTCGGGAGGGGGTGATGAAAGGAAAAAATTCCACCCTCCTCCCTAATAGTAAGGGCTTCGCTTTCAAGGGCTGGGAAGGTGCTTTTCCACTAAAGATCTTGGCTTGTAGGGAGAGTGAAAGGAAAATCCTCACCCAGAACAGCTGATTGCTCTTTCAATTGCTGTTCTCCTGCCTCCACCAAACAGCTGCTAATGGCGGAATGCAAAGTGCAGTCTGCCTTTCTTCCTGCCGGTTCCAGGGGCTCTGTTGGGACCAGCGGTTTGGCTACCGCCTAGCCACAGTCCTCACACATTTACCCATTGGGGCCACCCCTACAGGGCAGCATTCAGTCCATTTGGACCCACCAGCTCAGGGGTGTCAAACTGCCGGCCCGTGGGCCGGATGTGTCGCAACGAAACCGCACCCATCCCATTGCCGGCAATGGGGAAAAAGCTCCGATACATCGCATGATGTCGTGAGTTTGACATGTCTGCACCAGCTAGTAGAATTCGGACCCGGAGGAAGAGAGAAACAATTCCCTGAGTCTGTCCTAGCTGACGTCAGCGGAAGCTCTCTCAAGTTTTTGACACCTTGTGAGGCGACTGGTGGTACTCAGATGTTGCCATATCCTAAAAGTGGTACAATGGGTGAAAAGTTTGAAAAGCCCTGATCTACACAGTTGCTAATAGTTAAAAAATGTCCTGATTAATCAATCTGGCTGTGCAGTAAAATGTAAAAAAAAAGTAATAATTCAGTAATGCTCTAAAAAAAATAGTAAAATGTAGTACTTGTGATAGCAAAGCCATACTACTTTCTGTTGACTACAGGCCATTTTAGTCCTTGGGGAAAAATAAACACCATAATTATTACTACTCTTTGCAATAAAGAATGTAATTTCAGAACCGAGGTCATTTATGATGTATTGACTTATAAATTTTGTTTGGTTTTTAATAGAATGGCTGCCCAACAGAGTTCTGCAGATATCAGTAACATTTCAGAGCTGGATTCCTCTTCTTTGGAGGCTTATTACACTGGGCTCAATCTTAATTTTAGCAAATTTATGGAAGAAATGGAGCTAGATCACCAGCAAGTCCGGAATCAACTGCAAAGAGGGTTTAATCCTACAATGAGAAGTGAAGCCAAAAGGTTAAAAACTTTCCCCTCCACAAGTAATTCATTTTGGATGGCCACAGAAATGGCTGCAGCTGGCTTCTATTACAACAATGTGAAGTCTGCAATACAATGTTTTTGCTGTGGATTAGTTTTGCTTAAAAGAAGTTCTCAAAGGTCACCTTTTGAGTGTCATAAAAATCTATGGTCCAGTTGTGAATTTATTTTAGGCAAAGAGGTTGGTAACATCTCTAAATATGACATTCGAGTTCGGAATCCAGAGAACAATTCTCTAGAAGTGAAAAATAAGTATAAAGAAATGGAGTCAAGACTTGAATCCTTCACCAACTGGCCATTTTATTGTAAAGAGATACAGCCTGCTTTACTAAGTAATGCTGGATTTTATTTTACAGGTAACCTCAAAACATTTATTTTCTAATTTCTAAAATATTGCTTCTGTTAGATTTCCATGCTCTAAAGACCATGGAAAGCAATGCACGTTTTTTGTTGAGATGCAAAATTTTGCTAACAGGCTATTAAACAATACTGCTACAATTTGCTATCCTTTAATTATACCACATTTCAAACACTCTTTGCTGTTGAGAAATATTGCCATTTTTATGTTGATCAGTAGCATTATTCCCACTATACACCAAGCCGCAAATCCAAACAAGCCTTCTTACTGATGTTTCTGGATGCTCATTCATATTAACTGGGCTTTTTGGCAATGCAGAGTCCTTATTTATTTTCTCCAGGAAGTGTCAGGTATCTCATAACCCCACGGACCAGAAGAGTCATTACAAGTATTCTTAGAACTGGTGGGTGATCCAGTTACTTTCTGGGTGCAATGCACAGGTTTAAAGCCGTACATGATACACTGCCAGGTTATTTGTGAGACCGCCTATCTGCCTCTCATAACATATTGGTTAGAAGACGCTCCAGGACCCTTTTTGAAATGTTGTTATCTGATAGAAAGAGTATCCCTCATCCTATGGAACACCCTCTTCCATAAGATGCCAGGCCCCCATTCTCCTAGTCTTTTGGAAGACCAGGCTGTTCTCCCAAGCACTGAGGTAAGTGGCAACTGTAAATGTGAATGTCTGAAGAATTGTCGGGCAGCAAGAGGATTGTTGCTGCTGTTTATTAAATGGTGGTATTATCTTTTTTATGTTTTTGACTGCTGCTTTTAAGCCACCCAGGTTATTGTATGTAAAGTAGGCAGCAGTGCAAGTCTAATAAGCCAACCATCCTGGTGTTTGAGCCCTGGTGGAGCAGTGGTTAGAATGCAGAATTGCAGGCTAACTCTGCCCATAGCCTGGAGTTCAAGATTGACTCAGCCTTTCATCCTTCTGAGGTCAATAAAATGAGGACCCAGATTGTTGAGGGTAATATGCTAACATTATAAACTTCCCAGAGACTGTTGTAAAGCACTATAGGGTAGTGTATAAGTCTATTGCTATTGGTATTGGTAAGTCTATTGCTATTTTATTTGTTTCATAGAATCCAGTAGAAGCTACAATTAAGTCTACAAATTTAATATAGCATTTTGTATATGTACTATGTAATCAGGATGAATCTATTGGGTTTCATGAACAAGGATGGTTAATATATATATATATATATATATATATATATATATATATATATATATATATATGTTTTCGTAGATTCTCGCGGGTGTCTGTATGTGTAGATCTAGAGTCTCGGGTTTCTTCCCGCGTTCCTTTCATCTTCAGAAAGTTGTGGCGACGTTTCGACGAAATCCCATCCGTCATCATCAGGCCGGAGTGTTCCTCCTGCTGCTTCCAGGAGCAATGCGTGGTCTGGCTGTTCCTTTCCTTCCAACTGCCAGCCCCACCGGCAGTTGGAAGGAAAGGAACAGCCAGACCACGCATTGCTCCTGGAAGCAGCAGGAGGAACACTCCGGCCTGATGATGACGGATGGGATTTCGTCGAAACGTCGCCACAACTTTCTGAAGATGAAAGGAACGCGGGAAGAAACCCGAGACTCTAGATCTACATATATATATATATATATATATATATATATATATATATATATATATATATATATATATATATATATATATATATATATATATATATATATATATATATATATATATATATATATATATATATATATATATATATATATATATATATATATATATATATATATATATATATATATATATATACACACACATACACATACACATACACATACACATACACATACATATATATCTTAATTTTAAAAATACGAATCCCAGGCCAATTTACATAAAGTATAAAATCTTTGAACACCGAGATGGATAAAAAACAGTCATTTATTGCTAAAAGATCATAATAAGCAATAAAAAGTAATTGCTTAAACTGTTTAAAGCATATCTGCCTAATCTAAGCTTTCACTGGTCCTCTGCCAGTGTCATCAGAGAAAGCACTGAAGGTTTGAAAAACCGTTGGTAAGCCTGTTTGGTTCCATGCTCTGCTCATTGGCTGTGTGATGGACCTTGCTCTAGCCAATCATGATTGTTCTGACTGTCTCGCATCACTTCCCTTGCAATCTGGTCTTACTGTTGTCTGGGTAACATTTGTAAAATGATCTTTAACAATTAATTTCTATAATCTATATTCCATATGTTAATTTTAGTTGATATCCCCTTTCCCCAAAGTATCCTTCTTTGCAAACATTAGATTAATACAATTCTCATTATTTTGATAAGTAACAGTTAGGTATATAGTTTTCCCAATATTCCTAAAAACAATAATCACCGCCCTGAGTCCTTTGGGAGAAGGGCGGTATAGAAATTAAATTATTATTATTATTATTATTATTATTATTATTATTATTATTATTATTATTATTATTATTATTATTATTATTATTATTATTATTATTATTATATTAATATATTTCTTTTCTTATTAGTCATTTTGGTTGCCTTGTCATAAATCCTGTTACAGTACTTATTTCAGTTTATTTCTATCCCCAAGTTCTAAATATTCTTACTGGTGACAATTTTCTCAACAATAAATTACATTTACATTGGTAGATTTAATTCTATTTTTTCCATATAATCCCTCTCACACTTTTATATTTCTTAAGAAATAGATAAAATAATAGAAAGAGAAAAGAAAAGAAGAGAGAAACAAAAAAGAGGAGGAAAAGAAGAAGAAGAAGAAGAAGAAGAAGAAAGCAATGAGATACAAGAAATAACATACTACTTAAAATATATATCCCTCCTAACTTAATATATATTTATTTCCTCAATTTTTTATTCTTTTTAACCATAGCTAAGAATATATTAATCTATTTAATCTTTAAGCATTCCATTCAATAGATCCCCCTCCTTCTTCTTTCGGAGGTCTTTTATTTTTGGGACTTCTGTTCTTGAGGAAAATAGATAGGATAGAGAAAATCAATATTCTTACCCAATTCAAACATACTGTTTACAATCAACTTAAATTAGAGCTTGTGACTTCCGTTGTTTGCAGCTTGGGCTAGACTCTGACGATTAGGCTAGCCTTTCTTCTGTTGGTTTCTGGAAGGTTTCTCTTGGACCATTCGGGGAGATCGCCATCTCTCCTAGGTCCCTGGGATTTTCTTCCTTCATGCCATCTCTCTGGGGTGGCTTCTGCCCATTTAGGGTCCCCAACCAGAAAGAAATTCAGCTGAAGGGCTCGGCATTCTGAATCCCTCAAACTGCTTTGCTGCACGCAGGACCGGAAGCCTTGTTTGGCATTCTTATTATACTGCTTTGTTTTCCAAAATGATAGCTTCAAAGTACCAGAAGTCAGATGAATAGTTCAGCTCTGCGTAATTGTCATTCATGCAGGCATAAAGGACACAGTTCAGTGTTTTTCCTGCTCTGGGTGCCTGGGAAATTGGGAAGAAGGTGATGATCCATGGAAAGAGCATGCAAAATGGTTTCCTGAGTGAGTAATGTACAAGACAAGTTCACAATATCTTTTTATACCTGGTTCTGATATTGAAGAAAGCAGTACTGTAGCTATATTCCCAGCAGCTGAGACCCCATTACCAGATCCCTTGAAGCAAATTCAAGATAGCCAAAGAACAGAGGGACCAATAGTATCTTTGATCTGTGACCACCAACAGCAAGCTTGTTTACTTACCATGTCTCCAGATTATCTTCCAAGGAAAGCACCAATCATTGTAGAGTGATAGTAATTTAGCCCCATGACAACATAATTCAATAGTCATTCACTACGAGACCATTGCAGCATTCTTTTTTTTTGTTTATTTTTATAGAAAGGCCTTCCATATGCATTCTCAGTTGCAAAAATGTTGTCGTTGCTCTGTGTCTGCGAAACACTCTCCTTTTGGAAATGAAATTGAATTTTACCTCTCTGCATCCTGGAAGAATATTTATTAAATTTAACATTTCAAACAGTTTTAATAGGTTTAAAAATGTTTACTTAGATTAATATAAACTGGCATGATTTTTTTTATTTGAACAATGTTGTCTATTGCTTTAGCAATATTCAAAACAGCAGGAAGTCTTAGGCCAGGGGTAGGCAACCTCGGCTCTTTTATGACTCATGGACTTCAACTCCCAGAATTCCTGAGCCAGCCAAGCTGGTTGCCTACCCCTGCCTTAGGCTCTTCTGATGCAGTCCTGCCCTTCCAGGGTGCTGATTGGCTTCTTAGTCCCATGCAACAAATGAGTCACTCTGGATTGCTTAGGATGAACAAGTAGAAGAAGCAATCCTTTTCACTATCAACAAGCTATCACTGTTCCATCTTCAAGCACCACCATTCTGAAAATTGGAATGGTAATCAGATTTCAATATAATAGTTTTGTTAACTAGAAAGACTGTGTAAATACAATGAATAAGTAAATAAATATTTCTAGTGGACAAAATTCCAACCTGATACCCTTAAAACATCTTGGACTATAATAATCATTGCCAGCTCCATAGTCAATAACCTGCCACCAGCTGATGGTAGAATTTGTAATCCAACATTTTTGGCAGGCAGCAGCTAGAAAAACATTGCTCTTGGATATTTGTATGCTAGGTTTCAAGACACAAAAGTATAAGAATCCTGAGAATAAAAACTAGAACATGTCCTTATTTCATAATATGAAACTCAATTTGCTCATTGTACAAAATGTCCATAGTACAGTGTACCCATTACAATATGTTTACATTTGTGCTTTACGTTCTTGGTAAAATAGCAGGATAGACTGAAATTCCATTAATTGTTCATATCTGTTGTGATCATTTAAAATATTTAAATTACCATTATTTTATTTTATAGATGTGAATTTCTTCAAAGGGAGAAGTCCGAACATGAAATTAAACAGTATATTCAAAGTTATTGTGGATTTTTAGGCATTACGGTATTCTTTTTTCATTTTTATTTTATTGAAACATTAGACTATGATTGTTTAAGGAGTTACTCTTAATGGGGTAATCCTCAAGATCTTAATTTTTCTATTGGAAAGTCTAACTAAACCTCCTAAAAAGTATTTCTCTAGTTTCTCTTTCTTCACAAAATTAAAAGGTAGAATGTTTGAGTATTGTGGGAAATTAAAGCAGCAGTTAGCTGATGCTGAGATCTGGAAAATAAAAAGAATCCAGAACAACCCTGCAGCTGTTCTAGACATAATTATTTGTCAAAGTATAAACTCACGGCAGATGAAAGAAAGGTTGTTTGAACAAAACTGTTCAGTGGAGTCCTTATAACAACTTATGTACAGTATTTATAAATTGAATTCAAAATCAATGGAACTGCATATTAGCTTATTATCAAAGTCATAGAAGAAACATGACTAGAACCTATAAAACTAATTCTAATATTTTGTTTTGTTTAGGGAAAGCATTTTACAGCATCTGCGAGGAAATGTTTACCTTCTGACCCAGGTAAGTAATGGAAATAGAATTCTAGACCAGTGATTTAAATCATAAGAAAGCAGTGTAGACATTTTGGATGTTCAGACTTGACCATTGGCTTCATTCCCTGGCTCTTATGGATCTTGTTATCAAAAATTCTCTGAAGAATATGAGACTGCAAGATCATGCTAATGGTCATGAGGTCCAAAATGCCATATGATCTTCATTATATGAGTTCCCCTTTCCTATTGTTAAAACACTATTTTTTAAGTGTTCGTGGACCTTCTCCATGATGCAAACTGCTGTCACTGCAATTAAAAACTCAACTATCCGCTTGTGAACACGGTACAAGTTTCCACAGAATCACATGCTTCTTTGGCTTTTTATGTTTGTACTGGTTGAATTGCTACTGTATCAGTGGTTGTGATTATGTAGATGTCTATACAAAGTAAATACAACAGTTCAGTGGAGACAGGGCAGGAACTGATTGCAACAGATAACATTGTCCAGTTAATTTTTTTGTCAAAGCTTTGAAACATTTCAAAATCTGCTGAGTTTTAATTATTTACTTAACACTGTGTTTAAGAACACCTTTCATTAAGAACTCAAGATGGAGTACAACTTAACTCAAAAGAATTTTCTTGTCTAATCCCATCCTATACATAAATAGTGAAAACTGTATAAATGTCTCTGTACATGTGAGAAAAAGACATACAGGGAAATGATGATTGTATATCATCATTTCCTTTATTTACAGTTTTCTGGGTCTTTTAAAAACAACATACATTTTCTTCTCTACTGTAAATCATGAAAATATGTCTATTTGACAATATCTCAGGCATTTCTTCATAAACTCTGTCATATTTTTTTGTTGCAAAAGAGGACCCAGAACCCTTTTTGAACATCTATAAGGATGAAGAGATTCGGCTGGAATCCTTCAAAACGTGGCCACAAGATGCACATGCTGATCCAGCAATTCTGGCTAAAGCAGGTTTCTTCTATACAGGTAAGTCTCTTATTGCTCCCCTCCCAATAATCTTACTCTTATTTACCAAGGTCTGCAAAGTAATTACTGAAATGTAATTAAAATTGTCTTACTTGCACTCAGTTCTAATTAATAATCACCTTCTCTTTCTAATTGTATATCCTTGTATTCTTTTACTTTTTTAAATAATATTTTGAAAACATCTGTACATTGTTTTAAGTCAAAAGTCAGGTTTTGGAAATGATGGCTATATTGAAGAATTTTGATTCAGTCACCTCCTAGGAAAATTGTTTTTATTTTTTAAAATTCCTTATATATAAAGAGAAGTGTTTCTCAAGTTTGGTGGCTTTAAGATCGGAAATCTTCAGTGCCCAGAATTCTGAAAGTTTAGGTTCACATATCTTAAAGTTGTCAAGATTGAGAAGCACTGATGGACATTAACCACACTATTTTGAATATTTAACCTTAATACTGTTTTATGAGGTTCTGCATGCTTGGAAAATGACTCAGAGTAAAATAACTTCAGCTTTGAGTAATTGTGGTACTCATTAAAACAGTTCAAGATTTTTCAGGTTTTATGAAAGCCTCAACAAAGGAGCAGCTACTTGAAGAGACACTTCAACTTTAAATAATGTATTCCTTAAAGTGTCAGCATGTTTTTTCAGGCTTTCATAGGCTACTCATTAAAATCAAGCAACTATGCTTGGTTGAGGGCTTAGCTCTATGTATGTTGTATTTATGTTTTTACGGAAGCATATATAAATGTCTCAAAAAGAGGAGATGGAAGTTTAATAATAATAACAATAACAATAATATAATTGGAAGGGACCTTAGAGGTTTTCTAGTCCAACTCCCTGCTACAACTTGATATATATTTCTTTTCTTCAATTGTGCTTGGCCTTCTGAAAGGTTATGAAAACCTAGCTCTTCACCCAGTCGCTGGGGTAAAAATAATATAAACCTTGGATTGTTGTCAAGGCATGCTAGGATGATTAAGGAGCCTGGTTTTTAGCTTTTAGCTTTATGTTTTTCATGTTTTTATATTTTTATTGTTATGAGCTGCCCAGATTTGTGCTCTAAAATGGGTGGCTGTACAAATCTTTTAAATAATTGTATAAATAAATTCATAGAATGGAATCATAGAATGGAAGGGCTGCCCAGTGTAGAAATCCAATATTATAGCATCCCTGCTAGATGGCCACACATCATCTGTTTAAATACTGTATCAAAGGTGCTTCTTCAAAAGGCATCTGGACTATTTTTTTTTCTCTTGAGGAAGAAGAATAAAATGTTTTGCTTCTCATCCACGTTGTGATGGTGTGTGTGTGTGTGTGTGTGGAAGGAGAGGTACTGACAGTACTGACATTTGAGACTGGATAGTCAGAGAATGGAAGGATAGGTTCGGACTGGATGGTGCGGCAGGGGAATGGAAGGATTCAGTGGTGGGATTCAAATATGTGAACAGCCGGTTCTCTGTGTGGATGGCGCTTCTGGAAGTCCATTCTGGGCCTGGGCAACAAAAAATTACCTACCAGTTCTGCCGAAAAGGTGTGAACTGGCTGAATCCCACCACTGGAAGGATTGTATTTCTTTGCAGACATCTGGTTGTTAGCATTATATCTATTACTTTAATGATCTTGATCTATTGTTAACAAGTCAACTGAAACAAAGGGGAGTATTACAGATTTCTGATAAAAATTAAAGATCAAACATTGATGACAACATTCTTCTCTCTCTCTCTCTCTCTCTCTCTCTCTCTCTCTCTCTCTCTCTCTCTCTCCCCCACCCTCTCCAATGTGTGTTTGTGCATATACTGTCTGTATACACATACACGCACACATATCCCACAATATTGAGCTGCTATTGCCTTTTTTGCAGGGAGAAACGATACTGTACAGTGTTTTTGCTGTAGCGGATATGTATACAACTGGGAAGAAACTGATGATCCTTGGGAAGAACATGCGAAATATTTCCCTCAGTAAGTGAAGATTGTGCTGAATTATCTCAGTATAATATAATTTATTAAAATGGTATAACTGCTTGTTTATTTCTAAGTTGCAAATATGACCCACTCTTGTAGAAATAAATAAAATAATAAATAATAAAAATAAATATTTGGATAAATATGCATGTTCTAATTGGTTGACTTAATTACTCCCTAAATTGTGCTAAGGGAGTCCTCTTAGGGAGTTTGTTCCAACTCCAGTGAATTCTTTTCCACACTGTGGGTCCATCGTGTTAAAAAAATGAATTCAATACAGAAGTCAAACAAACATGGCAAGATAAGCAGAATGTTTTCCACTAATGACCTGAAAATGTTAGAAGGACTGTACATGAATAAGTTGTCCTATGGATAGCTTTAAGTACCATTGTGAATTCCTTAACTTAAATGCTAAGAACTAGTGAATCTGTCTCAGCAGGAGAATAGTAGAGGACTTTATATATTCCAACCATCTAGAATATGGCAATTTAATGGTGAGAAACACCACTCACCACCCATATTTCCACATTTGGGCCAACTTTAATTTTCTAATTGTATTCAAGAATTGCTTCATGTCTTAAAATTTTGGTGCATTGATCACTCTTTCCTCCAAATAGTAGGGATGCCTCTCTTTTATCAAACAACCAGCCATCAAATGTGGTTATCTGGCTGGATTAAGCAGGACTTTCTATCAACATGCAGATAGCTAGGAATGGTGACAGTTATATTCAACCATCACAAATAGTTCTAGATTGGAGCAGACCACATAATCTACTATGGATCCTAGGCTGTGGACAAGAGATATAGTTTTAGTCTGTTTGGAAAAAAAGAAAGCAATTTAAGGCAAGCAGATTGGTTGGTGCCAGCCAGAACATCCAGATAAAGTAGCAAGATTCAACCATTCAATGGGGCACCATCAAAAGGAATACAAATATTAGTGGTATCTGATATGGTTCATTTTGTTGATCTCATTTAACACAGCTATTCTTTAAATGCATTGCAGTTGTAAGCTATCAGATCCAGAAAGATGGATATCGTCAGAAAATACCAAAATGCAACCAGAGGCTGAATCACAGAATGAAAAGGTAAAACAGAGGGTAGCTAGGATTTGATAAATTAACTTTTTCATAATAAAAAGTATTTTCCATCTGTACAAGTAGAAGTATCAGGGGAAAAGACAAGAACTG
Source organism: Vipera berus (assembly GCF_964194415.1). Classification (NCBI taxonomy): domain Eukaryota; kingdom Metazoa; phylum Chordata; class Lepidosauria; order Squamata; family Viperidae; genus Vipera; species Vipera berus. The sequence continues at coordinate 35,495,383 of NC_138203.1, read as the reverse complement.
TTATTGTTTTTTTGTAATATACTAAGACATTGTCCCTGGTGTGCACAAATTTTAGATTTTGGTTACAAATTCAGTTTGCCAGTATAGACCCAGACAAGAACGAGTTTCATTGAAGAGGGGGTGATTGCTTTTAAAAAGGATAATAGAGCTTAGAGCAAAAGAAGGATACTACATTTCTTATTTAACTAATAAATTAGCTTACATCTTATATAGTGTAATACCTCCCTAATATATCACACAACATCTATTGGTTGTGCTGGATCTTTATTTAATTTTTAGTACCATTAATTGTAAATGGGTGAAACAGAAGAAGGTTCAATAACACAATGGCCATGTTGATGCTGAGGTAGTGGTGGTGGCTCTAGATTTGTTGTCAGCAACTGTGCCTCAAGTGAATCATGAAATCAGTGTGCAATCCCTATGAGCAACTGCTTAGTCTGCATATATGGAAGAGCCATATGTTTCACAAGATTCTGTCTGTCATCCATGAAATAATAGTTTACATGAAATTAATGGAATAGATTGTAGTTGATGCCACCAACTATTACTGTAATCCTTTGGAATGCCAAGGCGTCTCTTTAAATTCTACACTAGTATCTAAAGAGAGTGAACAAACAGAAATGTAATAAAGTAAAACAAAGTGTCCTTCTCAGTGCTATGGCTGATCAATGAATAGTGATTCAAGTCCATATAATCCCCTTGTACTCTACTTGAATGCTCAGAATAGCCGTACACCACTATCGTTTTTACTCTCCAATCCATCCATACTTCCAACTCTTATTTTTCAATGGCCTCATGCAGTGTTTCTTAAATCTTTTGCTCTCAGGACCTTTTTCACTTATAAAAATTTTGGACAACTAAAAGAGTTTTTGTTTATATGGAGTATATTTGTCAATATTTACCATTTTAAAATTTAAAATTAATGCATTCATAGAATATTTATTGAATCATGTAAAATAACAATATTAAACTCATTAGCTATTAAAATAAATATAATATTTTCCATAAAAACCCTATATTGTAAGAAAAAAAAATGAAAAGTGATACAGTTTTAAATTTTTATAAATAATTTCAATATCTAGTAAATAATTTTGATTTTGTGGACCCTCTGGAGTCCCTGGTCTACATTTTAAGAAATGCTAGCCTTTAGTATGTAGTATAATATTGTAGCTATAAAAGCACCATTGAAAACAAAGCAGCTCTCTGTCCCGTTGGTCAATACGTACATGGCAAAATCAGTATTCTGCTACTGCTCCTTCAAATCTGTATTCATACTGAGGCAATAAACAAGCAAATAACAAACTGATACTGGCGAATTAATGCCCATGGGAATGCATAGGAGAAATGGTGGGCAAATTACAAAATGACCACTGTGACTTTGCAGTGCAAGCTCTTCCTCTTTTTTACATGCATTGTGACATCACATGCACAGAAGAGTCAAAGCTTGTGTTGCAACTCTTGTTTTCTTATTCTGATGAAATTGTTGGGATTCTATGGATAACTCTGTTATTGGGTCCAATTCAAGATGTTGGTTATTCCATATAACATCATATACAATACCATATGGGCAACAATCTTTATAAGAGTCTTCTCCAGATAACACCTGCCACCTGTCCATAATATGGTTGGGAGTGGATTAGCAGTGGGCTAATGCCTCCTTAAGTAACACCAGCTGCCTGCAATTAGTGCAGGTTCACATCCCACCAGGCTCAAGGTTGACTCAGCCTTCCATCCTTCCGAGGTAGGTAAAATGAGGACCCAGATTGTTGGGGGCAATAAGCTGACTTTGTAATAATGCCGCTTAGGGGGTGTGTGAAAGCTCTAATAAGCAGGCATATACATCGAATGAAGGCTACTGCTAAGCTTGTAAGCTGCCCTGAGTCTTCGGAGAAGGGCGGGATATAAATGGAATTAAAATAAAATAAAAATAAAAAATACCCGTCCTTAGAATGACTCAGCTTGGAATAGCTGTCTTCCTAAGGTCAGCCTAGCTTCCACCTTTTGAATTTTTTCAGAAGAATCAGATTAAAAACAATTCTCTTCCAGGGAGCTTTGGTAGCATTTGTGTATGACACATTTAATTATTTGAATATTTATGGATATTATGAATGCCTTAGATGTATGCAACTGTGGCAAACTTCCCAGGGTTATTTGATTAAGTGGCACACAGGTAATTGTAATAAAGAAAATAATAAATTACAAAAAAAATTGAACTTTAAATCAGCCAGAAAAAAAATCAGTATAGCTACTCTATGGAGACACTAGAAGAGAAATCAAGGATAATGGCTCTTGTGGTTAAGGAATCAAAGCCCCAGAACCAAGATGTAGAGATCATTCTGAATTTTGGTTTAAGTATGTCCAGGTATCCATTTGCATAGCTAAAACTGGTGTGCTATTGTGTTTTCTTTTTCTGGAATGTCAGCTACAACCCTAGCAATACCAACATTTGTTACATCCTGTTTTTCAATGTAATAGAAATAGAGATTTCTCTTTCACCTTTAGCAGTATTTATAATGGATGTGCAAGACAGAACTTTAATATAACATGCTTTTTTTGTTAGCAAACCTATTACAATGAGAATTTCAATGAAATAGAAGCTGTCTGCTCAACCATGACCAGTAAGTATTTTACCACATGCCATGACATGGATCTCTGAGATTTTGCCTTAAATTTTAAGATAAGGATGTGAAGTGTTCACTTTGTGCAGCATCTAATAACCCTGCACTAAAAACACCTGTGCAGCCTTTGTATGCAGTTCACTGATTCAACAGGTTTCTTAAAGTTTATATTTAAATGCCTAAGGTTTCAGAGCAAATGAGGGGCATACAGTCAACTGTATTACCCAGCTGGATATCAAAAGAGATGCTTTATGTAGACATTAATTTACAGTATACTGTAAACCAAGCCTGATATGTGTAAAGTCACTGATCTAAAGTAAAATGTGAATTTATTCTAATCATAATATAATTTGGTGCCTTTGACCTAGTTTTGACTCCTGCTAATAGTAACTATGTAGGTAAAAAGCGAGGAGACCAAATTTTATCCACCATAAAAGTTATCAAAATAATTTGCTTACACAGTCTGCAAAATATATAAGGCAGATTAATTTTTAAAATTACTATTTATATATTGAAAACTTTAGCATGGCAAATTCTCAAATTTCATCCAGCATTTTACCATTCACTTATATAGATGTATATTTATATGTGCAATATTATGTCCTTGATTGGGTCTCTTTGCAACATTGTAATTAAGAGCAGATATAGTAGAGAAGTAAATCCACTCCATATTAACATTTTATTTATTTATATATACTGTATAGCAACACTAGGAAGTGTGCAAATAGGACACTTCTTTGCTGTAGGTATAGGATGTCCAACAGAAGAACAGACAACTACATGGAAATGTACAATTGCAAATAACAGTTATAGTTAAAGCATGTCAAATCAACTTTATCAAGGTAAATGTGTCATTTCTGCTTTTACAGACATTGCTCTCGATAAAGACGAATGGCTGCAAAGAAAGCTCTCAGAGGCTTATAATGATTTCAGTTTCAGGAAAATGATTTCTTTTGGGGATCACACTCATTTTGCTGTTGACTTGAAATTGCTTTACGGGGATCTGGCCATTGTCTCCAAGGACATCAATAACCAACCACAGCAGCAGCTGACATTGCCTGAGGTCCTGGAGAGCTTTTATTCCATTACAGTAATAGAAGGAGAGGCAGGTAGTGGGAAGACTGCATTGCTTCGGAAAATAGCAATTCTTTGGGCCTCTGGATGTTGTCCCATACTCAATAGATTCAAGTTAGTTTTTTATTTGTCCCTGAAATCTGGAGAACGCGACCAAAGTTTGGCCGACCTTATTTGTAGCCAGGTAGTAGGTCTTAGAGGGTCCTTGACTGAAGATTGCCTGAAGAATGTATGTCAAAGATTAACTAACGAGATCCTGTTCCTTTTGGATGAGTTTGACAAAATGAATGGGCTTCCCCAAGCAATTGAAGATTTGATTCAAAAGAACTATTTGAACAAACACTGCTTGGTTGTTGCAGTTCGTCCTCACCAAGTTAGAGGAATTCGCCAACATGCAAACACTCTTCTCAGTATTTTGGAATTTCCACTAAGTAGCACCCTCTATCTGTTAAGAAAACTATTTTCCCACAACATCCAGCTTTTAAATAACTTTTTTACTGAATTGTCATTTGAGGAGACCATTTGTTCCATACTGAAGACTCCCCTTTTCTTTGCAGCCCTTGCCTCATACTGGGCTCAGTATCCAAATGGCGAACAAAACACTGGTGCTGTCATTTTAAAAGCCTACATGCTGTACAGCTTGTTGAAATATCCTCAAGAAGTGGATCACATGAAAGCTGTGATATCTGCTTGTGGTGAATTAGCTTTACAAGGTCTCTTCAAATCCCTCTTTAACTTCAGTGAGAAAGACCTGTCTGAAGTTGGGGTTAATGAGGAGGAAGTTCTCTACTTTGGATTGCTGACCAAGTTTACTGCCCAAAGGCTCCACCCACTCTATAAATTCTTCCACCTTTCCTTCCAAGAATTTCTCGCAGGACAAAGAATGAGTGAGCTCCTGGCTTCAGATGTTCAAGAAGATGTAAAGAAAGGCCTGGAATACTTGCAGCAAATCAACACATTTGTGAAAATTAGTGGGCGCTACCAATATATTTTGAGATATGCTTGTAGCAAACCATCCAAAGCAGTACCCATAATAATATCCCATCTACTGAATTTACTCAGTTGCAAGAAGTCATGTGAAAGCCACTCAGATAATACTATTTATCTGCAGCAAACTCCAGAACTTAATTTAAAGCAATATGAGCTTATCAGCACTGCCTCTACTTTGGTTCCAGAATGTTATCACTCAGAATTCACCAGAATGGTACTAAAATTTGCTACTGAGTTAGCTTATCAAAGCAATATAGTTTCCAGTTGTGCACCTATGATTTTAGAGTTTCTGACTGGGAAAGAGATTTCTTTAGATTTGTTGACAAGTGGATCTATTCGTAAATTATGTCTGGATTATCCAGAAAGTTTGTTCTTACCAAGTAGATTTAATAAAACGCTTTCAGGCAGGGTGAACTGTGTTTCTATGGATTCAATGGAAAGTGTTTTTTTCAACTGTAAGGCTCCATTGGTCGAACCAATATACAATCATGCTTTTGAACTCTTCAGTAATGTTAACCAGAAACTTAAAGAAAACATAGCAGTTATTAATAGTTTCCAAAAGCGTATACTCAGAGAGATACCGGATTGTATAATAACTCCATTTCTCTGTGTGAAAAGCCGTGAGAAGATTCCATATCTGAAATTTGTTGTCAGTGGTATGACTTCCCTTGAAGCTCCTGATATTCAGAACTTAAAATTGCTCTTCTCATTTTTTGATAATATTGAGCTCAATTTGTACAATTGCAATGGCCTCCTTGAGAGTATCAAGCCGGTTATCGAAGAGAACTTGAAGTCTTTTAAAATCTGCAGCTTATGTAATAATGAACTGAATGAGCTGGAAGAAAACCTGCTTCTTTCAATGTCTTCACTGGAATCCCTTGTCATTACGGGGAACACTTCATTACCAGGTACTTCTATCCATTTTGCTTTTTTATTTTCTTCCAAAAATATTTTTTCATAAATAAATCAGGAAATACTGGGGGATTAGGAGCAACATAAGTGGTTACCAAGTTCCTAAGGAAGGGTAGTGGTGGTGGTGCTGGGGGAGGACTGCTTTCAATTTTGCTTAATTTATTTGAGGCCTTCCTGAAGAGTAGGTTGCATTAGGTCTGGCAAGCATGTCAAATCAATTTGCCCTAAAACACATTCACAGTAAGCAATGTGCTGGATTTTATGATAAATCTGAGTCATGTAATTTACATGTTAATTAATGAATAAGTAAATGCTTTGATTATCTGTTTGATTACAACTTTCAGAAACTGTCTTTGCAAATTTGGACAAATACACATTTTTGAAGGAACTCTCGTTGGATCTACCTAACTGCCACAATATATTTGATACAATCCCAGAGGGGTTCAAAAATCTTCATAACCTTGAGAAATTGATCCTCTGCAATATTAAGTTTAAAACAAGTTCTGCCCGGCTAGGTAAGTGTTATGCGTATAAAAGTCAAGAGTACTTCCAATGGACAACTGGTTGAATATGGATGAAAAACTGGGGGGTTTAATGCTTTTATCTTTTTTCTCTAAGATAACACCATTCTTTTAAAATGTGTATCTTTTAAATTATATTAGAACTGAGAATTCTTGTTCCTATTTCAGAATGTAGTAAGTCCAGCTCAGAGGACTCTTACAGAGAACCTTTTGAGAAGGAGTCACTGAGGCTTCAGGCTGTCACAACCATGTGATAGTAATCCAAGTGTGTAACTAAGGGCAGGAGCATCCAGTTGTATATTGTATTGTTCCAAATTGTCTAACACTGTACATCATTCAGAGCTGTGATTGTGTTAGGCAGACTACACGTTTAATAAATAAACAAATAAATAGAGCCACCAACCAATCTAGGCAAAATGCTGACTGCAGCATTGTGATCCATCCCCAATTACTTTTGTGCATGCATTGGTGGGGCATAGACATACAAATGGGGAGGGGGAACTCAAGCGTGATTCAGCAATTGCCTTTTTTCTCTATTTTGTCCCCCCCCTCTAATGGGAAGCACTAATTAGAGAAAATGGTTAAAAGGAATTTGAGGATTTTAATAAATCACTGTGTTTCATTCGTATATTTTATTTTTAAATGCAATACTCATATCATTAATGGTATAATCATTAGGTGATCGTATGGCCTCAAAATCACTGGGGTGCCAACTAAGAAAAAATATGTATAGAAAAAGTACATACAGTATACTACAATGCACATAAAATAGATACAAACGTGAAATTCATATCATGAAGAAGTAGCTGAAAATGAAACTGGCAGATTTGTTTATGCCTAAGGCAAAAAGGACTAGAAGTGAAATATATGCTTATGTAAAATAGATTCTTAACTAACGTGAAGTAAATCTACTGTATATCTGACACTAATACAGTCAAATGTAGCTTAACATCTTTCACATCACAATTTGTTTTTTCTTTTCCTTTTTGTTTTCCAGTTGAGTTCATACGGAACTTTCCAAATCTCTCTGTCTTCCATTTGAAAAACTCAACTTTTTTGGATATGGGGGCTCTTATGGGCGCAATGTCTTCCTGCAAGAAGCTCACTGAAATTCTGCTCAATGACTTGAATGTTGGAGATAAAGGACTGTGTGCCCTTAGTAAGAAAAATTTAATGGAGAACTTTTGCAATGTTAATACCAAATTACACTTTTGCTTAGTAACAAAGAAGCAATAATTCAAATGTCATAAAGTTCTTAATTTAAAATATATCTCAGAGATTAGACCTTCTGAATATACTTGGGAAATGATGCATCTAGTTTGCTTTTCTTTCCATTCTTATACACACGTTGCTATGAAATAAGAATGCTGGGTGTGCTGAGTTGTATTTTTAATCAGAAAAAAACATAGAAGGTGCCTGCAGTGGACAGGAGGAATGACCTTGAGGAAAAGGAGGAAGAAATGATAACCAAGACAATGGTCCGATAAAAGAAACTTGAGTCAGGGCAGGTACTATAACCTAAGAAAACAAGAGATACTCTTCCTCCTGTTACTCAAGGTCATCCCTTCTTTCCACTACATTCCTACAAACAATCCAGTTTCCTATTTACATATCAAGAGGTCCTATGAACTGGAAGATTCAGACGTGTCCGTGTCAAAATCTGCAAGTTGGTGACTGTGGTATTGTGATCAAAGCCATATTCTTTTGTAAATAGGTTGATATTACATTCATATGACAAAAGGGTAGAGCTTAGATTGCAGTGCCACACCCATCACCTTGCAGATTTTGACCATAAAAAACTCAGATAAATGAATTACAAGATTAAAGAGTGATAAAAAGCATTTTTTTTAATTGTAAAAGTTATATAATCTGTTGATTTGAATTGAAGGCAGCTCTTTGTACTTCAATTATACTTATATTTATTTTTATATATTGCAGCTGCTGTTTTGCCAAATTTTATAGCATTAAAGATGCTGGATCTCTCAGCATTATATTTGGAAAACAAGGAAGCAAGTACACCACTGGGTATGGTTTAACTTTTCATTCCTAATGAATATTTTCTGAAGTTTGGTACAGTGATTAAAGTGCTGATCTAGGAAAGTCAGCATTTCTGATGTTGAATTTTCTTGAATAGGTTATATATCTATACAGTACGGTTTCCTGGGAGATGCTCCATTGCCACATCTTTTTTATTTTGCAGCATTAGCTTTAGGTTCGCTTAAGAATTTGGAACACCTTGTTCTACCTAGTGGAGAAGGAATAAGACATGCAGCTAAATTGATTGTTCAACAATGTTTCCATTTTCCAAATCTTCGTATGTTGCAGTTTAATCTGTATTTAAGTGATGAAGGCCTGTTGGAAATAGGTAAGCTCTTAAAACAAATAATCTCTATACGACTTTTTAGCATATGGCCATCCTCTGTTCATCATCCAGTTGATCCTGTAGATTTGGCCTGGCCCCATTATCTTATATCTGAGCACAGAGCCAACAAACACATTTTAAAAGCCCTTAGAGCACCTTTGACATATAAAAGCCTAATATGATATAATTTGTTTCAACTACATGATGTGACAAAGTATAATTTGCTTCAGTTGAAAGACAATGTAATGCAAATGATATCTCTTGCTATGGCCACCCATGACCTTAAGGGTGTGGTAAAAGCCACAGTGATATCCCATACATTATTGTGATATTGCACAAATGATGAAAAATGTATAATTCCTGATGCATGTAACCTAATTCCCTTCTTGCAAATGCCCTTGAAGGCAAGAGAGCCCTTTGTCTGTAATGCATTCATTTAGATTACTGCCCGGAAAAGGAATTTTGACATTGCCTAAATGGCCCTTTTAACTTTTCCAGAAAATGATGAAACCTCTTTTTGTTAAAAGAGTTTGCTACCATGGAATAACATAAGTATGTCATGTTGAGGGAAGAGCTAATGCTTTAAAATATTAAAAGTCAATATGTTATGCTCAAATGAATCATATCAAGTTTTATTTCTTTTTATTAAAAGGAGAAAGCCATTCCTTTTTATGCTAATTTAGTATTTCTCAACTTTAGTAACTTTTAAGATATGTAGCTTTTAACTCTCAAAATTTCCTATCCATCATGCTACCTGCACTGATTCTTTGCAGACTGTATCCATGACACGAATACCACGGTGTACAATTTATTTTGAAATATCATTTATCTACTTAATGTTTTTGTTTCAGCAAAAGTAGCTGCTGATGGAGGCTTCCAAAAACTTGAATTTCTGTGCCTCTCAGCCAACCATAAAATTACTGAAGAGACTTGGAGGAATTTCTTTCAAACACTGTCCAACATGCCAAGCCTACAAGATGTGAATTTCGGTCGCACTGTTACATATCAAATCAAATGCCAAGCAGCAACTGTGAAGTCTTTTGTCCAATGTGTTTCTCGACTGCCCAACCTCAGGACAATCAGCATGATTGGCTGGTTGTTCGATGAGAAGGACCTCAACATGTTTGAGGTTATGAAAGAACAACATCCCCAATCAAAGGATTTAAGCTTAATCTGGAAATGTACATTGCCATTTGCACCTATTATTGATGAATAAAGAAGTGGAATGTAGTTCACTGTACAGTATTAACATTATACATACTCACCATTTATTGTCGTTTTAAAATTTATTCCATTGTCCTGCAATAATTTCTTTTTCACAACCAGAATCCCATTTTTCTGAAAGCACTTCCCCATCAGTATTGGTACCGCTTCCTGATTCCATGACATAGCATGGGGAGCTGAGATAATCTACTTACAGTTCAGCTGTAGCTCAACAGGACTTGCATTTCTGTATATTGCTGAAACTAAGTTGAAGGCCAGTTTTCACATTGGCAGGAAAGCTGAAGTAGTCCAAATTCTGACAAGAAGTTCTGATTTATAATCTATGGAATAGTGATCAGCATGTAGTTGGAGACCACCCTCCCAAGCCTATCTAGGAAGAATTACTGCAATTGTAATCTCTTTTTTCTGTCACATGTCAGCATTTTTTTCATGTTTCAGCATTTTTTCCTATTTCAATTTATCTATTTTCGTTTCAGATATTTAGCCTGCTTGCATAATTTTTTATTTCTCCTTTGCTGCACTCAACTGGTAGATAATTTCTGCTGATATGTTATGATGTCCACTTTTGTAATAATTTTACATTAGTTATTTTATCTTTTTATGTGTTTTTCTGCTGTTCTTTAAAAATATAATAAGCTTCAGGGAGAAGGTCATGATGTTGTTCAAGATATATAAAACTCAGTTCATAACTTGGACTTTGTTTATTTCTTTTAGTCTTGGGATACTGACCGGAGGAATTATCCCAATGTGTACTGCCTGCAGGCTTTCTGTCTCTATTAAGCAGGGAAACCAAAATATTACCTTAATAAATGTATTATAATATATATTATGCATGTCTATGGTGATTTATTAGGTATATTGCTAGCTAGTAAACATACATTAAATTAGTAAAATAGATTCATATGGTCCTATTTCCTACAGGGGAAATAGGTCAACATACGATGCTATAGCTACTGCTTTACACTCTGTAGCAAGTCATCTCGAGAAACCTGGAAGTTATGTCAGGATGCTTTTTGTTGACTACAGCTCGGCTTTCAATACCATTTTGCAGAGCAGTCTCATCGAGAAGCTGACTGACTTGAAATTCTCCCCCGCCGTCTGCGATTGGATTCAAGACTTAGGGACCGGTTACAAACAGTGAGGGTTGGGTTGCTTTGTCCACCTCCCTGAAGCTTTGCACCGGCACGCCACAGGGCTGTGTGCTTAGCCCCTACCTGTACTCTTTATACACATATGATTGTGTATCATCTGACCCATCCACTGCGATAAGTTCGCAGATGATACAACTGTGGTGGGTCTTATTACAGGTGGGGATGAGACAGCATATAGGGCGGAGGTACAAAAACTATCCATATGGTGTAGTAACAACTTGCACCTAAACATCAGCAAGACGAGAGATGGTGTTAGACTTCCGGAGAAAAAAGGAGGAACCTGCCCCACTTTACATCGGGGAGGACTGTGTGGAGAGAGTTTCCTCCTTTAAATTTCTGGGAGTCTACCTCTGTGAAGATCTGACCTGGAAAGTTAACACAACCCAGGTGGCTAGAAAGGCCCAACAGAGGCTTCACTTTCTTAGGGTCTTGCGGAAGAACAGGGTAGAACAACAGCTAATGACCCTCTTTTACCGGTCTACTATAGAGAGCGTCCTCTCGTATGGTATTGTGGTTTGGTATGCTGGTCTGACAGCCGCGGACAGGAAAGTATTACAGAGGGTAGTGAGCACAGCACAAGACATTTTTTTTTAATTGAAAAGTTTTACAGTACATTTTTTAAAAAACAAAACCCCTCCCAACCCCCTCTCCTCTCCCCAAACCTCCCCAACTCTTCCCTCCCCCCTCCCCGACTTCCCAGAGCTAAATACAGGGTATAAAAATACAAACAAACAAACATAATCTACAATATGCAAATGACAATAAAATATTAAATTCTATCACACTTTAACTCTTAATAAAATAACTACAAGCAATTTATATATCACATAAATCCAATACTTATTCAAATGCTAGGTGAAATTTTTTAGTCCCATATTTATTCTGGATGTAATCAATCCATCTTCGCCACTCCACAATATATCTCTGTTGCGACTGGTCTTTCAAATACGCTGAAATCTTTGCCATTTCTGCCAAATTGGAAACTTTTAAAGTCCATTCTTCTATAGTCGGCAGTTCTTCCTTCTTCCAATATTGCGCTACTAAGTCTCGCTGCCGTAATTAAATTCAACATCAACTTAGTGTCCACAACAGTAGTATCTGTAACAATGCCCAGTAAAAACAATTGCGGACAAAACTTTATCCTTTTCTTGAATATTTTTTGCATATTCCACCAAATTTTAGTCCAAAAAGCTTTGACCTTTTTACAAGTCCACCATATATGAAAATACGTTGCATCCTCACAACCACACCGCCAACATTTGGGCTGACAGTTCGGATACATACTTGCCAATTTTTTAGGATCTAAGTGCCACCTATAAAACATTTTATAAAAATTCTCTCTTAAATTTTGGGCCTGTGTAAATTTTACTTTTCTAACCCAAATCTTTTCCCAAGTATCCATTGTAATAACTTCTTGAAAATTCTGAGCCCACTTTATCATACAGTCTTTAACAAGTTCCGTCTCTGAATCAATTTCTATCAATGCAAGATATATCCTTTTAATATGTGCTTGACCTTGATCTCTAATTTGCTTTACCAAATTTTCATCAATCCTTGAGAAACCAATTTTCTGGTCTTCTTTCCACCTAGCCTGTAATTGCCCATACTGAAACCAGGTTTGTACAATCTTTTCTTCTTTTAAAATATTATATGGCTTTAATTGCCATACATTCCTCTCAAAACTCAAAATTTCCTTATATGTAATCACATCATGTTTAAATCCAACATTTATATTTTCTATTGCGTGTTTAGGTATTGCCCAAATAGGTATCTTATAATTTAACTTATGTCTGTACTTTTTCCAAACTCGCAACAGAGCAAACCTTAAAATATGTATCTTGAACACATTGTCCACCTTCTTATCATACAATAAATATGCATGCCATCCAAATAGCAAATCATGGCCCTCAAGATTTAATAATCTCACTTGTGTTAAATTAAACCAATCACTTATCGCTGACAAGGCAGCAGCTTCATAATATAATTTAAAATTAGGCATTTTAAGACCACCTCTTTCACGCGTATCTTGCATAATCTTAAATTTGACTCGTGGCTTTTTCCCTGCCCAAACAAATTTATTAATTCTTTTGCCATTCCTCCAAATTTAAGTCCTTCTTAAGTATAGGTATCATTTGAAATAAAAATAAAAATTTTGGCAAAACATTCATTTTCACAGCTGCAATTCTTCCCAATAAAGATAATTGTAATTTTTTCCAACTGTCTAATTCTTTTTGTACTTTTCCCCATAACTTTTCATAATTATTTTTATATAACTTTACATTTGAGGGTGATAAATATATCCCCAAATATTTAACCCTTTTAACTATCTCAAATCCCGTTAGCTCTTCTAAGACAGCCTTTTGTGATACTGTCATATTTTTAGACATTTTAGTTTTTTGTATATTAACCTTAAATCCAGAAACTTTCCCATATTGCGTTATTATCTCCCATCAATTCTACAACTGAATAATCAGGCTGAATCACTGTAACAACCAGATCATCTGCAAATGCCCTCAATCTATAATCCTGGTCTCTAATTTGAATTCCCTTAATTTTATACGAATCCCGTATTTTAATCAATAATATTTCCAATGTTAAAACAAATAATAAAGGTGACAACGGGCACCCCTGCCTTGTACCTTTTTCAATATTACATACTTCAGTCAAACTGTTATTAACTATTATGCAGGCTGTTTGCTTTTGATATATTGCCCTGATGACCACTGGATGACCTCGCCAGGGCTCGTTGCCTTGGAAGAGTGAGGAAAATTCTCAGGGATGACTCACACCCTGGACGGTATCTCTTTACTCTCCTACCATCGGGTAGGATATAGGAGTACAGTCAGCCGTACCAACAGGATGAAAAACAGCTTTTATCCGTGGGCTGTTAGGCTTTTGAATGGGATATAATCTCTGTGAACTCATGCAGAATTGACTTGGGAGGCCGGTGTGTGGTGTAGTTGGTTCACATGGTGTGGTAGGATGGTTTGTTGTCACTGTGTGTTGGGGGGAGGGAGCACGGGGAGAGGCTCAGCTAATCTCAATGTACACATGTTGTACTTTGACAATAAAGGTTTATTATTATTATTATTATTTATTTGTAGTTCTGCAACTGCTAATGTGTGCTCAAAATGCAATAATTATCATACAAACAATAAAAGGTGACACGGTGTAAGATGAAAAATAGGCTCTTCTGCTAGATACTACTATGGCTTCCTTACTTGCCTCAAAATTGAAATCAGGGGTGATGCAATGGGAAACTTTTAAAACCTTATATGAAAGCAGAGTGTTTTCTAGTGACCTTAATTCATGCAGTATGTGCATTATCTGTGTTCTGTTGTGAGGATATGTATCTGCGTATAATCCACATAAGACTCCACAAAAGGAAACACGACCATTGTGTTAAAAAATTCTTTTTACCTATTCTAGCTATCAGTAAGCTTAATAAAAAAAAAGAAAAATCAATTTGGAAAAGGTTAATTTTATTGATCAGTATTTCAAACCAGTTGGGTGATAGTAACCAACCATTCCCTTAACTGACAGAAGAGTTGTTCTAGTCCTGGATCCTGGATAGTCCATGCATGGACACAGTTTTTCACTTAGGTCATTGCAGCTGTCCACAACTACAAAATGGAATACATCAAGATAAAGCTGCTGTGGAGCTAGCATTGAAGATAAGTCTTCATGTTGGAAGTTGACTCTAAGAATCAGCATGTTATCAGAATTTATCTGAATGTTATTCAATCTGTCCAGAATATTCACCTAAAAATGAACACAAGATAACAACAGCAACATTGTTAGTATTTTGCCAGCAGTGAACATGATGTAGACGGTGGCAAATGGTCCTCTCTCAGCATTATCTGTTATCTGTGAGATTCCTCTGCTAAGAAGGGTAGAGGGGGGGGGAACTTTCTCTCTGAGAGACTGTCAAAAACATCATGTGGGAAAGCAAATTCATTTGGGAACCTATGATTTATTCTAGATTAGCGATGGTGGCAAATGTCTGTAGCTCGGGTTTAGGATGGGGGTGGTGGTTCATTCTCCGAGCTTGTGGGTTGGTTTCTGAAGGTTTTGTTACCAGGCCAGGTAACATCTTCAGGGTTGTTTAGGGGATGTCGGTGTCAGTGTTCCTCTGTTCATAAGGGCTTCATGTGGCCAGAGGAACACTGACACCCCCTAAACTCCCCTGAAGATGTTACCTAGCCTGGTAATGAAATGTTCGGAAACCAACCCACAAGCTCAGAGAACGAAACCGCCACCCTTATTCCAGACTTCTGATAACTGCTATAAATCTGATGCTTTTAAGTACTTATTGTTCTTGGGGCTATAAAATATAAATAATATAAATCGGAATAACTACTTCCAATGATTTTATCAATCCATAAGCTCTGCAGCAATTTTGGATTAAGTAATAGTATTCTGTGAGTTCTAGATGCTACTAAGAATGATTACAAGACATGCTACAGTGGGGGAGACAATTATTTGATCCCCTGCTGATTTTGTATGTTTGCCCGCTGACAAAGAAATGATCAATCTATGAGTGAAGTAAGTATTTGATCCCCTATCAATCAGCAAGATTTCTGGCTCCCAGGTGTCTTTTATACAGGTAATGAGCTGAGATTAGGAGCATTCTCTTAAAGGGAGTGCTCCTAATCTCAGCTTGTTATCTGTATAAAATACACCTGTCCACATAATCAATCAATCAATCAATCAATCAATCAGATTCCAAACTCTCCACCATGGCCAAGACCAGAGCTGTCCAAGGATGTCAGGGACAAGATTGTAGACCTACAAAAGGCTGGAATGGGCTACAAAACTATTGCCAAGCTTGCTGAGAAGATGACAACAGTTGGTGCGATTATTCGCAAATGGAAGAAACACGAAATAACTTACAATCTTCCTCGGTCTGGGGCTCCATGCAAGATCTCATCTCGTGGAGTTTCAATGATCATGAGAATGGCGAGGAATCAGCCCAGAACTACATGGGAGGATCTTGTCAATGATCTCAAGGCAGCTGGGACCATAGTCACCAAGAAAACAATTGGTAACACACAATGCAGTGAAGGACTGAAATCCTGCAGCGCCTGCAATGTCCCCCTGCTCAAGAAAGCACCTGTGCAGGCCCATCTGAAGTTTGACAACGAACATCTGAATGATGCAGAGGAGAGCTGGGTGAAAGTATTATGGTCAGGTGAGACCAAAATCGAGGTCTCTGGCATCAACTCAACTCGCCGTGTTAGGAGGAAGAGGAATGATGCCTGTGACCCCAAGATCACCATCCCCACCATCAAACATGGAGGTGGAACATTATGCGTTGGGGTATTTTTCTGCTAAGAGGACAGGACAACTTCACCGCATCAAAGGAATGATGGACAGGGCCATGTGCCGTCAAATTGTGTGTGAGAACCTCCTTCCCTCATCCAGGGCATTGAAAATGGGTCATGGATGGATATTCCAGCATGGCAATGACCCAAAACACACAAGGAGTGGCTCAAGAAGAAGCACATTAAGGTCCTGGAGTGCCCTAGCCAGTCTCCAGATCTTAATCCCATAGAAAATCTGTGGAAAGAGCTGAAGGTTCGAGGCTGACATTTGGCAACTCGAACCTTCAGCTTCTTCCACAGATTTTAACCTTAATGACTTGGAGAGGATCTGCAAAGAGGAGTGGGATAAAATCCCTCCTGAGATGTGTGCAAACCTGTTGGCCAACTACAAGAAACATCTGACCTCTGTGACTGCCAACAAGGGTTTTGCCACCAAGTACTAAGTCATGTTTTGCGAAGGGGTAAAATACTTATTTCACCCATTAAAATGCAAATCAATTTATAACTTTTCTGAAATGAGTTTTTCTGAATTTTTTGTTGTTATTCTATCTATCACTGTTAAAATAAACCTACCATTAAAATTATAGATTGATCATTTCGTCAGTGGGCAAACGTACAAAATCAACAGGGGATTAAATAATTCCCCTCCCCCCACTATATTCTTAAGTGATATTTGGCTAAGTACCCATCTTAATACATTCAAAGGAATATCTTCTACTGCACAATGCCAATAAGATGTAATACTTACCAGACTTACTTCATGTGAGTGTGTCTTCCCACAGAAGCTTCCACTCGGCCCTGCTTTAAACCCTATGCAATGTAATATACAGTTTGAAGTTAAATATTAATACATTTTGCAGTCCTGCAAGAAACAGGTAACATAAATAAAAATTCAAGCTAAATTAATCTAAGTTTTTTTCATAGGTAAACGCCAGTGATAAAACCAGCCTGCAAAAAGTGAGCAGGAAGGGCTTCAACGTTATTAACAATTTATGTGCAAATCTATGAGCTATATAGCTTGTGTTTTTCCCCTTGTAGCACAAATTATAAGAAAATGATTCCAAAGCAAATAGCTTTGGTTCCAAGCTTAGTTTATGATGAAATAGAAAAAGGTAATTTTAATCGAAACTACTGCCATTCCTGCCCTCTGGAATACCATTCTTTCCCATGACTCATTTGCCAGTTCTGCTTTAGAAAAGTGTTAAGACCATGGCCTTATTTTCTTGTTTGTACATTTACTCAACAAGTTGGCATTTTAGTATTTACGCTGTATACCGCTTTGAGTCTTCTTTTTGACTGGATAGTCGTATAAGCCTCTTGCCATCATCAACATCCCATTTCACATTTTTAGCTGCAAGATTTTATTGCTGAAATTCCTAGAGCATCATCAATAGTATTTAGAGTTCTTATACATATTCTCTCATTTTTTCACACAAGAAATGTGTTTACAATAAACATATCACTGCAGATTCAGAATAACATGAAAAATATTTCATGTTTTCTGTCCAGAGGATTTTGATTATCTTTCTTTAACACTGATATTTTTGAGAATTGTGGAAAAAATAGTTAAGCTGAAAGAACTTTGTTGCGATAGAAAATGCATTTGTCTAAATAAAAAATTCTAAGAACTGCCAGATTTGTTTTTTTTTGGCCCAATGCTTTTAAAATATGAATGAAGCATATGAAAAAAGATGATACGAACAGGTCAGCTGGCGAAGATTACAGTGCAGAGCTTAGTGCAATCCAACATAGAACAGATCGATGTAGACAATTTAATTAGCAGCCATCCACAATGATGATCTTATCCCATTCCCTTTTCTGATAGTTTGGAACTTAAGAGCAGGAAGTGTCTTAATATTATTTTTTTAATGAAGTTCTGGGAGTCTTTTGATTGAAGAAAAGAGTAATTATAAATAATATTGTCACTATTAGGTAGTAGTACTATTTACCTAAAATTACTGTTGTATATTTTTAAAGATAAAACCCAGAGAAGCAGACAGCCAAGATATATTTATAAGCACCTATTACTTATAATAATTAAACAGAATAGAAAACCAAAATACAAATAGAAAATAGAATATAAAATAAAGATGGCTTATTGAAAGCCAGAGAAATGAGGAACTCTCCCTTTAAACTACATGGTTTAATATTTACACTAAGTTTTTATATCAATCTCTGTATATAGGACATTTCTTACAAAAAAGCCATACTGTCACAAATCACATTTTTATTTTATTTTTAGCAGCAATAACTCTGATAAAGTAGGCAGTTTGCCTTTTAATATGGGGGAAAAAGGCTCACCAGGTAGTAGCCAGTGTGGTAGCCACTCATATACCAAGCTATTAACATACTTCCTAAAGCTTCATCATCATCATCGGGTGAATCTGAACTAAGAAGTGGAGGAGGTGGTATCAACTAGAAAAATAAAGGACAAATTTATCAGCTAGCTTTTAGTGCAGACATGTCAAACACAAGGCCCGGGGGCCGGATCCAGCCCGCGAAGTGGTTTCATGCGGCCCGCGAAGCCATCCTGGAAACAGTGAGGGAACGGCCCCCACTGCCTTGGCCCTGGCCCAGAGACCCTCCTCCTGCCAGAGACCCCCAGATGTGTCCCACTCCTGCCCAGGCCCCCATAGGCAGCCTTGATGCGAACGATGTAGAGCTGGCCACGCCCACCCAGTAGGCCATACGCACTCTAGCCACGCCCACCTAGTAGGCCACGCCCACCCGGCCCCCTGAGGGCAACCGCAATGCTGATGCGGCCCTCAATGAAATTGAGTTTGACACCCCTGTTTTAGTGTTTCTCAAGGCTGGCTGGATAAATCTGGGAGTTAAAATCCACATATCTTAAAGTGTCCAAGGTAGAGGAACATTAGTTTGTACAAACAAAAAGGAAAGCACTCGTGTTAGAAACAACAGTGACATTTTAACTAGCAAAAACCACAATACACAAGTTCAGAATTAGTAACTTCTAATTTAATTTATACATTTTTATTACTGCTTATTAAATTCAAGCAAATCCTTAATGCAAAATTAACCAAAATTAATGAAATAAAAATTATAGAGGAACATTTTCATGACAATTCTCAATTAGAAACTCAAAACATAGTTTATTTCTCACAACATGACATGCCTTTTATGGCCTATTATCACTCACCGGTGGTCCTGAGGGAAATGGTGGAGACCAGCCTGATAGGAAAGGTGGAGGCCCAGGGAATTTCCTTCCAGCCTAGAGCAGCAAAGCACTCTTAATCAATTATACCCAATAGTCCATAAAACAAACCTAGAGAAACATCAATGTGCTTTTGGGCAAACCTGATATGAGCATCAACCAAACTTTATTATGGTCAAACACCAGCATAAGGAGGGTGGAGTACAATCAAAATCATGCCTATAAAGGTTGGTAGTAGCTATGTAGTCCAACTGATGCTCTGTGTCTGCTACACAGTATTTAAATAATGATTTGGCCTGATTTGGGACAAAAGCCTGAGGATGAGATTTAGTTGCCACTGTCTTTTTCCGTGTGGACTGAAAACCCTCCCTCATAGTTAGTGGGGCAAGCCAAGAGGGAAAAAGCCAATAGTTGGGTATGGTCATTCACACTCTAACTTTCACTCTCTTGAGACACATTTTGGGACGATGGGTCTATTTTAGCAATTTGGACTTAACAAGTTCTAATGGTGCAAAAATGGAAAATGGGCCCAGCTGGGCATAAAGAAGTTGTGCTATTGGCTTGGCTTCAAATACCGTAATTTGCTGCTGAATGTGGTGGCCACCTCTTGTCTTGGGGAATAAAAGTTTGTGTTGAGGAAATGACCTACCATGGAGTTGATATGCAAGGTGAAGTTAATATAGACAAGAATGATCCTCTCATTCTGGAGCCAGATAGATAGGGTTAGTTGGAATGCATTGTCTCCGGGGTTGGGAGAAGGACATTTGTGCTGTGTGCAGAGGATGTGGGCTTTGGGGCGTGGACATTAATATTTTTCTTAGTGAGCTATGGGTTTTTCTCTTGTTAGCCACGAATTCCATTTTTACAAATTCCAGTGATTTTCTGATATGGTGTGACTTTAGCCAAAGTGGAAAATATCTGCAGATCCAGGTGTTTCTGCAAATTATTTTGTGCCTCCCTAGTTAGTTAGTTAGTTTGTTTAACAGTGTTCTCTTGAAGGGATTTTATGAGAATAGTCACTCTAAAGAACACGAACTGTTCTCCAAAATCTCTATTTTAAGTCAATATTAATTGAACCACAGAACTGCAGAAATGTTTCCATACTGTAACTTCTTTCAAATGGATAAGCTTCATTACAGGTAGTCCTTGACTTACAACAGTTCATTTAGTGACTGTTCAAAGTTACAATGGCACTGAAAAACGTGACTTATGACCATTTTTCACACTTACAACCATTGCAGCATCTCCATGGTCACATGATCAAAGTTCAGATGCTTGGCAAGTGACTCATATTTGTGATGGTGGCAGTGTCCCAGGGTCATGTGATGATCACCTTTTGCAACCTTCTGACAAGTAAAGTCAATGGGGAAAGCCAATTCAATTAACTACGTTACTAACTTAATAACTGCAGTGATTCACTTAACAACCTTGGCAAGAAAGGTGGTTAAATGGGGCAAAACTCACTTAACAAACATCTCACTTAGCAACAGAAATTTGGGCTCAATTGTCGTCGTAAGTTGAGGACTTCCTGTATTTTTCAAAATTCTCAGAAATTTCTTCTGAGTGGGGCATGACATGCCTCAAGAATCCATGAAGCAGGGAATCAAATTTGTGAGATTTACAGAGGGTAGATTTGATTCCAATCAATCCTTAATGAAACACTTACACAGCTGCCCTGGTCATCCTTTTTAACTGAGCTGCATGAAATAGGGAGACAATTAGGTTTTCACACCGGTACACTACTTGCTGGATGATTTTGTTTATGCACAAAGCAGAAAAAGTAAATGTTTATTTTTTTCCAGATTCTCTTTACACATCGATACAATTCACACGAGTTCTGTTCTGATAACGTTCAGTATCAAAGATTAAAAAAAAATCAGAAAATCTGAGATGGGCATATACTTTTTCAGACAATTGTGTTTACTCATCTCCTTCAATATAACCTATTAACCTGCAGCGAGACTCTATCGATTCTGATAGGAGTCCTTCCCATCCAATATGAACAACCCATGTCTGTTTGAATAGTTTCCAATATGTCCTCCCTCATAAAAGTAGTTTCAATACTGCACCTTAAGTTTTAATATAACAACTTAGTTTTGTCAACGCCACTGCCTAGTAAGGTAAAGCTTTCAAACTTGCTTATAAACTTACCCTTTCTGATCCTTGTGCTGAAGGTGATGGTGGACGAGGAAAGTGGGCGTTGCACTGCGCTGATTTTGTATGGTTGTGTCTGCTTTGAGGTGACCGGAAGGAAAAATCACTTTCATCCGTTGAATATTGAGTCTCATTTTCATTCTAGTAAAAAAAACCATTAAATTTTATGAATGTGCAGCAGATATTTAAAATTACAAAATATATTGCACTTTTTCTTTTCATTCTATTCTCTGGAAAATATACTGTTTTAAAGGCAACTGCTAAAATCCCTATTTCAAAATAACCAAATAGCTTCAATAACTTCCCCTATAAATAGCCATTTTAGTGACTAATTTGTTTAGCAACCAGTAAAAATGACGATGATAATAACCACAAAATAGCTGGAATAGACTGTGGTCACTAAATGAGGACAGGATGTATCTTTTTAGTTAGCTGAACTTATTAAGCTGCAAATGTATTTCTCTGTTGGTAGCCTTGATTTGAAAACTACAACAGGTTATGTGGAGATATTTCAAAAATACAATACAAAGGGAGCAAGAATAAACTACAGGTAGTCCTCGAGTTACGAGTGTAATGGAGCCTGCCCATTCCATTTGTAACTCAAAAACTCAGTGTATCTTGTACCTCAAAGATCACTCCCTTGCTTGTTAAGATGCACAGGGCTTGTTAAGTGAACATGAGGTATCTCAAGAGTGGGGCAGGCCATGGAGGGCCTAGTGATAAAACAGGCCCCCAAGGCCTCCCCAACACACTAAGATACCTCATGCTTCCCCCTCCCTTCCTGCCGCAGTGGACTCACCTGGGAAAGATCCATCTCCTCTCTGTTGCAGTTCCTGCTGCCACCGGATCTGAAGCTGGGGGACAATTACATGCCTCCCCCCCCGTGGCCCGGTCCTGGTGCCAGAAGCCTTTTCCAGGCTGCTGCCACCCGGAAACAGGCTGCCAGAGAACTACGTAAGCATCACCCAGCCTGAGATCTAGGTGGCAGCGGCCTGGAAAAGGCCTTCGGAGCCCAGATCCAGCTTCCAGAAGCACGTGGAAGTGTCCCCCGGCTTCGATTCCATTCTGTTGCAGAGAACAGAAGCCTAAAGTGCCATGAGATCACGCGAGATCAGTAGCGTGAGATTTCATCCCACTGATCTCGTGTGAACTTGCGTTACTTTAGGCCTCTATTCTCTGTGAATGCATTGAAGGCCTGGAGCAGCAGGAGTGCCACTGCAGTCACTCGTAAGGTTGAACGACTGTCGTGATGCGGCAACATTCATATTTCAGGACTTGCTCATAAGCATTAGGAAGCACTCATCATGTAACTTTGAATGAGCGTTAAGTAAACGCTCATAACTCAGGGATTGCCTGAGTTTAATTATGAGCCTTTTATCAGATGTTCTGGATCAGCTCTGGGGAGTGAAAGAAACAATGGCCTATATAAGTAGCTAAGTAAGAAGCTCACTCAACTGCAGAATAGCGCTGTATTTCATATGTATTGCTTTTTCTTATCACACAATATCTTTTCCTGATATTTTCTTTGTGAATTATATGAAAAAGGAAAATGGAAATAAGAACATGAGCTTTCTTCGACTGCCATCTTAAGTGCAGTGCAAACTTCTGCAATAGGACATTTGTTACATTCATTTAGGTTCTTCGTGTGATGCAGAACCTTGAAACAAGATCAGGATTCTCTATTGCACAGGAAACTTACAGAACATCTTACTTACAGTGTGGAAGTTCAACTCTGAATGTGAAGATATTAAAGAGAGTGATGGGAAACCTATAAAACTATTACATTCTTACATCATTTCTCCTGTATAAAATCTACAAAGAAAACATATATTTGCCTCTAAATGCAGTCCACTTCTGTTAGAACCTTAACACTTGTAATATTTTTCCTATTTGGTATTTACCTCAGCAGCACTTTTCTCTTCATTAGTTCCCTCAGCATCCTTCAGTGGTAAAAGATCTGATAACTTCTGTTCTTCCCTATTACCATATCCAGTATAAACTACTACACAAGTTCCTTTCTTCCAGTTAATTGAGGTAATAGTTGCTTGGTATACATTGCCATCTTCAGACCAAACTGCGCTACATACATCGTTAACTCTCCACTGCATTGAAAAGAAAAATGTTACATTAATCATTTTTTTCTCTATATATTTACTATCCAATTCCTGGCATAAAGGTGTGACCTTATTTTTATACAGCAGGCATTCTGAACAGCTAAAGTAGTTCTGAATTTATTAATGGATTGATGGAAAGATAAAATCTGAATAAAGTGGAAGGAGTGTAAGTGAAAGTTTTGTTTTATTCTGGGATATGAAGGTAAATCAGCTCATATTGTACCAGTTTTAAAGATAAACAAATATATCTATATCTATCTACACACACACACAAATACATATCTTATAATTTTTTCCTTTGGGTTTGATCCAGTTGTTTCCTTGGACTTGTACTATATAATTATAAAGAAAAAGTAGTCTTTTGTAGAACAATGCTCTTGCTATTTCATAAATTCTTAGTTTTTTGTAATTATTTATTCTGGCACTTAAATATGTACATAAAGATAAAGGTTCCCCGGCACATGCGTGCTAGTCGTTTTCAACTCTAGGGGCCGGTGCTCATCTCCGTTTCAAAGCCAAAGAGCCAGCGCTTGTCAGAGGACGTCTCCGTGGTCATGTGGCCGGCATGACTAGACGCCAAAGGCGCACGGAACGCTGTGGTCCCTATTTTTCTACTTGCATTTTTACGTGCTTTTGAACTGCTAGGTTGGCAGAAGCTGGGACGAGTAACAGGCGCTCACTCTGTTACGCGGCACTCGGGATTTGACCCGCCAAACTGCCGACCTTCTGATTGACAAGCTCAGCGTCTTAACCCACTGAGCCACCGCGTCAGTGCCTCCCAAAAGCTTACTATTTAAATACATTGTACATTTCCAGCGGACATCTTGTCACTTCAATCAAGTTACTTTTTAAATTTGCAGTTGATGTTTTAAGGGTCCCTGCTTTATTATTCTTACTGAAATAGCTTTAATACACTAGAAACAGATTCAAATAATACAAAATGTACAAGTTTTCATAAACATACCATTTTATAACAATAGTAAACTATTTCAGGAATTGGAAAACTAACCTACCAAAAAAGCTTAAATCTTGGTAAATAGCCAATGTCTCAATTTCTCTATCAAATTTAATGTGAAACAGAATTAGATAATTGAAACTTTACCTCTTCTCTGTTTCACACCAGGAAACAATTTTTGTCTTTTTATTTCAGATTTTTAATTCCTTTTTGAAGTACATTTAAAATGCTTTTTTCAATAAAACAATTATTATTTTTTATTAATTTTAATGAATTCTATTGTTCTTTTATTAATTCTAAATGCAGTGTACTATTATACAACCAACAACCTGTTTTTGTGTTGTAGCATTATTTTTCTTTCTACTCTTATTCTTTTTATTGTTTTTTCTTTTTGTTCCAGCATTTTGCTCAGTTTTGTCCAAAGGCTCTGAAGAGTCACCATTCTTCAAGGCATTCTGTGGGAGAAAGTAAAGAAATTAGTAAAAAAATAGACATTTCTTCAAGTTCAGCTTGACTCCCGATGGTTCATAGATGTGTTTTCCTTGGCAACTGGCTTTCCACTACCTACTCTAGCCTTGGGAAAATCCTGATAGACTTTCAATCAAATGTTAATTAGATCCAACTCCCTTAATTTTCAAGTTCATTGGTTCTGCAACCAACTGCTTATATATTCAACTCTACAAGCAATCCTTCAAAGATTTGTGATGTGTCTGAGTATCATATAAGCAGATGCCACAGGCACAAGACAAAAAACTTGTAATTTTGGCTATCTAACTAGAATATATTATTAAAAGTAATAAAAAGTCTCTTTAAAAATCTATATTGATTTTCTTACAAAATTTGTTACAAAATTAAATTAACCAGCGTATGATTGGGAAGCTGAAGAGTAGCCAACCTGGGGCTTAGTCCTGGCACGTTGTTCATTCCTCCCCTCCCCCCAAGATAAATAACAAGTAAAATTTAGAAAATAAAATGACTTTGAAGATATATGAGGGCAATTTGGAAATAAACCTCCGTTTGGTTATCAATGACAGACACTCACAGACACAGAACTTTTATTATACCCGATGCTTGTTATGGATGGCTTATCTGAGTTTTTGTAAGGTTTCACAGTAATTTCTGAACTGATGGTTGAACCACGCTCCATGAACTTCATTAGCAGTACTCCTTTGGCATCTTCACAGTTGGCGGGGTTTTCTATGGCACCACTTCCGGTGTGGTGTTGGTTCACGATAGTGCTGGCCCGCACACTGCTAGACCCCCCGAAGAACTTTTGAAGCAGTTCCATTGGGATGTTTCTGATCATTCCCCCATAGCCCAGATTTGGTGCCGAGTGACTACTACTAAGGAATTTCAAAACCTTGTAAGATGTTATGACAAGTGCCTCAATTTGAATGGTGATTACGTTGAACAGTAATGTTGTAGCTTTCTAATATAATAAAAGTTCTGTATCTGCAAGCGTCTGTCACTGATAACCAAACAGAGCTTTATTTCTGAATTGCCCTCATATAAACATTTTCTTCCTGAAATGTTTTGCGTTTTGAGTGCAAGTGTGTGAAGCCTTTGTCCTCTTGACTATATCTCTAATAGGGAAAATTATTTCTTTAGAATTCTCTCTTTGGTTGCATAGTGAGCGTGAAATTCCATTATGCATTTTACCTTAAAAGATGCAACAGCTTTGTCATAGGCTTTTATCAGGGCTGTATCATCCCATATATCAGAATCATCACTCTGTGAAAAGCAGAATAAAAAACGTATTTTTTCTGAAGAAGTTAACACACACACACACAACAATCTCAACAATGAACCATGCAGTGTGAGTAATCTTGGCTTTTATCGGACATCACTATTACTTTGTTTCAAGAATACTATTGATATGCTTCACATGTGGTGGACTTGTAGAAATATAAAAGCTTTTTGGATTAAAATTTGGTGGAACATTCAAAAGATTTTTAAGAGAAAGATAAAGTTTTCTCCGCAATTGTTTTTATTGGGTATTGTTGTAGATTGTGATGTTAAAGAAACTAGCTTGATGTTGAACATGATAACAGCAGCACGGTTACTGGTGGGACAATATTGGAAGAAGGATAGTTTGCCCACTATAGAAGAATGGGTGTTTAAAGTTTCGAATCTTGCAGAAATGTCTAAGATTTCTGCTTATTTGAAAGATCATTCACAGGAAAGATATATTTCAGTTTGGAGGAGATGGATAAATTATATTCAGAACAAATATGGGACTAAAAGGTTCCATTTAGCTTATGAGTAGATTTTAATGGGATATTGTTATTGGTACGTTGTTTGTAGTTATGTTAAAGGGGAGTTAAAGCACATTATGAATTTGGTTAATTGTATATTATGCATAATTTTATTTAGAATATGATTATTGTAACTATAATCCTGTATTTAGCTCTGGGAAGTGGGGGGGTTTGGGGTGGGAGGGATTTGGGGATATATTGTAAAATTTTGTTTTTGTAAAACTCTTTAATAAAAAAAAAAGAATACTATTGACATGCTGGATCCGAAGCTCCGGGTGATGCGAACCAGCCAAGTTGACTCTGTCGCGTGGAATGGGGAAAAAAAAACCAGCAACTTTACACGTTTCCCTGCCCTGCAGCACGACAAAACTCTTTTCTGCAATTCGGGCAAGGCTCGAGCCGTTTTGCTCTGCGTTCAGCGCAGCTCCCAGGTCCAGAACCTCGGGCGCTTCTTCGCCCTGCTGAAAGGAGCCTCGCGCTTCCCCGCCTTTCGGGCAGTCCGAACGCCATTCTGGCCAGCCCCCTCCCCTCCCCTCCCCTCCCCCGGCCCCCCCGCTTCCTCCTTGAAGTTAAGGGGCTGAGGCTCCCTCGCGCTTTCCTTTCCTTCGCTTCCAAGCGGAAGAGCTTCAGAGCCCCTGGCCAGTCACGGCGACCGGGATTATCAAGAAGGCAAGGCGAGGCCCCTAGCACCGTTACCTGCCCGGCGCCCCGTCTGAACAGGACCGCATCGCCGCCTTCGCGAGAAGCCATGTGAACTCCTGAGCCAGAGTGAAAGAGCGGAAAACGACTGAAGGGAGGAAAGCGCCTTTCCCGAAGGCCCCTTCGCGGGTACTGCCTGCCTCCTTCGCTAAGTACCTCAGGGGAATTGCTCCGGCCAACGAGGCTTCCGCAAGCGCGGCCGGCTGCGCGGCCAAGGCGCGGCACCGCCCCCTACTGGTTGGGAGGCTGCCCTTGCCAGGAGATCATCGCTTCGTTGGTAACGGCCGGCTCTTGTTCAATTGGAGACCGGCTCGGCGTTTTCCGACAGGGAGGCCACAACCTACCAAATTCCCACCCAACTGGGGCAACAGCGAGTGATTTGAGGAGGCATAATCTACAGAAAGCAGCAGTTTGGGAATCGCTTTTTATCCTAAGAAAATCCAAGGTTTTCCAAGAACTCTATAGCCACAAGCATACCACCCTTAATTCCTATCTCCAAGGGACTGCCAGTGTTCTGCTTGGCGTAGCCCATAAATTTAATTAATCTGACAATCCTTTACCCACCATCAACTGACCCATTTCTTCTTGCTTAGATTTTTTTTTATCCTGCCTTTATTACTTTTATAAATAATTCAAAGTGGTGAATGTATCTAATATTCCTTCCTCCACTTCTTTTCCTTTTGCAGTAGGTTGGGCTGAGAGAGACTGACTGGTCCAAAGTCATCCAGTTGGCTTTCATGCCTAAGGCAGAACTAGAACTATCTGCCAGTTTCTAGCTTAGCTTAGGTCAACACATAGTTATGAAGCACACTGTACTTAACTTCTTTGCAAAGTGTGTTTGTGTCAATTTGATCAGTAATTGGTACAGTACCAAGGAGCAGGATGGAGTACCTGCCAGTTGCTATTAATGCAACCCATTAGTGTATTTAAGTGTCTCCCTTCCACCACCACCAAAGACAATGCTTTTTGTTAGCAAACAAGGGTAGGGTATTACAATATTCTTTTGACAAAATACAGCAAGGGCTAAAACTAATGGCCAGAAGCTGAAGTCTGTTTATCAGAATCTATACCAGAACCTATACCAATGGTTGACCAACAAACATCCACCAATTCCCAAACTGAGGTGGGTAGTAGTAGAGCTACAATATTTGAAATATTCCTCTTTACTGTTGTCTATTGTCTATTGTCTTTTGCATAAAGCATTAATGGTACTCAAATTTAACACAATAGAAAATCCTCCAGGTGTTAAGTTTCCTTACTGTTTAAGATTTGTACCTCACTTTGCCAAATGCCAAGCAAGAAAACAAGTGGGTAATAATCTCATCGTTATGCGGAGTTTGTCATGAATTAAAAGGCCTTTCATTTTTTATACTTAAAATTTTGATGCTCAAAATTAAGGAACCACTCTTTCCAAATGATTTTATTTCATTCCATGCTGCTGCATTATTTGTTGCTCACACATGGCAATGCATTTTTCAGGATACTTCTGTAATCCACCCACTGCATTTGTTTTGAAAATGACAAAAATATATTTGAAAATTATTAAGATCTATAAAGATGGTCCTAAAAGCTTAAATTTATAAGAATGATTGAATGATCTTTGAAAGATGGATGGCTCTTTGGTAATCTGTTATAGAATGCATTTACGATGAAATATTCTTTGGGACCAATTATCTCATCCAGTGTTTCTTCTCTATACAACTCATTTCTGTCTACATTAACGCACAGACTTCATTTGAATCTGACTTTACTCTTGGTGATATCATTAACATATCATTGCTGTTTTCTCGACAATACAAAAATCATTTGCCTTATTATGGAAAGTTTTTCAATTTTTTGGCTAGCATACAACTTTAGGATTTTTGTGGTAGTTTTCCTAATCTGACCATTTTTTTCAGTCCTAAAGAAAAAGCCATACACTGCCACCTACAGACACTGCATCCTGGTACGTGCAATAAATTTAATCTCACAACTGTCAGATGCCTACATAATTATGAGGGTTAGTGTTAAATTTTAGTAAAATATAGTACCCCTAAATTCTTTACAGAGAATATTTAAAACAAAAATACTGACCCTGATCAACTTGAATGATAAAAGACTGTGAGAAAGACTTCAATACAATAACTATATTGCTTGAAAAAAGAATTTAAGTTAAATTGATTTTTCTAAGTATTCTACTATCTTCCTACAATTCTGTATCCGCTGATAACAGTGCAAAGAGCAGAAAAGAGAGCAAATGTATGAGAAATGGGGGTTTATTACAGCAAGGCTGCAAAAATCCAAATGATTTCTAGATGGCAGTAAAGATATCTCATCTCTTTAACTTTTTGTTGTCAGCTACTCGTCCAATTAATGAAGACAAAGCACATACTGTATCATAGAAACTGGCTGTAGGTTAAAATGTTAGGAATATTTCTTAATTTTCAATCATTTTACAGTTGCCATATGTTCTAAAGCACCTTTTTGGAACTGTATCTGTAATATCTACAAATTGTTCTTAATCCAGAAGGCCAATTTTTTACCTAAACTCCCAAGTTAGTCTTATTTAAAATCCACCTATTTTTTAATTCTCACGTGCAACTAAAATTTAGTAACATCACAGGAAAAAAGCAAGGTTGTCTCTACTTTTAAGTTTTATACCAACTTATCACATTTAAATCACAACTATACTTGTTTAAAAATTAAATCTAGCTTGTAGCCATTTTCAAAATATCTACTTTGTTACAATAAAAATTTCTTTCTCTGATCTAAAAGACTCTGAATTATCTGTACCTTTCAAACAATGCAATTAGTTTTTTGTATGCTCTAGCACACAATCTTTGATGTGTTCAGAATTAAGTTAAGGTCACCCTGAATTATCCTCTTCCAAATGACACGTATGCTAATAAAATTTCATTGTTCAGAAGAAGTTGCTGTTCTCATTAAGATTCTCTTGATCTAATTTTAGGTCAGTCTGGTTCTGTCATAAACTGAAACACAATTATGCATGTAAAACTAATTGTTCAAATAAGATCCTTACCAACTGTCTTAGAAATAATCTTGCACATTAGTAAAATTAAGCAACCCATTCCTTGACTGCTGCACTTATACTGAACCAATTTTTACTCAAAATATAGTTTATATTTTAATTCAAATTACATTTTAATTGCAATTTTACATATAATCTTGGTTTGCAATTACTGAAGAATGGTATTAAATACTCAAGATTGCAATTAGAACACATGATAAAAGGCATGTAATTTGTGCTAAATGTGACAAAGGATTCCCTAAATTATGTCATATTTTTAGCAATAACTGAAAAACTATTGGAGCTTCTTGAGTACCCAATTCTGACAATATGTCATGCAATATTTTTATTGTAAAAATAATTTATGATTAACTTTACAGCTGACCTTTTACAAAGTGAAAAGCAAGTACACATACCTGTCCTTTTAAAATATCACTTCTGAATGTAAGAGTGTTACCATATACATTTCCCAGCCTACTTGCATATATAATAACTGGTATAATAACACGAGCAATTTATTGAGCAAACATTTTAACAATAACATATATTTTGGCTATTGCTACTGTTACTAACAGACATGCAAAGGGAAATACAAGTTTAAAATGCAATCCAATCTAGTAATTCAGTCAAAGCCAAGTCAGCTGCAAATACACTATACATTCTAAAATAAATGCATACTGGACAAGCAAGCAAGTAGAAGATAAACATTAACCATTTAATGTCTGGCTACTTTTACAAATATGTCTTTTTAGGCCCTATATTTTGAGATTCTGCAGCATTATTAGGTCCTCTCTGTAGCCACATATTATTTTGCTCCTGCCTGAAGAGTTTTCTTCTCATTAGCTGCTTTTTGCTTCTGCTGCATAATTTCAGAATCTCTGTAAAAAGGAAAGAATAAAGTCAGTTTGTGGTGCCAATTTTTACGAAGTCAAAACATCACAAATAAATCTCAGGTACTGAGCTGAACTCATCAATTTAATATCAATACATTCAAAAGAGCAAAATTTCTAGTTTTTCTGCACACAGAAAACTTTTATGCAGGATTTGTACAATTCATTCATGAGCTAAGATATGAAAGGTGTTGCAGATTATGCAACTATACCTCTGTTTCCTCTGAGAAGCTGACAAAGTGTCCTCTTTTCTTTTCCCCTTGCTCTGTTCTTGGGCTTTCTTCATATTCTTCTGGCGGGAAAGTTCACGCTGGTTCCCACCTGTAAAAGTAACAGACCAGGTTTTAGGCTAATTACTGGTAATTACATTTTGTATTAAAATACAACCCACAATATCAAATTCAGCTACCAGTGTGGCATTAAAGAGTGTGTCCTGGATGCAAGGTGTCTTTTCATCGCAAGAAACTTTCTTTGCTTAATTCCTAGGTAGAACTATATGGGCTAGGGTACAAATCAACATTGGGCAATGCTAATATACTGCTCTTTAAAAATGCATGCCCTAATTATATAAACTATAAAACTAATTAGGAAATTGAATATTTAGGAACGGCAAACTCTTTGCAGTTCTAAGAACCTGTTGTACTTTTTCCCAATTGTTCCTTTATAGCAGTCTGAAATGCATTTATAACCAAAAGATGACTTTAAAAATGGAAGTCTTGCTCAAATAAGAAAAACAGGAAAGAACAAACTTTGGCAAATATATGCAACCAATTGATAAAAGAATGTATGTAAAAAACTATGAAGCAGAAAATATTAAAACTTCTGCAAATTTATTTGGAATAGGAACCCACTGGGCCACTAATGAAATATTAAAAATATGAGAAGAGATAAGGAAACAGCAGAGGAACTGAATGAATTACTTGCTTCTGATGAAACAAAACAATGTCAATTCTAAATGGCAGAATTTAAGATATACATAAAAATAATTTTTAAAAATGACCAACTTAATTTAATGAACCCACGTCCAAATGGTATCCACTTGAGAATTTAAATTTAAATATGAAATGGATCTGTTCACAAATCATCTTAAACATCTTCATGTCTTTCATAGGTCTAAAATAGGTGAAGTGACCCTCTTAAAGCAGAGGTCCCCAACCTTTTGGGCAGCAGGGACTGGTTTTGTGGAGAGAGAGAGGTTTTTCTGCGGACCAGAGAGTGTGTGGTTTTGTGTGCTGCTTGCATCTTGCTTGTTTGTGCGGCCCGGTTGCTGGCATGCCGCGGCCCGGTACTGGTCCATGGACCAGGGGTTGGGGACCCGTCTTAAAGGAATGATAACTGTAGGCCAATCATTCAAACATTTATTGCAGGTAAATCAGTTGAAATATTAAAATAAAAATAAGCAGACATATAGAAGAATGAGATTAATTGCATTGTACCCGCTTGCTCTTTTAATTTTCATACAAATTAAAGGGGCATTTGCTTGAGCCGCTTTCCAATGTTACCTTGTTTCTCTGGATTTAAGATATGTTTTAGTCTCTTTTGCCTAAGTAATATTTCTTGCATATTTCTATCAAGACACTTCCCTTACTCTCTACGCATAATACTAAACAGCAGCTTTCTGGCAAACAAGAATATAGCATATGGAAATCTAGCTTAAAAGCAAGGGCAAGGTTTGATAGAGGCACATACAGTATAACGAAAGTCAGAAAATTACAACGTTAAAACTCAAAGTAATCTTTTGAAACTAAATAGTGAGATTCTAGATTGAAATAATACATTATTAAAAACATAAAGAGACTGGACAACCATTTCTCTGAAATGTATAGGATTTCCTGCCTCAGCAGAGGGTTGGACTAGATGACCTCCAAAGAAAGTACCTTCTAACTTTTCAATTATTAATATTAATATTAATATCAATAATTTTTAAATTTTTTTAAAAATTCCATTTATATCCCGCCCTTCTCCGAAGACTCAGGGCGGCTTACAAGCTTAGCAGTAGCCTTCATTCTATGTATATGCCTGCTTATTAGGGCTTTCACACCCCCCCAAGTGGCGTTATTACAAAGTCAGCTTAATTGTCCCCAACAATCTGGGTCCTCATTTTACCTACCTCGGAAGGATGGAAGGCTGAGTCAACCTTGAGCCTGGTGGGATGCGAACCTGCACTAATTGCAGGCAGCTGGTGTTACTTAAGGAGGCATTAGCCCACTGCTCCACCAAGGCTCTTATTTTTGAAATTTGTTGCCACGAGTGAGAATAGGTAGCCCTTTTGGATGTTTTAAAAGGAGGCTGGATAGTTCATGGAGTATCAGGCTATCAGTGTCTATGAATAACATGCCTATTGCTAGAAAGCAACAGGGGAATGTGGCCATTGCCTTCTAAGTCTGGCTTGTGAATTTCTCAAATACATCTAGATGGCCACAGTGATACAGAATGTGAGAGTAGATAGGTTTATGATCTGATTCAGCAGGTGTTTGTCTGTAAGCAAAATATAAACATTTTGAAAATGCAGAACACAAGAAAATAATATTGCAGGGCCTTAATATGAAATATACTAATATAATGTAGTTTTAAAGATTTTATCTGCCATTATAAAATTTAGGAAAACTGTTTGCATATTTGTTGAATCTCTTTAGTAGTTTGGTGATTAAGTATGAATTTGAAACTTTAAAATGTACAATAGTTCAATCCTAAAATTATCTTAGAATCAAATGTTTTAAGTTTGAAGTATATTTTAACCGGGATGTGATTTTTTATTTTGATCTACTTTTACAACCTATCTTACATTGTTAGAAATCAGTCTTGAAAATAAGACCTTTTTGAATTCTATTAATTCCAGTTTTGGCCAATGCTTCTTGTAACTTTTAAAAATATTTCTTAAAGTCTTATTATAAAAAAGGGGGGGGGGAAGGGAACAATACTTTTCAGGCATATTTAAATGTAAGCAAACCTAAATTCTAGCCAAACAACAATTTTCTGGACTGAAAACCAATAAAATACATCAAATAAACACACTACTACAGTGAAGTCTTAAACCCCTATTATTTCTAAGCTGATTTTATAAAAATGTGCTAGAGGAGAAAAATTGAATCAGTTTCTGACTAACCTATTTTATAGCACTACTGCAAGGATAAACAAGTAACATAAACAACCATGCATATAATTTTTAGTTCCTTGAGTGAAGAGGCACTATAATCATAAGGCAGGGATCTTCAAACTTGGCCCTTTTATGACTTGTGGACTTCAACTCCCAGAATTCCTCAGCCAGGCACGCTGGCTGAGGAATTCTGGGAGTTGAAGTCCACAAGTCATAAAAGGGGCAAGTTTGAAGACCCCTGTCATAAGGTGTATCTGTACCACATTTAACAATTTGGGTCTCTGAAAAAAACACACCAAGCTTGTCAATTCATTCAGTAAGGACTATGCATTCTGTACTGCCAAACCAGACGATTTAAATATACAGTATTGCACAGAAACTGCAGGTTTTTGAATGCAAGTTTCAATATATAAAAAAAAACATTAGCTGCGATATCCACAAAGCAGTAGTAGTGTGCTTTTAGGATGCATCGAGTTGCAGCCCTAAATACATTATTTCTCAGACTAGTTTGCCCAATTTGCTTATGGAATAACTGTTAGGCTTGTGTAATTTTAAAGCAGATCACACTGAACTATTTTTCTCTAGAAATCCACATCAGTTGAAATCATAATCTTAAAACAAAGCAACTATTTCTAAGTAATGCTTGTGCTGCGGTCTGAAGAACACACTGGAGTGCGATGCGAACACCAAACAGTTTTTCACAGCTGACTCTCGAAGCTTTTCAGAGCTACTGATGAGCCCACAGGCAGATTTGAGTGGAAAGGCGGTGAGACGGTCAGTTCACCTCGCAGACTTAAAAGAGGATGACAAGGGCTACAACTGACGACACCTTTTCTTTTCTTTTTTACCAACACCGAACGGCTCCCTTCGCCCCGTGAGCGGATAAAACCCGCGGAAACGAAGGATCAAAGCTGCCCTTTCCCCAGCCAGCTTTCCCTTGTAAAAGCGTATTTTGTAGCCCCGGCGGCGACGGTAAGAAAATCCATAAACCAGGGGTCTTCAAACTTGGCCCTTTTATGACTTGTGGACTTCAACTCCCAGAATTCCTCAGCCAGCTTTGCTGGCTGAGGAATTCTGGGAGTTGAAGTCCACAAGTCATAAAAGGGCCAAGTTTGAAGACCCCTGTCCATAAACCAACACCAATTGCGACGCACATCGCTGAAGCTTCCACTTTTATTAAATAAGGTTGCTGACCCCAAGATCGCCCGCCCACCACGGAGATGCCACGAACAACAGGCAGAGGCGCCTCCCTCCCTGGCCTACTGCCTCCGCAAGGCCCGATGCGCGGTGCACTGCCCCTCTCGCCCCCTTAACGGGCCCCGACCCAGCGTGAGGGGCCGCCTGGGGTGGGAGTCGGGCCGAATACTTACGGGCCATGGCAAAACAATAACCCCAGCGGTAACAACCGTTACGCTCGCGAGCTCCGACTCCCCACCAACCGCTCCAACAACCAGAACCTTCTGCTTGCCCCACCCGCCGAAGTTTTTATTAAGTAAAGGACCGCCTCCGTGACGTCACGCCACACAGCTCTCCGTCCCGAAGGGAGCCGTTCGGGGACGCTCCGCCTCTTATTGCGCTTGCGCAATTCTAGAAAAGCCGCCTTTGTTTGGGTGGTTACGTCTGCTTTCAGCAGCTGACTGAAGTTGTAGTCCTTCCGGCTGGGTCTGAACTATGGCAGTAGCTTCCAAGTTAGCGGGTACCCGTCAACTCTCTCTTTTTTTTCCCCTGCTAACAGAATAGCACGATTCAAATAATCTAAGCCAGCGTTCCCCAACCTTAGGAACTTGAAGATGCGTGGACTTCAACTCCCAGAATTCTGGCTGGGGAATTCTGGGAGTTGAAGTCCACGCATCTTCAAGTTCCTAAGGTTGGGAAACGCTGATCTAAGCTGTTGCCCTCGAAAGAAGAGCTAGGAAAAAATGCAGTTGGGTCGCCCTGTCAGGCCGATATTTTGCTTGGATTTGGCATTTTTATTCACCGATTCTAGTCCTTCTCATTATTATTCTCTGTTCACAACAATGGAAAATCAGAGTTGGCAGTTCTTTAGCCGCTATTGGTCTTTATAAGCATTGGGTTCTTCTCAAGAACGTAAAACGTTATATAGTGGCACAGTATATATGTGGGTCCAAGTATTGTGGTCTTTTGCAACTGACATTTGAATGTTCTAAGTGCCATCCCAATTTTTTAGGTATCAGCACCCAGTGGGCAGATAACTACTGAGAACACAAGAGCTGGTTTATGCCATAATCTTTCAATTTCAATTTTTAGATCTTAATACTTAAGATCTCCAATTTTTTTGTATCCTATTTTACTGTCCCCTCGTATTGCCACATCAATTATCCATATTTTCTTTTTCCAAACCATAATTATGTCTTGTGTGTTATGAACCAAGACTTCATCAGTCTGTATTCAGAAATCCCATGATATATTAATGCTGCTTTTTCAACTCTGTTCTTGCCAGTTTGGTCTAGTGCAGACATGTCAAACACAAGGCCCGGGGGCCGGATCTGGCCCACGAAATGGTTTCATGTGGCCCGCGAAGCCATCCTGGAAACAGTGAGGGAACGGCCCCCACTGCCTTGGCCCTGGCCCAGAGACCCTCCTTCTGCCAGAGACCCTCAGATCTGTCCCACTCCTGCCCAGGCCCTCATAGGCACCCTTGATGCGAACGATGTACAGCTGGCCACGCCCACCCAGTAGGCCATACGCACTCTAGCCACACCCACCCAGTAGGCCACGCCCACCCTGGCCATACCCACCCGGCCCCCTGAGGGCAACCACAATGCTGATGCGGCCCTCAATCAAATTGAGTTTGACACCCCTGGTCTAGTGGTTAAGGAACCAAGCTAGAAAATGGGAGATGTGAGTTCAAGTCCCCCCTTAGCCATGAAAGCCAGCTTTGGGCCAATCACTCTCAATTCAACCTACCTCACAGGATTTTTGTTGTAGGGAAAATAGGAGAAGGAAGTTGTCCTGACTATGTTTGCTGCCTTGAGTTATTTGTGAAAATAATAAATATGGGATTCAAATAAATAATTTTTCATTACTGGTGCATGATAATTTTTACAGATGTTCCAATGAATCATTTTGGAGACTGTGTTGTATCACTGATTGTAATCAAATTAATTTGGTCCACAGAATTGAGCTATTGTTCAAAAAGAATAGTGAGAAACTGGAATTAGCTAGCTATAAGATTGTAAGAGGTTTGGAAATCAAGTCCTGTGTGAAATGATGTATTTAAAGAATCTGGAAGCATTTAGCTACAAAAAGTGAAGATTGAGGAATTAAGGAAACAATCTTTAACTATCTGAATGACTGTCATATGGAAGAGGGAGTGAATTTTATATTAATGCAATTGAAGTCACTAGGACAGGGGTAGGCAACCTCGGCTCTTTTATGACTCATGGACTTCAACTCCCAGAATTCCTGAGTCAGCATAGTCCATGAGTCATAAAAGAGCCGAGGTTGCCTACCCCTGCACTAGGACATACTTTTTAAAATCTTTGAACTCAAGAGGCACTTATGTTCTTATCTCATACTATTACTATAATAATGGCACTTTTCTAATCTTGTGTCTCAGTGTAAAATTCTGGAAATTACAGTCCCTTCTCCCCCAATTAATGGAATTGTAGGCTAAGGCATTCTTTCTTAGTGAAAATAAACAAGCCAGTGATACAGAATTGCGCAATTGGCTGGAGATAAGAACAAGACTTTAGATGGGAACGAAATACGGAAAATGTCATAGGCGTTACCATATATGGGATTTATTTCTTTAGAAAATGTATTTGCCTCCCATCTCGTATCCAACGATGAATTAACAAACCAGCTGCCCTTTCTTCAGTACATTCTGAAACGCAGCGGTACGCTAACCGTTAATAAGAACCAAACCTTTCGGGTTGCTTTGTCGCAGAATGATGACGCGACTAACGCCGTCTAGGACAGGGGTAGGCAACCTCGGCTCTTTTATGACTCGTGGACTTCAACTCCCAGAATTCCTGAGCCAGCCATGCTGGCTCAGGAATTCTGGGAGTTGAAGTCCACGAGTCATAAAAGAGCCGAGGTTGCCTACCCCTGGTCTAGGAGCAGCTGATTCAGTCCTCTCCCAGAAAGGAAGGGCGGGGAGCTGGAATTGGACGGAGCGGGGCCGGTGACATGAGGCGGCCTCGCCGGCGACGCTGGACTTTTACTAAGTGTCGGGGCTTCTCCCTCGCTACACGATGTTCCGCCGCGCCAGGTTTAGCGTGAAGCCCAATGTACGGCCGAATGCTGCAGGGAGAAGCGGCCATAGTGGAGGCAGCACAAGCTCAGTTGTCCCGGCGGTCGCCGCCACCACTGATGCCGACGGCCAACCTGACTCGGCACCGACCACCCGGTCTTCTATGGCCGAGGATAATTCGGTGCCCCATCCCGGTGATACTGCCGCCTCTGAAGATCTTCATCTGAGCGGGGACAGTAACAACAGTATCAGGTAACTTAGGTTTGTTTTTAGCTTGTCACTGATGGTTTTTCGCTGGTCTTCTTGCCAGAAATCGCCGGAGCTTCCCCGTTTCCTTTTTTTAGCGTGAGAGACAGATTTGAAATTAGATGTATGACGCTCGTTTACTACGATATTTGAGGACCCGGCTTTGAAAAAGCTTTTCCTTCTGGTTCATACCTTTCTTCTGAGTCAGCAAAACTGCCATCTCAAAGAGATGTGTGAAAGAACTTTAGGTTTGTGTTGTAATAACCGAGCTGTTTGGACTTGAGTCTAGTGACTTGTAATGTGTGAACATGCAGAGTTATTGACATTAAATAGACTGTAGGAATCCTACCAACTTGCTGTTCTGATATAGAGAAATTTTCCAAGTATAGTGGTGATAATGCAGAAGCATTGCATTGGCCAAACTCTGATCCAATGATAATATAGTATATAAAACATATCAGCCACCTGTACAATGAATAATGCTGTCAGTATGTTCATCAGAAATGTGGGCTGTTTGTTATTTAAGTCCCTGCCAATCTCATAAACCTTTAATATCAGCTTCTTATAACTAATTAGATAACGTACAGGTAGTCCTTGACTTACAACAGTTCATTTAATGATTATTTGAAGTTACAACAGCACTGAAAGTGGTAAGTTGTGACCATTTTTCACACTTCTGACCATTGCAGCATCCTCATGATTACATGATTAAAATTTGGATGCTTGGCAACTGACTCATATTTATGCTGGTTGCAGTCTCCCGTGTTCACATGATCCCTTTTTGTGATCTTCTGACAAGCCAAGTCAATGGGAAAGCCAGATACATGTAACAATTGTGTAACTAACTCAATAACTGCAGTGATTCATTGAACAACTGTGGCAAGAAAGGTTGCGAAACGGAGCAGAATTCACTTTGCAGTTGTCTCGCTTCACAGCAGAAATTTTGGGCTTCATTGTGGTTGTAAGTCGAAGATTACCTGTACAGTGTTACATACATTGTACTACAAGCAGAGAAAGAGAGAGCTCAGATAATAACTGTAACATTAAAAGGAAAAATCAAGACTTAACTTGCAGCAAGATTTTTGATATGTGTTGCTTGTAACCTAATTTATCAGTTTTCAGTACATATTTAAAATATGTTTATTAACATTTTTATTCTTGTCATGATGATACTTTAATGTTTTTTAAAATATTTCTGCCTTTCAGAATTGGATCACAAAATAAAAATAGATTAATTAGTTCTTAACAGACATGCACAGGATTTAATTATAGCATTATGATATATTTTATATATTTACATGGAAGTAAATCCCACTGATCTCAGTAGTAGTTATTTCTGAGTTGGTATGTATAGGGAAACAGATTGAAGGAAACCCAAAATATTCACAGAACTTTTTATTAAATAACTACTGGATTCATGAACCTGCATTGTAATTGTAGTATTTTGCCCTGCTTATTGAGTCATTTTTCTACCAATCATGGCAGTGTATAAATATACCAAATAAATATTTGTTGATAATATAGTTCTGTTTCTGGGAAATTGATTAATTGAGTTATATTCATTTAGCCATAAAATCCTAGTATATTTGTTTAGGTCTCAAGTTTAATCTAAGAGCATCTGAGTGTTTTCCATAAGAATTAACTATAATATAGTACAATTATGTCAACTGTAAGGTAAAGGTAAAGGTAAAGGTAAAGGTTCCCCCGCACATGTGTGCTAGTCGTTTCCGACTCTAGGGGCCGGTGCTCATCTCCGTTTTAAAGCCGAAGAGCCAGCGCTTGTCCGAGGACGTCTCCGTGGTCATGTGGCCGGCATGACTAGACGCCAAAGGCCCACGGAACGCTGTTACCTTCCCACCATAGTGGTCCCTATTTTTCTACTTGCATTTTTACGTGCTTTCGAACTGCTAGGTTGGCAGAAGCTGGGACGAGTAACAGGCGCTCACTCTGCTACGCGGCACTTGGGATTCGACCCGCCAAACTGCCGATCTTCTGATCGACAAGCTCCGCGTCCTAACCCACTGAGGCACCACGTCCCTTATGTCAACTGTAATATAATTACCCTACTATCTTTCAAAGAAATTTTGTCATTTTTATTTTTTTATTTTATTTTTATTTTAATTCCATTTATATCCCGCCCTTCTCCAAAGACTCAGGGCGGCTTACAAGCTTAGCAGTAGCCTTCATTCTATGTATATGCCTGCTTATTAGGGCTTTCACACACACCCCCAAGCGGTATTATTACAAAGTCAGCTTAATTGCCCCCAACAATCTGGGTCCTAGCTAATATTTCTCTTAATTTTCCAGAAATGAAAAGACCAGTGATAAAAGTGGAGATGGAGACCGCAGGAAAAATGCAGAAGGATTTCCACACAGAAGAAAACGGATATCCACTATGCCTAATCTTATAAAACCAAAAATTGTACCTCCACCTATACAACCCACTGCTGATACGTCATCAAAATGCTCTCTAAAACAAGGACCTCCCTCTCCTGCTTTTAGTAATGTTTCGTTTCAAAAAGAAACATCTTTACTTGAAAAGATTGATGTGGAAAGTTCTTCCAAGTCTTCCATATTGCCCGAAAAGAAAACCACTGCTCCTCAAGTGCCACAGTTCTCTCCATTTAAAAAATCTGCTAGTAAAGAACCTAGCATGTGTATGCCAGCTCAGAGAAATGATGAAGCTCTCCCGAAGAACACAAGCTCGCCCCTCAAAGAAAGACCCACCCAAGAAACATTGATGGAAGAGGAAACAACGCAGACAAAATCTGCTTCAACAAATAAGAAAAGGATTTGTTCAGATCGTGAGAAAATTATCAAAAGCCAGAAGCTAAGGAAGATGCTTAAAGAAGAATTGAAGAAAGAGAAAGTAACTATTTTTGAAATATTAATCTGAAGTATCAGAATGAAACAGAAAGGGCTCTAGCTTGTTTTTTGGGATGAAACTATCCTATAGTGAATCAGATAATTGGTTTTTCCAGCTTGATATTTTTTCAGTGTTGAATGGCAAAAGTTTCTTAATTCTAGAGAGTGATTATACACCATCAAGTTGTTTTTCACTCCTAGTGATCACATGGGTAGAGCTTCTCCATGATGATCTGTCTTTAACCAGGTCTTTCAGAGAAGATTTTTTTTATCATTATCTGGAAATAATAGATTTCATCCTGTAACCTCTTGCATGTAGATCTTAGCCCCCACTGTTGAACTAAGGCAGTCTTCACTTGTGAGAAGTAAAGAATCACTTGTTACAATATGGAAGTACAGGTAATCCCTGAGTTACGAGTGTTCACTTAACACTCGTTCAAAGTTACATGATCAGTGCCCCCCTAGTGTTTACGAGCAAATCCCAAAATTACTATTGCAGCACCATAGCAGTCGTTTGCCCTTACAAGCAACTGACCGCAGAGGCTCTGCAATATTCACCCTGTTCCTTTCCCCGCTCCCCACAACTGCTTCCCCCTCTTTTCCTGCAAAATCTGTCTCCTCTCTGCCGTGGTTTCTTTCTCTTTGAGGGAGAGGAGACCTGGCTTGGAAATGCTTTTCACGCTGACAGTGGAAGCTCCTGGGTGCTGTAATATCATGTCAGTTCAAACACAAATTCTCTGTAAAACAGAATATGGCCCCCGGAAGCTTCCATTCTCTGTGGGGGAAAGAAGTGTTTGTTTTGTTTGCATGCCTATGGGGCAAAGTGTGGAATCGGAGTTGGCCAGGTGCAGGAACCAATGCCATCCGTGGCCTGAGCACGTCTCGCTCTTTGACTACATTGGTTTCTGAATATGGTAGGGTAAATTTTATGACAAATTTCCATTTAGTGGTAATTAGTTATGGTTTCATTATATCATACATATACACTTTTAAAAAATAAATGTATATGTTTTTTCTGCTATCTCTCAACATTATAAAATGTATTAAAATTAAAGTAATAGCAGATAGTTATATCGGCAAAACAAATAATAAAGCAAGCTAGCAACTGAATATGGCAAATGGAAAGCTCTTAAATATATATAAATGATAAAATTTAAAACGAGATTTAAATAAAAATCTATGGAATTATAAAACTATATTAATTTATGTTTCTAGAAACAACTGAAATTTAAATATCCAGTAATTGAAAAAAATACGCCAGAAGATCGCTCCAAAATGATGATGAGAGATTTTATTTATTATTTGCCTGAAAATAATCCTATGAAGTAAGTGCATATTTTCTTTTGTATTATTGGTATAAATTGTTTTTATTAATTCATTAGATCTATATTCTGTTCATCCTCTAAAGATCTCAGGTTGCCTAATATGGTTTCTCACCAGTGGTGGGATTCAGTCGGTTCGCACCACTTTGGCAGAACTGGTAGCTAATTTTTTGTTGCCCAGGCCCAGAATAGACTTCCGGAAGCGGCATCCACACAGAGAACCAGTTGTTCACATATTTGAATCCCATCACTGTTTTGCACTCATTCTTTATTTTTACAACAGTTTTGTTAACTTGGGCTCACACCCTAAACATCTGAGACATTAAGTCTAGTGGTCTTTTACTTATAAAATATTGGCTTCTAGATGTTTTTTCTAAAAATTACTAATATGTCTATAGTGTTGGTTTCTGTATTCTGGCCAGGTGAGTAGAAATATAATAAAATGTGGCTAGGAACTTTGTTAAATTGTTACAGGGCAAGCTTTATTGAAATCAATGGCACTTTATTCTTGGTTTTGGTATGTATAAACATTCACATCGTTTATTTTTTATTTTTTGTTGGAAATTTAACATTCTTAAGTAAGTGGACTTAAATCATTTTGCTGTTATCTGTTGTTTTCAAGAAATTATTGTGATATTGTGAAAACTGATTAGAGTTGTGCTTTATTATCCTGATTCGCTAATTGAGAAGCCATGTAGCTTAGTTCAGTCTTACTGAACTTTATATGAATAAATTATATTGTGTGTGTGTGTGTGTGTGTGTGTGTGTGTGTGTGTGTGTGTGTAAAATATAGTCTAGCATGCTAGCATTTAGCATGGTTAAATATACAATTAAATTGCATTTGGACTATGCACTATGAAATTTAGAAGTTTGTTAGATTAAATGAATCATTAAGTATGCGCTTTTCAATATTTAATAGGTCTTCATTGATT
Source organism: Vipera berus (assembly GCF_964194415.1). Lineage (NCBI taxonomy): Eukaryota > Metazoa > Chordata > Lepidosauria > Squamata > Viperidae > Vipera > Vipera berus. Next base: position 35,451,283 of record NC_138203.1, on the reverse strand, counting down.
GAAGAGAAGAAAACAGACAAGACTTCTACAATGACGCAAGCAAAAGAGTAATTTGTTTCTTTTTTGAAATAGTATTAATGAAATGTGCGATCAGTAATACAGTTGTGAAAAATAAAAAAATGTGTTTGCTTAATATTGCTGAAACTAAATTATTGGTTTAAAACATAATCCTAATCCCATATTAATTATGTTGGTCTTTTGATGAAATCCTGGTTTTATTAATTATAATTAAAAATCAGGGGCAAGTAGCATGAATGGATGCTCTGCTCTATAATCTCCTTTTGCTTATAAATTTTTTTCTTTCTTTCTTTCTTTCTCTTTCTTTCTTTTCTTTCTTTTCTTTCTTTTCTTTCTTTCTCTCTCTCTCTCTCTCTCTCTCTCTCTCTCTCTCTCTCTCTCTTTCTTTCTTTCCCTTTATTACTTTATATGTAACTCAAGATGCAAACATACATAAAACTCCCTCCTCTTATTACTTTGCTACTTTAAGCATGTAACCAATATTTTTATATAGTGTAATTAAGTAAGTTCATTTATTTTATGAGGAAAAACCCCAATCTTCAATAAAAATGAGTAAAGAAATAGATAATAAAGAATTTTTAATCCACAAATTTTAGGAAATAAAGTTCCAATTGGGATCCAATTATTTTTTCAAACGTTTTAAGCTCTCCTGGATAGTCAGTCACCACTGTTTCTGGAGGGAGGGGTAAAATCCCCCTTCCCTCTCCACTGGGGGGAAAGTACTTTGCAGCTTTTGTAGGTAAAAAAAAAAGTTAGAATTTAAGAGAGGTAGATCTCACCCAGTCTCTTCCACGCTGCTTTAATGTTGCCTGATGGTAAGTGTGACTTCGGCTGTCCACAGCCTAGTGACCAGCCATATTGCTATGGCCAGTTTTTTGTCCGCTGGTTCGGAGGGAACGCCGGCTCTAACAGGAGAGCTACTGCTTTCCCGCGATCCAGCAAAAGGGGCGACTTTTTGGCCCTTTTAGGGCCCCCCAGTGATGCAAAACTGGACGAGGGCAACGGAGCTTGTCTCCCAAGTGTCCATGGTGGCTGCGTCGGTGAACCAGAAGTCTGAGATAACCCAACTTTTAAGCGCTGATTTTCAACGCTATGTCAGAGGTACCTGAGGATTAATGCATAAATAATTCCATACTAAGGGACGCGGTGGCTCAGTGGGTTAGGACGCTGAGCTTGTCGATCAGAAGGTCGGCAGTTTGGTGGGTCGAATCCTGAGTGCCGCGTAACAGAGTGAGCGCCTGTTACTCGTCCCAGCTTCTGCCAACCTAGCAGTTCGAAAGCATGTAAAAATGCAAGTAGAAAAATAGGGACCACTACGGTGGGAAGGTAACAGCGTTCCATGCGCCTTTGGCATCTAGTCATGCCGGCCACATGACCACGGAGATGTCCTCGGACAAGCGCTGGCTCTTCGGCTTTGAAGCGGAGATGAGCACCGGCCCCTAGAGTCGGAAACGACTAGCACGCATGTGTGGGGGAACCTTTACCTTTACCTTTACCTTTAATTCCATACTATGTTTAATAACAAAGAAACATTTGCAATCAAGAAGTCAGCTAAAGAATAAAACCCATTGCCCATTCTCATATCCAATGCCTAATCTATAATTTAGAGCTGGAGGTATTAAGTTTACATTTGTACAAATATGCAGTCAGGTTCTGATGCAATCTTTTTAGGTATTGGTGAGTTAGTGTAAGGAATATGCACATAAAAACTTACCTGTTCCAGCAGTCCGGCCTGGCCTGATAGCTCTTAATAGGTGTTTCATTTATTTTTACTATTGTTTTTTACTATTGTTTAACTGTTTACCTACCTTGCTCTGTACACCGCCCCGAGTCCCTCGGGAGAAGGGCGGTATAAAAAAACAAATAAATAAATAAAATAAATAAATAATACCCAGCGAAAAGTTATACTGCAGCTAAAAAAATTGATATAATGCTTCTTGTAATGATACTTTGTTTTGAAAAGGAAATATGAAAAGAGCTTAGTATTATTGGAACTGTTACTTCCCCAAATTTCAGGCCTGAAGAAAAAAATGTTGCTGATCATGAAGATGAAAATGAAGAAGAAGAAGAAGATGAAGAACAGGGAGGAGGAGGAGGGGAAAATGATGGCTCTTTTTTAGTCCCTCGAGTGAAAGTTGCAGAAGATGGCTCAATTATTCTGGATGAAGAAAGGTTAGATTTTGGTATCAGTCAATTTACGTTATAAAATTGGTGTCCATTTATAGAAGTGCTCAATATTGGTCAAGTTATTTGGGTACTTGAGGTAAGATTTCCCTCATTTGGACTGACAGCGTATAAATAAAATCTACTAATTCCTACCTTCAATTTATCCCCTTTTTTGCTTTTCTTTTAAAGATTTATATACTATGACTTATATTGTAAATCCCATTGAAGTTTCTGGTATCTAATTTGGAAAGTTATTCTATAGGACAATTATGTATTTTTCCCAAAAAATATTTCTTTTTTTAATACAAGTTTTATTGATTTTTAATATTTACATATACATGTATTTGTGAAACAATATGGTGGTTGGGTAATTAAAATAAAATAAAAAATAACCATTTGTAAATAGTTCAGGTTACATCAACAGAGATGCCCTCTCTAATTCCCTTAGTGATTACATAGTCAAAATAAGCAAATTAGTATATTTCTAGTTATAACCAAGTCAATCAACAACATTCAAAATATATTTTCACTAATACATATCAATATCCTGTTTTTAAATTTTATCTAATTGCAATAGGATATTCTTGCATAGCCTATAGTATATAGAAAAAAGCTTAATTTTGGGTGACCCACAATTCCCTATTTCAATAAAGAATAATTCTTTTGTCTACAAAACTTATATTGTTCATTACAAAACATTCATATGTTTTACCATTAAAGCCTAATTTTCATCTTAGCAAATCACCAGTTATTAGAAATATATTTTTTGCCTTAACTGTTCAACAATTATTAAAATGCTATCTTTTGTATATAAAATTCTAGATTCTATACTATAGTTCAAAAATAGCCACTGAATATTCTATAAGGCATCTTAACCGTACATAAATTCTTAAAATATTATTCCCTTAATCCCTTAATATTATTCCCCTTAATCCATAGAGATATATTTTTATAGTCTATCTTTAGGAATCCCAGAAGAGAAACAAGTTCAGTCTTTTAAATCTAACTCTTGCCTTCCTTTTGTGCCAATCATGTTTTGTTCTTATCTTCCTTTCTTCCTATACCCCTTATTTGAATCCAGGGAGCGTATCCAAATGTCAGTTTTGCAAGAAACATGTCCCCTTTGTAACCATTGTATTTTTGCTTTGGTAGTTCAGTTTTTGGTGGTTGATATAATATAATTGTCATTAAATCAGTCAAATCTTTTTGTTCTTCCAGTTCTATCTGGGTTAGGTAGAAAGTAGTATCTGGTATTGTGTTTGTCATTTGATTAATTGAATTCTCAATATAGTGTATTTGAAGGCCTTTTGTGTCATCACTCTTGGTGTTGCTTTCTTCAGGTGCTGTTGCTTTTTGGCTTGTAAGTTTTGTAGTTGCTATTAAAGTTTGGACTTTAAGGTTTTCTGTAGGTTGCTTTTGTTGTTCTTTGAAATCTCCTGTTTTAGTGTTAGTTTCCACTTCTTCTATTTGGTTTTGGGTTATCTTTTCCTTATTTAAGGTCAGAGTTTGATTTGGTGGCTTTAAATTGTCAGATTTTTCTTACAGTTTGGCTTTAATTTGCTCTGTCATTGCCAAGATCGTGTCCAGTATCAGTTTATAATCAAGTGGCAGGATGTATTGATCCATTTTGTTGTTGTTTACAGTTAAATCTTCCATGGAGGCTGTTTTAATAATAGTCAAAGATTTTCCACCTCCTGAAGAGTTGTATTCAGTGCCAGGTGTTCCCACAGCTCTGTTATTCAGGCAGCTTTCACAACAGAAAAAGGAAATTTACTTGCTGTATCAGGTTTCGCCACAAGATGTCATCAATAACATATAACATGCAATGTAAGAGGGTTTTTTCTTTTTCTTTTTCCAAATTAATATAGAACTTTTGTAGAATTAGTCCAAATTTTTTCTTTAATTCACAGTTTAAAGAGAGAATAGGATAGTGAGTCCCCAGCAACAAATAGAAGCTTTTTAGTAAATAGAGCTGAAATTGCTTAGATTCTTTGCTGCATAAATTGGATTTCTTTTGTAACTTTGAGGCTTTAAGCTTTGTTCCCAAAGTAGATATTCGCCATTTTCTCAAAAAATGGGGAAGGAGAATTTCAGGAAAGTCCCACAGGAAGATGATTAAGGGAATAGGAAAGGTAAAAGCTCACCCAGGTCCTCCAGATTGCTTTGTAGTGCTAGGTAGTATTTTTGGCTTTTGGCAGGGAGCGGCTTAGTGATCGGCCATCTTTATGGCCAGTCTCTTCTTCTTCGGGCCAAAGGAGATGATCCCGGATTCCAGCGGAGGGCTGCCGCCCTTCCACAATCTCAGGGAAGTCCTCCTCTCGATAATCGCCTCTCCAGGGCGATTTTTGACCCTTTTCAGGGTCCTCCAAACAAGAAAGAAATGGATGGCAGGAGACAGACTGTCCATGCACGTCCGGAAGCACCGCGTGCATGAACCAGAAGCCCCCCCCAAATATTTCTTATACATGTAATCAATGTCCTGTGTCTGGAAGAAGGGTTTCATAATAATCTAATTTACTGAATTACATTTTTATCATCCTGGAAAGATAATATAAAGTGAAATTATATATTGAAGAGCTGTTTTAACAGTACTAAAGGCAAAAAAAAATCCTTTATCAGTTTGTCATTCTTTCTTGGACATTTATATCTTTTGCTGTATTTCAACACAGGTAGCAAATTTTCTCCATTATTAGTAAGACAATTGTTCCTAAGATGTCATTGCTTCTTATGGCATTTCTTATGCAATTATTTCCTTCTTGTTATTCCTATTTAGTTTAACTGTAGAGGTTTTAAGGACAAAAGGACAGTGTGTGGTGGAAGAAAATGATCCCATCTTTGAGTGTGGTTCCTCAACAACATATTCAAGCTTCAGGAAAAGCTATTATACTAGACCCTGGTCAGAAAAAGGTTTGTATAACTTAGTGCTATAGGCACAAAGGCATATTAGGGTATATAATGTGCATCTTTCAGTATGTGTCAGTGAAGGATATATGCAGTTTAATTGTTACAGATTGCAAGAATATATATGAAATATATTTACTGCCAAAAAATCAGATATCAATAGAAGAATATATCTGTAGCTCAGGGTTGAATTGTGGACTCTTTAGTACACTCTTGAGTTTGGTTGCTATCCTCAGACATATCATTACCTGAGTAGGTAACAACAGTGCTATTCTGTGTGGGATTTTTCTCCTCTTTATATATACCGGTAATAGCTTGCTGTGCCAATGTTGGTGGGTGTGCGTTTTCTCTCAGTGGTGGTTTCTTGATTAAGGTATTTATTTTGATTGTTGTCTATTATCAGTCCCTGCTTATATGGCTGTTGGCCACTGGAGGGTATGTGTTCTGGTCTTTTTTGTTTCCTTCTTAGCTTTTGTCTCTTTTGAATGGTGTGTACATATGGCTTATTGATACATATTGATGGCTGATTTGTCTGAATGCCAAGCTTCCAGAAATTGCTCTATACAACACACCTGACCTACATTGAAATGCCTGGAATCATGGATCTCATCAACCTCTGTGTCACTACCTACTTTCAGTTTGATTGATGCTGTAAATTGACAAATTAGAGGCACACCCATGGGATCACCACACATAGGAGAAACTGCAATGCAGCATTCAGAAACTATACCCAGTCAAGGAACTACCAAGAAGAAAACCATACCCACATGAATATTGGCAGGCACGCTTCTGAATATAAACAGGGCATAAACCCCACAGTCATTAGCATTAATGTTGTAATGTAGCTGAATTATAAAATGTCTGTAAACAACCAAGCTCAGAGAGCACCAAAGACTCTTCAATTTCTCAGACCAGCAATTCCTTGTATTTTTTTAATGAGTCATAGGGAATTAGAAATCATTCTTGTTGAAATAATTCATCAGGTGATTTACACCTGGTAAGTAATAGGACAATTTTTCATAGATCAATATTAGGATTTGTGTGTGACTATATAGTTCATTTGCAAAGAAGAACATGTGGAGTGAATAGCTTAAAAATACCCTTTGTGTTTAGAATATTTAGAAAGTTCAGTTATTCTTCAATTAACTGAAACATTGAAGAAAGTAATGGCATCTTCAACTCTTATTAAATGTACAATTCATGTAACAGACATGGTTAATGCTGATTTAACTTAAAAATAGGAGATAATTCAACAACACATTTACTTTGTATGCAAAAAACTTCAAGACTCCTGGATATTCCACCTTTTCTGTAGTACTTGAAAGTGACAGCCTGACTCTGGATGAAGTTCTAAATAAGACAGATCATGTAATTTCCCACTGTGAAATACAGACCATTTTTTGATGATTATGAAAATAATATTTTGATATTTAGATTAATTTATAATCTGTTTAAGACACTGATATGTTAAAATGACAATTGCTTTAACCATATTTTATCTTTTTTTTAAATTACAGAAACAGACATGTTTTTCTTAGCTATAAGTATGGTAGGAACTGACTTTTCGATGATTAGTCAGCTTTTTCCTCACAGAGCAAGAACAGAAATCAAGGTAAACATTTTCAAGAAAAAATTAACAGGATCAATAAGATATTCTTTAGCTTGTGTATTTAATATTTTATGGTGTCTTACTATACATTATATCATTTCAATTTAATTTGCCTCTGGCAATATCAGAAAATGTATCATGCATTCATTTGATGTAGATTAATTGGTTCTTGTTCTTTTAGGCTTCTTATTTTTACTCATCATACTATTTCATTCTCATTAATATGGCTATTATTTCTAATAGAACTAATGTCTACTTATCAGTATGTTTCATTGGATTGCAGTTTTAATCATAAAGAAAGTTTTTTTCTGATATGAATCCAGAGCATTAACTTTGCTTTTGTTCAAGTAGACTTGCTTTATGGATGGTAAAAATTCTGTCTCTATTACCTAGAAAACATACATGAGATTAAAGACATAACAACCCTCTCTTTTCATTCTCTGAGTAGGAATAAGTATGGATTTAAGCCAATATTATTTCTCAATAAAGTAATTATCATGTTATAACATTCTGTTTTCAGAATAAATTTAAGCGGGAAGAAAAAGTAAATGGATGGAGAATAGATAAAGCATTTAGTAAGTATTGGTATATGCTGTCTTTCCCCTTTGAAGACATTTTATATGTGCATTAATAAAATTTATTGGACTGTATCTTCACAGTATGAATCTCAGGCTGAAGGGCTTATTTCATTTCTTTAAATTAATTAATATCGTGTAAGTAGAACTGTGATCATTGAAGGGAATTTTTTTTTATTTTTTTGTTGCAGTTTTCCATGTTCTCTCAAAATCAGATGCTTGACCTTATAGTATGAAGATTCCAGGCTGAAAATAAGACTATTTTTTCTACTCTAATAGAGTATAGGCTCCAACATACCATTGGATTTTACCCTTAACATTTCTCAGACAGATATGCATCTAAATACTTCCTTAACTGTAATATTTACAAAATATTTTAATTAATCTTAAATAGTTGAAATGTTTTCGAAATCCTGACATATTAAAAGTCACCCGTTCACTATTACATGTTTTTTTAAATAAGCAAGGCGTATTGTAATAAACATAATTAAAGTTGATGATATAGCTATTTCACTTATTCCATTTAATAAATTATCTTTTATGTTCAGTAACTTATCACATCATTTCTTTTTTGGGCAGAAGAAAAAAGGCCTTTTGACTTTAGTTTTTTTACGAAACTCCTTGAGAAGATCCTGGAAAATGAGAGGAAGAAGAAAGATAAAGATGTGGCATGTCAGAATCAAAAAGAAAAAAATGCTTACAAGAGAAATACACCAAGATCTCAGAAAAAGCGAAAAGGTATTTTTAAGATTACTTAAAATGGTTTGCAAAGTCATGCAAAGTCTTTGCTACGTGGCATTTTGCCTCAAAATTCTGATAAAGTTACGTGGCTTTCTGTTCTTTCTATAGAACATTAGAAATACATATATTAAGGTCTAAAAAGTTAATCCAGCCACCAATATTATTGGGTATTATTCCCAAAGTCTTCTCAGATGTTGCCACTGCATTACAGTTTTTAATAAGATAAGAGTGGAAAATTATTAATTACAAGGACGGTAGTTTTAGGACACTTGAATGTAGACAATACTCCGATTTGTGTGTGTGTGTGTGTGTGTGTGTGTGTGTGTGTGTGTGTGTGTGCCTTTGATTCGGTCTTGATTCTTGACAATTGCCTAGATAAGTCCTTGCATTTTTATTGATCAAAGCAGAATAATTTGATTCTACTTCAAGAATCCTGATAATTTTTGATGATAGATTTTGAATATAATACTAGACAATGTGTGATCCGTTGGGTTATCATTTTAGAGATATTCTCTTACCCTAAACAGAAAAAACAGATTGACCATATTGTTCATGCTGTTTGAACAAGTTTATTTTTTATTATTTGGAATACCTTGGCTTAATATTGTATCCTTTGATAGATAAAGTTGTAAATGGACAGTCTAATCATGGTCTGGATGACCATCAGGATGGTAGAAGTTCTGACATGGAAATAGAAGTAGATGCTGAAACAGCTGAAAAGGAGAATGAAGAATCTCCTAGCATTTTGGAACAGGTAAAAGAGCAAACAGTTATTGAATCAGCATTGACAAAAAAGAAAAGAAAAAGAAAGAAAAAAGATTCTGAACAGGAGACAGACAATCTTCTTGAAGAAAGAATTATTCCAGCAGAAATGATGGAAGAAAAAAGGACTAGAAAGAAAAGTAAGCTCCTGAAATGCTATTGTTGTATCATTGAAATACTATGCTAATTAGATTTTGCTAATTTCTGAACTTGAATTCAATTTACCTTTTATTCCACTAGTGCAAATCATTCCCGGACAGATTTCTACTTGGAATGCTGCCATTAGTGGAAGGCACCTAATTACTTCCCTCTTCTCTATTTTTGTACACCATCCCTTGTGCCAATTTCCTCCTGGTTTACTGGGCCTCCAGAATTCTCCTAAATATTTGGGAAGGAGACATAAGAGGGACATGGAAGATCCTAACTCTTTTGCTTTTATCTGGAAGATGATTCATACTGAATCCAACCCATTACTTGTGAAAAATTAAAAGAAAGGAAAATAACAAATGTAAATGGAGAAATACGCTAAGCATTCCATTGAAACTTAGTTTATTTACATGGAAAGACCTTGGCACAAACAGGAAGTTTTGGTTTTGTACTGGAGGGAATTAAACATCTATGGCTTGATTCGCCTACAGTTCTAAACCATGATGTTACTGCTTTTTTTTTGTAGAATGTGTTATGTGATGAGGCAGGACAATGCACAATAAAGCACTCTTCAATTTCATTCGGAAAAAATGATGATAGTACTGTGAATATAACCGTGGGCTCAGCTTCTATTTAACTATGGATATGTTTAACAGTAATGGCCAGTTTGAAACATTTTTAATGCGTGACAATCTGTTCTTAGGGAAAAATATATCGGCTAACGATGAGATAAGTGGCATTGGGGAAGTTGGTGATGAACTGGAAGTCCCTAACAGAACAATCCCTGATGAAATTCTTATCACGGATAAAGAAGAACCACCATGCTGTATCAGGTTAAATGAAGAGGCGGGAAAAGATCACAGGTATAAATTATATGTGCACTTTATACTGTATCAAGGCAATCTTGCAAAGCACAACACATTTTTGTAACTTTCTTTATGAGAATCTCTCCTATATGGCTTAATTTTAAATGTTTCTTGTGTAATTTAAGAAACAACAATATATTCAGATTTAGTTCAGTAAATTATTCTGTTTTCAGCTGTTGAAGTTTATGTGAAGCTGTATATGAACCTCAGTCTTGTTACAACTCAGGGATGTTGAAAACTACTTTTTATTTGGATGAGGAGAAATCTGCTTTCTCTCTAATAAACAATGAATTGACAATTGTGCGCTGTGAACAGCTTTTCCTCTGATACTTTTTCTCTAACTATGACAGTCTGGTTATTTGAGATAAAGGTTTTTCCCTGTAAGTTGATTTTTCCCTTTACTATAAAAATGATGACTTTTTCTTTCCCCATTGTTACTATAAGAATATATAGAACTATAGTAGTTTGTACATTAGTAAGGACATAAAAATGTGAGTATAGCTCACTGAACAATATAGTGCCACTCTGCTTGCCTGTATAACTTTTAGGATAAGTCTGTTTCTTGGCTTACACATTATATGAAGAGAGAAATTCCATGAGTTCTTCATAAGTTGGGGAAGGTAGAAGGAAAAAGAATAGTGTTTCTATATATTTTTAATTTTTGTATCAATGTTTTAAGTACCCTGTAAACCGCCCTGAGTCCTTTGGGAAAGGGCGGTATATAAATTCAATAAAATAAAATAAATAAAAAAATAAATATTCTAATTTTTTCAGTATTCAAAAAAGTAAACCAGGACAGGAGGATGCTTCATCACTTAATTCTGAATACCATGTAGATCAGCATTCGGTGTCTCAAATGACTCCAAAAGGAAATATAGAAGATTTTGAAAAGCCCGCTGAAGCCAAGGTAATATTTATTAGTTTTTCTATGTTAGGTAAAGGTAAAGGTTCCCCCGCACATGCATGCTAGTCGTTTCCGACTCTAGGGGCCGGTGCTCATCTCCGTTTCAAAGCCGAAGAGCCAGCACTTGTCCGAGGACGTCTCTGTGGTCATGTGGCCGGCATGACTAGACGCCAAAGGTGCACGGAGCGCTGTTACCTTCCCACCGTAGTGGTCCCTATTTTTCTACTTGCATTTTTACGTGCTTTCGAACTGCTAGGTTGGCAGAAACTAGGACGAGTAACAGGCGCTCACTCTGTTACGCGGCACTCAGGATTCGACCTGCCAAACTGCCGATCTTCTGATCGACAAGCTCAGCGTCCTAACCCACTGAGCCACTGCGTCCCTTTTCTATGTTACAGCTTGCTAATTCTCCTTATTTCAGGAATATCTATATTAAATATATTTATACTATAAACATGTCATTTTAAAGACTTGTGCTCCATTCCAGCAAAGTCAGTGAGCCCAAATATTTGAATATTGATATTGGTTCTGACAACGGCTCCTTGTGTTCAGAGATAGAAGGTGGGAAAGCTCTGGACCTGTCTTTACTGTATAGGTATATTGATAAATTCTTGGTATTATTAGCTGCAATATGTTTTGACTAGGATTCATTAAAAACATCCCATCGCTAATCTGGTAGTACATCCTCCAGTTATTTCTTGCATTATTTCACTTCTGTTTCTTTCAACCTTTTATTTCTCTTTTTACTCTTTTTCCCCCCACACATAGTTCTGTTTTATACATTGCATCATAATTGTTCATTTGTTATTTAGTGTATGTTAGTGTATGAGTCCAACCCTTGTGGTTGATGAATTGTGGTTGGTGGTTAAGTGTAAGATATAAATCAGTTGTTGTGTATTTCATAATGAGATCATGCTATTTTGGTTGCTTTGCAGAATGAAGTAGCTGTAAGAGATAAACTGGATAAAAATCAGAATATGTCATCACAAAATTATGGTCAAGAAATCATGTGAGTAAAAGTTGTTCTTCCTCTCTGAACCAAATGTTGTTTTCTATATGATAGTTTAAGAATTAGGGCAGTTTGTGATATGGCAAAAGCTGGGATTGCTTATTTGAAGATACCCTTTTTTATCCTGATTAAGTTTTCAGAGAGACTGTTTTATGTGCAAAATGGATATTTCCAATTTATTTGCAGGGAAACTGATAGGGCAATTCCTGAAAAGCCCACACAGGAGGTGCAGCTGCAGAACTTTGAATCAGACTTAACAGGAGCATCTGAAAAAATAAAACCTCTAGCAAGTAACCCATTAATTGTTAAAGTTTCTTCTGAGTCACTTGTACAAAATAAAGCTGCTTCCATATCTGGATTTGCTGCAGAGGTAATATGCAACGAAAGCAGTGACGTCATAAGAGTAACAGAGTAAGTTATTTATTATGATTTGTCGCAGAGTCAGCAATTACCATTTAGACTAGATTTGGAAGTTTTATTTGCCTATTGAGTCCTTATCAAGGACTTGGGATAGGCAGATATTTGACGTAGTAAAGGTATTGTCGCAGGATGTAAGCTATTCCAAGTAAAACTTCCTTTTGAAATTGATGGTGATTTTGTCAATGTCAATGGTGTTCAAGTGGCACTCCAGATGTTTTGGGATTGCATCCAAAGTGCTTACTGCTTCTTTGCTTTCTTTTGCCACAGTTTGTTCTAATTCTATTTGTATTCTTATTATTTTATCTCAGCCCTTTTATGTTTGTATGTAAATATATATATGTAACTCAAGGCAGTGAAGTATCTAATTGTCATGCCTCCTATTTTCCACACAACAACAAACCTGTGTGATGGTTGGGCTGAGAGAAGGTGATTGGCTCTAAGTCACCTAGCTGGCTCTCATGGCTAAGACAGGCCTAGAATTCAGTTTCCTGCACACATGCACATACAGAGGTGCATGCCCATCCACATGTGCACGCGCGCGCACACACAAACATTTTATAACAGTTCACCACAATATATCCAGCTGTAGTTAAGTAGGTGGCTCTTAAAGGCCTAAAATGGGGAGATGTCATAATTTGATATTGAGGGAATTGCTAGGAGTTACGTGAACAAAGACTGAGTTGCAGGTACGTAATGAAGAAATTATAATATAAATGTGGGAGAAAAAGTGATCTCCAAATAATCTTTCTCAGACAGGAGAAAATAGTGTACTTTTAAATTTTGAAAGACTTAAGTATGGCAATTTTTCTAAAGGTAAAAAATGATATATATGTAAAACAGAGTTTTCTTATTTTTTATTTGGGAGTTCTGCTTTTGAAATCATAAAGAGCGTTGGTGGAGCAGTGGGCTAATGCCTCCTTAAGTAACACCAGCTGCCTGCAATTAGTGCAGGTTCGCATCCCACCAGGCTCAAGGTTGACTCAGCCTTCTAGCCTTCCGAGGTAGGTAAAATGAGGACCCAGATTGTTGGGGGCAATTAAGCTGACTTTGTAATAATGCCGCTTGGGGGGGTGTATGAAAGCCCTAATAAGCAGGCATATACATAGAATGAAGGCTACTGCTAAGCTTGTAAGCCGCCCTGAGTCTTCGGAGAAGGGCGGGATATAAATGGAATTAAAATAAAATAAAAATAATAATAAATATATTTAAGAAAATTTACTTTTTATTTTATTACTAGCTCTTTTTTCCTTCTCTCTTCTCTTTTGGCTTAATTCTTAGCAGTATACAGTGGGCCTGTGCAGGAGAAGTTAAAAAGTCAAGATGGCAGCTGTTCCTAGGCAGCTGAAACCTTGCCATTTTTATATGTTGACTTTTTTTTGACCCCACTCCTTTGGAATAGTCTTAGTCATTAAAAACAGGTTATCTGAATGTCCCATTTCATCTAAATAACTCTAGGTTTCAAACCAGTTTTATCCCCCCACTGCTTTTCTGTAGAGAGAGTCAAAAAGCTATTGTGGGAAAGATGGAAGTGAGAAGTCGATGGACAAAACCTAAACCGAATATTGGTAAAGTGTCTGGCAGGAAAGAAGCATCTGCTCAAGGCGAGTTCAACAAGTCTGGATCTGACAGTGCAGGAGAGCAGGTATACATTAATTTGGATTTATATGTGTTGCCTGAGGAACTGAAAACTTTCAATTATTACTCGCCTAAAATTATTTTATAACCCTCCATATTATTTCATAGTACATTGCACAGGAATGTACAGCTAATTTTCAGTCAATGTAGAGTATGGTAACCAACAGTTTCTGCTTGAATGTATGTGAATGCTGAGTTAGGGCCCTCCAGGGTGTGTCACTAAAGCAGAAATAATTATTGCAATTATAATTTTCTCTGAAATGATGTACAGTAAGAAGGAATAACAAGACTAGAAAGGAACACAGCATGTTTTCTAAATTGTTTTTCAGAGGTTTTGTAAAATTATTTCTTTAAAGAGAAGAAAGATATTTTACATAATCCTGCTTCTACAATTTGTATGACTGATTAAAAAAACTGAATAGAAACTGTATAAATAATTAGTTTTCTAAATAAGGTCTGGAATATATTTTCAATTTCTTTTGGGAAGGAAAGAGGTATAATAATCAAAATATTTGGTTAATATTTTTATTTTCTGTACATTTTAAAGTTCTCCTTGCCATTTAGCATATTTCTTGGCAAGAATAGTAATAAAACACGAGGAATAGGAAGTTATGGAATGCACTGAAAGGTCTCTGCTGCCAGTTTCATGTTTGCTTGCTTTGAGAATGCTCACTAGTCATTTGCCTAAAATGTATTACATGTATTTGAGATGAGTGAAAATTAATATTCTTAAGCTGCCAGCTAATTAGAATATAAACTTGAAATCTGGTAAAATAAAGTGTTTCTAAATTTTACTTGAGAGTGATTGGTTTTGAAAAGGTACAGCTATTTGTTTTTTTATGATTAATTCTTAGGAAAATGAGCAGAATGATGCACCTGGCATCATCACAGCTGAGATTACTGAAACACGTTGCCAGGGTTTGGATACAGAATCTGCGTAAGTATGGGGAGAAGAACTCAGAATTTGGGCAAGGATTTTCTTCTTTATTCACTAATAATAGGAGTCAAAATGATTGTCAGCTTTGGGAATTACTTCATTTTATTATTGCCTTTTCACGGTTGATTTTTTTAGGAATAAGAACCAATCCACTTCACAAGAAAGTAGCAAGCAAACTGCTCTCAAGCCTACACCATTAGGAAGGGGACGATTTCAGAGACCAAAACCAAATTTAGGAAGGGTTGCTAGAAGGCAAGAACTACCTGGAAGAAGCACTGATACAGGGGAAAAACCAAGTGAAGCAGTAATCACTGAAAAGACTGTGATGCAAACTGAATGTAATGATTGCCCACTTCTAAGTAACAATACCATTGTAAGTATGCTGTATATAAAACAATAACTGTAACTGTCAAAGGCTAAATGAATTAGATACCAACCTGGCTGAGGAATTCTGGGAGTTGAAGTCCACAAGTCATAAAAGGGCCAAGTTTGAAGACCCCTGACGTAAGACCACAATTGAGTCCCAAACTTTCATTGTTAAGCAAGGCAGTTAAGTGAGTTTTGCCCCATTTTACAACTTTTTTGCCACAGTTGTTAAGCCAATCAATGCAGTTGTTAGGTGAATCATGCAGTCATTAAGCAAATCTGGGTTCCCCCATTGACTTTGCTTGTCAGATGTCAGTTGCCAGTGCCCCAGTTTTGATCATGTGACCATGGGGATGCTGTAAGGCTCTAGGACAGGGGTAGGCAACCTCGGCTCTTTTATGACTCATGGACTTCAACTCCCAGAATTCCTGAGTCAGCTATGCTGACTCAGGAATTCTGGGAGTTGAAGTCCATGAGTCATAAAAGAGCCGAGGTTGCCTACCCCAGCTCTAGGACAAGGGTCCTCAACGTGGACAACTTTAAGACTTGTGGACTTCAACTTCCAGAATTCCTCAGCCAACAAAGTCGACAAGACTTAAAGTTGCCAAGGTTGAGGACCCCTGCTCTAGGACAACTCGCCACAGCCAACTCATTGTGAGAAACTTGCTGTAGCCAACCCATCACAGTTAACTCGCTGTGGGACAATCGCCATGGAACAATTCAATGCTGTATTAATCATTTCACTCAATTACTTTTATTATTGGCGACCACATTTTCATCAAAATTATTCTAAGTCTTGTATTTCTGGATTGACTTCTTTATTTTATTATTACTGCCCACGGTTCCGTCAAAATTCATTTAACTGTTGTAATTGTTGAATTGTCCTGCTGTGAGTTGTCCTGTGGCAAGTTGGCTGCAGTGAGTTGGCCTGTGGTAAGTTGGCCGTGGTGAGTTGTCCCATTCTAGCAGCAATGTTCATAAGTGTGAAAACCTGTCATAAGTTACTTTTTTCAGTACCATTGTACAGTGTGTGACGTATATACTGATATAACTCCTATAGATTGACCTAACTCTTGATTACTACAACCTGGAATTTAGAATCCTGGAGAACAGGTTAAAGTGAATAAAGGATGGCTTTTATATATATGCTGACAATTCTACTCTCTGCTTTTGCAGTCAATATAAAAATTTTGTTCATATATGTTGGATTTCCTTCTCTTAACTCATCATTACTATTGCTGTGCTATATGTTTTTGAACTGAATTAAGTTCATATATAGAAGAATTCCTTACACCAGCACAGTTCAATACAACAATAATTTGGGAACCTGAACACCTCTGATAAGAGTTTTTCTTTTGTTGCTGTTTGATTTTTAAAAAAATACAGAATTTGTATTACCTAATATGTGAATTAATGACTTTTTAAATTTTTTCATTCTCCTCTGAGCATACTAGCCTTATACTAGCTGATCATATTCTCTGCAAAATCTTATACTTCTGAGATTTAATCTTTTTCTAGGATACAACAGCTCATGAAGCTGACACAGAGTGTGATGCACTAGAAAATAGAACAGTTGTCAGCACTGAGAAAGTAGGTGCAGCACACCCAAACCAATCTCCTGTGAAGAATCCAATGGAGTATGAAAGAGATACACTAAGGAATGCCACCCTGTCACTTGATATTACAAAGGATGTGGTAAATCCTGACGGCAGGTAGGTTTATTATATTTTAAAAATAGAGAACAAACCCCTTTTTCATAGGGAACTTCATAATATCTATCTTTATGACATAGCACATATATAGCACAGGGCTGGGAACTTGGGGCTCTGTGTGTCAGGTTTCACACTGAGGCTCGGCTGTAAATCACAGATCTCCATACACATAAATCCTTATTCTGTCTTTGGCTTAATTTTGTTGACTACATGACTCAGCTAGCTATATGTTTCATTGCCTTAGGAAAATAACTTTAACCCAATAGTGGATCATCCATAGTAGTGCAGAAACTGTAGGATCTTTTGTAAAAATAATATAATAATAATAATAATAATAATAATAGTAGTAGTAGTAGTAGTAGTAGTAGTAATGGGCCTTGGAGGTCATCTAGTCCAACCCCTTCTCAGGCAGGAAACCCTATACCATTTCAGACAAATGGCTGTCCAGTCTTTTCTTAAAAGCTTCCAGTGTTGGAGCATTCACAGCTTCTGGAGGCAGGTTATTCCACTGATTAATTGTTCTAACTGTCAGGAAATGTTTCCTTAGTTCTAGGTTGCTTCTCTTCTTGATTAGTTTCCATCTGTTGCTTCTTGTCCTGCCTTCAGGTGCTTTGGAGAATAGCTTGACTCCCTCTTCTTTGTGGCAACCCTGAGATATTGGAAGACTGCTATCATGTCACTCCTCATCCTTCTCTTTATTAAACTGGACATACCCAATTCCAGCAACCATTCCTTACATGTTTTAGCCTCCAATCCCCTAGTCATCTTGGTTACTCTTCTCTGTACTCTTTCTAGAGTCTCAACATCTTTTTTTACATTGTGGTGACCAAAACTGGATGCAGTATTCCAAGTGTGGCCTTACCAAGGCATTGTAAAGTGGCATTAACACTTCTTGTGATCTTGATTCTGTCCCTCTTTTAATGCAGCCTAGCACTGTGTTGGCTTTTTTGGCAGCTGCAGCACATTGCTGGCTCATATTTAAGTGATTGTCCACTAGATAAGGATCCAAGATCCTTCTCACAGTTAATACTATTGAGCAAGGTACTACCTATACTGTACCTGTGTATTTGGTTTTCTTGCCTAAATTTAGAACCTTACTTTTTTCACCATTGAATTTCATTTTGTTAGATAGTGCCCAATGTTCAAGTCTGTCAAGATCCTTCTGTATCTTAAGCCTATCTTCTGGAGTGTTGGCCATTCCTGCCAGCTTGGTGCTGTCTGCAAATTTGATGAGTTCCCCATCTATCCCTTCATCCAAAGCATTGATGAAGATGTTGAACAGTACTGAGCCCAAAACAGAGCCACAGGGCAGCTATGTATCCATCTGGTGGTGATGCTGTCTAACCCACATTTTTCTATCTTATCAAGTAGTAGGTTGTGATCTACTTTATCAAATGCCTTACTGAAGTCCAAGTAAACTGTATCCACTAATTTTGTCACTTGGTCAAAGAATGCAATAAGATTTGTCTGGCATGATCTATTTTTGACAAACCCATGTTGGCTTTTGGTTATGACTTTGTTTGCCTCTAGGTGTTTGCTGATTCATTGTTTGATTATCTTTTCCAGAATCTTCCCAGGTATTGAGGTCAGGCTGATAGGTCTGTAGTTTCCTGGATCCATTTTTTCCCTTTTTTGAAGATGGGAACTATATCAGCTCTTTTCCAGTCCTCTGGTAGTTCCCCAGTGCTCCAGGATCTTTGAAAGATATAGTTCAGTGGTTCTGAGATCACATCTGCCAGTTCCTTCAGAACCTTGGGGTGTAATCCATCTGCCCCTGGTGATTTGAACTCGTCTTGGGTGTTCACTTACCATTTTCTTGCCTATTTTAACTGTGTTTCTAATCTGTTTTTTACGGTACTGTTTTTGATAGGTTGGACTGTTTTTCCCTTTGTGTAAAGACGGATCAAAAAATGAGTTAAATAGTTCTGCTTTCTTGCTGTTGCTTGTCACTTTCTTGCCACTTTCTCCCACTAATGGACCAATCATTTCCTTAACTTTTTTCTTGTTTTTTTACATGTTGAAAGAAGCCTTTTTTGTTATTTTTGACTTTGGTCGCAAGTCTTAGTTCATTCTGAGCCTTAGCTTTCCTCATGTCATCTTTGCAGGCTTGGGCTATTTGCTGATATTCTCCTTAGTTATGTGCTTCTCTTTCCACTTTTTATACTTGTCTTTTTTGTCTTTCAATTTATCAGCGAGTTCTTTATGCAGCCATGCTGGTTTCTTTTGAGAGCTGTTATTTTTCTTCTTCGTTGGTATTGTGCTAGACTGGGCTTTTATAATCTCTCTTTTCAAAATTTCCCAAGTTTCTTAATATTTATGCTAGCACGGAGGAACCTGCAGTAGGGAGATCAAAACAGTTAATAAGTGCAGTCATGCAATCAAAACCTTGTCCTTTTTTAATGTGTACAGTATTGCCTAAAGAGACCTGGATTCTGCCATGTATTTGCACTTGTCATCTTCATTTTATCGCAGCAGTTTAATTTCTCAACATTTTCTTCCTACCCCTCTGAGTTAATGGATACATGGCTGGCCTCTTAATGGCATCAGAACACAGCTGTGATACGATTACATAATACTTCTTTCTAGAGCAGGACCTGCTGGTTCCCACTTGTGATTTTCAGTTCTTAACACGCTCAGTGCTGTATTTCAGCTCCCATCAACCTTACATAATGGTAAATGGGAATTGCAACCCAACATAAAAGGAGGACTGCCCTTGTTATAATGCATGAATTATTTATCCATGTTGGCTATGTAGTGTCTAATGATGAATTTAAATAATGGAAATACTCTACATAATATTTCAGCTACCAAAAGATTCAGATTGGATTAAATATATTACTAACAACCCACTTTTCCTGCAACAAAGGGTGTTTAGGACCTCTTTTATACCAATTCAAATCCAATTATATTTCTAACCTACGATAAATGTTATTCTAAGTAGCAGAAGCTCCAAGGTATCTGGCAGAAGTCCCTTTAGACTTACCTGAAAAGCACATCATTTTTTGTCATTTGAAGGCTACAGTTAACTTTTGGTGGCTTATTGAGCGATACACTCTAAAAGTGTTACAGAGGATCAGTAACAAGTAGTGGAATCTGTCAAGATGAAAACTACATTTGATGTAATTTCATTTATATTTAATATTATTTGGTCATTCTTACAAATATAACAATGACTCATTTTTGATGCATTCAAAATTATAGTTTGATGCAACTTTGAATCAAAAGCTGGACCCCAGACCTTATGAGAGTGACATGCAATTCTAGGCTTCAAGTTGTGCACCTGTGTGCAGCTTGATATTTTTTTAACCAGATATGCTTTAACAGTGTTTTGCCTCCAAAGTCTTCTCAGTATTAGTTACAAGCTACGTGGAAACATTTTGTAGATTTATTAGGATCTTAACAAATCAGTTGCAACTTTTGTCTGTCTGAAAATCATCATAATTATTTTTAATAAATTATATATTATTATAGTGGGTACTCCTACCTAAATATTAATTTCTAAAACATTTTATAGTCAAAGTCTAAAATCTTCATGAACACAAAAACTGTTTTTCTAAATTATAGTAATCATAGGTTGATTTTTTTCTTTCATTAATCAGAGATTCCAGTCTTCAGGAAGAAAAAAAAGATAATACTGTTGAAATAGAGCACTCATTGAAGAGTTCTCCATCAAGATGTAAGAAGAACTTAGAAACTCCATCAGACAGAGAAGAATTATTAAACACAGTAATACCTCAATTGGACACTGCAGAAAAGAGTGAAAGTCAATGCAGTGAGGCCTCTAATCTAAGTGTAAGATAACTTCGTATTTTGTTGCTTAATTTTAATTAATGCGACTTGTTTTATTTATTTTCTTAAATTTATATGCCACCTGATTGGAACAATCAGGTCGCTCCTTCCGACGCAGTCTGAAGACCCATCTATTTGAACAAGCCGGCCTGGCCTGATGGGGGATATGTTGAGGTTTTAATGGGGATTTTTATATTGTTATCGATTGTTTTAGCTGGGCTACTATTTAATTCTTTTTAATTTTTGTATCCTGTATTTTTTATATGTGCCCTGTTCACCGCCCTGAGTCCTTCGGGAGAAGGGCGGTATACAAATATAATAAATAAATAAAATAAATAAATAATGCCACCCAGTTTAAGGATATGTAAGAGCATTTAAATTTATGGATTTGTAATTTGTGTGTGTGTGTGTGTGTGTGTGTGTGTGTGTGTGTGTGTGTGTATTTGTATGCATTTCACAAAATCCCCTGGCCCAGGGCTTATCAAAAGAACCAGTTTTTTTTAAAGCTTTGTTGTTTAAGACAGCAGGTTGGAATTATGAAAATGTCCCAAGATCAGATCCAGAAACAGAAGACACATGGTTCTGAGAACACATAGCATACATTGCTTAGCTGATTGGACATACAGCATGCCAACCCTGCCAGTTCACATAGGTCAATCAGAAATGATCAGAGAGAGGCAATTCTGTTAGTGACTAGGCCGTAACTCATGAAGGGCTTTATAGGTGGCAGACGGCCTCTTGAAGTGCAGCTGGAAGCCAATTGGTAATTAGAACATTTTGTAAAATGGAGATGATCTATGGGCAAACTGGTGCACAGCCATGGATCTGTGCAAAAGCCCACCTACCCATGACTTTGGTGTCAGCCAGTTTTTTAAATGTCAAATGTTACATATATCAGAGTCCTGAGAACTGAAAATTATTTTCTAATTGCTCTTCCTGAGATTTGTTTCTTATGTGTTGCACAATTTTGCAATTTCAGAATTTTAAGTGCTTGCATCATACATTAATTCTTGAATAATCTAATATATTCTAGGAAGCAGTAAAATCTAAAACCTTACCATCTTTAGAGGAATGTCCTACCAGTGCTCAAGAGGAGGTTGCAACCAATGAAACCCATTTGTCTCTCCAGAATCTTCCAGGAGTTAAGAATGATGTATCAAATGAGATTTCACTGGAACCTGATACCCAGAAAAAAGAATTTGTTGGGTAAGGATACTGTGGTTTTTAAGACTCTTGCTGTTAACTTCTTTTGTAGACACTTTAGGCTTACAACTTACTTGCAGCCAGGACTATGAAGGAGGTGGTCAGAATATCATTAGAAAGGGCAAGACCTAACCCTAACCCTAACACTTTTTTTGGAAGGTGAGTGAAATTGATAAGATTAAAAGAAAAAATGCAAGTCATTAGATAACACCGCACCTACCTTTTTGTGTGTTTCTGAGTAGTTTAACAGTTGATCCAAGAGCCTTACATCCTCTTGAAAAAATAGCTAAATTTTTTGGGTTGACCATGGGGAATGATGGAGGGGAAAGAACACACTGGGACTGCCAAATGATTGTTGATTCCCCCCCCCTGCTATTGGAAGCTTGCATGCAGCATAGCAATAACTGTGCCATTGTTATATCCCTCTTCAATTCTAATTTTGAAATTCAGTTGGGCTGTCACCATGGGCAAGTTGGATATACTAACCTCTACAGTTCTGTGGAGGCAATATAAAGACATCCATTTTCAGCAGTGTTGTAACTAAATACAAACACAAGATGAAAATGGCTCTGGGGAATCTCTAAGCCGAATGCTGCTTTGTTGCTCTCTTGGGAAGCAAGGAAAATATACATTTATCACATTTTAAAGAACTTCCCTGGTAGAGAGCACAATGTCTATCTATTACTGCTTTTATCTGACCAGGTTTCTGATGCATCTTTCCAGGTTGCCTGATTTTGTGCCATCACTTGTATCTGTCCTATCTACAATGGACATTTAGTACAAATTTTGATAATTGCCACTTTTGTTTGTACTCCTCTTACTACAATAACATATTTTATGTAATTTTATTATATATTAAAGTTTATTAATAATTACAGGTCTGTGCATATTTATTGTGCTCTCTGGCCCAAAGGTCTTAATAAGGGTTTGATTTGGTTTGAATATAACTCTTATAAGAGTGGCATGTTTTTAGGGTTGCACTGTCTGAACAGAGTCAAATGGCTTTACTGAATCTAATGAGGTGTTTTGCTTGCACAAATTCCAAGACATTTTTTCTAAAGCATTTTCAAAGCATCAGCCCTACTACATGTGCTTTGTTTAAATCCAAACTGAACATTAGATGAGAATTAAGTTCAATAATGACTAGAAAATAAATAAAATTTACTATTCTATTAGATGTTAGAGTGCCAGCTAAAAATTAATGCAAAAATTGACGTAAGTTTCCGTACATTTCCTTAGTGATCACATGGATATTATCTGTTAGAGATTCTGTCAGTAATACTTTTGGCTAATTGCCATCTCTGCTCATTTTGATTTTCTTCTAGCAAACAGAGGTCACAGGGAGAAAGCAAACACAGTGATACTCGATCAACACCATTTCTCAGAGGCAGGTTCCAGAGACCCAAACCTAACATTGGAGGCGTAATTGGAAGGAAAGAAAAGAGATCTTTGGAAGGAAATGGATTAACAACCATTGGAAATCCGGAACTACAAAAATCTGAACCTACCAAAACTCCATCAATGGTATTAAGCCAAAGAAAATGGTTTGGATTGTTTTTATTTTAAGTAGAATTCTTGAATGTTTGCAATTCAGTATAAATGGGGTTTCTGTATTGCCACAATTATTCCTTGATATTCAGAGAATCACTGCTGAAACTATTTGTCAGTTTAAGATTGAAACTTTAACTTTCAGGCTCAGATCAATGATAAAATTTTATCTGATGAAGACTTGCAGAGAAGACTAGAAGACTCTGAGAAAGTAATTCAGAAAAACTCTCCAGTGCTTGGTACTTGTCTGAATAGCTCCGATCTACGTCTCAGGTATGTTCTCATATGTGACTTTTGTTTTATGATCTATGCTGGTAAACCTAAATAAATAATGAAAATAGTTACATGTTGCTTTTATGAACTTTCACTTTTTTAAAAGTATGGCGCTCTTTCCCCCTTGCTTTCCAATCGTGTGTTGTTTTGATGTGCAGATTTTTTCCCCTTTCCTTTTCTGCTCTTCTTGAACAAGTTACAGGAGCCCTGAAGTGGAATAGAAAGTGACAGAACCCCCTTAGTGATTAGAAACAAACAGATGGGGAAGGAAAGTAGAAACAGGAGCATATTTTAGGACATGAGGCTGTGGAACTATATTTATGAATCATATACCAGACTGATAAAGTTTTAGGATTTATTAATCCTAAATACATATACATATAGTGTAAGAATGTAAGAAATTAAAAAATTTTAAAAAATTAAAAAATTCTAAAATGAGTAGTTTGGAAATTTGAAATTTATTCCTTTCAGTTTTGGATTTAGTTTGTTGGATTGTCTGTTCTCTTTCTCTTTGAGAATGGCAAGCAGGGAATGTTTGTATTTTGTTTAGTGGATTACCTTATTTAATCTTCCCCAGGGTAATAACTGAAAATACATTTCAATATTTCAGAATAAAATACTGTAGGCAAATGTTCATTATTAATTGTTTCTCAACAATAAAAACTTACCTTGTTTTTAGCACCTGGCTTGATCATATCCTGTATCCACATAGCATGCTGTAAAGTACTGATTTATCAAGCTACTATCCTGCTACAATGATAGTATTCTTGGTAGCTCACACAATAAGAATGTACAATAAAATATAACAAATACAGTGAATGGCATTGGGCCCCAAAGCCCTCTGGAAAAAGCAAAAATACAGTTCATCTTCAGTTATTTTGAAGGAGAGTTTCTAATTAACATTTGACAAAGAAGCAATCAGAAGAAAGAATTCTTAAGAATTAATTTCACATCAATATACTAATGCCTGTTTTAAATATCTATTAACTCAATTTGGTACTTTCTGTCTTTTGTTGATAGAGAGAAATCCAATTTCCAAGAAGATAAGTCATCTACAATCAAGCCTGCTCAGTTGCTAAGAGGGCGATTCCAGAGAGCCAAATTGAATGTTGGAAGAACCAATTACAAAAAGGAAATGCCTGCGTCAGAAGATATTAGTGTTCCAATTGTGGAAGAAGTAAAAGAGATGGAGATTAGCAAGAAAGATGATCTAAATATAACTTTTGAGGTTAGCTACCTAATCAATTTATTGAAACTTTTTCAGCACTATTTAACAAATATTTATTTATATCATGTCCTTTGCTTTTGTTTTTCCATCTTATCTTATGAAGAAACAGGTGTATTGAAAAGACAGCTGCTAGAGTTTTAACAAAAGGGATGCGGTGGCTCAATGGGTTAGGATGCTGAGCTTGTCGATCAGATGGTCGGCAGTTTGGCGGGTCGAATCCCGAGTGCCGCATAACAGAGTGAGCACCTGTTACTTATCCCAGCTTCTGCCAACCTAGCAGTTCAAAAGCACGTAAAAAATGCAAGTAGAACAATAGGGACCACTACGGTGGGAAGGTAACAGCGTTCCGTGCGCCTTTGGCGTCTAGTCATGCTGGCCACATGACCACGGAGACATCCTCGGACAAGCGCTGGCTCTTCGGCCTTGAAACGGAGATGAGCACCAGTCCCTAGAGTTGGAAACGACTAGCACGCATGTGCGGGGGAACCTTTACCTTTACCTAGAGTTTTAACTATGTGTGTGTGTGTATGTGTGTGTGTATAATGTATATATGTGTGTATATAAAAACAGAATATACTTCTTTTATTTTTAATCTTTATTAAATATTTTATATATTTGAGGTATTTTTATTATAAAATTAATAAAGATTAAAGTGGTATGTTTGAAATTAACTATAGAAATTAACTCTTCCCTGATTCAGCCAACAGAGCTAAATATAGTTCATCAGAAGATGAGATGAAAGCTTTTGTGCTAGCTGTGGGATAGTGGAATGGTATGGAGGCACAGTGGAACTGTATGGAGGCACAGTTGTTTAAGTCTCATTAAACCATAAATTATTGTGATTCCCAGATGAAACCATAGCTGTCCCACATCTTATAAAAAGAAATCATGCAGATAATTTTTGAGTTACAATTAAAATATTATATTTTTAGTAAAATAAAAGTTAAGACATCACTATATACATCACTGTTGTAACGACATCTTACTGATTTACATAGGATATGAACTGAAAATCTGGAGAAATTTCAAATATCAAAATAGGAAAGGTCAATATTCTAAATTCTGAATTTTAATATGAAAGTGGTTTAGTTGTACTCTGGTAAAGTAATTGCCATGCACAACTTTTCTTCAACATCAAGGATGAAGTCATTGTCCAAGCATCCTCAGATAATTTAGATAAAAAAGAAGGATCAGAAACCACAAGATGTATTGATCAGAAGAAACATCCTTCTGAGAAATCACTGGCAGATGGTCTTCTGAAAAACCAGGATGACGTTAAAAGAAAAAATTTGGATGCTCTTGGAAGGTAAAACAGTTTTCAATAAATAAATGAAAAATTTCCTGAGTTCTTAGTATAATCTTTATTTTCTATATATTATGGCATAATACTTTCATTAATTTTCAACTCAAAATTTCTCTTGCTTTTTTCTTTTCTGTCTTTTTTGAATCAACTGAATGAACTTGATTGGTTTTGGGTTTTGAAAAAAAAGGATTTAGACAACAGATAGTTGCGAATATGTTTTCAGTTTCAAAACTGGTATCATCTAATGGTTTTACTTTTGTTTTTAGTGATACTTTTGATCCTCAAGAAATAAATCATTCAGAAAACAAAAAACCAGCCCTGCTCATGATAAATCATCTGCAGAAGGTAAAGCCAAATGTGGCACAAGTTCCCCAAAACACAGAATCCTCCTTAGAAAGAGAAAATAGCAAAGGAGATACAGGAAGAGATGCAGAATGTGATACCTCATATGGTAGCAAATTTGGAAAAACAGCTCGATTAATGGTAAGCATAGTTTAACCATCCTAAATCATTGCTTGATTAATGTTTTTATGAGTATTGCATTTGCCGATACAAAATACTTGCTGAATCTTTTTTTATCTCCTTACAAACTTAGAGCAGCTTATGAGCAGATTTCATACAAGAAATATTATAAAAATGTATTTAAATACCATACATATGTATATATGCATGGAGTATATTTAAATAAAATATATACTGGATTATACTGATTTTCTGTTGTTAGTGGAAAGCACTTCTATTTTTTTATTTCCTTTTCTTTATATCCTGCTTTTATTATTTTTACAAATAACTCTCCCTTGTATACAGATGCAGCCTTCCTTACTGCAATTGATTTTAAGTGCTGTAAAGTTGCAGAGGTAGGCAGCAGGAGGAAATATGCTGTGCAGTGCAGCCCATTGAAAAGTTCCAATGCTGTTAAGAATAGTCCTTTTAATTTATTTTAAAATGGTTACAGTTAATGTTTCATTTTGCCTAAGATTTTCCCCAAAATATCGTATTTGCTGTATTTTTTCTCCACATTTATTTGTGTACACCTATTTAACGGTAAGATAAGGTGTATGAAAGGTGCTTCTTAAAAATATTTGGCAAAATAAATATATATTGAATTCACAAGCTCAAATAATGATATATACATGAGAACATCCCACATGACTTATGTGCTTATCTCCAATTTTAGGACATCATGGGATAGTTATGTCATTTCTGCAGTGACATCATAACAAACATGTCACATTTTGACATCTTTATATAGGTGCCCTTGATTAATATGGCATGTATTTCTACTCTTTCCAGGGCCGCTCAGTATATTTAATGGAATCTGCATCAACTTCTGAATCAAGGAAAGGAAAAAAATGTACTGAATTAATATCCTTAACAAGAAGTAGGCCCTCTGGGAAACATGGTTCATCAGACCAGCCTTCAGAGAATGAAACTCAAATTGAAAAAGAAATCCCTAAGCTGCTTTCTGTCCAAGAGAAAGAAGTAGAAAATCTAAAAGGGTAAACGTACACCTTGAGTAGTGTTATGTCTTGTGTGGGGATGAGAGAGTTCTAAAACATTCAGATTCAGATTCTAGGGCGGGTGTTATATAGTCACAAAGACTGTAAGAAGAATAGTAGAAAATTCAAACCAAGTCCTATGAAAGCTCAAAGAGAGTAAAAGTTGACTTAGGAAATATGGACAAACACATCAGAGGAGTTAGGTTTTCACACCACACAGGCAAGCAGCAGACACTGCTTTCAAGCCCAACTAACTTTCAGAGTTTTATTCTGGGGTTGTAATTCATCTGCTCTTATTCACCTGGTTCTTATAAAACCCGATCAACGCAAGTCTAGGTATAGTAAGGACTTAATTCAGTAATTACTCATTGTGGTTATTCATCGAACCAGCACCTGAATATATCTCCATCTTAAGAACATAAGAATGAATAGTTGCTGGATCAAAAGCCCATCTTAATCCAGGTCAAGTTTCTGTATTTATTTTTACTTATGTATTCATTGAATTTTATTTTGGTGCCAACTGACATCAGA
Organism: Vipera berus; assembly: GCF_964194415.1. NCBI lineage: Eukaryota > Metazoa > Chordata > Lepidosauria > Squamata > Viperidae > Vipera > Vipera berus. Next base: position 35,423,141 of record NC_138203.1, on the reverse strand, counting down.
ATGACCATGGATGCTTCTGTTCAGGTGACTCTCGATGCTTCTGTGGTATTTGCAAGCTGGAGATGGAGGCATACTTCTCTCCTGCCATTATTTCTCTATAACTGGTATCTATAGACATTTTGCCCTCAAACATTATATTGAAATTTCAAGGCAAATAGTACTCGATACCCCTGTCCCCCATAAATGTATCAAATATCCTTTAAAATCATCCAAATTAGTGGCCATCATCACAACCTGTGGTAACAAATGTCTTAGATTAATTATGATAAATTATGGGTTTAAAAAATAGTCTCCTTATCCACTTTCTCTGTTCCAGATATTTTTATATGTTTTGATTATGTCCCGCATCCTTCCAATCACATTTCCTTTGAGCCAAGCAGTTCCATATATTCTAGCTTGAACCCCCAAGTGTTTAGGTTCTTCTCTTCTCTGTACTTTTTTTCAGCTGTATTGCATTGCTTTTCAAATATGGTGGCCAGAACTGCACCTAGTATTCCGATTGCTGGAATAACATACAGGACCTACTATATTAGCAGTTTCTTAACAATCGTTATACCCTTTTCAGAGTTGTTATTCACTGAGAATGTCTTCATGCAGCTTCCCATAGGGACTGCACTGTGTTTTCCACAGTTGGATTCAGAGTCCTCAGACTATTAAAATATATGTGAAGTCCCAGGCCAGTGAGAATTCATAGGCCCTATTTCAGATTTGCTCAGCAAGTGCATAAGACTTGGTAGAATGGTTTGAGTATAATCTTCCTCTGAGAAGTTATTCTTAGATGGGAGCATGGCCTACAATATTTCTTTTAATTTGAATATCAGAATATAAACACATTTGTACATAAGAATTTTTAAAAATCTAGTTTAGTAACACAAATGCCTAAAAGAAAATCTAGATACCTATTATCTTGTATTTTTGATTTTTAAAAAATTACTTTAGTACTATTTGCTTTTGTTCCTTTTTTTGTTAGTCCTACTAATTAAAATATCTCTTTATGATCTAGAAAGCAATCAGGAAGAACACTAAAGCAGAGGAACAAAAACTATGATTCAAAAACATCTTCCACTTCTGAATGTGAAAATGACCACTGTAGGAAAATGAAGTACCAACAAAAAGTTAAACAACATGTCAGCAAAGGCAGAAATTTAAAACTAGCCCCTCGCAAAAAATCAAGAAATGGAAGTTCTAAAATTAATTTGGTAACCCTTAGAGCTTCTTCACAAGAAGATGACGATGAGGAGGAGGATGAACCTGAATCAGAATATGAAGTGGAAATTTTTTCACCAGAAGAAGTAAATAAAGCTCCTGTGTTTGTTCCTAAAGGGCTTCGATCTCCAAATCCTGTTCCTATGCACATTGAAGAAACAATGGAAGAGGTATATCAGAAATACTAACCAAAAAATGTTCAATTAATGCATCTCATTAGTCTTTCTGTGCCATGGATTCCTTTTAGAGTCTGGTGAAACCTCAGGTGAAACGTGAGAAGACCTTTCTCAGATAAATTTTAGTTAAAAGTTATTGAAGAAAAGTTGAGCCTGCAATTTTGGTTTGTAAGTCATTGTGGCTGTTAACTGAGACATCCACCTAACTGCCTCAGTCACCAACCACAATCTCAAGTTTCTCCATTGTGGTTATTTTTTTTCTATTTAATCCCATTTATATCTTGCCCTTCTCCGAAGACTCAGGGCGGCTTACAATCTAAAGCACAATGTGCTTAGCAATAGCCTTCATTCTATGTATATACCTGCTTATTAGGGCTTTCGGCCCCCTCCAAGTGGCATTTTTACAAAGTCAGCTTATTGTCCCCAACAATCTGGGTCCTCATTTTACCTACCTCAGAAGGATGGAAGGCTGAGTCAACCTTGAGCCTGGTGGGACGTGAACCTGCACTAATTGCAGGCCGCTGGCGTTACTTAAGGAGGCATTAGCCCACTGCTCCACCAAGGCTCTTTTTTTTAAGTGACCATGCAGGGATTCTTTGCGGCCTGGGGGAGGTCTTGGGAGACTCAGCACCGACAGGCATGCAGAAACTTGCTGTGGATTGTAAGACAGCTTGTGGGCCTACTCCCTCTTCCCACTCCCTCCCCCCAAGCTCAGAAGGCCCAGCAGTGTGCAGGCCTCTTCCTTTTCTTCCCACTTTGAAGAGGCCTAGCCTTCCTGCCTCGCCACACTTGGGTTCACTTTCCTTTCCTTTCCCTGCAGCTGCTGCAGGGAAATGCCTTTTAGATAGTGTGTTTAATTTTATATACTCAGGTAGAGACGTGCCTTTTCAAATTGAGACTTAATAGAATAATATGTAGAGGCAAGGCAATTCCCCAAATGATAATTTTGTGTATTCCAGTATAAGTAAATACAATGGGGACAAAACAGATCTTAGAAACATCTTTGAATGAACTCTCCAAATGTACAGTTTTATTTATTTTTATTTATCAAATTTATTTGCTGCCTATCTCATGCTTCGACTTTGCTTTTAGAATGAGTGAGCAAATCAGATACAGAATGGAGGAGAGTTAATGAATAGAACTGAGTTTTTCCCCAAAAAAGGGAGTGATGAAGGAAGGAACGTTACACTTTTGAAGAATTGCCTTTCTGTCCTAGACTATTGGTTAAACAAATTATCTCTTTTAAGAACATAAGTGAATAAAGTAAAAATAAAACTTGTGCAAATGACTAAAGAATAATTGTTGCCCTATAAAATTATTATAATTGCCAATGCATTTTATCATAGAAGCAGACTTCTATGTTAAATGTGATTTCAGCGTAAGTATATTTTGAATAAACTTGGATTTTATATTTTATAGTTTGCACTTTTATTTCAATGTATAACATTATAGTATATAAAAAGAGAATCAATTGGATTCTTTTGAACAATTAAAATAATTGTGTTTTTCTACCTTGCCCTTCATGACAGTTGGAGATATATGAGAATGTTGCAGATGAGCCATATATCTCTCATGATCTAAATTTGTCTGTTCAGCCTGGGATGCAAGATGATAGCAAACTGTATTTCTCAACAGTTGTAAGTATGCAATTTTTTTTCTTTTATGATAAAATATACATATGTCTAAGACAGAATGTGCATTACTGGTTGTCCTTGCTTACTGACCACTCATTCAGTAAATGTTTGAAATTGTAGTATTACTGGTCCTCAAAGTTCTGGCCATCACAGTGCCCTCACGGTAATGTGATTGTGATTTGGGCACTTGGCAACCACCCTGCACTTATGATTATTACAACATCCCTCAGTCACATGACTGTCATTAGCGACCTTCCCTGTCAGCTTCCCACAAGCAAAGTCAGTGGAAAAACCGACAGGGAAGGTTGAAAGTTGCTGTGTTAAATTGGTATGGATGCACCAAGATTTAAACAAATTAGTGGCTGCATCAGAATACATGGCTCACTCATCGTTGCACGCGGCCAGATTTTCCTCCCGGGCATTAGCGTCTAATGTTACGTCCCATAGACTTCTGTGGCTCAGACAGTGGTGAGCGGATGCTAGGTCCAAGTGGCGGTTGGCCTCAGCCCCTTACATGGGAGGCCAGTTATTTGGAGAGGCACTAAACCCTTATCTGATTGAGAACAAGGATAAGTGTAAGGTCATGTCCCATCTTATTAGGAGAGCAGACAGGACAGCTACCCCTTAAGCAGTCCTTTCGCTGAACCAACACAGGGTCGGAATTCAATCATTACTCCCGTCCTTATCCTCCCAGACCTGAATGCCAACTCGACAGATCCGGTAACTGGGACAGACCCAGACGGCAATTTCAGGCCAAATGGCCCTTTCGAAGTGCAGAAGGCTGTCCTTTTCAGAAGGTTCAAGTGACAGCAAAGGTGCCTCTCCCATAGGAGGCAGGTTGGCTCTCTTTGCACACAAATAGGAGAACACCACCACAGATCTCTGGGTTCTCAACCCCCCTGAGGCATTTCGTCTCTTGCCTATCATCCAAAACTCTGGTCAAAAGAAGCCTCATGAAAGAGGCCATTCAACATCTCCTGGAGATCCAGGCCATAGAACCAGTAACGGCAGGGCAGAAGGGACGGGGTTTTTATTCCATTCTGTTCATCGTTCCGAAGGCCTCGGGAGGGTGGAGGGCAATCCACAGATTAAATGTCCATTTGGCATACAAGAAGTTCAAAATGCAAACGCTCCAATCCATATTAGCAGGCATCAGAAGGGGGGACCTCGTGACGTCCATTGACCTGACGGAGGCCTACCTACACATTCCCATACTTCCCAGACACCGGAAATTCCTCAGGTTCTGCTATGCAGGCCACCATTTTCAGTACAGAGCTCTGCCATTCGGCCTGTCATTGGCCCCCAGAGCATTCACAAAGGTCCTGGCGGTGCTGGCCACGCATCTGAGGACCATTCCAGTGCGTGTCCAGTGTTATCTGGACGACATCCACATTCAATCCTCCTCAGTGCAATTGGCTCAGTCAGATCTGGCATTGTCCATCAAGAACCTCCAGGACCATGGTACTCCCGCCACATGACTCCCTCTCCCAACTTTACATAGACCAGGGCTGTCCAACCTTTAAAGCTTTGTGGACCAGCAAGGGGGGGTAAAGAGGAGATGGTTCTGTGCCAGCAATGCGCAGTTCCATTTACACAAGTGGCGAGTGTGCGCGCTCCCTTGCTCGTGCAAATGGAGTTGCATGCACTCGCACATTTACCTGCTGCTTGTGTGGCCCAATTCCCAATGGGCCATAGCCTGGTACCAGGCTGCAGCCAGGGGGTTGAGGACCCCTAATATAGACTGTGTTTGAATTCCCAAGGCCTCCCCCAGCCTCCCCATATCCCTTAGGCACTTCCCCTCTCCCCTGTTGCACCCTCATGTTCTGTTCTGAGGCTTCTGCCACTTCCCACTTAACCGCCTGCATATCTCTGGGTTACAATGGCAACCAGTCCTAATTGCCATTATAAATCGAGGACCACCCAGAGAAGAGTTGATCCACTAAGATGTTTGTAACAGTTTATTATTGTAAGCAAGTTGTCTACTTTCCTGTTTAACTTCTCATCTTGCAATTGCTGCTGGCATTTACTTGCCATTATTAATTGATTGACTGACTGAACAGAGTCAGTCTGTTCAATTACACAGAAAGCAGAACTTTCATTCATTTTCCTAACATTAGTTATAATGGTACTTAAAAGAAAAGTGAAAGAAAACAGGGAATTGTGGTCCACTACTACTTTTATTAGAGAAATGAAAGAGCTGTGTTGGATTCATTCAGAGTCTCCCATTCTAAGTAAAGCTTGGTTTGATAATGAAACTACTGATGGAGAAATAATGAGATTTTATTAGCTTCACTTCTTATCAGTGTATTATCACAGTTTGCTATTGACCCCCAAATGTATATCTGATTAATCCATTATTAATTCCTGGATATTAGGCAAAGTGGTCTAAAATTTACAAAACAGTGTGCTTTAATTATAATTTTTTTTCATTATTTAATATGATACTTTGGAATAAAGATACGTATACAGAGTTAAAATTAAAATTTCTTTCTTGTCAACTACAACTGATTTTTTAAATATGTGAGATAGTAAGAGTTTTATTGGTGATGGAACTGATTGCTTATTGAGATTGTTATTGACTAAACTTCAATAAATAGTCTTGAACACAAAGTTGTTAGCAATACTGAGAAGGATGTAATTTAATTTATGGTAAACTGAGTCCATTGTCACTATTTTACCACAAAATAAATCTAGGGAGTAGACAGTCTGTTTTTAGTATAAAGATTTAGAATTACTTCTGTTCATGTAAGTGAAAAGTCAAAGTTGATTCATTTAATTTATTTTAAATTGTAGTAGTTCATTTCTTTTTTTTCTCTTTCAAAAGGATATTACACAAGAAGAACAAACAAAAGAAACAGGTACATTGTCCAAAATATTCAGTGAACCCCTGAATGGAGATTTGTTAAATTAAAAGTATAGCTTTTAGTTTCATGGTGTTGTGTGTGTGTGTGTGTGTGTGTGTGTGTGTGTGTGTGTGGGGAGAAGAGGTTCCTCATTCTTCCAATAAATCAAGCATTAATCACTAAGGTTATATTATCTGAGAGTAAATCCCATTGAAAATATAATGATATTTTTAATAATATAATACAAAGAAATGTGGTAAGTTTGTTGATTTATAAGCCTATTTATTTGGAAACTTGTTTTAGGAATTAATGATGGAAGTACTGAAGCAGCCATGACTTTACTTGCTATGAGGGATCCAGTGTTTCAGTTATGTACTGATATCCAAGGTATGGTCAATATTATCACACAAGATGAGAGTGGATAGCCTGTAGTAGCAATAGCAATAGCACTTAGACTTATATACTGCTTCATAGTGCTTTTTACAGCCCTCTCTAAATAGTTTACAGAGTTAGCATATTGCCCCCAACAATCTGGGTCCTCATTTTACCAACCTCAGAAGGATGGAAGGCTGAGTCAACTTTGAGCCAGTGAGAATGGAACTGCTGGCAGTTGGCAGAATTAGTGTGCAATACTGCATTCTAACCACTGCGCCACCATGGTCACATGACTTTTTTTTTAGTCCCCATAGCTCAGTCTGGTCTCATTGAATCACAGCAAAGTTTCTTGTTATTTTGACACTGGAGACAAAATAATTATGCAAAGCCTAAAATATTATCAGCATCTTTCCAAAAGCTGAAAAAGAGTTATGCTTTTTTCTGCTGTGTCTCTTATTTCTGCCTGTTGCTGTGTGAGCAGAACTATGCTTTTGAATAGTCAAGTAACATTTTGATGATTTCATTTGATTTGCTTAAAATGCAAAAATATCTCAATAAAGGTAAACTGAATCTACCTGTTATCTTTTTATATTCAGGAAAAGAAGTACAAATGGTAGTCCCTTCAACAAATGAAGCTATTCATTCAAATAATACAAATAATACAGAAGGTAACGGCAGTAAACCATCATATTCTGAAGAATGTTTGGAAGAAAAGACAGTTGTGTTACTTCCAGACTCTCCAAAAACTGCACTGGTTTCACTACAAAAGACAAATAAAACTACTACAGATTTGGAAAAATCTTCACAGGAAACTAGAATCTCCAGGTTTGTTCTGCTATATTACCCCAAACATTTAATTAATTAGGAATCTTACCTTTTTAAATTCATAAATATTATTTTGATGACACGCTTCATTGTATAAAACCAATTTCCCCATCCCAAATTGTTTTCTGCTATATTGCCTAACTTTTAGTTCATGTGCAATAAAAATACATAAGTCTGCATTATGAATATTTTTATGTTTAATCTGAAAACTTTAAATATTTTTATAAATTGCTCATTTATTAAAATGTGACTGTAAGACAGTAGTATGGCATTATGGCAATTTAATCCAAATAATCAACATAGTGAACTGCCAACAGACTGTGGGATTGCCACACAAAACATCTGGAGGACAGTAATTTGCCTTAATTATTAATATTAGCAGGATAATTAAATTCTAATGTTAATTTTACATACGTTGTATTCAGAGTAATAAACCGCTAAGAAGTCAGGTTTTGTCCAGTTCATGTTCAAAGCTATTATATAATATGCCTATGTTAACATTTGAGGTGGAATGTGAAAACAATTCCTGAGTATCTTTCTTAAGTTCTTTTAGTGATAAATTTTCCAAAATCCAAATAACATCTCGATGGCAATAAAATATATTAAATTCTTTACTCTGGGATTCCGTACCACAGATTTAGTAGTCCTAAAGTTGTTTGCTATCTTTTCTACCTGATAATATATTAAAAGCTGAGAACACGAATGATCCTTTTAATGATATTTTGCTTTTGTCTGCAGTACTGTATCATTGTGTAAAAGAAATAAAACACCCAGACCAGCAAGATACAGACTCCCAAAGCCTAAACCAAATCTTAACAGTGGCTTGGTATCAACCAGGAATGTTTCTCAAAAACCTCTGACTCTAAGTTCAGGAATGGAAGAATATAAAGAAATCCAAAATGGTAGGCTTATGGAGTTTATACTGTATAAATTTTTGAAATAAAATGTTATTGTTGTGCAGATTGCATATTTATGGCTATCAACACAATTGAGAGAGGTGTTACTTGTTTTAAATCTAGTATGGGCTATGCATCGTTCATTAATTTTTGTATTGGTGACATATTTGAACATTTGTTCCTTGACTGCTAATAGATTAATGATGAAATCTAAGTGCCTTATACAATTCCAGATCAGCCTATACTTTAGATAACAAAGTCATCTCACAATAAGCAAAATGTATTTTTGTCTATCTCATCTAAATAGTAACAATAGCTTACAAACTTTTCCTGCATATACCTAAAGTAACAGATGACAGAATGCCAGAAAAACCTAGAGAAGAGCAGAAAGTTGAAATGAATCTCCAAATGGATGAGCAGCTTGCTAAAATTAGCACTATGGGAAAGTATGAGTTACATTCTGAAAGTGATGGCCCCGCCATGCAGGAAAATAATATAGAAAGGTATATACTCCACTACAGTTGTATATTTGTTATTTCTCAAGTGTTGGGGCGATGTTTGTAATATGTAGTAAATTGTTTTGTAGAACATAGATGTCTGCAGGGGTGAAGTTCTCCAAAATTAATTGGGAATATAGTTATAAATGATGTTTTGCATTTTCTAAAAAAAGCCAGTCTTCATTTTTAACATTTAAATTTAAATGCTCTTAATTTTCTCCAAATAACTTTTGATGCATGAGAGTAATGAAATATATTCTTAAAATAGAATTGGAATCCATTTTTCTTTATAAAGCACTATGTTCCTTACTATCTACATTTCTTAAATTGTGTGGTTCCATTTTTATATAGAATGACTGTACATCTCATGCCATTCATTTTAAGTTATATGGTATAAAAGGTTCTGGAACATTTTGATAAACAGCGTCTAGATTAAAACTATTTTCTTTTCTTTTTTTGCATAAGTGGAAACCCAATACAAGAGATTTATGAAATTGCATCTGAATTAACATCTCCAACATGTTCTCAAGAAGCAGTAGCTTGTTTATCTGAACTACCAGATAATCTCAACATAAAGAGTAATCTCCACGCTTTTGGGTCTGCTGAACACCAGTTTTCTACAGCTGAAGTTGCTCAAGTAAGAAGTGTTAATTATTCGAAATAGCTACCTTTTGGAATGTAGTATAAAAGGAAATCTGTTGCTAAATAACTGCATATAAGTTTACTACATTCACCCTATTTCGGTTAACCATATTCTAGTTAAATTCACCGTAATATATTCTGGTTAATCATGTTGAGAGCTTTATGTGTGTTTGTAGAAATTGGACAGGTTGGTTAACCATATTCTAGTTAAATTCACCATAATATATTCTGGTTAATCCTGTTGAGAGCTTTATGTGTGTTTGTAGAAATTGGACAGGTTGCTAAAATTAAACTGAATTGCACAGTTTTACTGCTTTTTCTTGATATGCTTCCTTTCCAGTAAACTATGCCTTTTTAGTAAGCATTACTTTAGCACTGATTTAAGATTGTAGTTACATTTGCTTTGAAAAGGCATATTACTGTTCCTCCAAAAAGTGTTTGACTCTCCATTAATGAGCAAAGCGTTAGAAGAAAAAACACAATTGAGTTTAGATGAATTTACTGTTTACTGTAATTACAAAGATTGAAGGATTGTTGTTTTTAAATTATTGCATATTATTTTTGTGAATAATTGCTGTGCTATAGTTGTTTCCAAGTACGGTAAATGAAAGGCAAATATGATGTGTTCCATTCTTTATTAATAATACTGTATATATTTTCATTTACAAATTATTTCTGTTGTGTTCTGACACTTGATAGTTTTCTAATTTTCTACTTTTCTAATTTTTCTAGTTTTATTTATTAGGGGTTTTATCCTGCTTTCTGGTTTCTTTCCCTTGAATTCCTGGGACAATAAGCTTTATGTGATTTCTGATAGCACGGATAAAGATACGCAGTAATTTTAGAGTTATATATATTCTGGACAATGGGATTTTTTCACATGCTGCATATACTCATTGTGATATTTTTATTCATAGACTGAAGAAAACAAGAATGCCAGCATTTCAGTAATGACAGAGATGAGTACAGGTATGATCTAATATTTGATTATCTGAACACAACTTTTATTTACAATTTATTTTTTCTTAAAGGACATCTCTGGGATTTAAAATAAAGTATCCTTGCTTTTAACCTATTTGTATATTTCCTTAATACTATCATTGTCTGATAGAAGGGGCAACAAATAATTATTGAGAGGAAGTACAAGAAATAGAGTAATAAGAATGATCAGGGAACTTGAATGGAGAAAAAAGAGAAAAAAGAGCAGAAAGACACAGAACATTTTAAGCATATTTGCTTACCAGAATAACTGGCTAAGCATGCCTACTTTTCCTTACAGTATTTGCTTTGCTCAGAAATGCAAACACATGGTGATTTAAAATGAAATAAGTAAATAAGAAAAAAATAAATTGTTTATGTTCTCAAGGGTTTACTTTTTTCTGCTGTTTTGATTGATATTTTTAATAGTTAAGTGGTGACATTACAGATTTTGTAGATGCAGAGGAAGAGCCAGAGTTCATTTTAACACTGGTGGAAATCTCGCCTGATTCTGTGGAATGTAATAGTGTCCCTGCTGCGCTTTCACATGGTTCTGGGGAATTGCTTCCTCCACCAATACTTTTCACCTCAGATAATATGGACTCATTGCAACTGACAAGAGATGTAAGGTAAATATTAAATATTAATATATTCTTTAGCATTCAGGTACTAACTTTTGGAACTTCTTAAGACTAGGGACTGACCCTAAAAGTTCTCTTAATACTGCCTGCCTGGCTTAAAAATCTGCTTATTTTTTGGAGATTAACAATCCTTGGTTTTCTTGACCTGTGAAGTGACTTTTGATACTATTAATCATGGTATCCTTCTCAGAGAGTGAGTAGGACTGTGTTATGCTGGTTCCCCTTTCTCAGAGGCTGTTTGCAATCGTCGTTTCTCCCTGTCCAATCTGGTCCAGCAGAATAAGCATGCTTTGGGTTCTGTTGGCTAAGGAATGCTGATTGCCAGAACCTAGAAGACATGTCTTTTTTGCCCTAAACATTTGTACTATGAAATATTCTCCCTCCAATGATTTAAGATGGTCCTGACTCTGCTGACCTTTCACAAGATACTAAAGACCTGGTTCTGTGCCCTGGCCTGGGGCCCATCTCCTGATTGTGTTAACACCATTAACAGTGATATCTTCCTCAGCTGCTGTATATTTAAATTTTTGTATGTCTGATGAGAATTTGTTTTTAAGTTATTTTAAGATTAGTTGCCATGAAAGTCTCTTGCAGTTATGGGTGGCTATGTAAATGAAATAAATTAAGTATGTAAGTAAGTCTATATTTCCAACTCAACTCAATAAAGAGTTCTTTGTTTGCATATGACAGTCCCTTTGGGAAGCAAACATGAAACATTTTTTACTTCAACATGTTGCCAAACCCAAGGCCTGATTCCAATTTAATCTTGATAGGTATTTTTCTGAGGATAAATTAAAAATAGAGAGGGGGCTTTGGCTTTAAGCCATAGGCAAGTTTTAAATTTAATATTCTTTCTCTTGAAAAGAGATGTAACAATGTACAGATAGTCCTTGACTTACAACCACAATTGAGCCCAAAAATTTTCATTGCTAAGCAAGGTGAATCACTGCAATTGTCAAGTCAGTAACATGATTGTTAAATGAATTTGGCTTCCCCATTGACTTTCCTTATCAGAAGGTCCTAAAATGTGATCACATGACCCTGGGACTCTGTAACTGTCATGCATATCAATTGCTGAGCATTTGAATTTTGATCACATGACCACAGTGATACTGCAAGGGTTGTTTGAAAAATGATCATAAGCTACTTTTTTCCAGTGCTGTTGTAACTTCAAACAATCACTAAATGAAGTCGAGAACTACCTGTACTTCAGTATATTCCAGAACACTGTTTTTCAAACTTGACAATTTTTAAAGAGTTCTGAGCTTCAACTCCCAGAATTCTCCAGTCAATGTGCTGGCTGGAAAATTCTGTGAATTAATGTCCACACATCTTAAAAGTTGCCAAATTTGAAAAAAATACCACTCAGAATAAATAAGTACATACATTTAAAAGTTTAAATGTGATATTTTGGGAAAGAGCTGGCTTGTGTGACTTTTGAAAATATTGGGGGATATTCTTTATAGAAACAAATGCAGAATTATTTACTTCTAATTGTTTGCCATGCAAGCTTGAGGCAGGCAAGTTAGCAAAGTACATTACAGCTATTAATTATTAATTAGTAAAAAAGTATTTATTAGGGAAATTTATATGGTTGCCTACTCACAGTGAGTCTAGGTGGCTTACAAGCAGTAAAAACACAACATCAGAAATAAAAAATAATACCTCCCCTTATAAAAATATAATAAGATTTACTGCAACAAATGGCCACAATAACTTTCTGCAGCTGGAGGAAACAGTGCCCATTATCATCAATGAGTTTGTGGTTACTTTTCATGATCCCTGCCTAGTTTCCTATCTTTAAGAGGTTTTATTTTTTTTAGATTCATTCTTGTAATCAATCAATAATAACCTGCAATATTGAAAAATGCCAATATTTACAGTCTGTATTTCTAAGAATTCTAAGAATCCATTTCTGTGTATCTGGGATGCATAGATATTCTTGGAAAATGGATATCTGCAGTTTCATGCTTTGTTTCAGAGGGCCCCTACCAGCCTATAAGATAAGATAAGATAACCTTTATTGTCAATTTTTAGTGAGGGCACAATGACATACATCAAAAATGAAATTTAGTTGCCCGCTCTCAAAGTGAAACACAAACATGACATACACCTAAACATACTATATACAACATATGTACAGACCCACACCCCTAAATATACATAACAAATAAATATTAAATATTGTCCATCTTGAATATATAACGGAAGGAGGAAGCTTAAGAGTTCACAAGGTTAATGCTGTATGGAATGAAACTATGGCTGAATCTGGATGTTCTGCTTCAGATAACACAAAGCCTCCTCCCAAAAGGTAACAAGGAAAACAGGTCGTGAAGAGGATGTGTAGTGTCCCAGACAATCTTGCGGACCCTGCTCAAGCAACGCTTCTGTGCTATGTCCTGGATGGGAGGGAGGGAACTGCCAATGATCTTTTCAGCCATCCTCACCACTCTCTGCACTGCCTTCCTGTCTGAAGCAGTGATGCTTCCAAACCAGACTGTGATGCTGTATGACAGGATGCTCTTGATCGTTCCCCTGTAGAAAGTGGTCAGGACAGGAGAAGGAAGATGAGCTTTTCTCATGCAATGCAGAAAATGCAGGTGCTGCTGTGCTCACTTCACCAGTTTCTCACTGTTGAGCAACCAAGCCAGCCTACTCGTTAGCTGCACACCCAGGAATTTTATGCTGGTAACCATCTCCACAGGTGAATCATTAATGCACAGAGAAGTGTGGCTGTGCCTGCCTTTTCAGAAATTGACAATGATCTCTTTGATTTTTCCGGTATTTAAAACTAGGCTGTTTTCCTTACACCAGTTCACCAACCCCCAACCTCCTTGTGGTAAGCATCCACATAGTCATCATGAATAAAGCCCACTACTGTTGTATCATCTGCAAACTTCACAATATGGTTGGTGGCAAACCTAGCACAACAGTCATGGTTCGACAGGGTGAACAGCAGCGGATTTAGGAGGCAGCCCTGAGGAGAACTTGTGCTCAAGAAAATGGTATTAGAGGTATTAGTTCCAACTCGCACTTATTGGGGCCTGTTGGTAAGAAAATCAAGACAACAAACAACAAACACACATGAGTATTTCTTTCAAGCTCAGATGGAGAACAGAAGAAATAGCATCCTCCATAGAGCGATTTGGTCAATAGGCAAACGGAAGTGGGTCAAATGTTGGCGGGAAGCTAGATACAATAATGTCCTTTTATCAGCTTCTCAAAGCATTTCATAATGGTGGATGTCAGTGCAACTGGACGGTAATCATTGAGGCCTGTAATTGTGGACTTTTTGGCACTGGCAAGATGATGGCCATCTTAAAACACGATGGGGCCACTGCCTGCTGCAACGAGAGATTGAAAATATCTGTGAGAACACAAGACAGCTCATCTGCGCTGTCTTGTGGACACGTCCAGGGATGTTATCTGAGCCTGCTGCTTTCCAAATGTTAACTTTCTGCAGTGTTTTCCGGACAGTGGTGACATCAAAGATATTATAGAGACCATTCTGAGAGCATAAAGAGTGTAGCAGGAAGCAGCCTTGCCAGTTTAGTTCTGCATAAATGGGCATTTTATTATCATACCTGCTATAGTAGCTATTTTTTGGAAGCATCTGCAGGACAGTAACAACGTTGGTCTCCAAAGGTTGTTTATTGCTGTAAGCTCATAACAAAGAAAGCCATTCAACACAGCAGTGACCTAGAATAAAATCCCACTGATGCCAGTGGAATTACTTCTGAGGTTAATATTTTATTATTAATAAGTATTTAAATAAAGTAAGTTTTAAATTTCAGTACTATCTGAGAATCATATATATCTATATCTATATATATATCTCCATACAGTGTTGGATCCATCCAGGCGTCAGTTGAAGAAAGTGCTGCTTCTGTCACAGACCCTACAGAGAGAGAATTGCGTCCATCGTCATCAGAACAATTAGTAGATTTGGGTTTGGCCTCTTGGAAAAATCAGAAAAGGTCTTCAGTATCTATAGAAGAAAGTAGTGTTTCTGAGAAGACAAGACATACTGCTCCTATACAAGAATACCTGGAAAGCTCTGATAAGGTTAGATTCAGGGATTCACAAAATATTTATTTCAGAATCATTTATCTGTTAATTACCACTGGATCCAGAAAGTTTTGGATACCTCATGAGAAAAGTATGGGAAGATTCTACCCTGTTCTAGTCTTGCATTCCATTGACAACTACAGATACAAAGTGTCTATGGAGATTCTCAGTCATCCAGGTCATCGTTGTCACAGAGGCGCTTTTTCAAGAGGCAACTGGACTTTGTTTTTCCTTGAAGAAAACTGAAGAAGCTTCTTGGAGGAGAAGCGAAATGTCTTCAAAGAAAAAAAAAGAAAGTCCAGTTGCCTCTTGAAAAAGCTCCTTTGGTCCAGATACAAAGGTTCATTTCTAAGTATTGGGTCCTGCAGTGAACTCGCAGAGGCCTACATGAATAGTTTGCATGCTTGATTTTCTGGGAAGTTGATAAGACAGTTAATATAGGCCTGTGCAAATAATCAGCCATGTTATTTCCTGGTTCTAAAATAACAAATGTATTTTAAAAATATCCTCCATTTCCTAGTGCAGCTACGTGGGCATATATTTCTTAATTATAATGTTGCATGCTGTTTTTAATGTTGAACACTGCCAGAATTGTTATGGAACCAGGGGCGGGGTGCTGGTGGCTATACATCTGAAAAGCAAATAAACTAAGTTGGTCTCAGTCGGCTTTCGTTATTGAATCCCGGCAAAAAAAAACGTATTATGTGGCAGATGTGATGCTCCTTTTTTGTTCCACTGTTTTTAAACTTTACGTTCTGCATGCTGGTGCTTATCCTAGAGGCTGAATCTGGTTGTGGTTGAATTGCATATGAAAATGAGGTAGGTTTTCATGTGTTAGAAAGTGGTGGATTCTGTTGAAGGGATGGGCTATCAGCAACTAACCCATCATGCCAGCTCTTGCCCCCACTTCAGATTTGATCATTAGACAGCTTAAACTCCAAACCATCATTTCACAAACTGAAACAAGTTAAAATATCTTACTGTATTGAGCTTTTTAGTCATGTAACTAAAAGGGAAATTATTTACCAATATTCATATTATTATTTTTTAATGCAGGGGACCTCTCTTAAATTACAGTATACACCAAGAAAGGCTGCTGGTAGGTGAAGTTCCTATTGTTTTCACATGCAAAATTGTGACACATATGCATAGACACATAGGCAATTGCTTCTATTGGTCATATTATATAGAGATGTGATGGAGCTCATTCAAAAAACTGGGCCTTTTGAAACATACCCTTTTATTCCATCCTTTTCCGAGCAGTTTTAATGTGGCATAGACTTGTGGGGATGTTATTTGAAAACTGTATGAAAAGCCACCTTTGGCACCACAGAACTAGTGGGACTTGGGGCATAGATGAATCCTAATGATTACATAATTTGAAAAATATGTATAAATAAGAGACATAGCTTGCTTGCAAGTAGTAAAATGAAGTTAATTTGCAAGAGGTCCCAAATTAGCCTCCATATCTGTGTTTGTGCTTGCATGCATATGTGTGTAAAAATGAAAAGAAATGGAAACTATTTAGGGATCTCTTGGAAATTAATTTTATTTTATTATTTGCAAGGAAGCCATGTCTCTTATATCAGAAAAATGTAATTTTTCAAAGAAAATAATGTCCCTTACAGAGTTACAAGTGGAGGAAAAAGAGCAGCCTCAGTCTTCTCTGAATGTAGGGACTGTGTTGCTTGGTGAAACAGATAGTGAGGCTGGAATCGTGTCAAGAATGCCTGGTGCTAGAAAAGCCGAAACAAACAAAGAACAAAGATTCTGTGTAGCTTACAGTTCTGAACAATCAGACCAAGTTAGAAATACAGACGCCCTTCCAAAAACATCATTACCCAGGTATGATTCAAGCATCATTTTTACTTTGATCCTATAAACTTTTATTTAATATTTGTAATGAAGGGAGAAACAGAACCATTAAATTATAACTGCTCAGCCTAAATTAACCACTGTTCTATTTAAAGGAACAATTAGAAAATTTAGAAACCAGAAATTTGCTATATCGCAGGGCTTTTTTTTGTCATAGAACGCTCAGAACGGAGTTCCGGCACCTTTTTTGGATGGAACTTTGTAGGGTAGGCAAGGCGGGCTGTATGACATGTGTGAGTTCCGGCACCTTTTTCTTTTACAAAAAAAGCACGCTACTAATTAGCATAAATAGCATAACAGTTCCAGATCAGGGGATCTCAAATCAGTAGTCAAATTCAGGGGATCTCTGGGGCTACTTTTGTAATTTTATTCATTTACTATATTTTGTTACATTAATTTTAATTGTTTTGAACAGATCATATCAAAAATCTCTGGGATTTCTACCTTTAATCTGTAAAATTAATCCTGATGAAGTAGCTGCTAAAGAGAACAGCAAACCTCTGAAGAAAACCTGTACATCAATTTCTGAAAATACCACTGAATGTCCAGCTTCAACTTTCAAAGACAGTAACAAAGAGATTCAGGAATATAGTTCACTTCCAACAACCCTGTTGTCACCTTCAAAATATGAGAGTGGAAGCTGTTCTTCTGTTCAGGTATAGATGAATATCTCTACAAGAAACATAATAGTACCAGATAGTTGGGAACCGATACTTGCCAATTTCCTCTTGCTATCTTAATTATCTGCATCAGATTCTCCAGAAGACTTTAGACAGAATGCTTTCAGCCCTCAGAGAAATATTTCCCTGTTGATCAGAAAAATACCTCTGGATTCAAATCTTTGAATTTCATAAGATAGATATTACAAGATAATTTCTATAGAAAATCATATTGTAAACCATAAGCAAAATTGCCTGTACCTCTGCATGACTTGTTCAAACACCCTACATATGATGCTTTTACACAATTATTAAACAGCCATCAGACTGTAAAATGTTTTTTTTCTTTTTTAGGTTTTACCTGAGGAAGAGGGTTCTGCTAAAGAGCAAGAAAAAGAAGAGTCAATAAAGATCTCAGAATATTTCTTTAGTGATATTTTTATGGAGGTGGATGATTCAGAATAACTGTGAAGATTATGAGATGCTTGGTTTCTAATAATCTTAAATAGCAACATACTATCTTAGTTAATTAAATTATGTTTAATATATTATTAATATATTAAGAGGAAATTTTCTGAATGAGAGAAATATTCTTTTATTCTGAGCAGTCTGCTTTTTTGAAACATTGATGAAAATGTATGTTAAATGTTAAGATGTACATAATCAGAAAAGCTGTTTTTGTTTGAATTATGTTAGATTATTCTAAACATGCATATATTGAAACATTTAGAAATGCAATGAGGAATATCAGAATGATCATATGCCACTTCAATACAATACTTATGTAAATAATATTTACTTCTTTTTGTGAAGTAAATCTATGGAAAGGAGAATATCTGTAAAATAGGCAAATTCTGGACATTGTAGGTAATGAAATCAGAAGTCAACTTATTTTTGTAATGAATATATGTGAATTGTTTCAAAAATAATGTTAAATGTCTTTAAATGTACAGACATAAATGTGAAAAAATATTTAAGTTGAATGTATAGAACGATAATTATTCTGTGTTAATTCTGTTCATCCTGAAGATACATAACTTTAGAAAATTTCTAGTGGTAAAGTGCTAAATTTTATATGAAGCAATGCACTGCCATTTTAAAACCCAGTTAAAGCAGTGAAGAGGAAAAATTAAAATTAAAGTCAAATGTATGAGAGAGTAAGAGTTCCCCCAACAATATAAAATATGGTTATTTTCCACTTTATGAAATTTCTTTTTTTCCCCTTATTGTTCTGTGTTTCTAGTTTAATAACTCAAGCTATAAACATATTCCATTTGTCACTGAGGGTTTTTTTTGTTCTTTAGTATGATTTTGACTGAAAAAAGGAAACCTATAAAATAACTTTTAAATTAGCAATTGGATACTAAATTCTAGTTTTCTTTGGAAAGAATTATGCAATATCTATGAAAATAATTGTCTGCATCTACTATTGTTAATGTATACAATTTTGAATAATTAAGAAGCTACTTCTATTTTCTGGATTTATTCTGTGCAAATATTACTATAGGCAGATATTACATTATTACTGGATTTGATATGAAAGATGTTAGCATTTTTAAAAAAGCATAGACAATTGGTTGGATCCACACTTTTTAAAAAATTACAGTAGACCCATGATTTAATTAATATTTGTCATGACCAAAGATCAGTTTATTTCAGTGCCTCTTCTCTAAAGATATCCAAATCAGTATTCTAGTTATTAGTAACAAATTCAGTACTCTATGAGATTTAACAATTTTATATTGATTTGACTGATCTGAATTTCTGTTTGCCATTTTAATTTTGGAGGGTTGCAAGGAAATTAAATAAAACAAGAATCTTACGGTACTTATTTATCAAATGTACATATAGATCAATGGATACAAATAAACATTACAAATATTCAGTGGTAAAAATTAACCCAAATAGTTCCACCATAGAGCAGCGTGTGTTCATATTAATATATGGAAGAATACATCCTCAAAAATCCACCAGTCTGCTGTAATAATTATATTTCAATGAAAAAAGTGTAGCACAAAAATCCTATTAAAGAAACCAAGCTATAAGGTGCCTTATCTTTCCTTGTTAAGTGGAAAGGACAAGAAGATCCTATTAATTTTTATTATAATTTTTTTTATTTTTTTATTTTTTTTAACACCAAAATATACTGGTGGTACACCACCCCAATACACCCGACCACATCTCAAATATTTCCACATCCAGGTAAAAAAGTTCTTGAGCTTTTCAAAAATTACAAACCAAATCTACATACATAGCTTCACACCCTGATAGCTACCAGAACGATCCGTGACATTCACCACCCACCCACCATCCATGCACCCACAGTTGGCTGAAATGAATGAATGAAATGCCCCCCACCTCCCCCACCAACCCACGCCAAAGTTCCCGCCACCAAAAAAACCTGTCTCTCTGTATCTCACAGAACCAAAAACAATCAAATTGCCAATCCGATGCCTGCAAATACGAACCTCCACTCGGCAAACACCACCATATTCGATAACAAATTGAAAGAAGCGCTGCAGGGAGAAAGGCCAAACCGCTGCAGGGAGAAAGGCCAAAGGTCCACATCCAGGCAAGAAAAACGAAATGCACAGGCACAGCAAAGGTGGCACCCCGCTCAACAGCAGCAACCGTGAGAGGCATCCCGGAGTCCCAGTGGACAACCACCCAGATATGAGCCAGCAATGTGCTGCAGTGTTTGGAAAGTTTCTACTTCCAGTTGCATATCTTCAAGTTTTTTGTTGCATTCTGACTGTAAAGCTTTTTTCTGCAATTCTATTTCTTCTAAAGCTAATAAATCTTGTTGTTCTTTCTCTTTCATTGCCGATAGGTGATTCTTCTGGCATTTTTTCACTTCCTGCTTCATCCTTGTTAATTCCTGTTGAAGGATCACACATTCTTCTTTATTTGCCTTTTCAATAGCTTTGATTTTTTCATCCATTTCTGCTTCCAATTTCCTGTGGGCTTCTTCAGCCATCTGAGCTGCACTTAAAGCCTTCTCAAGCTGTTCAAATGCAGATTTTCCAGATTTTTCTTTCTGTTTTTTTAGTTCTTCACTCTGCAAAACCACCTGATTGATATGAATATGCAACTGGGCAATTTCTTCCTCCTTCAATTCCAGAGTTTCATGCATTTGCCATTTTGTTTCTGCTATAACCATACCCTTTATTTTCTCTAGCTCCTGAAGCCTCTCATATAGTTGTTCCTGCAGCACTTCTTTCTCATTGGTCAGCTGTGCTAAGCGCTCCTTCTGAGTATTAATTCTTTCTTTACATTGATGAAGCAAGTTTTCTTGATGTTTTACTCGCTGAGTTAGTGTTTCTATTGTTTTATCAGCATTCTCATTACCAACAGGACCCACTGACTGCAAAGTATTTTCCGTATTCTGATCTTTTACCGGACTCTGAACTTGTGACTGAGTTTGAACATTTGGATTCGGTAGTTCAATGTTTGTCTCATTACTATGTAATTGTTTCAGTAATGATACCTGTGTCTGCAGGACGCTGATAATTTCGTCCTTTTCCTCTAAGGATGCAGCAAATTCTTCTTCAAGATGCCTCTTTGTTTTCTTATCCATTTTAACTTCCTGAGTAAACGCCGAAGTGCCACGGGCTGGACTTCCGCGGCCCGAAGTTTGTTCATCGCTGATCTTCTGCTTCAGTTTTTTGAACATGACGGCGGCCGGCTGAAGCAAACGAAAGGAAGGTACGGCCAGAGGAAATCCTTCTCTTTTGCAAGCCTCAGAGCATCAAACGGTCCCGAATCTTCTTCGAAGATTCACGGAAGCGCTGCGAAAAGCGGCCTACCACAATCTCCCTATTCCCCCACCCATTTTTATTATAAATTATAGTATGTTTTCTTGGCAATGTTTACAAAATTCTTTAAAATATACAGTACAGGTTCCTTTATAGCAAAATCAATATATTTACTGATGACAGAAAGACAAATAACTTTGGTTAATTGACAGAACATCTCATTTTAATTAATGTGCAAAAAGGGTTCCTTTGGTGAAAAGTTTGATACATATTTTCAGTGGTATGTAATGTTCATGCGAAAGCTTTGTTTCAAAGAAAGCAGGCATATTATGTATGTAAATTATGTGAATAAATTTTTATATGATTTATATGTCGAATTTTCTCTTTAACAGTTGATGGAACATACAAAATTCAACAAAATTAATTTTATGTTTTACATTGTTATAGTATTTCATTCTTAAACATTTAAGTTTACTTATCAGTGAAAAACAAATTGGAAATTAAATATTTAAACTATTATATATTGCATAGTTCAATTTACAGGTTCATTATTATATCTGAAACTAGTCCATCAATCTACTTTTCCTCTTTGTAGAACTGGAACTGGCAGTCTTATAAAAGTGTACTCATTTAAAATACTGACTCCTTAGGCTGTGCATCTATAAATTAACAAGAACACTTTAAAAAAATCAAGTCTGATCTGTTCATTTACATTTAAGTGGTGGTTTGCTACTGCTCTATCAACATAGTTGAGTCACAGCATCTTTTGAATTCAAAAGCAGTGACCACACAATATCAGTACTTAGGGCTTTATTCCAAAGTAGTAAATATAAAATAGTTAGCAAATATTCATGAGTACTGAAGAATGTAACTAAGATAACAGTCAAACTGTATGCAGAAATGGAAGAATATTCCAGAATATTGAAGAATACAAGAAGACAAAGAAAGAAAGACTTATCCCTTGTGCCAGTGAGAGAACCCCAAAGAGATGATGGTGGGCAGATCACTTCAAAACCAGCAAGCATACATGCACCACCATCCCATCAGTCAGTTTTTTGACTAGCCTATACTTAAGTTGCATCCTGTGCTTTAATAGCCTATGCAAACTATGAATCACCATAAATTTCCACTTATTTCAGATGGTCTCATCTCAATGGAGTTTGCCGAAGAGAAGTTAATCTTCTGCTACACTTAGAATGCTTTGTCTACTTCTGCAAAATATCAAAGTTAAAAAGGATTTGTTTATATCATATGATATCTGTTTCTCAAGATTTTTGGATTGATGATGAGAAATCATTGTTAATCATCTCACTAAGGACAGGACAAAAACAAAGTACAGTTGATTCTCATTATTTGTGCTAGCCATGTTCTACGAAAATGCCCTGAATGCTGAATTAGTGAATACTGAACCACTGCTCCTAGGGGAAATGCAGGACACTTGTTTATATCAGGAGAATAGAAACAAGAAGGCAGAACATTGCCTTGTTTGACCTTAGCTGGGAAATTGCATGTTGGGCAATTCAAATTTTTGCTGCTCATCATGTGTCCACAAATGCCTACAAAAACGACACAAGTATCAATTTTGGAGCTACAAATACATGTTAGTAAGCAAATTCACACATATTGAATCTGAATGAGGATCAACTGTATTAGTATAACATTTCAATGACTAAAATGAATGCTTGCTTATTCCTGTATTACATACTCAACCATTACACAGGAATAATAAGTTTTATGTAACATGCACTAAGGGAAAGTGGTACATACCACTATTCAGTTCCTCCTTGCCAATCTTCCAATAAGGTCACTAGCATTACATTTGATCCGTACATTATCAAGTAAAAACAGTGCTTATTGAAAGTTATCAGGAGATCACTGGATATAGAAACTGAGTTTCATTACCCCTTATTGTTACATTTTGCACAGACTCATTCATATGTCTTTAGGATAGGATCTTACTTTTTTCTTGTGAAAACTTTTTAAAGAAGACAGTGGTAATTGCCAAAAAATGGCATAGAGCAGTGGTTTCAAAATGCTGGCCCACAGGCCGGTTGCATCATATGGAGGCTGTGCCTACCCCAGCTCCGGCAATGCAAAAAAAGTGATATGTGATATGTTGCGACATGTCACATGATGTGGTGAGTTGGTATAGAACAGGACTTGTAGGCATTTTCTTTAAATGACTTGGGACTAAGTAAAATATTTACTTAAGTTTACTGGAATTTTTTACTGGTATCCCAGATTTTATTGCACCTGTATATTTTCATTTATATTTAGTTATCAGCACAATTCAGCTGAAACAGTAATCTTATGTAGGATTAACAGAGTTTTCTTGTGGAGAAAGAAATGAGAGGGAGTGGAATAACCATAAATTGAGGATTTCAGGTAGTTTGATTACCACCCCATTCATTGTGGTAAGAGGTGATGATGGTTAATTTAGGTTAAAACTATTTGAAATGAGCAGAATAATGTTGAATAAATACAGAAAATCCTGCCATTTGATGGTCATCCTGATTTTACAGCCCAGATATAACAGTCCTAGTTTAGCCAGCAAGTATCAACCAAACTGTAATTTACTTTCCCATTCCTTTTCCTCGTAACACCTGCCCTAGGCCTACGTGACAGCCTGGTGTTGTTGTTGTTAGTTGTGAAGTCATGTCCGACCCATCGCGACCCTATGGACAATGTTCCTCCAGGCCTTCCTGTCTTCTACCATCTTCTGGAGTCCATTTAAGCTCACGCCTACTGCTTCAGAGACTCCATCCAGCCACCTCATTCTCTGTCGTCCCCTTCTTCTATTGCCCTCAATCTTTCCCATCATTAGGCTCTTCTCCAGTGAGTCCTTCCTTCTCATTAGGTGGCCAAAGTATTTGAGTTTTAGCTTCAGGATCTGGCCTTCTAAAGAGCAGTCAGGGTTGATCTCCTCTAGGACAGCGTGACAGCGTACATTTTCGTAAACCAAATGCAGTAGCCCAAAGAGGCAACCCCTTTTCCATTCTGCCAGTGGACGTTTCTTGAACAGGCCGAGAGACTAATCCAGCAGCGCATAGTTCCCTCTTAACCGTAACTCTTAACCTTGCCCCGCTGTCTCCAGAGGAAAGGACCTCACTTCCAGGGTTCCCTCGGCTGTCCCTTTAATAAGTCGGAGGTGGAAAAAGGAAGCAGGCGGTGCCGTCCGCTCGTCCGCGTTTCGCTGCCTCCTTCCATTGGCTCCGGCGTGGGAGGGGCCGCATGCTTACTTCCAGCCCCGGGAAGTCGTCCCTTTGGTGCCCTGGCGCCGCCAGCAGCGATGTTACCGGGCCTAAAATGCCGTCTCTTTGCCTGTCCGCGGGCGGCTGCAGCGGCTCTTGGCCGTGCGTATCACGGGGACAAAGTGGCCACTGTGGGTTCTCAACCCGAGGTCGCTTCCCCTTTCTATCAGGTAGGCCAAGGAAGAGGAGCGCGGTGAAGATTTGTAGCATGTAGAGATGCTTGAAGATCATCCACTGCAGGCTTTGGTTGGGCTTCCAGCCTTTTTGGGGTTGTTTTTTTTGTTTTGTTTTTTGGTAAGATCTCTGCTTTCATTTGGGGCCGTTGCAGAATAGTCATAAACCCACAGAAGAACGGGTTTCTCGATAAAAGTGAAATCTGAATAAAAGTTGGGCAACTCTTCTTCGGCCAACCGTGTACCATTTAAAAAAAGGCAGTGGCAATTGTAAAGATTCTCGACGTTGTTGATTTAGTCTTAAAGCACTTGCCTCCTCTTTCCCCCCCTCCCCCCCACCCAAATTGCTTTGTCAATTCCATCATTCTTGCACTGGAATGAAGGTCAACTGTTAGGGATGTTACAGTGACACCCTGCCTTAGGCAGGAGGCTGGACCTGATTTCCTCTGAATGCCTTTCCTTTCGGTGATTTATGTTGACACCAAAATACACTTACAAAAATTCCCTTGAAGGATTAGAGCTGTTGTATTTCTCAGTCATTTGTTCTTCTCATTTAAGGCTCTATTGTTTCCAGGAATATCTCCGGTCCTCAACCTAGATTAAGTTTTCCCCCCCTTGTCTCATTTTCTCTTTAGTGTTGCCATAGGCAGGCAATTGACAATACATTAAACTAAGCCCAAAAGGAAACTTTGGCAATTGTTGCTAGATGATGGTGATGCTGCTTTTGCTCTTGGGAAAAAAAGGGCTAGTTTATAATTCAAGCTTGAATTCAGTAAGCAATCCACTTTATCTGGAGCAAAATAGATTTTTTGTCTCCAAAAGTGTTTACTTTGCTGTGAGTCCCAACTTCTCAAGAAGCTGTTTTGTGTTGCCTAAAACTGACTCAATTCCAGCCCAAATTCTGCTACCTTATATAAGTGGGCTTAAAACTCAGGTTTTAACTCAGAATTATTTTGTGAGTGGGTATGTCTTCAAGTCTGTTTTTTTTACTCCCAGTGACTGACTGGACAAGTCCTTGCAGGGGTTTTTTGGCAAGGTTTTTCAGAAATGATTTGCCATTGCCTGCTTCCTAGGGCTGATAGAAAGGGCTGACTCAAATTTACTCAGCTGACGTCATGCCTGAGGAAGGTCTAGATTAGAACTTAGTCTTCTGATTTCTAGTTGGATGCCTGAACTGCCATAGCAAACTGACTTTCCAGGTGCTCCTTTCTCCTATTTTCCCCACAGCAACAACACTGTGAGGTGAGTTGGGCTGAGTGAGTGTGACTGGCCCAAGGTCACCCAGCTGGGTTCATGTTTAAGTGGGACTAGAACTCACCGTCTTCTAGTTTGCTTATAGTTAGTCTGCTTGTCTTGAGATCAGTCTAAAATTTATTGTTTTAGAATTTATTCAAATGGGTCCTACTTGTGAGCATGTATGCTTACGTTTGTGTCCCTTGTTCCCATGATAAAACCTGCAGGCTAATGACTGAAGATCATATCTAGCCTTCTGAAGACCACATGATTGTTAAAAACAGAGATGCATAGAGAGCTTTGTGGCTGTGGCAATTAGATTGTCTGGAAGGCTGTATTAGACAATGGGAAGCCTGTGAAAATAGTTGGTGATTTGAATTCTCTAGGATCTGATTGTAGGTAAGGTCTGGGTGTATAGTCTTTAAAATGGTTAGGAAGAAGATTTGGGGAAGAGATCAAATGGAATAATTTGTCTAACAACCAATTCTCATGACTCCATCTCTACATCATTCAGGAAAAAAAGATTATTTTGTTTCTTACCTGTTGCACATTTACAGCAGTTCAGAACAATGTGCCAACATGAAAATTCTCTGGTCAGAGCAACTGTAACACAAAGTATGGTGCAAACTTGAAGGTGCAGGGAAAAAAGATGATGTTTGTCTTATGTGCCCTTTGTTGTTTGTCCTCCTCTGCAAATTTAAAAGAGACGATGAAAGATAAACCTCTGAGACAGAATAGATACGAATGTAATTTGGTGGGATAGTAAGTGTATATTTAATTTCCGAAATCCTAAGATGTATTGAATACACAGAACTTGCACCAGACTTCTAGCATATGTTTTCTGTGATTAATAATTAAACTGTTAACACTCCATTTCTTTAAAATTGTCAAACCGAAATAGAAGCAGTTATATTTGCTGTAACCATGTGACATTAAGAAACACTTCATATGTATAAAATGAAAAAGAATAGATTTATTATTTTATATCCAGTTGTAATTATTTAGTAATTACGTTTAAGGAATGTGTTTTGAAAATGTAGTTTATAAAGCTTAAATAATATATATAGGACAGGAGAAAAATACTTTTAATTAAATATTTTTCTAACTAACTCACCTTGGATAATGTGTACATTTCCTTACATATGATTATTTCTCAACAGGAAAATTATGAGCGAATGAAAGCTTTAGTAACAGAGCTGAAAAGACAATCTGAAAAAATTAGATTAGGTATGTATGAATGCATTTTTTTTCTTGTTAAGAGTATCTCATATTAAAGTCTGATTGGTTGGTTCTCAAAAATAACAGTGTTTAAGACAATCTTTCCCAGCTTGTTTTCTCTGACTATATTGAATTACAACTTGCATATTTCCAGATCATAGTTCACATCTTTAGAGTGGCATGGAAAGCCTTATAGAGTAGTTCAGAAGCTGCAACAATCCTCTTACCAATAGTTATGTTCTGTAGCCACTGAGTATTCTTGGTTGTTGATCCCATTGTAGAATTTCCTCCTTCATTTTTGGTCTTTCTTTCAATTTTGTGGTTTCTAGTTGTAGAAACACATTTAATATTCCAATCTATTATGTCTCCATTGAGTGCTATCATATATTTTAATTTCTGCTACAGAGACATCTAAAATTAGATTCTGAACAAGAAGGTGATCTGTCCATAAATATGCTGGCTATTTCTATATTTTGCCTATTTTAGATTTTTTTTCTAAATTGCCCCAAAGTAACAGGAATAACACAAATATAAGAATAAGGAAAACTATTTTTTTAACTTAAAATCTTCTAGGTCAGGGGTGTCAAACTGCCAGCCCACGGGCCGGATGCATCATGCGGAAGCCGCGCCCACCCCATTGCCGACAAAGGCAAAACTGGCCCAATACGTTGGATGACATCATGTGACATCGCGAGTTTGACATGTCTGTTCTAGGTCAAAGCCACACTGTAACGTCAGTAGGGAAGAAGCTGTATATAACTCTGGGGCAGCAGGTTCACCTATGCTGGGGCTGCTATAGAAGATGTCTTTGTATAGCTATATAGGTTTATGCACTTAATTCTTTTTCTCTTCAACTTCTTTGCCAGAGTTTCTTTCTATTGTTCAAGTCTCACAATCTTTCTACCTGTGAAGTCTCACAGCTGAGATATTTGGTGTTTTTTGCTGTGTTTTGCCAGAAACACTTCCTATGTGAGAGGAGTGGTACTGATTGCATTTTCACAAACATATAGGAAGCATTGCATTAGTATTACAAAAGGTGAAATTAAGCATTAATGAAATAATCGGAGAATAATATAGCATGCATATGGTTTATGAATGTCTGCTTGTTAAATGCTTATATACATGGCAAACATTTAAATGATCAAAGACCCTGCCTGATAGGTGGTGGAGAGAAGTCACGGAACCTGCACACATCAAGAGGCAAATTGTTACCTAGAGAGAGAGTTGACAGACTTATAGATCCTGGGTAGGTATTTGCTGTTTCATTATAACCATTTTAACATAAGATGCATACATTTCCAGTTTTTCTGTTTTACTATTAGATGATTTCAAATTACCAAAATGCTTATAATTTTGGAATGAGTTAAAAATTACCATTTAGTTGTACATTTTTAGTATTTAAAATTTTTAGTATTTAGTGGTCACTGTGAATATTCCCTGATCAGAAGAGAAAGGTGGGTTAAAATTCCAAAATAAGTCAATGTTCTTTGAGAGTTAGGCTATTCTAGGTAAAAGGTAAAGGTTCCCCCGCACATGTGTTCTAGTTGATTCCGACTCTAGGGGCCGGTGCTGATCTCCGTTTCAAAGCTGAAGAGCCAGCGCTTATCTGAGGATGTCTCCGTGGTCATGTGGCCGGCATGACTAGACGCCAAAGGCACACAGAACACTGTTACCTTCCCACCGTAGTGGTCCCTATTTTTCTACTTGCATTTTTATGTGCTTTCGAACTGCTAGGTTGGCAGAAGCTGGGACGAGTAACAGGCGCTCACTCTGTTACGCGGCACTCGGGATTCGACCCGCCAAACTGCCGACCTTCTGATCAACAGAGGCTATTATACTGCAAGCTTAAACAGTACATACCTGCCAATATTAATCCGGTAAGAATGCTTCATATGACTAACTTATAAAATGTTTTTCTCTTTCTTCTAGATCACCGTTCCTGGAGTTCTCTCAGTTTGCAGGTTATCAGCTGTATGGTAATGAAGAAGTGCCAGCAGGAGGCATCATTACAGGCATTGGGCGAGTATCAGGGTGAGAACTGCTACTGCTATATTATTTGGGTTTTTTGTTGGTTTCATTTCTGCTTTTTCCTATGGTATTTTAATTGCCCTTGCTTTCTAGTTTGAGCCACTGATATTCAGAAGTATTGTATCACCATTGAATATTGGCAGTTCTGCTGAGCAGTTTGTATTGTTGAGAAATTATCAAGCCTTTGAGCTTCGTGGTTACATAGGCCCATCCCACTTTGTCCTTGCTGCCTATGGCTGTTAAAAAGTGTAGTTCAGCAAGCTATCTGGAAAGCCAGAAAACTTCATTAAGCCATCACTCCATATCAAACAAGAAGGAATGATTCAAAAAAGGCTGGCTTTATTAATATACCTGAAGAATTTGTAATTTAATATATAGATGTTTGTGCCCCATCTGATATTTTCATAAACTACAAGTTCTAGTAGCCCAGCTAGAGTTGAACCAGGCAACCAGTAGTAGTCCAGTAACAGCAAGAATGCCACAAAATCTCTGTCAGGGCTGTATGGTAATGTGTCTGCATAAAACAGTGACAGATAATTTTGTTGCTGTTAACAAGTAAGGTGTTAAAATAATTGTTTTATTGTACATTGCCCAGAGTCCCTCTCTGTGGGAGATGGGTGGTTCAAAAATGTGAAAAATAATAAATAACTTGGGTAGGATTATAGTCTTTAGAAGGGTAGCGATAGTTGTCATTCAGCATTTTAGTCTTTTTCTATGTCAGGAATTGTCAGTTGTACTGCTGGATGGAAATGCTTCTCACTTATTTCATATGAGTTATAATAGAGCCGTTTCAGCAGTGACTGATACCCTTTACATGTAAATGTTACAGTAGTAGATTAGGGATGGTTTGTGAAGTTTCATCTAAGGAAACTTGCTATATAATAGATGTAGAAAGCAGGATGGTGAGTTGTAATATATAATAATAGAATCTCTTATTGAATATGTCTGGAACTACCAATATAAGCTCACATTTTAAAGAAAGTTTCATTATTTTCAATTGTGCAATTAATATTGGATGTTCTCAACTAATAAAAACTGAATTTCAGAGTGGAGTGTTTGATTATTGCCAATGATGCAACTGTCAAAGGTGGAACCTATTATCCAATTACTGTAAAGAAGCATTTGCGTGCTCAAGAAATT
Organism: Vipera berus; assembly: GCF_964194415.1. Taxonomy (NCBI): domain Eukaryota; kingdom Metazoa; phylum Chordata; class Lepidosauria; order Squamata; family Viperidae; genus Vipera; species Vipera berus. The sequence continues at coordinate 35,393,028 of NC_138203.1, read as the reverse complement.
GCAATGCAAAATCATCTCCCTTGTGTATATTTAGGTAAGCATTAAGTGTGGAGGCAAGTTTTATTTTGTAAGAGACTACTGTTATGACACAGTGTTTACTGTGCCTAGCCGTAAAGCCATAGTATTTTCTAATTCAGTGGCAGAATATAATATATGTAATTAACAGCTTTATCTTTGAGTTGGCAAAAACATGATTTGTAATTGAGTGGAAACCAATAGAGGAAATTGGTTTGAACTGATTTTGAAAATCTGGATTTGCAAGGATAATGGTTTGTTATAATGTTTGACTGGTCTGTTTATTTACTTATAATGGAAAACTATAATCAGCCAAAGGCTGATGTGTTAAGGGTGGCAGGAATGATTTTTAAAGTTAAGTGCCCAGTATTTTTTTAAAGAAACAGAAAAATAAATGAATAAATAATATAATAATAGCTATACATTATAGAATGTACATAGAACATAGATCAATGTTTCTCAACCTTGGCAACTTTAAGATGTGTGGGCTTCATATGTTGGCTGGGGAATTCTAGGAATTGAAATTCACATGTTTTAAAGTTGCCAAGGTTGAGAAACTTGACCTAGATTGTTGGATAAGCACCCTTAAACATGGACCATATTTCCTGGAGCTGAGTTAAAATCAACACTTCTACTCTGAAAATTTAAACAATGTCGTTGAACAATAAACAAGGCTTACTGTCACTAGCATAATGCCTAAAATATTTATCGTAACTTCCAAAATATAACTTGAGTAGAATAAAGATGCAGAAATTGGATTTGGTATATATTATGTTATATATTATGAAACAGTGCAGTACTACACCTCCACTGTAATAATATCTTTAAGCTGTGTTTCAATATTTTGTTTCATTGTTTGGTAAAAAATAGCAGTCACATCTAATGGGCAGATGAAAAGAATGACCTTAAACAATCCACGATTGTACTAAAACACCTAGCTTTTCCTTCTCAGGCTTTGGGTTCTTCTTTTTTGTCTTTGTAGGATTTGGATGGAGGTAGCCTAGATAAGAGATTCTGGATTCATTCAAGTAACTGCTCACCAACAACTCCTGCTTGCGTTGTAGCAATGACAGTGGCAGATTATGAATGTTGGGTAGAGAAATAAATCAAGTCTGCTTTTTAATGTCCTCCTCAAGGCCTATCTACATTATCTAAGGACTCTTTGCTATCCTCCAAGGAAGCAATAATTTTAAATAAAGTTTAACTTAAATGCTAATTATTAATTCTCAATTTTTATTTCATCTTAGTTGATTCAGGGGGTGCCAACTTGCCTCGCCAGGCAGAAGTGTTTCCTGATCGTGATCACTTTGGTAGGATTTTCTATAATCAAGCAGTCATGTCCTCCCAAAGAATTCCACAGGTAATTTTATTTAAGAACAAAAGCAGAAAAGTATTGGTGTCAAATATGAAGTTTATGAATAATATTGGAAGGTATGTGGATCAATTGGAATTGAGAACCGTGTAAATGGGTGCAAATAGTCATCTTGTGTTGTTAGAGTAAGAAGTTATGACTTAATGACTTCAGAGCGAACTACTTGTCAAGAATTCTTGATTCTTTGAACTTCCTTCTTAAATTGATACAGATGGTCTTCATTTAGCAACCACAATTGGGACCAGCAATTTGTCATTAAGTGAAGTAATCACTAAGTGGAATTGCAAATGTGCTTAAGATTTTATTTCAGCTCTCCTTTGCATTACAGACCTGCAAAAGTCATAAATGTGAAGATTGGTCACAAAGTTACTTATAACTGCAAATGGTCAATAAATGAAGCAGTTACTGAACAAAGACTATATACAACATACCGTATATCACTTTGGAATGTCTCCCAGTTTATTTTGTGCACTAGTGCCCTTTTCTAAGATTGTCAAAAAAGAATTTAACTGTAGACGATTTGTTAGGGAAAACCAAGTTATAACAGGTACAAAATTAGTTTACAACATAGATGTGTTAGTAATTGATGGTGGTGTAGTTTGTGATGGTATATAAACAAAATCTCATCTTCCACAAAGAAATGGAAGAAGGATAAGTTTCTTTCAGGTTGTTTTTTTCATCATCAATTTTTATATGGCCCCTCACCTTTTTTTTACTCACATAGAGATATTTTTATAACTTTCTCACGTTGCATGAATATCAGTATATTTTTTCAGAAAAGACTATTTTGGCAGTAGATGATACTGTGCCAAGCAGCAGGGACATGACACCAGGAACTAACAGGTGGCTATTTGATATTTTGCTCTCCATCACTTGTGTCTCTAACAGCAAAGTAACATAATAATCTGTTGTTTCAACTTCAATCAAAAGGAGCATTTGGCTCTGCTAACTGATTAATTGTCGGACTTTGTCTTGCTCCCCTTGTTCGAGATGTCCTGTAAAAACATTGAAAGAACTGCATATAGGATTTATGCAATTATCCCCTTCTGTGTTTTAAAATGAGTTTTAAAATGAGTTTTATGATGCTTTATGTTATGATGCAGAACTGTTCTAAGGAAAAACAAAGATTTAGGGTGTCATAAGCCTCCCTTATTCAATATATCTGACTTCTTTGCAAGATACAGTAATGTTTGAGACTGGAAAGTGGTAGACATGTTATCCTACCATAAGATGGCAAATGCATTTCTAGCTCAGTGCCCACTATTTGTACATATTCTTTACTGAAAGAATATTTGATAGTAATTAAGAGTCCTTGGAATCCCTCTCTCCATTTTATTTTAGTTCATTTTTCCTAAAAAGAGGAGAATACTATTATTTATAATGCAAGATAATTTTTATAGATGTCTGTTTGTGCTTGTTGTATATCCACCTACTCCAGCAATGTCTGGGTGATGTAAGTCTTGTTGGTAAGCTTATTTGTCTGTGGCTCAATAAACTGCAAATTATTTGTTACTAACATCATATAAGCCAGTTCAATTAATGATAAAGCCTGATTTGCTCACTGTTTTATAGAGTGTGCATGATGTGGTATAAGGATATCATTTCCATTTATTTTTGTTGTTTTCCCAATCTCTATCCTCATTTTGCTTGCAATACCAGTATAATGGAAGATTCCATCATTATCCATCACATTTGACAATCTAAGTGCCAATGATCCTCACATACATCTGGGAATGCACTTTAAAAAAGAATTAATATTCTGGTTTAATAAATTATTTATCTATTAGATTTATGTGTTGCCCATCTTGTCCAGAGGCGACTCTGGGTGGCTTATAAACCTGCTTTCAGAAAAAGTCAGGACTCTCAATCTTTCTCTCTCTGTGTGTGTGTGTGTGTGTGTGAATATTAAGATATGGCCATGACTACTGTATGTAATAGAATCCTGCCCCTTTTCTATGTTCACATGTCAAAAGGAGCAGGACTTCAATTATGTGTTTACAGCCCCCCTCTCGGCCTTTTTTTATTGTCCCACAAATGTCCTTGGATAAAATATCGTCTCATAATTGCAGTGTTAAGATTTATGTTTTTTACTTTTTATTAAATCTACTGAAATGAGATACCTTGTCAACTTACTGCACTGCATAACTATCCTACACAGTATAGTAGCACTTTCAGCTCTGCTGTTAATAAAGAAGAATAAATTAGCTGTGGGTGACTTAAACTGGTATTTATTTAGTAGAAGTGACGGGGAGGAATAGTCAGGGGGATTTAGAATTCTGCCTCAAATTGTAGAATTAAAGCCGAGGATTTTTGTTTATAATAAATGACTTGAACTGAGACTCAGTATATAGTCTATTATCAGAACTGAATTTCCAATATACCTGGCTAAATTAGAACAGAAAAAGAAAAATGAATTGGGTTCAATTTTGGAAAACATATTCGTAACATGGACTATATGGCTATGTGAATAGTGCTGAGAAAGTTATATATGTAATAGAAAAAGATATAAATAGATAAAATGGATTTTGGGGATAATTTTTTACAGCCGATTAGGGCATTATATCAAAAACAAACTGCCCGAATCATAGTTAACAATAGCCTGACAGCAGCATGTAATATTGAGAAGGGCACAAGGCAAGGGTGTCCGTTATCGCCCTTGTTATTTGTGTTAACATTAGAGATACTATTGGTTAAGATTCGGAACTCGGAAAAAATTAAGGGGATACAAGTTGGAGATCAGGACTATAGATTGAGAGCATTTGCAGATGATCTGGTTGTTACAGTGACCCAGCCAGAGAACTCTGTTGTGGACCTGATGGAGATAATAACACAATATGGGAAGGTTTCTGGATTTAAAGTAAATACACAGAAAACTAAAATTTTGGCTAGAAATATGACAGTTTCACAGAAGGCTCTCTTAGAAGGATTAACTGGATTTGAGATTGTTAAAAGGGTTAAATATCTGGGGGTGATTTTGTCGCCCTCTAATACAAAGCTATATAAAAATAATTATGAAAAACTATGGGGGAAAATTCAAAAAGAATTGGAGAGTTGGCAAAAATTGCAATTGTCTTTGTTGGGACGGATTGCAGCAGTGAAAATGAATGTCCTGCCCAAATTTTTATTTTTGTTTCAAATGATACCGATTCTTAAGAAAGATTCTAACTTGGAGGAATGGCAGCGTGGTATCAATAAATTTGTGTGGGCAGGGAAAAAGCCACGAGTTAAACTTAAGATTATGCAGGATACTCGTGAGAGAGGTGGCCTTAAATTGCCTAATTTTAAATTATATTATGAAGCTGCTGCATTAGTAGGAATAAGCGATTGGATTAATTTGACGCAATTGAGGTTATTAAATCTTGAGGGCCATGATTTGTTGTTTGGCTGGCATGCATATTTGTTGTATGATAAGAAGGTAGATACTGTGTTTAGGATGCATATTTTAAGACAGGCATTGCTGAGAGTTTGGAAGAAGTATAGACATAAGCTAAGCAGCAAGATACCATTGTGGGCAATTCCAAAACACGCAATAGAAAATATACATGCTGGCTTCAAACATGATTTGACTACGTATAAGGAGATTCTCAGTTTGGAAAGAAACGTTTGGTGTTTGAAATCATATAGCCTCTTGCGAGAAGAGAAGGTTGTTCAAACTTGGTTTCAATATATCCAATTACGGGCCAGGTGGAAAGAAGACCACAAAAATGGATTTACAATGACTGATGAAAATTTGATAAAGCAGATTAGAAATCAGGGTTCAGCACATATTAAACGGATATATCTTGCATTGATAGAGATTGATTCGGAAACAGAGCTTGTTAAGGATTGTATGATAAAATGGGCCCAAAATATCCAGGAAGTTATTACAATGGACACGTGGGAAAAGATTTGGGTGAGGAACGTAAAATTTACTCAAGCTCAAAATCTAAGAGAGAACTTTTACAAAATGTTTTATAGATGGCATCTAGATCCTAAAAAGCTTGCAAGTATGTATCCGAATTATCAGCCTAAATGTTGGAGGTGTGGTGATGAAGATGCAACATATTTTCACATATGGTGGACATGCAAGAAGGTTAAGGCTTTTTGGATAAAAGTCTGGTGGAATATGCAGAAGATTTTTAAACAGAGGATAAAGTTTTGTCCGCAACTTTTTTTGTTGGGAATAATTGCAGACGCTACAGTTGTGGACACCAAGCTGATGTTGAACTTAATTACGGCGGCAAGACTTTTGATAGGCCAATATTGGAAGAAAGAGGAACTGCCGACCATAGAAGAGTGGACTTTAAAGGTTTCCAACCTGGCAGAGATGGCGAAGATTTCGGCCTATTTGAAAGATCATTCGCAAGAACGTTATATTATGGAATGGAGAAAATGGATTGAGTTTATCCAGAACAAGTATAGGGTTAAGAAGTTTTATGTAGCATTCGAATAAGTCTTCTTTCGTTTTTTTTCCTTTTTTTATTCTAGTTTTTTTATATATATTTAATATTGTTAAGGTGTGTCTTATCCTATATAAGCTAGAGAGTGATGGATTTTAGAATTTATAGTTGTTAGTATATGGTTGTTTATGATTGCCTTTTTATATATATATACCTTGTATTTAGCTCTGGGAAGTCGGGGGGGGTGGAGGGAGGGGGGGAGGGAGGGAGGTTGGGGGGAGGTAGGGGGGGAGCAGGGAGGGGGAAGGGGGGTTTTTTAAAGGAAAACTGTATTTTAAAACTTTTCAATAAAAAAAAAGATATAATTCTAGTCCTAAATAGGACATGAAATAGCAAGCTTCTCTGTGTGAAAAGTAAACAGATTAACTTTTTAAAATATGAAGGAATAAAGAGGGAGTTAAAATGGTGTCTGCAACTGTGTACTTGAAGTCTGCCCCCTTTTTAACTTGCATCACAGCACATAAAAAGGGGGATTATGCAGTTGTCATCTTGCTTTTTTTTACCCCCCCCCCTCCCCTGACAGAATAATACATTGATCATAAATTATTTCCCAGTCTTATCTGGAAAGGATCAGGTTAGGAAAAGTTAAACTAAATGAGTGTAGATCAGTAATTTAAATTCTACTAGGAAAACAATAGATTTTTCTGCCAAATATTGCAGGAAGAGATAATCTGTATCTCTTGAATCTGTATTTTGTCAGTTTAATAGAAATGGTGAGGCATAGGCTTAGATCATAGTAGCCTGACACAAAAATTAGATCACAAAAACCTGACAGTCACTTTGAAGTTAAAGCACAAGTGAAGAAAACCTCCCCCCCCCCGCTGCACCCCACAAAGTTGTTGTTGTTAGTTGCCAAGTCGTGTCCGACCCATCACGACCCCATGGACAACGTTCTTCCAGGCCTTCCTGTCCTCTACCATCTTCTGGAGTCCATTTAAGCTCACACCTACTGCTTCAGTGACTGCATCCAGCCACCTCATTCTTTTCATTTACGTAGGAAAGGAAAAAATAGAGAAAGTTCAGGTAGAAAAATGTGTCACTGGATGGTATACTTGTGAAAAACTGTGGAGGTGGAACTGCACTGGGCAGCAAATTTGGTCTGTGCTCTGAATCATTGTTGTTTAATCTGGCAACTTTAAGATGTGTGGCTTTCAACTCTCAAAATTCCTTTCCACTGGTTGGAAAATTCTGGGAGTTGAAATCCACACATCTTAAAAGTTAGCAAGTTTGAAAATACTGGCCTAAATGATCTCTTTCAGCTCTATGAATTTGTGACAAAAAAGAATGAAATATAAACCCACTAATTTCTTGAATTAAGTATAAAATCATTCAATCAGAGATTGAAGATGTGTTTTTGTTACATACTTTGTCGTCTGTTGTGCTCTATATTGATGTGTTAAATTCTGTTACATAGCAGATACACAATAAGAATGGAAAGCTCATTAAGAAGAAAAGTGATTAGGATCAGCACATCCAAAAGAATGAGTAATTCAAGTACATAGGTAGAAGGTAATGATAACATGGTTAAAGATACACAAAAAGAACAAAAAAATCTGATCAAAAAAGAAATGACCAAACCATGACTGAATTCTAAAGTAGGTTAAAGGTGGGCAGTTGGGTCCAAAACCTGGTCTGTCCCAAACCTGGTCTGTCAGCTTTCCAGCTGACAAACTCAGCTTCTTAACTGCTGAGCCATCACACCCCCTTTTAAAGTAGCTTTTTGTAGTTGTCAGTTGCAAAGTCGTGTCCAACCCATAATTCATTGCAACAATATGAACTAAGATGAGTGGCTGCTATGTAGAGACTGACAGAAACATACCTCACATTCCATCTTGCTGCTTTCTTGAAGTTAAAGATGATTTTCCAAAGAAACTTGGTGCCTAAAGGAATGTTGAGAAGTTAATTATGCTACCCCACTTGTTGAAGCTACCCCACTTATACAGTGGAGTTACACCAGGATAACTGTTGCTCTCCAGAGTAGTCAGTTTTGGTTTGTATACCCAAGGGAAGAATTAGGTTTGTTATACATTAGATTCTTAGACTGAAAACACAAGACAATACTTGCATCTGATTTCTTATAAATCATCTTTGGGTTTTCCCCCCCCAGATTGCAGTAGTTATGGGCTCATGCACAGCTGGAGGAGCTTATGTCCCAGCAATGGCTGATGAAAGTATAATCGTTGGCAAGCAAGGAACAATATTTTTGGGTGGACCTCCATTGGTGAGTGAAATATTTTCAAAGGATTAGCAAAGGCTTCCTTTATAAAAACAGATAAATATATATCTGTATTGTAGATTTCAATATAACAGCTAGGTGTTGCAAAAATAAATATTTTGTTGAATACCAAAATATTTTATATACTGTGGTTGCTTAGCATGTGATGGCATCTGGCTGATTCAGTAAAACTCACTAGGTAAAACTCACCAAGATCAGAACAAATTATTACTTAAGCATCCAAGAAATGCCAAAACTGAAAACTAGGCTGAGAAATTAAAAGAAAATGCTAGAAAGAGACAGTGACAAACCACTTCGCAATTGCTTTGTGAAAAATTTATGGTGGTGCCCATAAACCCACTAGGAATTAAACATAATTTGAAGGCATCATCATTTTTACTTCTATTTTCTAGCTATTTCAACAGCCGGGCTGGGCTGATTAAAAAAAAATCCACATTTTTTTGGTCAGCTATTATGGATTCAGAAGTCTTCTGCATTTCTTCTAATGGGGAAAAAGTCCTGATGTTTATAATAGGAAAAAATGATGTAAATGTAGTATACAAGGAATCATAGACAAGCTGCATTTTAATTGAACATAAACCTGACATTTTAAATGGCCTGAATGATAGAGTGTCATTTTTACTTAAAGACATATAAAATAACAAATGGGGGGGAATTGTGTGAGGCCTCTCAGAGCTGACAGCACTAGCCCATATAAATCCCAGATAAGTAATTATTTTTGTCCTTCTCATTTGTTTGATCAATTGATATTTTTTGCCATTTTGCAATGATTTGCTAACTTTTTGAGAAATACAGTCGAGTACTTTCTAATAGTTATCTTATTTTAAAGTTAAATGTTCATATTGGCAAGGGAGGTAAAACATGTACTTTGCATTGCTTGTCTTGCAAAAATAATTGCTTGATGTGGAAAGGAATAGTTTTCTGGGGCAAAGTAATCAGCAAAAGCAGACGTAGAAAATCAATAACAATTCTTGGATAATGAAGCTCTATAATTTAGCACTTAATTAATCTGTTATTTAATCTCCTGTTTAATTTTTAACCATTAATTATGTTGGTTTAGAAAAATGGGAAAGAACCAGAGTTACTGATTACTTTTCAGCATTTTTTTCAGAATCAAGGGCTTTTATGTGGGGATATTATCAATTTGAATAATAATGAAAAATAAGGGCAAGCAGCTAATAACAGTAATTGCATTTATATCTTCTTACAGATAGACAGAAAGATAGAAATAGAAGAAAATAGGTGTAGCTCAGGGTTGAACTATTGAGTCCTTGGTGCTCTCTAAGCTTGGTTATTTGCTTACAGACATTTCATTACCTGACTAGGTAATAACATCAGTACTAAAAGGGAGTTTGGTTTATTCCCTGTTTATATACAGTAACTTGCCCTGGTGTTGGTGGAGTGTGGTTTTCTCCTTGATAATTCCTTGATTCAGATATTGTTTATCTGTGTGTTGGCTTCTGGAGGTGAAGTGTTCTGGTCTTTTTCTTTCCTTCTTAGCTTTAAAAAAGGGTACGTGTCCAACAAACAGCACAAGTACATTTGGAAGTGCTCAGCTTTAGTTTTCATTTTTAGGTAAAAGCAGCAACTGGGGAACAGGTATCAGCAGAGGATCTTGGAGGTGCTGATCTTCACTGCAGGTAAAATAAACACTTCTTTCCACCAATAGGTTGGATTGTAATAGCTTTTCATTATGCTAGCTGTTATCCTATTTTAAATGGTGATGGAATCTTCTGCTACCACTCTCCTGGTGAAATACTGATAGGTTATGAGCACTTGTTCATTGACGTTTAATGTGGAACAAGGGGGATTTACAACCAGTCCTCAGAGTTCTGGCTATTGCAGTTTTCCTGAGATCATGTGTTCACAATCAATTTCTGACATACTAAATTTTTGTATGTTAAATCTGCAGAAAGTCTGGCGTAACTGATCACTATGCTTTGGATGATAATCATGCACTCCACTTGGCTAGAAAAGTGGTGAGAAGTTTGAATTACAAGAAGAAAATTGATGTGAGTGTATATTTTTCTTCATTAGGGATGTATCAGAACATATATAAAGATGCTATGCTGTATTATGTGTTTACTGTTCTGAGAAAAGTATGAATTTAAAGCTGCTTCACTTCTGGCATGATTCAGCTGATTTCTTAAGGGTAGTTGAAAGTGCATTGCAGGCCCTTGTGCACTTTCCTCTGCTCTCCTTCCTTCCACCCTTTGAATGATCCACTTCTGTTTTCATCTGTACCAATAACACAGTGCCATTATATTAGGGATCTGCTGCACTTTGAGAGATATTTCGAATATTTACTGTGAGATGGGTGGCATATAAATTTAATAAATTAATAAATAAATCCCCTAAAAGGTATTTTTCCCAGGGCTTGTATGATATCCATGGGATCCCAAGAAAATATGGGTTTGAGTTAAGAAGGTGCCCACACCTAGCCCCCAAAATCATACTGCATGCTGGCAGAGACTCCTTGACTCACAAGATGTATTTTTTTTTATTATGTACAGTAATTGCGGGCTACGATCGGCCCTAGGAGGTAAACCACAGGAAACATGACCAAATGCACTAATAAATTTATCCAACTATTCCATTGGCTACATTTCTTTGCCTTGTTTCCCAAGGTCATTCCCACATACCATTACAGCTACTGTGCAAGCCAGAAAAAGCTGTCAACCAAACCAAAGGACTTTTTTGAGATGGGTTATGAAGAGCAACTTGCCTTTATATTGTGCAAGGTGACATGGGAGTTGGAGAGAAACCATTCAGTGGTAGATAGGAAGCAAGTGAAGCAGAAGTGGAGGTAGAAAATGGGAATATGGAAAGTGAAGGAAAGTACAGTACAGCTAGTCCTTGTTTATTGATAGCTCATTCAGCAATCATTTGAGGTTACTATTGTGCTGAAAAAGATTTATGGCTGGTTCTCAAACTTGTGGCTATCACATCATCTTATGGTTGTGTGATTATCATTTGTGACCTTCACCCCTGGTTTTGGACAAGCAAAGTCAGTGGGAAAATGGTTACCTTTTGGGTCATTTTAAAAATATTTTAATTATGACGTTTTTTAAAAAATGTATTCATTTTTTGGGAAAGATTATGAATTGTGTGAGGAAAATATGTACCTGAAAAGAATGCTAGCCCTACTATAGCCTCTTACCTCCATATCCCACTTTTTTCAAACATTATCTCACCTTCCACTCTTGTTTGCTGAGGATGTAATTGTAGTGAAGTCATGTATTCCTTGAATTGTGGGTGATGATAAAACTCATGGGATAAAGAGAATGTACATATAATCAAGAGCCACATTTTTACCCCTATAATTTGGGTCTGATTGAATCATAAAGTTGATTTAAATATATGAATATTGGAGGTATCTGGAGGAGAACAAGAATCTAAAATTTAGAGTAAATTTAAATTTCATACTGAATATTGACAATTGTTTAGTCCGGGCTTGTAGAAAAGGAGAACTCGTAGTTATGTCTGAATTCTCTTATAATTCTTGCCTTCTTTTTTGGTTTTTCCAATTATTTCAGGTAACAGTAGAACCCTCAGAAGAACCTTTGTTTCCTTCAGATGAATTGTATGGCATAGTTGGAGAGCAGCTTAAAAGAAATTTTGATGTCAAAGAGGTAAACATTTCTTAAAATGATTTTAAAAGATTGTGCCCAACCAGATCCTTGCAAATTGCATACAGGATATCCATGGGACTGTGTAATGTTCTCGATATAGGAGGCTAATCTCAAGAAAATCATATGAATTATGGAAGTTTGCTTCGTTCTTTTTTCATCACTTTGAAAATGTTAGAGCCCAACATAAAACATCATGGTATAAAACTGATTGTTTAAAATATAGTTTATGAAACAAAGACAGATTCACACTTGCAGGTGAGCAAATTAATCATGCCTTTTGGCAATTCTTACATTTTACTTCTTTTTTTTTTATTGAAGAGTTTTAAAATACAGTTTTCCTTTAAAAATCCCCCCTTCCCCCTCCCTCCTCCCCCTCCCTACCTCCCCCCCTCCCCCCCTCCCCCCCGACTTCCCAGAGCTAAATACAAGGTATATATATAAAAAGCAATCATAAACAATCATATACTAACAATTATAAACTCTAAAATCCATCACTCTCTAGCTTATATAAGATAAAACAAATAATAATAATATTGAATATGTAAAAAAAAAAAAACTAAGATAATAAAGAAAAAAAAAACCGAAGGAAGACTTATTCAAATGCTACATAAAACTTCTTAACCCTATACTTGTTCTGGATAAAATCAATCCATTTTCTCCATTCCATAATATAGCGTTCTTGCGAATGATCTTTCAAATAGGCCGAAATCTTCGCCATCTCTGCCAGGTCGGAAACCTTTAAAGTCCACTCCTCTATGGTCGGCAATTCCTCTTTCTTCCAGTATTGGCCTATCAAAAGTCTTGCCGCCGTAATTAAATTCAACATCAACTTGGTGTCCACAACTGTGGCATCTGTAATTATTCCCAACAAAAAAAATTGCGGACAAAACTTTATCCTCTGTTTAAAAATCTTCTGCATATTCCACCAGACTTTTATCCAAAAAGCCTTAACCTTTTTACAAGTCCACCATATGTGAAAATATGTTGCATCTTCATCACCGCACCTCCAACATTTAGGCTGATAATTCGGATACATACTTGCAAGCTTTTTGGGATCTAAATGCCATCTATAAAACATTTTGTAAAAATTCTCTCTTAAATTTTGAGCTTGTGTAAATTTTACGTTCCTCACCCAAATCTTTTCCCACGTGTCCATTGTGATAACTTCCTGGATATTTTGGGCCCATTTTATCATACAATCCTTAACAAGCTCTGTTTCTGAGTCAATCTCTATCAATGCAAGATATATCCGTTTGATATGTGCTGGTCCCTGATTCCTGATTTGCTTTATCAAATTTTCATCAGTCATTGTAAATCCATTTTTCTGGTCTTCTTTCCACCTGGCCCGTAACTGAGTATATTGAAACCAATTTTGAACAACCTTCTCTTCTCGCAAGAGGCTATATGATTTCAAACACCAAACATTTCTTTCCAAACTGAGAATCTCCTTGTACGTAGTCAAATCATGTTTGAAGCCAGCATGTATATTTTCTATTGCGTGTTTTGGAATTGCCCACAATGGTATCTTGCAACTTAACTTATGTCTGTACTTCTTCCAAACTCTCAGCAATGCCTGTCTTAAAATATGCACCCTAAACACGTTGTCTACCTTCTTATCATACAACAAATATGCATGCCAGCCAAACAACAAATCGTGGCCCTCAAGATTTAATAACCTCCCTTGCGTCAAATTAATCCAGTCACTTATTCCTACTAATGCAGCAGCTTCATAATATAATTTAAAATTAGGCAATTTAAGGCCACCTCTCTCACGAGTATCCTGCATAATCTTAAGTTTAACTCGTGGTTTTTTCCCTGCCCACACAAATTTATTGATACCTCGCTGCCATTCCTCCAGATTGGAATCTTTCTTAAGAATCGGTATCATTTGAAATAAAAATAAAAATTTAGGCAGGACATTCATTTTTACTGCTGCAATCCGTCCCAACAAAGACAATTGCAATTTTTTCCAACTCTCCAATTCTTTTTGAATTTTCCCCCATAATTTTTCATAATTATTTTTATATAGCTTTGTATTAGAGGGCGACAAAATCACCCCCAAATATTTAACCCTTTTAACAATCTCAAATCCAGTTAATCCTTCTAAAAGGGCCTTTTGCGATGTTGTCATATTTTTGGCCAAAATTTTTGTTTTTTGTACATTAACCTTAAATCCAGAAACCTTCCCATATTGTGTTATTAACTCCATCAGGTCCACAACAGAGTTCTCTGGCTGGGTCACTGTAACAACCAGATCATCTGCGAATGCTCTCAGTCTATAGTCCTGATCTCCAATTTGAATCCCCTTAATTTTTTCCGAATTCCGAATTTTAACCAATAATATCTCTAATGTTAACACAAATAACAAGGGCGATAACGGACACCCTTGCCTTGTGCCCTTCTCAATATTACATGCTTCTGTCAAGCTATTATTAACTATAATTCGGGCAGTTTGTTTTTGATATAATGCCCTAATCGGTTGTAAAAAATTTTCCCCAAAATCCATTTTATCTAAAACTTTCAACAAAAATTTCCAATTCAATTGATCAAAAGCTTTTTCAGCATCTAAAAAAATTAGCACCGCAGCAATCTGGTTGTTCCTTTCCAAAAACTCTAACACATCAACTATATGCCTCACATTATTTTTCATTTGCCTACCACTAATAAACCCTGTTTGATCCCCATGAATCACCTGTTGCAGAACCCTCATCAGTCTATTAGCCAAAACCTTAGCAAATATCTTGTAATCTGTGTTTAAAAGCGATATCGGTCTATAATTTTTAACTTGAGTAACATCTTGGTCTTCCTTCGGAATCAAAGAGATAAAAGCTGTTCTCCAAGACGGTGGCACCTTTCCCCCCCTCTGGATTGTCTGAAACAGTTCCTTTAACGGTTTTATCATTTCTAATTGTAAATTTTTATAATAGGCCGCAGTCAAGCCATCCGTACCTGGTGCTTTATCCACCTTCAATTCCTTAATTGCTATAAAAATTTCTTCTTCTGTGATCAGTTGATTAATCCCTTCTTTTTGTACTTGCGTAAGAACCGGGATGCTAGCATTTTCCAAATATATATCAATGTCCTTTTCATTAATTTTCTCCTTAGCATATAATTTAGAATAAAAATCCACAAAAGCGTCCTTGATAAGGTCCTGTTGAAACACAACCCTTCCTTTATGCTCAATCTTGTCTATATTAGAAGCCCTTTGTTTTTTCCTCAATCTATAAGCTAACCATCTGCCTGGTTTGTTAGCGTTACAAAAAGTGTTATGCCTGGCAAACCGCAGATTGGTTGCCACTTGGTCAGCCATTAATTTATCAAATTGTCCTCTTAACAATTTAATAGCCTCCTTAGTCTTCACATCCTCTGAATTCAAAATCAAAGCCTTTTCTTTTTCCTTTATTTCATTCTCCAGTTCTTTCCTCCTAGCTTCCACAGCACGTCTATGTTTGTTGTTCATATATATCAACACCCCTCTCATGTATGCCTTGCTAGCATCCCACACCATATCCATAGAAGTACCTTTGTTCATATTAGTTTCAAAAAAATCCTTCATCCGCTGTTTGCATTCTTCCACATTTCTCTGATTTCTAAACAAATTCTCATTTACGCGCCACGAGCGCCTGTCTCTTTTCTCCTTATCAATCTCTAACCACACTGGACTATGATCAGAAATAGTTCTTGCACAAATCTTCACCTTTTTAGTCCTCAAAAAAAGTCATTAGTCACCAAAATAAAATCAATCCTCGAAAAAGATTTATGTCTATCAGAATAAAAAGTATAATCCTTTTCCTGCAGGTGTCTCTCGCGCCAGATATCTCGCAATTCCAAGTCATCCTTCATTTCAAAAAAAGATTTAGGCAGTCTAGCATGACTTGGAATGCGCTTAAAAGCTCCAGCCTTATCCATCTGTACATCCATAACACCATTCCAGTCCCCCATAAAAATAAAAGATTTATAATCCAACTGGGTAAGCCTTGTATAAAGTAAACTAAAAAAGTCAGCCTGTTGTTGTTGTTGATTAGGGGCATACAGTCCAACTAGAAGCGTCTTTTTGCCTTCTAACAACAAGTCTATCAATACGTATCTTCCATGCTTATCTGCTTCAATTAAATCCGCTGTTATGGCACTTTTAATATAAACAACCACTCCATTTTTCTTATTCATTGCAGAGGCAATAAAATGTGTACCCAGTCTTGAGTTCAATAAAAACTTTTGGTCCATAGCCCTAATATGCGTTTCTTGCAAACATATAACATCTATCTTAAATTGTTTTAAATATTGAAAAACCTTCTTTCTCTTCTGTGGTGAATTTAGTCCATTAACGTTCCAAGTCAAAAATTTAGTTGCCATGCATATCCTCCCAAAGCTCTTGAAGCACTGCTTTGATAGGACTATCTTCTTTAGGCCGTGCTCCTCCCACTGCTTGGCTATGAGTACGTTGTGAAGATTCTGAAGACTTTTGCTGATCTTGTTCTTTTATTTTCTTTGCTCTTTTTAAAGCAGCACGCGTTACCCTTTGCTCTCTAGGATCATCCAAAGAGGTTGTAGCTTGATCTCCTCCAGCACCATTTTCCTCAGTTTCATCCTCTTGATGTTCTCCTTCTCCTTCTCCCGATCCCTTTGCAGCTTCCAGAAGTGTTAATGGGGTTGCTTTTAAAACAGTATTGTAGAAATCACGCGCTTGCTTCACAGTAATCAACCGGTACCTTTTGCCTTCATACATCACCATCAGCCCGTCTGGAATCTCCCATCTGAACCTTATATCTCATTGCTTGAGCTCTTGCACAAGAAATGTAAAATCCTTCCTTCTCCTCAAAATCTTTGGAGGGATCTCTTTTAAAACCAAAACTTCTTGATCAGCAATCACAACTTTAGCATCATAGGCAGCTTGTATAACTTCATCTCTGGTTTCTCTTTTTGTGAAGTAAACCACCACATCTCTAGGCAACTTTCTCTGTCTGGCAATCCATGAGTTTACACGGAACACTTTATCCATAGCTGCTCTTATTTCAGATGCTGGCTGATTCAATACCACTTCAAAAGCCTCAGAAACCAGCTGCTTTAAATCTTCCTTAATGTTCTCTTTTAAACCTGTGATTCTAACAGCAAACTGCATCTGGTAATATTGGGCAAGGCTTAACTCCCTTTCCATTTTGTCTCTTAAATTTTCATTCTCCCGTACTTTAACTTCTAATATTTCATTCTTTTGAGTCAAATCATCCAATTTTTCATCTAAATCTTCCACACATTCCGCCACTTTATGCACTGAAGACAAAATGTCTACCTTCATAACGCTGAGCTTCTGTTCCATCCTCTCTTCCATTCTCTCCTCCAGTTTCTCCAATTTCTCCTCCATCTGTGCAAATTTATCAGCCATTGATTGATTAATTGATTCCAAAAGTTTATCCAGAGCATCTCGTAAATCCTTCAGTGTCAATACATCAGGAGGATGCAACGCCTGTAATGATGATTGTTGCACCGGAGAAGATCCACCACTCCGAAGAGTTTTAGGGGGAGGTTTAGCCGCCATCTTTTACTTTTCAATTGTGACGCACTTTCACTAAAAGTTTAAAAAGTCCATCAAGCTCGAGAGTATAATAAAATAATCCTCTTCACCTTTTCCTCTTGTACCGCTCTGCCTGCTCCTTTAAACCATAGTCCTTTCTTCAGGCAGGGGTGGTCGCAGACGCCTGGCTCTGCTCCAAGAAGTCCGGAGCAGAGACGCCAGCCAGCTGGGAGCAACCCAGGCTTCGGGGGAGTTCAATCCTTCAGCCGCCCAAGCTCCAAGCTCAGGCGGCCCCGGAGAACTCTACCCCTACCTGGGGCCTCACCCCCTCCTCTTCTCCCGAGGAGGGGGCTTCAAATTCGCCCGAACAGCTGATCGGCGCTGTTTCGGGCGAAAAAACAACAGCTGAGCCGCGGGCAGCCCGGGAAGGCTGTCTCCGTCGCCGTGGAGCCACCGGAAGTACATTTTACTTCTTTTTAAATGGTTCTTTTGTCTTAAACATTTATGTCCTGATCTGGAAAAAAACTTGGGTGAAGTATAAAATCAAACAAGTGATTAGCCAGGAAGCAAACATGCATCCTAGTTTATATATCATTTAAATTACCATCAGTAAGCCAAGAAACCTTAGTTTCAAACTGTGTTTACTGAATCAAAAATAATCCCAATTTCCAAATTAAGGAATTTAGACTAGTATAAAATGGAATTCTACTTATGACTGTGTCAGTAGCTAGATGCTGCATCTGACTGTTCTCATTATTGTATCTCTAGCTTAGTTTTTGCATTTAGGAATAACGATTAATAAGATTGAGAACAGAAATACTGCCATATGTGTTCCATCTATCTTTAACAGGCCTCTGCTGCTCCTGCTCTTTTTCAAGAGGCCAAGTTCACAACTCTTTACCTCCAATTCTTGTCAAATCTGTTGACACAATTAATCAAGTCTTGAAGTGGCAGGTAATATGATTAGATACACATTTCAGCTTCAATTTTCTAAAGACCAAATTAAACAAACTGCTGCTCATGGTCACAGAGCAAACTTGACAGAGTGGTGCAAGGTCTTTAGGTGCGCAAACCTAATATTTAGTCGTTGATTGCAAGTGTAGGCTAGGAATATTGCTATATCTGGGAGTAGTAGCAACTTTGCTTGCTTCCAAGGACATACAGTATGTTTTGAGTAATGCTTTTAGGTTACACTGAGTTTTAATTTAAGGGGGATAGACTGTAGTTTTGTAGAACAATCAAGCATTTTGCTCAAAATGATGAGAAATAAATACGTTGGCAGATGAACAACATTTGTTTTACTACAGTTATAATTTTTTAGAAGATAATTTAGCAGTCACTTTAATATTCTAGTTCTTTAGAAGCAATTAGATTTGTAATGAAAAATAAAACATTGATCTCATTTTTTAAAAACATTGCTAAGAACGGCAAGACTAGGCTACCATTATTGTTTCTGTAACATTTTAATTTCCTACTACAAAAGATTTTTCAGTTGTACAAGAGACAAGTCACCTGAATTTTTATAACCATGTTTAATTACAAACATACATGAATTTTATTTATATAATTTCTAAATAGTTTTGTTAAATCTTTACAGTTAAAATTGAAATGTGAAAATCATCCTAAGCCAGCAATTTTAAGCGTAGGACAGATAAAAGAAAAGGATACTACACATTCAATAATACAGCAATTATATCAAAATTTTGCAACTAGTTTCACTAATTTTATAAGCAATAGCCCAAGAAAAAGTCCTTAGTTATCTTGTGTTGGGCTTTACATGCTGTGCATAATGCTTAAGTGGTATATTTTACCTTTTTTATCAGGAAAAAACTAAGTCATACTGAACTCATTCATTCCTTAATCACAATCAGAAGTTTACATAGAAGGAGCCATTTCAGACAACAGATTAAGACTACAGGTGGCTTGATAGCAAACAAGCACTACATACATCCAAACTCCTTACTGTCCTTGACCTGTCCACCAATGTTAGAATTACAACTGATTCCACCTTGATTTGTTAGCCTGACATGTGACTCACATGATTCAAAGCAGGATCACTTATTTGCACAGTACATTAAACAAATTATGAATGGAGTCTTCTGTAGTTTTGTGGATCCAGGCACTTGGGAGAGAACCTGGCCATGTAATCTGAACCATATGCAATAACTCAATTGTTTTTTAGTTGAGCAGGTCATAAGAATTAACATTTCTTACAAACTGTTGTAAGATAATTGCATTTTATCTTAATGTTATAATGACACACAAATAAAATGATTCTGATATGAGTAATTATGAGCAAATATGTACTTTGGGAAAGGGGTTTGTTTTCTTTCCATTATATAACGTCATCATGCAAACCATTTTACTTGAGCTAGTTTGACTGGACTTGAAATATGCATTGTTTGGGAAATGGATACAGTTAAAGATGCTATGAAAAACATCTCATTTTACATATTAGATTGATAATTATTACAATAAAATGAATTGCTAATAATAAATGTGTCTCTCTTTTCTCTTAACTCAAGGTCATTGCTAGAATTGTTGATGGAAGCAAATTTGATGAATTTAAAGCCTTATATGGGGATACATTAGTTACAGGTATTATTTTTAAATGAAAAATGAAACTATTCTACAACTTCATGCTTTGATTTAATTTATCTTTCCAATTTTTAAAAAACTTGTATTGATTCCATAGAAAACATATTAATTTATTAATTCATGTAGTAATGGATTTATCACTTCAATACAAGAACTCAAGGCTAGGGATCCCCACCGGGCTTCAGCATGACAGAAACTGGGCCTTGCAAACAAGCAAATCCCCATCTGCGGGATGCAGACAGCACGTGAAATTATGCTGCCTCCCATCCATGGAAAAAACTCTCTTCATGGAACTGGTCCCTGGTGCCCAAAAGGTTGGGGGCTGGTGCTCTAGGCAATGTATTATCTTTAAGTAGTAAAAATGTTAAGGCAAATTACATATTTAACTAACACTTAAATGTAAATGTTAGTTAAATATGTCATTTGCTATGATACACATTAACAGTAAATGGTTTGGTGCCAGGAACTTCAGACTGAACAATCCTCAAAGGCTTTTTGGAACAATCAAATTTTTACAAGCTTTCTGAGAATCATCTCCTTCCAAAGAGGGGATGCCCCATCATAACTCCTTCCTTTGAATTTTGGGATATGACCTTCAGCAAGCTCTAGAATTATCCGATTTGGATAGACAGAATCTACCTGGGAAAGGTAGTCTCTCAGAGATTGAGGCCCCAAGCTTGACAACTAGCAAGCAAAGTCTTGAATTGCCTTTGGAAACACACTAGTAACCAGTGTAACTCTCAAAGAGGTATAATGTACTTCTATTGGCTGGCAGGCCACTGCAATTTCAACCAACTGCAGTTTCTGGTTTATCATCAAGGACAGCTGTAAATGCTCCAGTCATCCATTTGCAAGATGACCAGGTAGGAGTAACTGACCTCATGCATCCTGTTCCAAGTAATGACATAACTGAAGCTGAGCAGGGCCCTTCTTGCCACAGTTTTCATCTGCTTTTCTAGGAAGAACTGTGATTTCAGAAGGCCCCTAAGGTCTGCTCTCTCTGCAGGGAGCAAAACTCAGTTGAGAGTAAAATCAACAGGCTTCTGAATTAACATCAATATCCTCCAATAGTAAATTTGCTAGTTCTTAAATTGTCACATGTTTAGTTTGTTCCAGGAAAAGCAATTGCTAGGGCTATTGCTATGATAAATTTTATTATGACTGCAAAATGATTTTTTTAATGTTTGGCTACACATTTTTTTTCTTTAAAGACTGGGAATTCTTAAGTTTAAAGCCTTTCACAGACAGTTGATAAGAGCATGGTGTTCTCATGATTTTTTTTCTCTTTTCTTTCAGGATTCGCTCGGCTATTTGGTTACCCAGTTGGAATAATTGGAAACAATGGTGTTCTTTTTTCAGAATCAGCAAAGAAGGCAAGTGTAAACATCTGTTATTGAAGCTTCTCCCTATTTTTGTAGCCAAGAATCAAAATGCACACCAGAAACTACAATCCATAGTGGCTGATTAATATTAGATAAGAGCATCTGTGGAGGCTTTGCTCTTAAGTGTGACTGAATTTATTGCTGGGAGTGGGACCTTCTGAGATCTAGTAGCTGGCTCTAGAGACAGTGTACTGAAAACACGTGCAAAAGATGTGCAAAGTATATCTCCATACTTTTAACACTTAATTGGTCCAAAGGTTGTGAATATTATAATGCTGCTATTTGTCTATTGATAATGCTGCTTTCAATTTATTACTGTGTTGTAATTTAGCTTGTGATTAATTAGGCTAAGAACTACAGGTAGTCCTCATTTATCAACCACTTGTTCAGCATCAATCAAAATTACCATGGTGATGAAAAATAACCTTACAGCCAATTTACAACCATTCTGATTTTTGCAGTATTCCTCAGTCACATGATAGTCATTATAGTCAGTATGCATTGTTCTATATCTGACCCGTGGGTTTTTCTCCCCCCCCCCCTTCCCTTGTAGAACAGAGAGATTGGAGAGAAAGAAATTTCAAGAGAGTAAGATGTTTGTTCTTCCACACATTGAAAACAGTGCAAACATGCTGGTAGCCCGGGGTTGGTAGCCAGGGGCATGCTATGCAAATAGTTTACTGTACTCTTTTGAAATCTTTTTCTTTCTGTCTCTCTGTTCTGCAAGGACAAATGAAAGAAGAAAAAAGCAAACAGTTCCTGAAGGAAATTTCTCCTTTGTCTGACCCTTTTCAGCCACTGGTACAGTCGTATTGCTTTTGATATGTAGAAGAGCAAAGAGCTTTCTCTCTTGAAATCTCTTCCTCTCCACGTTGTAGAGGGGATGGGAAGAAAAAGGCAACCAATTTTTGTAGACAAGTTTTCTTTTGCCTGACTCTGTTATTGGTGCTGTGGTTTTATGGAATACTTTAGCCCAGAGCAGAGATGTTTGGGATGAAAAGCACTTGGAATGGATGGGTGGTACAAAGCTGGAATGTGCTTTTGGAACCTGATCTATGTTGCCCACTGGGATGCCTGTGGTGCTGTTCTCTAAACATTGACCTCCTTTTTCAGATACAGAGATTTACATTTTGATTACCCAACCATTTACTCCATCCCTCTGTTCAATGGAAGGAGAACTGAGGTTTGACAGTGCATGCTACATGGCTTTGACAACAGTTTCTCTCCCCCCCTCTCTCTCTCTCTCACACACACACACACTGCTGCTGAATGCCAGGGACAGGTGTGATTTGCAGGAAATAATGTATTTCTGAAAGAGCTGTGCATATGATGTTTAGGGAAGTGATAGTGGTATATCTGATAAGTGGATGATTGGGGGTATCTAGGATTTGTGAGTGGGTAAATGGATGCCTTGGCCTAAAAGAAAGGGGTGTGAGGTGAAAGGACTTGAGGGGAGCAGAGACTGCTGGCAGAAATGCTGGAACTATGATATTGGCAGGGCCTGGGAGCAAACTGGAATCTGCCCTCAAGGCCAGGTTATCAGATGTTGGTGCTGAATGACAGCTTGCTCTGCATTAAATCTTGCTTGTGTTACCAAAATCTGGTTTGGTCTTCAGGGGTTAGTTCCCCTCTTGCAAATGTGTCCATTGGGTTTCATGTTTACCACCATGTGAGATTGGAGGGGATGGGAGGGGTCAGGTGGTAGCTGTCACCTGAGTATGTGTTCTGAAGATAAATGAATATTTATCTGTCTGGGTTGAAGTTGGATTTGCTGCTGCTGTACCCTCCTCCCTGCCCAGCACCTTCCCTGTCTAAGCTGCTGGATTCTATCACTTGCACTAGACACTTGGTGACATCATGTCTGGAGTGTCTCGGGAGTTTGTGGCAACCATGGACCCATCCCAAGTCATTGTGGGCCTGACATTATCAGAGCTATTTTTCAAGATCTGGGTTCTTGAGTAAGGGCAGACAAACTTCTTTGGAGGGCATTGTCATCAGTCCATTATCATGGTTGATCATTCTCTGATTTTTGGCTTCCTGGTGTCACTCTACTTTGCAGTGGTTGGTAGATTGCCCATCCCGGTTGTCTGAAGGACCTGGATGGAAATCTCACTGACAACTCCTTATTTGTGGGTATCACAGGATTTGATTCTCTTTCTTCTTGCTTAACTTCTATATTAACTGAGTGAAGTCATCTGTTGGTTTTGAATCAGGTATCATCAATATGTTAATGGACCATTAATAATGTACATCTTGACCCTAGACCAACCAAGTGATGCTATTGAAGTCTTAGCTCTGTGTCTGGAGGCTGTACAGGGCTGAATTGGACACAACATACTCAGTCCTGTTCAAATTCAAGTTGTTATATTTGTTGGCCCTTTTAGTTTGGAAGATATTCCATTTTTTGTCTTTGATAGGGTTGTACTTTCCCATGGAATTCTGATAATGAGTGTTTTTTGCTTTTTAGATTTATATCTGCTGTTAATAAATAACACCAGTGTAGTTGAAGACGATGAAGATGATTCAATTTTTTTTTAGAGATAGGATATAGCCTAATGGCTGAATAATTAAGCTCTTTCTGTTTCTCATATTCTCTCCCCATCCAATCCAATTTGCAATATATGGGATTCGTTGTAGGGCTTACTTTTGAGAATTGTAATGTAGATTATGTAAATTGTGTGCTTTGAACTTCTACAGATGCTGAGCAGTTGTAGTTTGCTATGAAGCTTTTCTCAAGATACCTGCTGCAGTACTTTTTCAGTACTTTTTATAACAATGTTACTATTTCTAGGATTAAGTACAGTAGCAAACTGTTACCTCAGTTACTATCACCTGCTGTTTTATCACATCATGTGTTAAAACCTGCTACAATCTATTTTAGCAGTTATTAGGGAATGAGTAATTGCTCCATTGATTGCCTTTATAAGAAAGTAAGTATTGTTACATAGAAAAAGTTTTGTTTTAAACATGATTTCATAGTTTGAGGGATAAAGCCATTTACAGAAATATTTCACTTGGGAAAATAGGTAACATAGATTCAAATTCAAGATCATGGCTTCTATTCATTTATTTATACATATATACTGTAATTACTTGTTGGCAAGTATAGAGAGTACTGTACATTTCAAAAATGCAATGCTTTGTTCCAATTTTTTTAAAAAAAATAAGCTTTAGAAGAACTGCTTTATGATCATACAATGATATTAGCAGCAGATAGTATTGTATTATTTAACAATTATTTCTCAGTAGGTCAACTACGGTATCATTTTTTTTCTTATCTTTACAGGGCACACATTTTATTCAGCTTTGTTGTCAGAGAAATATTCCCATTATATTTTTACAAAACATCACAGGTAATAAGTGATTATCATAGTCTATGAAGCTGAATTTCAGGACAATAAATATTTGAGCAAATAATTATATCTTTACTTTTAAATAAGTGTGTGAGAGTAATAAATTAATTCCTGCTCATTATTTCTAACAACCTTATTTAAGTTTTAGGAATATTATCAGGTGTTTACTAATTGAATTATTGTTGCTGTATTTAGTTATTATTCATTTATAAAGAATTTTTCAAACTAAGTTATACTCTGGTTGAATTTCTTTCTGGTGGCTGACAATTTACTTGGATAATTATGATTTAGCAATAATAAAGTAATTCCCTTAACTAGTAATTAAATAATTATGAAACAGGTTGTACTAGTTAAGATGCAGGTCTAGAAATTGGGAGAATTCTAGTGCTGCCTTAGGCATGAAGTTAGCTGTTGACTTTAGGCCAGTCGTTCTCTCTCAACCAAACCCAGCTCACAAGACTGTTTTTGTGGGGGAAATAAGAGGAGGGAGGAATGTTATGTATGTTTGCTTTCTGGAGTTACTTATAAAGCAACAAATGAAGGATAAAAGTCTAGCAAATAAATAATATCAGCTAAAAGCCTACAAAGCATCTAACATGTTAGCTGAATCAATTAAAGTAATAAATAAAATGAAGTTTTACAGTCTCATTTGCTTTGTTTTTCTAATGGTGAAGCAAGCTATTTGCAAATATCCTTGTTAATGTTTCTTAACTCTTTCTCCAATTAGGCTTCATGGTTGGTAAGGATTATGAAGCTGGTGGTATAGCAAAAGATGGAGCTAAGATGGTTACTGCTGTAGCATGTGCCAGTGTGCCTAAAATAACAGTTATTATTGGAGGCTCCTATGGTGCTGGAAATTATGGGATGTGTGGACGAGCATATAGGTAAGTATGCACTTCAGCCATAGTATTATAGATGTTGGGAATGTGTCTACAACATGTAAAAATATTGTTTTTAATGTAGAAGAAAGTATTGATTTAAAGTACCTATGTGAATGAATTGTTTAATTCAAAGATGGCACTGGACTGAATATGGCTGCATGTGCTATAGATCTCACTGAATAAATTTTTCGGTACTTCCTATTTAATGAGATACACATAGTAGTGTCCCATACTATGGAACAAAAGCTAAAATACGTTTTGTTTACTATATGGGCTGAAAAGCCCATTGATCAGGATCTAGGAAGGTTTTACTAGTGTTCATATTATGCAGATAACATCCCTTCCCTCTCTGTCCCCTCAATCATAGAAAGTGAAGGAATGAATTTGTAAAGATTCAAGGTGCTGGTGATGACCTATAAAGCCCTAAATGGCATGGGCCCGGATTATTTACAGGAGTACCTTTTGCCGGCGTTAACTTCCCATCATCCTGTGCGCTCCCACAGAGAGGGCCTCCTCAGGGTGCCGTCGGTCAGGGAATGTCGACTGGTGGCCCCCAGGGGGAGAGCATTCTCTGTGGGCGCGCCTGCCCTCTGGAATCAGCTCCCTGTTGAGCTCTGGATGGCTACCGACCTTTGCTCTTTTTGCCGCGACCTGAAGACTTGGCTATTTGAACTTGCCGGCCTGGACTGAGGGACTGGGATTTTAGATTTTAAATTTTAAATTTTAGAACGTGTTTTATTGTTTAGGGCTACTTGGTTTAATTTACTTTAATTTTGTATATTATGTGTTGTATATAGTGTTTTAATTGCCCTGTACACCGCCCCGAGTCCTTCGGGAGAGGGGCGGTATATAAATCCAAATAATAAATAAATAAATAAATAAATAATAAATAAACTCTGGAGAGATTTTTATTCTATATTTGTATTTTTGTATTGCATTTTTCAGTCCAAGATTTCTTTTTATGTGGCCGAACGCTCGGATCTCTGTGATGGGAGGAGAACAAGCTGCAACTGTTTTAGCTACAATAGCCAGGGACCAAAAAGCAAGGGAAGGGAAACAGGTACCGTCCACTACTTGTAATATTTTGAAATACTTTAGGAGGGAATGGTCAAATTGCTGTATTTGGTGCTATCACTTCCCTCTATTTTCTTCCAATAAAGTTACTTTCTCTGATTATATTCATTCAGTCTGATCTCAGCTGAAGTTGTACTGGAGTGGGATTCATACTTACAATAGCTTAGAATAGTACTTCAACTATAGCTTGTATTTTCAGAACTTACATATTTGTACATACAATAGTAAAATTTATGGATACAAAGGAGTCTAAACTATTTAATTAGTGACCTACTGTCAAATTGCTGTACTTGTGTTTTATAAGCCTAGCACAATAAACAAACTTTTGGAATTAATGTTACTCTCATGTGGAACCTAACTAAAGAAAATTGTTGATTTCTCATTTTTATCACCAAGAGGAAAACAGTTTTCTAAAACATTGCATTGTAAAAATCTTTATCACTTACATAGTTTAGGAAGCTATTTTCTTAAATTTTGATACTTATTTCTGTAAAAGAAATGCCATTAACATTTGTGCGGTTTGGAGCACATTTAATAGGAAATCCCACTGAATTAAACAGAAGTCCAAATGTACCCAGGATTATTGATTAGACGTTTAATGTATATTATCTCTTAGAACAGGATGTCGAGTGCTCACACAGAAAATTGCCAGAGTTTCTATTCCTGTCAATTATCTTTTGTAGTTTTCTGAAGAGGAAGAAAAAGCTCTGAAAAAGCCAATAATTCAGAGATTTGAAGAAGAAGGAAACCCTTATTACTCTAGTGCACGGTACGTATAGATGAGGGTGACATCTTGTCTTTATATTTTTATTTTTATTTATTTATTTTTTTATTTTAATTCCATTTATATCCCGCCCTTCTCCGAAGACTCAGGGCGGCTTACAAGCTTAGCAGTAGCCTTCATTCTATGTATATGCCTGCTTATTAGGGCTTTCACACACACCCCCCAAGCGGCATTATTACAAAGTCAGCTTAATTGCCCCCAACAATCTGGGTCCTCATTTTATCTACCTCGGAAGGATGGAAGGCTGAGTCAACCTTGAGCCTGGTGGGATGCGAACCTGCACTAATTGCAGGCAGCTGGTGTTACTTATATGTGTTACAGCTTAAAGATAATTTTTAAGGGTGGCTGGAAAAGGAAGCCAGACAGCCAGCTGACTAGCCTAAGCCTTCTGAATGTTGGAAAAGCTGAAGAGACGTTATTTATCCTGTCCATTAGTGAAACTTTGGTTAAGATTGATCTTGTAACTAAATGTAATGGAATGTGGGGAAAAGCGAAGAAAGTGCGCAAAGAGATGCTGCCAAGGGAACATCGGCTAAGAGACAGCATGACAGAGCAAGAAGCTCATAAGAGACCCTCCCTTGTCTCTTGGGTGGGTAAGGAGAAGGGGGAGACTTGTGCTTTCAGACTTGGAAGATTCTGTCAATATAGCATTACAGTAAAGAAGAATTAGCTCATCTGATTGCTCAGCAGGCTCAGGAGGTTACTAGGAGCTTGTGGACTAGCACTTGCCACTCCTGGCTGTGGTGAAAATGCTCTGAATCAGAGAGCATGGGGGTTTCCAAGCATCTTCCTTTGTCAGCTGTTACATGCCCATGCTCATTGCTTTTTCGATCTCTCTGTTTCTCTTTCTAAAGATAATGTCTCTCCAAATTGTGCCAAGGGGTATATGGAGTGTTGTCAATAGAAGCTCACTAAATATTTGTTCTGAACATTTTCTGAATATGGCTTTCCTTTCACACGTATGAACACCCCCCCTGAACCATAGTTATATTAGGAGGATATATCCTGCTAATCTAGCATACATGTTATAGCTGGGGTGTCAAACTCGCAACATCATGTGACATGTCGCGATGTATCATGACTTTTTTTCCATTGCCAGCAATGGGATGGGCGTGGTTTTGGCATCCTTACCAACGCATCCAGCCTGCAGGCTGGCAATTTGACACCCCTGTGTTATAGTGACAGAAACTGGGAAACCATGAGTTCTGGTCCCACCTTAGGCCTGAAGCCAGCTAGGTGACCCCAGTCACACTTTCTCAGCCCTAGGAAGAAAGCAGTAGCAAACCACTTCTAAAAAACGTCTAAAAGACTTGTCCATACTGTTGTCAGGAGTCAAGAATGATGGACTGGTACCCCTCCTCCCAATATGCAAAAATACAAAAATAAGTCATTGTACTAGTTTTATATGTATTTACAGTGTGCCTGTAGCTTTATAATTTAAATTATAAAATGTACCTTTTTAGCAATAGAAGGGATGCTTTTATGCTTTTTATTTTGAAAGAAAAAATTCCACATAAATTATATTTCACTTTATATACGTGACATTTGCTCTGGAACTGCATTTCCTCATCCAATGTGCCAGGCTAGAAACTTTCATATGCAAAGGTCTTAATTATCAGGCATCATTAGACATTTTTTAATGAGCTAGATTAATCTTCTTAGAGAATTCTAAAAGGAGTTTAATTAGTTTACCTTGTTACAAATTTCATGAGCTACTTTCTCCTCAGTTTCGTTGCTTTTCTTTGCAGAAGTTGTGCTATGAATGTTTTACAAGGAAAGATATGATTCATATTCTCATCATGGGACCTACTGTAATAGGTTGTTCAATAATTAATGCTCTGTCCCACTACTGAAGACGGGCTTTTACTAAACAAAGAGAAAGCTAATGTGACGTGGAGAAAGCAATCTTTATTCTACAATGAAAAATCTTTCAACCGATCAATAAAGTCTCTGCTTCCCTTAACGAAAGTGTGTTTTGCAGGTTTAAAGATTGGAAAATTCTCCCTCAGCATGAGACAGTATTTACAGTATATTTATATTCCATCTTTCCATGCAAGCAAGCCTGTCAGGGTAGTTAAATAACACAGTAAAAACAACAAGAACAGTAAATTAAAAATGATGCAGTTTAAAATAATTGAAATACCTGTACAACCATAAAAATTGAAATCATTCTTACAATAGTTCAAAAGGCCCTGGTTGAAAAACTTTATCAATACGATTTTAAAGGAGGAAAGAAGGGGAAGAAATGTAATTCCCAAGAGAATGTGTTCCTTAGTTGGCTGACACAAGGGAAGACCTTCTCTACGTGACTAATGAACTAATGTTATTCTGTTCTCTGCACAATCCAGACAAAATCAAACAATGCTGAGCCTCTCCAAAATTCAAACTACCTTCAAACTTCAAACTTTCCAGACAAAGATATCACTTGCTCATCCATAAACAAGAAAAAAAGGCATACTCTCAAGCTATTTATTTGGTTTTTAGAGGTTTTATAATTCAGTCAAAAGTTGTACATCCAATAATTATCAGCAGCCTTTGACTTTAAAATACTATTTGCTTGATGTACTGAATGTCAAACAATGTACTAATAAAGAAACATTCACTCTTTTTTCCTACCTTCAGTTCAACTACATTTATTCCAATTAAAGCAGGGTCCCCAACCCCCGGTCCATGGACCAGTATTAGGCCATGGCATGCCAGCAACCAGTCCGCACAAACAAGGAAAGCCCCATTTGCAGGATGCAGGCAGCACAGAAAATCACGCCTCCTCCGGTCCACGGAAAAACCTCTCTCCACGTAACCAGTCCCTGGTGCCCAAAAGGTTGGGGACCTCTGAATTAAAGTACCGGATGTGCCTAAAACACAGGCAGTCAGTGTTCATTTTTTTCCCCTGTAATGTGAATCAATTATTAACAGTGATGCGTTTCCAGTATATGTCACTGCAAAAGACTAAAAGGTAAATGCAGAAGAACTAGACTGAAGTAATAAGAAAAAGGGGAGGGGATTACATAAATTTTTAATTTTCATGACATGTAATTCTATCAGACAGTTCATACTGGAAATGCAATGACAAAGTTGAAACAGTGCTTACATTTAGCAAGTTTTAAGTCAGCTATGAATGAATTCGTATACAGACGAAGCTCAGCTGAAAAGCGAACTGCATGTTTGCTAGAATGTTATTATGATACTGTTTTAAAAATCCAGTTTTCCTCTAATTATTTGTTTTTGTGACACATGTTTCAGATTGTGGGATGATGGAATCATTGATCCAGCTGATACAAGACTTGTTTTGGGGCTTGGCCTCAGTGCTGCTTTCAATGCACCCAGCAAGAAGACAGACTTTGGCATATTCAGAATGTGATATGAAGGGTTTACCAATTGTACTTTAAATTAAAAATAAATCAAACGGTCTAACACAATCAAGTAACAGAATAAAGATTTGTACAGTAATGCAGTTGGGTTTAATTTTCGTGGATTTTAAAAATAATTATTTTATTAAACCAAGCTCCAACCCAGTTAAATAGATACAGCTGCCAGTATTTGTAATTCATTCAGTCTCTGAAAATCAGATCCATCCATTCACATTAAATGTATTACATCAATAGAACAAAAAACACCCTGCCCCCCCCTTTAATTTTATGTCTTTTGAAGGAGGAGAGGATGTTTTGTTCTAAGCAGAGGAAGGAATGAATGAAAATAAAATATAACAGACATTAAATATTGTTTAAACAATTTCAGTTTGTACTGCATAATTCATATTGTTTTATTTATTTTTATTTTATTTTAATTCCATTTATATCCCGCCCTTCTCCGAAGACTCAGGGCGGCTTACAAGCTTAGCAGTAGCCTTCATTCTATGTATATGCCTGCTTATTAGGGCTTTCACACACACACCCCAAGCGGCATTATTACAAAGTCAGCTTAATTGCCCCCAACAATCTGGGTCCTCATTTTACCTACCTCGGAAGGATGGAAGGCTGAGTCAACCTTGAGCCTGGTGGGATGCGAACCTGCACTAATTGCAGGCAGCTGGTGTTACTTAAGGAGGCATTAGCCCACTGCTCCACCAAGCATATTGTTGAGGGTTTTTCAACAGTTCAAAGGCTAAGAGTGCCTACTTTTCAACAGGGCAGCTTTTGGTGTCTGGTTTAGAAATACCTTTTCAAGAAGACATAAGAATATGGAGGGATAACAGTCCCGACAAGACAGATCCAAATAGATGAATTCACAATTTTAGGAACATAATTTAACAACACATCATTGAATCTAACTTGCTAATCAAAGCCTTAATAATATGTAGGAATTCCTTCAAGATTGTATTTATTTTTGTTAAATTTGTTAATAAAACCAAGCTGTTTAGTATCTAAATATACCTTTACCTAGGGACGCGGTGGCTCAGTGGGTTAAGACGCTGAGCTTGTCGATCAGAAGGTCGGCAGTTTGGCGGGTCGAATCCCGAGTGCCGCGTAACAGAGTGAGCACCTGTTACTCGTCCCAGCTTCTGCCAACCTAGCAGTTAGAAAGCAGGTAAAAATGCAAGTAGAAAAATAGGGACCACTACGGTGGGAAGGTAACAGCGTTCCGTGCGCCTTTGGCGTCTAGTCATGCCAGCCACATGACCACGGAGACGTCCTTGGACAAGCGCTGGCTCTTCGGCTTTGAAACGGAGATGAGCACCGGCCCCTAGAGTTGGAAACGACTAGCACGCATGTGCGGGGGAACCTTTACCTTTACCTTTTTATACCTTTACCTAATAGACTTAAAGTTATGAGTTTTCAGTATCATAAATTTAGTGGGTGTAATCTGAGAACATGTTTTAATATATTGCTATTTGGAAGGTTATATTCTTTCTGTAACCTAATAAACATTAACAATTTATGTTAATCCTATCTTCAGCCTTTTTTAAAAAAAATATTGCTAATTTTTACAAGATTTTTGAAAAATTAATCCAGAAAGTTATTTTTTCTTGAGAACCAAATTCAAACTTTAATTGATTTCCTAATGACATCCAGATGTTTACTTGCTTTAAATTCACATTGCACAACACATCTTTGTTCCATTAATTGTAAGTTTAATTTAAATATTATAAATTGTTTAAAAAGGTAAAGGTAAAGGTTCCCCCGCACATGCACGCTAGTCGTTTCCGACTCTAGGGGCCGGTGCTCATCTCCATTTCAAAGCCGAAGAGCCAGCTCTTGTCCGAGGACGTCTCCGTGGTCATGTGGCCGGCATGACTAGACGCCAAAGGCGCACGGAACGCTGTTACCTTCCCACCGCAGTGGTGCCTATTTTTAATTAGCCTATGGTTAGGTATTTTCATAAATTTCTTTCAATTAAGATTAGCTGTATTGACAGCTGGTACCAAACACTATGATGTGTTGCTCTCCAATCATCAGTTTTGATTCTTCTTTCATTTTCTTACCATTGACCTGCAAATACATATTGATTAGTAAAGGTGCAAATGGATTCCAGCAAAGATTGTATTTTGTTTTGAAATAGTCTTCCTGTAGTGGGAAGTGCTTGATCCTTGTCTTTCTGAATATCATGGCATTTTGCAGGTCACTGCATAGTCAACTTTTGTTATAGGACTGGGAAATTCAGGTGTAATAAATGAGAATTTTTTTCCATCTAGTTGTTGAGTGTTGGGAGTGGAGAACTAAATCACTCTGTAAGACTATAATATTTGCTGTCATTATTTTATCTTTGAAAGTATGAGAGTTAAGTCATTCTCATTTTTGTGATGAGATTCAGAAACCGAAATAATCCTTGTGGATTATTCATCCAATAACATCTCACTGATGAACTCAGTATTGACATTTCAATGATGCATCAATCGCTGCAGAAAGATTTTCTATTTCATCATCTACAAGGCAAGTAATGGAAAAAATATGTAGAGATGAGTAAATTTTAAATGAATTGAACACATTTGCATTATATCATGCTTTAAAATTCTAAAATGTTATGTATTTTCCTGCTCAGAAAGGGAGATACTTTCAACTTTTATTAATACTCCCTTCATAGGCTTGCATTTAGCAATTCTTAACATGCCTTTTCTGCATGTCTTTCCTTTTGAAACCTGAGAAAGGCACATCTAAAGATATGAATATCCTTTGCTAATACAAGGCTAGGCAAACTTGGGCAGGGGGGGATTGGAAATATTGCTTTGATCTCTGTTGAACCTTTGGAAGTTTGGACATGCAAGTGGTTTGGAAGATGGGACAATTAAACGGTCCATCTGTTCTGTCATTCGATATTTGGGCAAGAAGATACACTCAAAATACAGTATATTATTGACTCCTTACCCAACGATCCTCAGTACGAAGGGTACCTTTTTTTCTACTAACAGGATAATGAGTGACCCATTCTCCACTGCCTACTGATACATTCTTGAATGAACGCAAATGGCACTGTTTCGTAGTCACTATTTTTTAAACAACGGATAGCTTCTGAAACATAGTAGCCTGGTCATTGGCATGATGGTACTTATTGTCACTGCTGTTGCACCTGAAAAAGGACATGCTGAAGCATGAATTATTTGGTAGGTAAGGGAGTTTGAGGACAAAGTAAAATATTCCAACTCTACAATTCCAGAGAATAACTCTGAGATCCAGGCGAGAGGGGGGTGGGGGGAGCAAGGGAGGGAGGAAAGGAAAGAGGGAAGGGAGGGAGGGAGGGAGAAGTTTTGGGATAGTGACAATGCAACCAGAAATGGCTGGAAGTTACCTAATATAAGGGGGAAAAAAGTACAGGGTTGGTCTGAAAAAAAAGAGAAAATGCAAAAAAGAAATATCCTTGGACATGACTGTGCCTTTATTTGGAGGCGTGATTCTGGCAGACAGCAACATTAATAACTGGGCAGAGTGAGTTTCACATTTTAACACTGCGGGGGTGAGAAATAGTTTGAAAGGAACTCTGAGATAGCTGTAGATAAAAATAGATTTCTTATTAGGGGGCTTAGCCCACCATATATTTGGGTTCTCAGGCTAATTCATTAGCTTTGCTAATCTGCATTTCTGTGTATTCCAAATGTGACAAAAAGGTCAGAGATACAGTAAATTTTGAAATTAATCGGCACATTTACTTCCAGTTATGTATGCTGGCAGAATACATCACTTGAAAATTTGAACAAAATGCTAAGTATTGGGAGGGGGGCACTACAGACTAAATTCCAAAATTATGTTTCAGGGTAGGCATTGTGTATTTCTGACACCTTCCACTTGTGACATCTGCACATTATTTCCTGGATAGTTAAATGCTCATTAGAAACTTTCCAATCTAGTTATCTGAATTCTTTTTCAAGTAGTGGTATAATGTCTTCCTCCAATCTTAAGAGGTTGGATGAGAAATAATATACCGAAACAAAATCTGGATGTCAGATATACTTATTGTAGGAAGTCACAATTGCAGGAATGTTATCAATTTCCTTATTCTGAATAGGGTCACATTCTCCCAGAAGGACCAAGTATATAGTTAGGGACAGTTCTGAATCCAAATGGTTATCTTGCTTTCCAGTTTGAAGCAACAACTCTGAATTCCTCTAGCTCAGACATGTCAAACACAAGGCCCGGGGGCTGGATGCGGCCTGCAAAGTGGTTTCATGTGGCCCGCGAAGCCATCCTGAAAACAGTGAGGGAACGGCCCCTGCTGCCATGGCCCCGGCCCAGGCCGGCCAGGAGCCAATGTACAATTTTGTGGTGGTCATCTATGCTGACATACATTCAGTCTTAGCTCCACAAGGCCATCTGGAAACAGGGACCAGCCCCTGCCATGTCAGCACTGCCCCCTGGGTGCACGCTGGGGAGGTATCACCCTTTGTGAGGAATGAAGAAATGCACCATCGCCTGGAAGTGGCCAGCACATGGCCCTGCCTACTTCGGGCAGGCTAGGGGCTGGGCAGTGTTGCGCTTCTCTTCAGATTTGTGCCACCTGGGTAAGCCTCTCAGCGCTGTGAGAGCGCCCTGCTGCCTGCCAAAACTGGGCAGGCTGGGGGCTGGGCGGCATCGCGCTTCTCTCTGGATTTGCACTGCTTGGCTCAGCCTCTCGGTGCTGTGAGAGAGCGCCCCGCTGCCTGCTGAAACCAGGCAGGCTGGGGGCCAGGCGGTATTGAGCTTTGCACCGTTTGGCTCAGCCTCTCGGCGCTGTGAGGAGAGTGCCCCACTGCCTGCCAAAACAGGGCAGGCTGGGGGCTGGGCAGCATTGAGCAGGTAACATCGACTCTCACGCTGCTCATGGCATCCCCTCCCCCAGAGCCCACCAAGCCGGATATGTGAAGTAGGCGAGGGCCACGTGCTGGCTGCCTCCAGGCGATGGTGCATTTCTTCATTCCATATGAAGGATCACACTTCCCCAGCTGCGTTTCTTGCCTATTTTTCTCCCTCCCTCATCTCAAATATTTCTCCACCACTCTGTTCTTAGGAAGGAAGGAAGGAAGGAAGGAAGGAAGGAAGGAAGGAAGGAAGGAAGGAAGGAAGGAAGGAAGGAAGGAAGGAAGGAAGGAAGGAAAGAAGGGTCTGGGTGAACTCCTGCCTTAGTGCTGCCCTGCTGCCCTTTCACCATCCCCTTGCCCCCTCCTCCTGGCCTATCCTGGGGGGTCTCCCATCCTATTGCTAAGGAAGCTTTGGATAGGGAATGGGCCTCCCTCTGACTTTGCCCTTGTACCCATCATGAGCAACCTGGCTAAGGAGAGCAAGCACAGCAGCTGGGTGCCCCCTTGGGGAAGTGGTGCTGGGCTTAGTGCCGCGGGTGCTTGAGGACTGGGCTGGGCATTTGACCTCCGCACCACCATCCAGCTCCCTCCCCGTATGGCCTGAGAGGAACAGTGAGGCTCCTCCAGTGGACCATGCCTTGGCACTTGTCCCGGTCTCATCTCCTTCTGCCAGAGACCCTCAGATCTGTCCCACACCTACCCAAGCCCCCATAGGCACCCTTGAAGCGAACAATGTAGAGCTAGCCATGCCCTCCCAGTAGGCCACACGCACTCCAGCCACGCCCAACCAACAGGCCATGCCCACCCTGGCCACACCCACCCAGCCCCCCAAGGGCAACCACAATGCTTATGCGGCCCTCAATGAAATTGAGTTTGACACCCCTGCTCTAGCTGGTATGGCAACTCTGCCATTTCCTGCAATATAGTAACTTTAAAAATGATGCATGTATTACTGGGTTTGCTATACCACACTCTACTGGCAGAGGGTGAGATAGGGGTTGCTGATAGGGGTCTAGCCAAGCAATTTGTTTCAGGAACCAGAGAGACCATATTAGACTGAATTTGACATTGTTTGTTGCCAGTTTATTTTTAAGGGAAATGTACAAGTGCTGGCTATTTCCATTACACTTTATTTAGTTTGGGTTCTGGTTATTTGAGATAACACATTTTTCTGTATGAAGGTCTCTTCCTTCCATCCTCTCTTCCTGCTCCTTAGTGTGATCATTTAAGAAAGCTGGCTTACAGATGTCATAGGATGGTATTGTGGTTACTTGGATGAGGCCATTAATGCAATTGGCATCTCTGTTGTAATTTGAACTGCATTAACAAGACTTGAAACCACACTTTTAAAACAGACATTTTTCTTTGTGTTAATGGTTTTTAATATTTTCTTTTCAGATTTCTGGTTTTAATTTTGGTTTCAGTGTTTTTATTGTAAATCACTGAGATAACTTTGAAGTTACTGTAATTATGGGCATATAATGTGTTTACTAAAACAGTAATGTACTTTGCAAGCAGCTTACTAAAATGACATAAAAATACAATATTTGTGGAATGTTATACCAGCTTAGTCAGTTTTCGATAACTACTTTGTAGAAGTTTCTAACTATATTTCTGATTATTTATTTATTTATTTATTTATTTATTTATTTATTTATTTATTTATTTTTCATGTTTCTAGACTGCCCATCACCCTCAAGGAGGGGTTTTAATTGTCCTCTGATCTCTTAGCCACATAGATGGGAAATTATGGGACTATCATTCTAACATAAACTTTCAATGCTGTATAAATGCGTTCTAACATACAGTCTATATTTATTTATTTATTTATCAAATTTATACAGCCATTCAAGGAGACTATAGATAAAACAGCTCAGATCTGGCATTATAACCATATATTTTCAAAGAAACCTTAAGGGATGGGGCCAATCTAATTTCAGGAGGAAGGAGGTTCCATAATGCAGGCATCACAGCAAAAAAGGTATGTCTTCTGGGCCTCATCAGATGTAGGTTCCTAGCCAGTGGTGGGATTCAAATATGTGAACAACTGGTTCTCTGTGTGAGTGCTGCTTCCAGAAGTCCATTCTGGGCCTGGGCAAAAAAAAAATTAGCTACTGGTTCTGCCAAACTGGTGTGAACCGGCTGAATCCCTCCACTGTTCCTAGCCAATGGAATTCATGGGAAGATCTAATGGGATGGACTGATATAACCAGGGAAAAATGGTCCCTCAGTTATGCCATGAAATACTTTAAAGGTTAAAACTAGCACTTGAATTAAACTCAGAAACAAACTGGCAACCAATGTAGCTTGTGGAGCAGAAGTATAACATGATGCTCTAGGACAGGGGTGTCAAACTCAATTTCATTGAGGGCCGCATCAGCATTGCGGTTGCCCTCGGGGCCGGGTGGGTGTGGCCTGGGTGGGCGTGGCCTACTGGGTGGGCATGGCTAAAGTGCGTATGGTCTACTGGGTGGGCATGGCCAGCTCTACATCGTTCGCATCAAGGGTGCCTATGGGGGCCTGGGCAGGAGTGGGACAGATCTGAGGGTCTCTGGCAGGAGGAGGGTCTCTGGGCCAGGGCCAAGGCAGTGGGGGCCGTTCCCTCACTGTTTCCAGGATGGCTTCGCGGGCCACATGAAACCACTTCGCAGGCCGGATCTGGCCCCCGAGCCTTGTGTTTGACATGTGCTCTAGGAGCACATATAATTGTCTGCATCACTGCATTCTGTACCAGCTGAAGCTTCCAAATACTCTTCAAGGGCAGATCCATGTAGAGAGCATTGAAGTAATCCAATCTGGAGGTGACTAGGACTCAAACAATGTTTGATTATTTACTGAAATCCATCAATGAAATCAAGTTTCATTCATGCAGGCTTTTTCAAGCTGTGTTCTTTAGAGTCTTAGAGTTCTGCATGAATTCGATGGGATCTGGGAGATTTATTTATTTATTTATTTATTTAATAATATTTCTATACCGCCCTTCTCCCGAAGGACTCAGGGCGGTGAACAGGGCAAGAATAAAAAATACAAAATTACAAAAGTTAAAAAATAATTAAATACATGCCCACTAAAACAATCCATACATATTAAACTCCAATAAAATGACAGTTAAAAAACCCCACCAATCCCCCATCAGGCCAGGCCGGCTTGTTCGAACAAGTATGTTTTTAGATCGCGGCGAAAGGAGCGAAGATCAGGCGCCGTCCGGAGCTCAACCGGTAACTGGTTCCATAGCTCCGGGGCGCCCACAGAGAAGGATCTCCCCCTGGGGGCCACCAATCGACATTCTCTGATCGGTGGCACCCTGAGGAGGCCCTCTCTGTGGGAACGCACAGGGCGAAGGGAGGTTGATGCCGGCAGCAGGTGTTCCCTAAGGTACTCCGGACCCCTGCCATGTAGGGCTTTAAACACCATTACTAGTACCTTGAATCTCACCCGGAAGACAACTGGCAACCAATGCAGCTCACGGAGCAGAGGTGTAACATGGGAGTATCAGGAGACTCCCAACACAACTCTCGCGGCTGCATTCTGTACCAGTTGGAGCCTCCGGGTGGTCCTCAAGGGCAGCCCCATGTAGAGAGCGTTGCAGTAGTCTAGACGAGAGGTCACGAGCGCGTGAGTGACCGTGCATAAATCATCCCGGGCTAGATAGGGCCGCAACTGGCGCACCAGGCGAACCTGGGCGAAAGCCCCCCTAGTCACAGCCACTATGTGATCTTCCAAGGTGAGCCGTGATGCTAAGGATAAAAGAAAAATGCACGCAAATGCATCAGTTTCTGTCACTAGAGTTTTTCTTCCTGATCATGTATTCTAAGATTTTTTAAAACTGGTTCCACAAACTGAAAAAGTTTCAAAACTCCTCTGCAAATGTAGTTGATATTTGACCTCCTTCTTTATGGAAATTACATGTATGGTTATATATTTATTGATTTGGACATCAGCACATGTTCAGAGTTCATTTTAGAAATAATGTTGTAAGATGATCTGGGTTTCCTGTTTAAATGCTGTTAGGCAGCTCCTCTTTGCCACTTCTCTTTGCTTTTTTGCTCTCTCCGTCCTATTTTCGTGTTCTTTTTTGAGTGTTACTCTCAGTTTTAAAGGATGCAGTTAAGTCACAGTATTTTGTGATTGAAGAATTTCTCGCTGACTTTGGTATACCCTCCCCAGTGCGGTAAACCTGGCACCAACCTATTCTCTTTTTAATAACAGGAAAGGTCATTTTTATTCTCCCAGAGTTTTGCTGCTGTGATTTTTTTTAATTTTCCACTATTATTATCTCTTTATTGCCTTTTAGTCCTCATTTTTGTGCATCTTTTATATAATTGCAATGTATATTTTACCTGATGTAAATTGATGCTTTAATTATTGACTTTTATTGTAAGCCATTTTTAAAAAAATAACAATAAATGGTTATTCCTTTTTTTAATAAAGAAATTAACTGAATTTGGAGAAGCTGATTAATGAAGCAAAATGTTCCATCTCTAATATGAGATTACTCAGCAAATCTGAAAACTATCTGAAATTTCTTTCCAAAAAATGATGTGGATGAATGATTAAAATGCATATTAAATTTTACCAGTGTGTGTGTGTGTGTGTGTGTGTGTGTATTACATCTACATCAGGCTAGTCAGTGAGAGGGGACAATTTCCAGATATTTTTGATACCCTTATTATTTATTTAGTTACATTTATATACCACCCTTTCCCTGAGGACTCAGGGCGGTTTACAGGGAATTAAAAAATCCAACATACAAAAGTTAAAACCGAATTAAAAAATATTAAATTGACCCTGTACACAATTAAAACCCCAATTATACCATATTATTATACAAGTTAGAACTTTATCACAATTGCACATGTACAGTGTGTACATATATATGTGTGTGTGCATGCATATATGCACATTAATTATGGATGCTGACTTAATACTCAATACTGTATGGAACTGCATGTAATTCTTGAGCTAAAAAGGTTGCTCTCCATTAGATTAGAAGATGAAAAGTGAAATAAAACTACATTTATCTACATTTCAGCCCAAACCTCCAGGTCACTTCTTACAATACTTTTATGTGAATCATAAAACCATGGAAGAGGTGACATCAAAGTAATTAATGCCCAAGAGTTCAAACAAGACATTTGGAGGATTTCTAAGTGATTTCGGCAGGAAGCACTGACAGCCAGAAGGCTCTCTCTATTGACTGACACTGAAAACCAGTTTGAGATCCAGCAAAATCAAGCAAATAGAACTCATATATTACTTGTGTAAATCATCCATAGGCAATGAAGAAAAAGTGGACTGCATCTAAATAATAATCAAGCATAACACTCTAAGCTATTGGCTTAATCATGGGTTGCTAATTGGCTGAGCTCACACTTCAACAGCTGAAACCATTATTTACAAGCCAAAATGGAGAGATTCACACACTATACACAAAATGACAGTATTCTTTGTTTTTGGCTAGGTATGTGAGTGAACCTGGCAATTCAATATATGGTGCCTAAAACCAATATTTTTCTAAGTTTTTGTTGAGAAATGGCTAGCTGATTTATTTCAGAGCTCCTCTTGTATTTTGTTTTCTTTACCCTCACAGGCTTCTGTCTGCCCTGAAGGAAATTAAGATCCTTCCCTAACTCATCCGTCAGATTCCCCCCCCCCATCGCCGCCCACTTCCACCGGTACCCGCTGGTGGACTGACGTATCACAGTGCAATAAGCTTTGTCAACAGGTGACTCTAACAATCCATATAAAGACTGGTCCGCGAAGCTGAGCTTCATTTCAGCACCATGGAGAGCTCTCGCTTCTTCGCCATGCTGGGAGCCGCTTTATTGTTGCTTGCGGGAGTCCACAGTCAGGAAGAAGGCGAACTTCAACCCCGAGCTTTGGATCTCTATTCCAGCATGGAGGAAACGTCCCACGAAAAGGAGCTGGTATGTTTTCCAGCGAGAAAGCGTCTGAATGGGAGGGTGGGGCTATAAGTGATCTCGGGAGAGTCCTTTACTATTTTCCGATGTTACTAAACTGCCTAGCCATTCAGTTTTCTTTTGTTTTGCTTCAAATCTCATGAGACGCAGCTTTTGGAAAACTTAAAGGCATTCTTAGGAGGGTGATATGCTGAATAGGAAGGAAAAGTTGGAGTCAAACAGAAGCTTGAAAAGTAATTCTTAAATGAGAGAATCAGGTCTACATCCTCTTAATGCCTACCGTTCCCAATTGCCTGTGAGAGGCTGGTCTAGCTTTCTCTCAGGTTGTCAAGTGCTTTGCCTCCCACTCTGTATTCAGCCTCCTCAGGCTGCTTGATCTATTACTAATAGGATGGTTTATGTGTCTGCAGATTGAAGCACTGCAGGAAGTCCTGGAGAAGCTGAAAAGCAAACGGCTCCCACATTATGAGAAGAAGTATGGTCAAGTTCCCATGGTGAGTGTTTTCTGATTCCAAGTCAGAAAAATTATTTTTAAAACAGCACATTCCCCAGAGCAGAATTAGGTTCCTAGGGAGTTGACTCTCATTGAGAAAAGAACTTTTCTCTAGAAAACCGCCAATAAAAATGAAACTTTTTCACCCCATTGTCTTTATTAATCCCCAAATTATCCCCAATAAGGCTTGCATGTTCTGCCTTCCCTCATGTCAAACCTTTGGTGTCCTGCTTGAAAATACTGAAATAACACTTTACAAATGCCCTTCTTTCCCTTTCTATCTAAAGCTGCAAATATTTATTATGTTTTTTGGGATTAAATCCCATGCACTGGATTATATTGTAAATATGTCTATTTGAAGGAATGTCAGTGCAGCTTAATCAGTCCCAAACATGCTAATATTTATGCTTTACATTTATTTGAGAGGAAGTTTGTTTCAATGAAATGACACCTGTTTCTTGTAGTCACACTTAGATTTCTGCACTTAGATTACTAGTATTCTTTTAGGCTATTACTTAACTTGAAATGCTTCTGAGAGTAAAGTTAAAAAGAATCTGAATTAAATACATTTACAGAAGGAATTCGATTCCTTTTCACCAATTATTTTTTTCTAATTAAATATTAGAATAAGGTTGAAAAGGAAAATAAACCTTATTATCAGTGATGGTTCAAATTAGTATAGTTGAGGGTTTTGGTCTCTCCTATTTTGAATTTCTGGCAAAAAATTACATCTAGGCTAAAAAGATAATTGATGACATCTAACCATGGTTATGATATATTTTTTAAAAAATCAATATTTCTAGACATATTGCTTCTGGGCTTTTTTGTGAAGTCTAGAGAAAAGAAAGTCAAATGAAATCTTTTCTCTAATTCATTCA
Source organism: Vipera berus (assembly GCF_964194415.1). Classification (NCBI taxonomy): domain Eukaryota; kingdom Metazoa; phylum Chordata; class Lepidosauria; order Squamata; family Viperidae; genus Vipera; species Vipera berus. Next base: position 35,350,255 of record NC_138203.1, on the reverse strand, counting down.
TCTGAACTGTTACAATACAGAAATAGTTTAATATTAACTTTAGTCCTTAAAGTCAGGTGTCGAAATGCAAACCTCACATGTAGACTTTGTATTTTTGCAGAAAATTTTCATTTACAATATTTTTTTCCCTCTGGTCCAATGCGATTTCTATCTTGATCTAATTATTGGTTGCTGTCAATAACAGTGTGATGCAGGAGAGCAGTGTGCAGTGAGAAAAGGTGCCAGGATTGGAAAACTCTGTGACTGTCCCAGAGGAACATCTTGCAATACTTTTCTCTTGAAGTGCTTGTAAAGTCAAGTCCCTCCCTCAACCTCTGGAGAGAACAGAAAAGCATCAGTTGCCTTGTCTGAAGAATTAATCTTGAGTTATGGATGCAGGCGGGTGGGGTGGGGAATGGTCTGTATTCATCACATACAAAGAAGTGGGTGATGGGAGGGAAACAGCTGTAAAGGTGACGTGAACTATTGCTTTTAGGATTTCTTCTAGCCATTTATTTTTACTGTTAGTTTCCTTCTCTGTTCCTGTCCTATTTGTTCCTGTATGTGTACATCACTGTTCAAAGAATGAATTGATATTTTCAAAAACTTTATTTTTGAATTTAAATGCTGTTCATGAAAACGTGTCTCCAGAAAATTCATTCATTTATTTTCCCTCAAATACAAATACAAGAATATGAATACAATAAGAAATTAGAGAACAAATAGAACAGTTAATCAAATTAACAGTATGTAGGAATGATTCAAAGATTCAAACATTTTAAAAATATACACAGATATCCCTTTCACAACAGGTATGGGCGGGTATATCAACTGTAGGTAAACAGTAGCACTATTTCAAAAACACTCTACTAAACAACTCTTTCATCTCAGTTTGGTAGTAACTTCAACCCAATACCTCCAGCTTTCTCAGGCAATCATATTTTTGAAATAAATAGCAGAGGAAGTGACTTAGATCTTCTTTCCTGGGATCTTTTGAGACTAAGACAGAAAGAAAAGCTAGGAATGTTTTTCCTTGACAAAATATGTAATGGAATTCCTGATGTTTCTTTCAGAAAGAGGAACATAATATGCAATTAATAATTGTAATTCAAATATATGTCAAATAATGACACCCTGACCAAGTCATCAGCATGTCTGCTTCCTGATGGCTAAGTAGAAAGGTATGAGACAAGTCTTTATTGATATTATACTTGTCTGATTAGTATATGTATTGAAGGATATTGCAAATTCAAATTCAAATTTATGAATGTTTGTCATCAGTTTTGTCTATTACTAGACCTTGAACATTGCCATGTAGCATTGTTTGAGGACCAGTACACAAATCAGTGCTTTCAAGCAGCATTATTATTATATTAATTTGTATGTTAAGTCTTTGTCAGATTGAGAAGAATTTGGCTGAGCATCAGAAACTCCAAAAATACAAGAAATGAAAGCATTAAGAAATCTTTGAGGAGGCCAAGAACTCCCATTTTCTAAAGTTGCAAAAAATGAAGAAATAAAAAACACTTACAATTTTAAGATATTACTTCCATAATCTGATATTGAAAAGTATAAACCTATACCATGTATATGCTTTTTCTTTTGAGACAATAACCATTTATTTATGTATACAATTCAACTCTGTTATAAAGGGTTCAAACAACCTGAAGCAGATTTACATCAGTACATTTTTACAATATGCATATATCAAACAATTTGAATGGATATTTATAAAGGAAAGATTCTAAATCTGTTAGTTCTATAACAATGTATCGGTCAAACTTGCAAATATTTTTCAGTAATGTCCTATTGTCTTTTACTAATCTATCTGATCATTAATAAAATCATTGTTACAAGGTCCATTTCAATGTAGTATTTTATTTTTATTGTTTGACTATCTACAGATCTTTTGGGATAAATATGTTTAAGCTTCTTGATTAAAGTGATTCTTTTTTATCAGCACTAATGTATGCATAAACGGACATGAGAATTGCGATGTTAAAACTGGGACAAGGCATTCATCTGACTGGGTAGAAGACAGGGTATAAATAAAAAGAATAAATAATTGTGGCAGTTGGGTAAATTAGATATTTAGAGTGTTTCTGATACATTACTTTGGTTGTACTTTGTCAAAAATAAATAAATATTACCATAGAATCACAAAGTTGGTATGAGCCATTTTGGCAATCAAACAGACTCGAACACTGGGCACTATCTAACAAAATGAAATTCAATTGTGAAAAAAGTAAAGTTCTACATTTAGGCAAGAAAAATCAAATGCACAGGTATAGTATAGGTGGTAACTTGCTCGATAGTAGTAACTGTGAGAGAGATCTCGGAGTCCTAGTGGACAATCACTTAAATATGAGCCAACAGTGTGCTGCCAAAAAAGCCAACACAGTGCTAGGCTGCATTAACAGAGGGATAGAATCAAGATCGCATGAAGTACTAATACCACTTTACAATGCCTTGGTAAGGCCACACCTGGAATACTGCATCCAGTTTTGGTCACCATGATGTAAAAAAGATGTCGAGACTCTAGAAAGAGTACAGAGAAGAGCAACAAAGATGATTGGGAGACTGGAGGCTAAAACATATAGGGAAAGGTTGCTGGAATTGGGTATGTGTAGTTTAATGAAGAGAAGAGTGAGGGGGGACATGATAGCAGTGTTCCAATATCTCAGGGGCTGCCACAAAGAAGAGGGAGACAAGCTATTCTCCAAAGCACCTGAAAGCAGGACAAGAAGCAACGGATGGAAACTAGTCAAGGAGAGAAGCAACCTAGAACTAAGGAGAAACTTCCTGACAGTTAGAACAATTAACCAGTGGAACAACCTGCCTCCAGAAGTGGTGAATGCTCCAACACTGGAAGTTTTTAAGAAGAGACTGGACAGCCATTTGTCTGAAATGGTATAGGGTTTCCTGCCTTAGCAGGGGGTTGGACTAGATGACCTCCAAGGTCCCTTCCAACATTATTATTATTATTATAAATCCAAGCTCATATTTTATGCAGAAATTATTAAAGCATCTATAATGAACGGTCAACTAGCCTCTTTTTTAACATTGATTAAAAAAGAACCCACTATCCTTTCAGTCTCCCAAAACAATATTCTTTTTTTTTTTAAAGGGGAGCATGGGGACAAGAAAGATTGATATTAGCTCCAAAATATTGGTAGATATGTGGTCCTTGAGATAGATGATTCTCTTAGAATTAAAGGCATCATTGTGCGATTTGTGGGATTGAAGGGGTGCAGGCCTATATGTTGTATGAGACTCCAAGAATTGCAGAAGCATGTAGTCAGCTTTAGACAATTTGCAGTACTGAAGGCTGAGTATGGAGCTAACGTCAACCAATTGTGAATGTGTGAATTAGATTTGATTTTAGCGCAAAGGGCAGACTTTTACAAATCTGCCTTGGCATCAAATCATAATATCTTTTCAAATCACAGTTATATTGTATTCCATTATATTAGTCAAAATATGTTCTAATTTCGTACTCATTATCATTGGGAGAACTTGAAAGCTTCACTTCCAAGAAGCCTAATATCCATTTTAAAAAGAGTTTTGGGGTTGGATATAAACATGAATTTAAAGAGTGATAGACAGGTATTTTTTAGATATTGTTTTATACTGATTTGGGTCAGTAAGTGCTTAGTATTCATTTTTAAAAACCATTAAAATGATACTTTTCTTATTTATTTATTTATTTATTTATTTATTTATTTATTTATTTATTTATTTATTTATTTAATTAATTTAATTTGTATACCGCCCTTCTCCCGAAGCAAAATACAAAATTAAAAACAAATTAAACCCTAGTGCCCAAATGTAAAAATTGTTGTTGTTGTTGTTAGTTGCGAAGTCGTGTCCGACCCATCGCGACCCTATGGACAATGTTCCTCCAGGCTTTCCTGTCCTCTACCATCTTCTGGAGTCCATTTAAGCTCACGCCTACTGCTTCAGTGACTCCATCCAGCCACCTCATTCTCTGTCGTCCCCTTCTTCTATTGCCCTCAATCTTTCCCAGCATTAGGCTCTTCTCCAGTGAGTCCTATTAAAACAATAATTAAAACCCAAACCCATCAGACCAGGCCGGCTTGTTCAAACAAATAGGTTTTTAGATCACGTCGGAAGGAGCGAAGGTCGGGAGCCATCCGGAGCTCAACTGGTAAACGGTTCCAAAGGTCAGGCGCACCCACAGAGAACGCCCTCCCCCTGGGAGCCACCAGACGGCATTCTCCATTCTCTTATGAACTCACCTATTAATTGGGATTAGAATGGTATCTCCTTTACTGTAATAAGGAAGTTTCAGTTACCGGGTAAGTGACTGAGCCCGGAGATGGTTCCCATTATCTGAACAAGCACAGGACAAATCATAGAAGTATAATCCCAATGCTCATGAATTATAAAGATTAAGCAGCTTTTGAACTAATTCTAATATTTCAAAATTCTTATAAATGGGAGCTTATGGATTATCTCTGATGTTAAATGAATATATTTATGCAAGATAATTTTATTTTTTTCTCTTTCTCTCATACCCTAATCTCCATGACTCTCAAATATGCCTCTGAGAATTCCATAACTTTCCAGATCAGATGTTATACAGTAATGAATCTTTTTGGATGTTAGAATACCATTCATTCAAAGACATTATTGGATCTAATCTACTGCTTAAAGAAAATTAACTGGCAGACTTGAGGCCACCTCATCTAAGAAGCCACACATGTTTCTTTTGCATACATCCATGACAAGTTTTCTGAGTTTACATTACACTGAGTTCTTGTTCTGTAGTATAATTGAACAATTTTGTACTTAATAAAGAAAAAAGTACTACTTTGCCCTTTACATTGTGCTTATTTTATTTTTTATTTTTACTTTTTTATTTTAATTCCATTTATATCCCGCCCTTCTCCGAAGACTCAGGGCGGCTTACAAGCTTAGCAGTAGCCTTCATTCTATGTATATGCCTGCTTATTAGGGCTTTCATTCACCCCCAAGCGGCATTATTACAAAGTCAGCTTAATTGCCCCCAACAATCTGGGTCCTCTTGTGCAAAAATACTAAATGATAAAATTATGAACAATAAATAGGCAACTAATCTTTTATTTGTCTTCATATATAAAGTTACACAAAGATAGACAAATCAAGCCATTAATTTCAATGTGAAAAGCAAGGAATGCATTTACTGAAAAGTGACACAAACTAACAATTCTTGTCTGAAGCACTTCGGCTGGTGGTTTTCATTTATAGTACGTTGGCCATCACGAAGCCATGTACTTTCTTGAATAAATCTGATGTTCTCAATAATATATCTTAGGATATGAGTTAGGAAGAGGTGCTTTTCATTTATGATTGACCAATTAATTAGCTAACTAAACATTACCAGCTGATGAATTAAATTTATGAATTAGGTTGCAAATTAGGAAATTGGAATAAAATTTATATAGAAGAAATATATATCTATATGAAATAGTCATCTGAAAAGTATTTGAATGTGAGCGTTTTCACCCCTCTCTCTAGATTCTTGACAGGATTGATTTAGCTCCTCTGCAGTTTATATTCTTTCTTTTTCAGGAAAAAGACTATGCTGTCACCCAAAAAAATGACTTAGTTTGTGATGAGACATAATTGGATGACTTAAGCCTTTTATTGTTAATTCAGTCTAGGATGTGCAAGCATCTTGAGTCAGCAGTCTAACAGATAATAACATTCTCTATCAGCAGTTGTGATAATAGTATCTTGCATTTATGTGTATCTGTGTGCTGAAAGGATAAGCATTCTTTCAAGAAAATGTCTATGAAAAGTTAACTGCGGTAGCTTAAAGTATCATTGTATTTTCAAAAATATCCAGGAATATACAATTCTGAAGACCGAAGCCAACAATTAAGAACTGCGGCTCAGAATGAGAGAACTTGCTGCAGCCAATTTTGTCCCTCCTTTTGCATCCTTTCTTTAATGTTTCTATTCCACTGTTTCTTTGATATTATGTAACTTTTGTCCCTCGGCAAGTTGTCCTGCGGCGAGTTCGCTGTGGTGAATTGTCCCATGGCAAGTTGGCTGTGGTGAGTTGGTGCCAGCAGGTGCAAGATGAGGAGACACTTTATTTTCTTCTCCCAAAAATATTTTGGGTTTTGCATAACTGGTCTGCTGTTCTGCTTCTCCTCGGTTATGGAGTACTTTCCTGCTTCTACCATCTCTCTTAGAAGAAGGGAAATGTTTTCTTTGACTTCTTCCCATTTAATACTGGCTTATGTGACTGATAGACATCTCACAGCCTGAGTATTTACTTGCCTGTAAACTTAGCATAATATCTGCTAATTATGAAGAATAGGAGGAGCTCTGTACCATCAAATCTTGATTCTAATAGTTTTAGTGATGCCTGCCTATTAAAAAGCTGCCCTGTGGTTCAGAGATAAAATTGAAAGCACCAAGCTATATTTTTCAAATTAAATGTACAAAAAATGAGAAAAGATTAAAAATAAAACTTCCTCTTAGCCTTAGATACTCAAGTGTCAAGACATTTACTGCTGATATAAAAACACAGACTGCAGAGAAAACATAAATATTCCATAGAGTGGTGGAAGGGAGAAGTAAGATTGTTAAAGAAGACCATGATTAAACTTGGCTTCCTCTTCTTTGGAAGCACTCTGATGTAATGAGGTTCCACGTTGCATAACAATGTAATATAAATTGTCATGCAGTGCTGTAACTATTAGAGGAGAATGTTGTAATTCCCCCCAGCCAAGGCTTCTGGTGTCCAACTGTCTATGATTTTGCTTTTTCCATGTTTTTCCTTTGTTGTATTTGTACTTTGGTCTGTGACCGCAAACAAATAAATTGAAATTGAATTGTCATGCAGAAAGAACATTAATTCTAATATAAACCTTGTGTCAGAATCCATTTATATCACATTTCATAAATGTATAGGTAGAACATTGCGCTTATTCTGGGGATTCTGCCATCTCTCCGAAGGGGGGGGGAAGAGGATGGTTACTTAAGGCAATCTTCAAACAACAGGGAAACGTTTGAACTGGGGGAGGGAGGTGGAGAGGGGGATCTGGATTGCATCTTCATGTACAACTGAAAAAGGAAGAAGCAATAACAATAAAAACAAGGAGAGTTCCCTTTCCCATGGAAGGGCCTGACACCTAAGCAAATGATGGGAGCCTGACCAAATGGATGAGGGGAGGGGCTGAAATGGGAATGCTTTATATAGGATTGAAATGTAACTTTGTTAGATTCCATCTTGTATTGCCACAATTGATTCCATCCTAGTAAACATTTTCCTTTTGGACTAAACTTGCATCTAAGAGTTCTTATTTCCTAAGATGTGGATTGAGGTGGGTCCTGACACCTTGCAGTAATTTTTGCAAGGTATATATTAGAATTAATGTTCTTTCTGCATGGCATGGCTCCCATTCCAGTCTCTCTCCCTCTTCTCCAGAGACCCACCTTTGCCTTCCCTAGAGATCCCTCTAGCCAGGATTTCCTTCAGACCTCCTTCCTATAAATCTTTTGCCATTCTTTCTCTAGACCAAATCTTTTTCATTGGGTGTGACTGGCTATTGGAGGAATCTCTTTGGAGTTTGTTTGAGCAAGATTTTGTTGTTTTTACTTTTTCCCTTTTTGAGACCAGAATTCCAAAATGACTAATTTGGTTTCTCTCTAGTCAAAAATAGGGAGCTTTGGAGCATTCTGTTTATATGTGGATATCTAAAGTCTTTATTATCAACTTTCCTGCTTGTTGGTCCGGCACCTGAAATTTATGGATTGGGAAGTTTTGTGTCGGGTTTGAGGATCAAAGAGACTCAGACTTCAAGCGTGCATGACTTTATTAGGAGGGAAACGTGGTCCAGAATGGAGGAACAAAGGGTACCAGTCACCTTTATACCTGGCCAAGGTGAATACCTGGCCAATAGAGTTAAACCCCTGCTTTGCGCCGGCGGGTCAGCCAATCCCTTTAAGTCCGGCTCTCCCGCCGAACGCTGTCCCTTTAAATCCTGCTTTCCCACCGAACGCTGTTCCTGCCCGGAGCTGTCCAGCTCCGCGCCTCCTTCAGTAGCTGTCACACGTGTATGCTAAGCTGCATACATTACAGGAAGTCTTTCAATTGGCAGACTAGGGTCTTGCTGATAATTAGTCTATCACCAACATGTTTAAGTAACCTTTGAGGTTTATTCCCATGTGTGCATATATGATTTTAAAAAAGTAACTTAAATTGGTAAGTCATTATATAGTATGGCAGCCAAACACAGTTAAATATGCGCTATATGGATAAGCATTTATTCTTGTCCATCCAGTGTCTAGGATTATGAAAGTAGACAAATCTATCCAGTGCTTATTTTTCCCTACCCAATAAAATCCTCTATAATCTCCCCTCTAAATGTTGTAATCTTTTCTTGTAGGATATGTGGTTTAGCTCCTGTATATTTTTGGCTGCCTTTTAAAAAATTCCTTTGCAGATCAACAGAACCCTTTTTTTATGAAGTGGTGACCAAAGCTGTATGCATGTCCTACTATGGTCATAATTTTATATGCAATTTTATAAAAATGCTACCATACTGCAGGTTCATTTTTGTTCCGTCATATCTTTCATGGAATTTCTTTTTTTCATAACTATATCACTCTGAGTTCACATTTTCATTCAATCATCAATTTCAACTTCAAGAACTTTTCCAGATCAATGCCTGCATCTCAGTCTGAATATAAAATTAAAATTCCTTGCCTTAAAACAAATTCCCCAAATAATGATACAAAGTGGACTATTTCAGAAGTATCCCAAATTTAGGTGCTCTTTAGATTAGCAATCCATAGCAAAATATGCTGCTCTAATTTTTAAAACAGGTTTTAAGAGATATTTTTATAAGGTTCTCTTTCCCCGTGGCAATTAATGCATTTCTGAAGCAAGCTCCCCGTAAAGACGAAATAAGTACACTTCCTTGAATTTTATGTACAGTTCTGAGGAATATAGGAAATTTTCAAAGAAAATTTCAGACTAGATAGTTTGTGAGACTAGTTGGTGGAACCACAAACTAAATCCTTTGGAGCAAGGGTCTGAATTTGTTTAACTTAAAAAGAGAAACTTAGAAGATTTGAAGATTGTTAGCAGTATTCAAATACCTGAAAGAATATCAAACTGATATGATCTCTATTGTTCCAGAATGTAGGGTATGGAAAATGTATTTAAGTTACAAGAAGCTGATTTCAACTGAATTAACCATAAGGACATTTTCTCAGTAGAACCAATTATTCAGAGAAGTAGCAATGTCTTCTTCACTATTGTGCATATTCAACAGAGGCTAGACAGCTAACTGATACTTTTAATTGGATTCCTGTAGGATTCGGTGGCCTAATGATCCCTTCTGATCATATAATGCAATGACAAAAACACACACAGCATATCCATCCTGTATAATTTAATTCAAATTATAAGAACACATTTATAATGTGCGGTAGGTGTTGCAGATATTTGGCAGACGCCACGGGGTAAAGATCCCATCACCCATGAGTAATGGTGTCAATTTGCCCTTCTGTGACAATTGATTAACTTTTCAATGATTGCACATCTTCCATTTTCCATCTCCTGATCTACAAGGCATTAAATGGAGAATAAAGGATTAGTTTTACAGGTAAAGTCTTTAGGTACCATTAAACTATTCTTGCAACTCTGTTATTAGATTATGCATTGAAATCCTACACATATTTATTAGCTGACTGAAAATAGTAGGGATTGTTGCCAGGTAAGTTATCAGTTGTATTACAGCACAAACAAGTTGACTGTTCAAAAATGTTTTGCTGTATACTATAACTCAAAGTAAATAGGACATAAAAAATCTGTAATTTTCATTGTGTTTTCAGTTTCACACTTCAGAGTATTAGACTGTCATTTTTTTTGCCAGATAGAAACACTTCTTTCTATTTTAAGATATTATTCACTCCTCTCCTGATGGATTAAAAATAGTTTATATTTTTGTCTTCAGCATATCTGAGAAGTGACAGTTTCTGAAGCTTTCAAAAGCAATGTCTGAAATATTTTAATAGGCTTAGACAGGGCTTTTTTTCTCATAGAACGCTCAGAACGGAGTTCCGGCACCTTTTTTGGATGGAACCTTGTAGGGTAGGCAAGGCGGGCTGTATGACATGTGTGAGTTCCGGCACCTTTTTCTTTTACAAAAAAAGCACTGGGCTTAGAGATGAGCAAAGGAGGAGATACATCTGCACCATCAAACATTTCCTACTTCTACAATTATTGTGATTAGTTTTTGGTTTTTTTTTACAAAGTAACATCTATAAACAGTAATGGTGCAATCACATTTACTCAGAAACAATTACAGGTAGTCCTCGACTTACAACAGTTCATATAGTGACCGTTCAAAGTTACGACACTGAAAAAAGTGACTTGTGACCATTTTTCAACCTTACAACTGTTGCAGCATCCCACGGTCACATGATCAAAATTGGCAGCTGACGGTTGCAAAATTGGCATATTTTTGACGGTTACAGTGTCCCAGGGTCCTGTGACCACCTTTGGTGACCTTTTGACAAGCAAAGTCAGTGGGGGAAGCCAGACTCACTTAACAACCATGTTACGAGCTTAACAACTGCGTTGATTCACTTAACAACTGTGTCAAGACAGTTTGTAAAATGGGGCAAAATTCACTTAACAAATGTCTCATTTAGCAGCAGAAACTTTGGGCTCAGTTGTGGTCGTAAGTTGAGGACTACCTATATTATTACGTTTATTGGGATTTATCTCCAAGAACAGGAAATATAGACAGAGCTTGTGATAAATAATCATTTAGGGCATGAGGAATGGGCAACCTGAGCCCTTGGTCTAATCACTGGGCCCTTGCAGGAGGTCAGTTCAGACTGCTATTAAGAATTATTTGGTTCCTTTTCATAGTCAGTGCTTGGAAGAGAGGCAGAATGGAGGAGGGGTGATTTTATGTATTTATTTATATTCTGCCTTTATTATTTTTACAAACAACCTAAGTCAGTAAACATATCCAACACATCTCCTTCCTCCTATTTTCCCCACAGTGACAACTGTGTGAGCCGAATGGGGCTGAGAGAGAGAGTGGAAAGCCACCAGCTAAGGCGGAACTTGAATTCATGGTCTCCTGCTTTCTAGCCTTGATCACTAAGCCAAAGTGACTCTCTTGTTTTGATTTTTGTCTCATGCATCCTTGCTTCCACTCTTTGACTGGGTAACATGAGTTCTAGTGAGTGAAGGTTTGCTCTCTGTTTATGATGATGATAACTTTATTGTCACTTTGAATGTACACCAATCGGCATACATCAAAATGAAATTTCGTTGCATACAGCTCTCAAAGGGTCACCACCTCCAATATATACTCCTTGTTCGTGGCCCGCTCAAATTTCACATTGTCCATTTTAGTCTCTAGGGAGTGAACGATGGCAAACAGGACAGATGGAAATGGGGCTCCATGTGGATTAGCCCTCAAGTTAGCTTGTATTCTGACAACCTTGCCTTCTTTCCTTTTTCTGATCCTGACTCTTCCACCTTTTCCTTTAAGAGGCCTTGCTTCTTTTCAACCCTGGAGCATGCTGCCACCGCCACCAACTCCTCCAAAAGCCTCTCTCTCTTCCTCTGGGCCTGCCGACAGCCTCATCCAGTTCCTTCGCTCCATAAGCTCCAGGTCCTCTCCTCCTCTGCCTCCTCTGGAAAGAGCCCTTAGTTCCACCATGTTGCTCAAACACATTAAAATCTTCCTGATCATGTGGCCTATACTAGCCCTTAATATCCCTCCCAAAACTATTCGCCTTCAAGAGCCAATGCAGCCGCAGCCATTCCAGGCGCCGCCATCTTAGGTCTTATATACAGTACCTTGCCCTGCCAGTGTTGGTGTAGGGGTAGGGATTTCTCCTTGGAGTTCCTTGATTAGGGTATTGCTTTCTGCTTGTTTGTCTCTTGGTAGTTCAAATCAAGTTAGTTTGCAAAGCATATATCTGGCAGTTTGACTTAATTGGAGGTAGTTAAGTCAAACTGCAGACTATTAAAAAGAAAACACAAGTCACAATGTATATAGTATATCTTGAGCACTATTGGGAGGAAGGTTTTTAAACTTATTTTGAATGTTGGCTTCCTGAGAACTCTTTGACATCCATCCTTTCTCTGCACATGTTGGGGAGCATGCAAACAACCCTGCCTGAGCAGGGGGTTGGACTAGAAGACCTCCAAGATCCCTTCCATCTCTGTTCTTCTGTGATTCTGAGTTCGACAGAGTTAATAAGATGCATCTTTGTAAAAAGAAGAAAATGATAATCAGGCACTTTTTCAGAAAAGAAAAAGGCATTTAGGTAGAAATAAGAGTAGAATGTATATTTGTGTGTGTGTGTGTGTGTGTGTGTGTGTGTGTAAATTTTAAATTGCTAACAAAGAATTAAGGGAGACTGATATGCATTTCAAACTTATTAGTTTTTATCAGTCAGCCATACCCTTTCAAGATTCGAACCTGGGCTGATTACACATTAGGCAGTTGTTTTCACCTCTAAGCCACAGGATCTCTCTCGCTTTGTTAGCAGAGAAGCAAGGGGAGATATATGACAAATGCTTGTTAACTATTAGATTACTTTGCTAGGCCCCAAACATGGGACAAATCTTTATCTCCTGTGTCAGCCTATCCTGAAGGCCATCGACAGGCAGTAGTCACACCGGTGACAGCTCATATTTGTGTAAATTTTAATCTAATCTAATCTAATCTAATAGTTAACAAGCATTTGTCATATATCTCCCCTTGCTTCTCTGCTAACAAAGCAGTGTGACTACTGCCTGTCGATGGCCTTCAGGATAGGCTGACACAGGAGATAAAGATTTGTCCCATGTTTGGGGCCTAGCAAGGTAATCTAATAGTTAACAAGCATTTGTCATGTGTGTGTGTGTATATATATATATATAGGCCATATATATATACCATATATATAGGCCATCGACAGGCAGTAGTCACACCGGTGACAGCTCATATTTGTGTAAATTTTAATCTAATCTAATCTAATCTAATAGTTAACAAGCATTTGTCATATATCTCCCCTTGCTTCTCTGCTAACAAAGCGGTGTGACTACTGCCTGTCGATGGCCTTCAGGTTAGGCTGACACAGGAAATAAAGATTTGTCCCATGTTTGGGGCCTAGCAAGGTAATCTAAAAATAGTTAACAAGCATTTGACATATATCTCCCCTTGCTTCTCAGCTAACAAAGCGAGAGAGATCCTGTGGCTTAGAGGTGAAAACAACTGCCTAATGTGCAATCAGCCCAGGTTCGAATCTCAGAAGGGTATGGCTGACTGATGAAAACTAATAAGTTTGAAATGCATATCAGTCTCCCTTAATTCTTTGTTAGCAATTTAAAATTTACACAAATATGAGCTGTCACCGGTGTGACTACTGCCTGTCGATGGCCTTCAGGTTAGGCTGACACAGGAAATAAAGATTTGTCCCATGTTTGGGGCCTAGCAAGGTAATCTAAAAATAGTTAACAAGCATTTGACATATATCTCCCCTTGCTTCTCAGCTAACAAAGCGAGAGAGATCCTGTGGCTTAGAGGTGAAAACAACTGCCTAATGTGCAATCAGCCCAGGTTCGAATCTCAGAAGGGTATGGCTGACTGATGAAAACTAATAAGTTTGAAATGCATATCAGTCTCCCTTAATTCTTTGTTAGCAATTTAAAATTTACACAAATATGAGCTGTCACCGGTGTGACTACTGCCTGTCGATGGCCTTCAGGTTAGGCTGACACAGGAAATAAAGATTTGTCCCATGTTTGGGGCCTAGCAAGGTAATCTAAAAATAGTTAACAAGCATTTGACATATATCTCCCCTTGCTTCTCAGCTAACAAAGCGAGAGAGATCCTGTGGCTTAGAGGTGAAAACAACTGCCTAATGTGCAATCAGCCCAGGTTCGAATCTCAGAAGGGTATGGCTGACTGATGAAAACTAATAAGTTTGAAATGCATATCAGTCTCCCTTAATTCTTTGTTAGCAATTTAAAATTTACACAAATATGAGCTGTCACCGGTGTGACTACTGCCTGTCGATGGCCTTCAGGTTAGGCTGACACAGGAAATAAAGATTTGTCCCATGTTTGGGGCCTAGCAAGGTAATCTAAAAATAGTTAACAAGCATTTGACATATATATATATATATATATATATATATATATATATATATATATATATATATATATATATATATATATATATATATATATATATATCCTAATTTGCTTAATATTTTCCCCTTTATTAACCTAGCTTTCCTCACAATGGATATAGTTATAACAAACCTGGTACTTGTGTTATAGCTACTTAACTTGTGTAAGATTGAATTTGATTGCTAGTTCCTTGTTCTACACATTATCACACTATCTTGCTTGAGGTGGTACTGCATATGCCACCTGAATATAGGGCCGAAGTGTATTCTTCTAATTAAGCAACTAATTTTGGTCTCCTTCAAATCATAAATCTCCATAAGCTGAAAAGCATCCCTCAATATATTTCAGCAATTAACAGTATTGTTTCAGATAAATGGATTAAAACTGATGTTGGTATATCTCTTTAAACATGGTTTAAAGTTTGTTGCTTCATCTCTGAGTGGACAAAAAAAATAGTCTCCAATAGAATCCCTTAATTTGAGGATATTTCCACGGTTTCTTCAGTAAAGGCATACGTAGGACAGCAATCTGAAATAAAAAAATAACAGGGAAAATATTCTTCCCCAACCCTGCATCTTAAGTTGCCCAGAGGAAAAAAGACAATTGATTATTCAGTAGTTCTTTTATGTCCATTGGAAAAACCTCTATCTTTGCGGTTCAGAACCACTGTCTACTCTGAAAGATTAATTTCTGGAAAATGGCAGCTATATGGATAGGTTCCTGAAGAAAAATGGATCATTCTGGAATAAATCCAGGTTTTGAATTTGAATTTTGTATGCAACTAGTTTTTAGTCTATTCCTAAATTGTAATATTACAGGGCTGGTTCAGCTTGATATGCAATATGTTTCACGATAGGTGCCATGCCACTAATAAAACAGACTTAGTAATGGAAGTTAAGCACATCTATTTAAGATCCACAGAAAGTGCCCACAACTAATTGGAGTATATATGTGGGAATAAATAGTCATGTGAGTAGCTTGGCTTAAAGCCTTGTAAGGCTTCCTGTATCTTTGTGAGCATATACGTATGTAAAATAATTAACAGCCAGTTGTGTAGCTGCACTCTGAGCCATCTGCAAAGTCTAGACTGCCTCACATGGAACACATAAACTAGAATAATCTAATCCTGAGGATATTTGTACATTAATCATTGAAGCTAAGTCTCTCTCCTCCAAGTAGGGAGGCACATGATTTATTAGTTGAAGCAGATAAAAGGCTTTTTGTGCCACCAGTATTGTGTGGCTACTGCACATGACGGAGAAGCTCCTAGACTGCAAATCTGTTCCTAAGGGGGTGGGTAATCCCATTCAAGTAAGTCTTTGTCCTAAATCCTTGCCTGCATTTAGTTTCATATCATTTTATAACATCCAGTTTTTTGGAACCTGGCATTGTTCAGAGTCCCTGGAGATGTTAATAAACCAATGAATGCTTTGTAACAGCATGTAGCTATTAAATAATAGATAGAAAATGATGGGACACCTAATATAATCTTCAGGGGATTAAGCAAAAGTCTCACAGTATGTTTTCTGCTTAGTGACAGAAGAGCAAAATGGTGCTTCCAATTCCTTGCTATCCTCACTGCTCCAATACGATATCAAAGTATTAAAAACTACTAAGAGATAAAAGCTGAATGAACAAAACATCTGGGACTTTTTTAGATATATCTTTTAGAACAGCTTTCCCCAATTTAGTGCCTCCCAAATGTATAATATGTGGCTAATGGTGACACTAATGGTGTCAGAACTGAGAAAGCTTCTTGGATGAGAAACAAAAAGTTTTCACGGAAAAAAACTAAGAAATTCCAACTGGGTTTTGAAAAGCACCTTTGGGACAACCATGACCTGGATGACTGCAAATATCTATAGGCACTAAAGGTAACACTGTATGATAAATTATGGAAGTTGAACTCCAGTATTGTACATCTGCAAGGTAACTGGTTTTGATTAAGGATCTTGTCCAATACGAATATCATCCAAGCTTTCTGTTATTTCAGCTGATACAAGATGCCCCAAAGAAGAGAGGTGTATGCACTTTAGAAAGAAGAAATACAGTGTCCTCACACTTCTAAGCTGGGGATAAAGAGATCCAACTAATAACATTTCATCAGCAATATCCTTCAGGACTATCTATTAATAAAAGAAGACTGTTGCCATTATTCACTTATTTATAACTTCTATATAGCCACCCATCTAATAAAAAACTATGGGTGTTTCCCAATCAAAAATTAAAATAACACAAGAACCATATTAAAATTATAAAAACTGAACACATAAAATAAAAAAAAAACTGGTGCCAGGCCAAGCTTCCAATTGCAATCACCTCATCTTATCCCAGCATTTCAGGGGAAAGTCAAGGCTTTAATGCTTTGCAGAAGGCTGGGAGGGTAGATATCTGTAGTATAAGCTGTCTTCTATTGACAGTCATGCACTACACACTGGACAAGCTGGTCAATTTCTACTGAAATAAATGGTTGGAAATCTAATATCAGAAACCATACTGTCCAAAATCTAGTAGGAAAATATTTTAATTCCTCAGGACTCACACTTTGTGGTAATTTCAACATGACCATTGAGTACAAAACTTATAAAAACCAGTTTTATCATGAAATAGCTGAGCTAGGAGATTTACAGTGATACAATTTCTCACTGATCAAATCTTCTAATCACACTACGTATGCTAATCAGCTCTGCAGTACATAAGTGTCTGCATCACATTTATCTATAGGTAATTTGGTCTCTCACCTCTGTTTTTTACTTTTTACAGGTTTGGTAAGAATAAACTTGTTAGACTTTAAGATGCCTCAAGAATCTTTGTTGTTGATATGTGAATGCATTATCATACATCTGAGGATTGTTTTCTCTTTCTTTTCTTTTAATTTAATGATTGCCAGGTAGAGTGTGTAATGATACGCACAAGCTTTGCTGTACCCCAGATTTGTTACAGAAAAGGTAATATTTGTGAGTCAGAAAACTTTGTTGTTTTATTATTGCAAATCATCCATGCCTCTGCTTCCATCTCCTGGTTCAATGAGACATTAGCAGCAGTGATTGCCCCTAAAATCTCGGGCAAGCTCCATGGATATGAAATGGCTCAGTGTGGCAACTATGCAAGCTTTGTTGTTCACACAATGTTTTCATATGGCAGGATAGTCCTTTTAGCATCTTTCAGCAGGAGTTCACTAGGTCTCAGACATGAATGCTGGCTGGGTGGCTTTGGGTTTTCTCCTAGCTCAATCCACCTTACAAGATTGTTGTTGTTGTTGTGGGGAAAATAGGTCGCAAGAGAATTAGGTATGCCTGCTGCCTTGCTGCCTTGGGGGAAAAATATCATCATCACCACAATCATCTCTGAAGAACAATACTTTCAAACATTGGAGGACAGTTACCTTTCCAATACCATGCACTGTTCCTTAGATAAAAAAGAATAAAAGTAGTAGTAATAATAATAGTACAAAATAAAAAGCGATTGAAATGACAATTTGAGTTTTTGACTTATATTGTTATGGCCTCAGACAATATGCAGTCCATCCCAAAGTAATCAAGCAGCATTTATTATTGTTTTGCATTACATATAATAAATGCCTATTATTTAGAGTTGGAAGCATGCTGGTTGGAGAATTCTGGGAACTGAAGTCCATATATCTATAATGTTGAAAAACATTGCTCTAGTTTTTCAGCTTTCAGTTGTGACTTTAAAAGGTGGAACACCAATGTAGACAAATCTGAATGCATTCTTGATGTAGTGATCCTCAAGAAAATCATGGGGAGAATGAACCTCTTCCTAGAAGCAGTTTCAAATAGATTTTAAACATGAGTTAAATAGAGTAGGAGCACTTAGCTTAAGATATTTTGATAATTGCTTTCTAAATTGATATTGTCAATTACATGTACCCTTACATGGATGGCAGATGTTCCATGTATCTAGAAGCATCTCATTTTACTCACATATCCTAGAACCACATTTCTCAATATTTTGAGGTGGGGAGGGATAGAGGTAAGAGGGTATATTTTAAAACTGATTAGGGTCTAACACAGGAAAATAGGAATCGCATCTTTCCCCTATAAACGCATTTCATGCCTTAGCCTAAGGTCTGCTCAGTATTCAAAGTCGAGTGTAAAGTGCACTAATCCCTCTTGTACAACATTTCCAAAATCGCTGCTGGCATAAATGAATTGAATTTTCCTTTCAGCACAGAAGCCAGCTTGCTGGGGGATTTTCTTAATGTTGCTACAAGATTTCTGGGAAGCTGTGGCAGGATTGCTATTTCCTACCACTATTCATTCCAAACGTTTGTCACAGTGTAACTGCTGCTGCTGCCAACAAGAGGTTTTTAATGCAGCCATTGTTCCACTGTCTTTCTTGGCAAAGTGCGTTCCCCCCCCCATTTTTTCCCTCCATTTGAAACAGTTTTCAACGCTTGTCCTTTCATTTTTTGCAAGAGAACAATGGCAAATGAAAGGTGTTTCATGCAGGCATTTATGCCATTAAACTGAGCAACAACAGATTAGATTCTGATATTTTAGTATGAACAGATCACATATATTTATTGCGGTCACACTTTGGCTTTCCTTCAAGGAGTTCTGGGTGGCATTTCAGCTTTATTACAATCTTGTGTCCTGTGGGTGTGTAAATGTGCTAATGAGTAGCAATCCTGTTATGTGGACAGGAGCTCATTCAATCCACCCCAGAATGGACCACATCTCTCCTGGGGTGCAATTCATACTATTAGAAGTGATTGTAGTTAGGTGTTAGACTGCCAATAGCACCAAAACTGCTAATGGCCTTCGGTGATGAAGTAACCAGAATAGAAATGGGATCAAATTATAGACACTTGTGTAAACTGCACAACTAGTTGTGGTTGTGATATGTTGTGAGATGATCATGAGAATTTACTGTAGGCTAATAACTAGGGGACGCGGTGGCTCAGTGGGTTAGGATGCTAAGCTTGTCGCTCTGAAGGTTGGCAGTTTGGCGGGTCGAATCCCGAGTGCCGCGTAACAGAGTGAGCGCCTGTTACTCGTCCCAGCTTCTGCCAACCTATCAGTTCAAAAGCACGTAAAAATGCAAGTAGAAAAATAGGGACCACTACGGTGGGAAGGTAACAGAGTTCCATGCGCCTCTGGTGTCTAGTCATGCCGGCCACATGACCACGGAGACGTCCTTGGACAAGCGCTGGCTCTTCGGCTTTGAAACGGAGATGAGCACCGGCCCCTAGAGTTGGAAACGACTAGCACGCATGTGCGGGGGAACCTTTACCTTTACCTAATAACTAGGCACGAGATATAGAAGATGCCTTTCTGGAAAAAACTTGATATGTATTCATATGTTAATTGTTATTAACTGTTAGTTATTGTTATATCAAGTTTAAGAAATGGTTTAAACGCTACGTGAGGTAAATCACCATTGACAGTTGAACACGTGGCAATTTGACAGCTGTCAAAGTGCCGGGAGCGACTACGCAGGCGCCACGTTTGACAGCTCCACACGCGGACCCGAGCTGTCAGAAACCGACGCAGACGATTGGCCCATCCGGCGAGCGGGAAAGCAGCGGGTCCAGGATTGGCGGAGCCAACTGACAGCGGGCTATAAAAGGGAGCTGTAAACCCATTGAATTGCCTAGTGTGTGTACCTCAATAAATCAAGGTAGCCGAGCCTGCTGTCTCCGTGTGATCCCTGACTCACGTATTTACCACTGGCGACGAGGATGGGATCGGCTTGCTAAGCTGAAGTCACTGAGCTTAGGAAGGTTCCCTTCTGGAGGCTCAGAGCTAGTCACTGGGAAGTTGTAACTTCCACCTCAAGCAAGCCGAAGGGAGAACCGAGACAGCATGGCAGCTTTCGGCCAGATACGCGAATTCGACACCCGATTTCCCGAGCATTGGGAATCACACCTAGGCCAAGTTGAGGGGTTCCTGCTGGTTAGTAAAATAACCGAGGACCGGGCTAAGGCAGCAGCTCTCTTATACCTCAGCGTGACCGCGGTGTACGACGTAGCCGTCGGTCTATGCAGCCCGGAGCCAGTCGCGCAGGTAACCTATGCTGAGCTCACCGAAAGGCTCAGCAAGCACTATATGCCGACCCATTCCGAGATCTACTGGAGAGTCCAGTTCGCGAAGCGTCGCCAAAGACCAGGGGAAACGGCAGCCGACTTCGTAGCGGGACTAAGACAAGCCGCCAGATGGTGTCACTTTCCGGACCTGGAGGACCGGATAAGGGACCAGCTGGTCATCGGTCTCCGAGACGAGCACCTCCAGAGAAAAATAATGGCGAAACCGACCCTGAATCTAGCTGAAGTCACTAGGGAGATTCAGACGTACGAAAACACCCACTCCGAAGACTTCGCCAAGGTCGAAAATAACCAAACCGGGGCTGTGAATCAAGGGGAAATAGTTCCCAGAGATCAGGGGGAACTAGAAGACCTCACCGACGTAGACGCCATCCACCGTCGATTTGAAAGGCTCCAAACCCGGAAAGCTGACAACAAGGAAGGGGCGAGACCCAAAAACAACAACCGAGAGCCCCGAGTCGCTTGCGCAAGCTGTGGAGGAAACCACATCAGATCCTCCTGCAGATTCAGGAACGCCCGATGCCACAACTGTGGAAAATCGGGTCACATCAAAACTGCATGCAGAAGCCGCAACCGCGGAGAGCTCCATGAAGTCGAGGCAACGTCCCCAGGTATGACACCCCGGCCCAGACCAAAAACCAGGCCCCCCAAACACCTAGTACAGGCCATAAACAAAAAGGTAGGAGGGGGGGGAAAAGCCACAATCTAACCCCTAAAGTAAAAATTAAAGCCAGGTTACAAGGGGTACCGTGCGAACTGGAGGTAGACTCCGGCTCAGCAGTCACCCTCATTTCAGGGGAAACCTTCAGAGAAATTTGCCGCAAAAACAAGAGGCAAATCCCTTTAAAACCACCCCAGGTGATCCTAGCAGACTACCAGAAGTCCCCAATACCCCTGAAGGGCCAAGCTAAAATACTAGTGGAATTTAAAAAATTCCGAGGATCCCTTAACGTCCTAGTGACCCAAGGAAACAGGTCCAACCTAATCGGACTGGACTGGTTCAGGGCACTAGGCATAAAACTGACAGGCATCAACAAAGTACAGGCCGCAAGCCTCGAAGACGTCTGCAAACAATTTGCAGACGTCTTCGACGGCTCCCTAGGGACTTACACTGGCCCCCCGATCACCCTTAATCTGAAACCAGACGTGCCACCCATAAGGATTCGGGCACGAAGGGTCCCGTTCGCCCTCAAACAAAAGATTGAGGACGAGCTGGACTGCCTTGTCAAAATAGGAGTCCTAGAACCCACCGACGGAGGGACCTGGGAAACCCCTATAGTGACACCTATAAAACCTAACGGCCAAATTAGATTATGTGCCGATTATAAAGCTACTCTAAACCGGGCACTCAACGCACATGCTTACCCGGTCCCCGCGGTGAAAGACGTCCTCTCTTCTATCAGGTCCGGCGCCATCTTTGCCAAACTTGATTTGGCGCAGGCGTATTTGCAGCTTCCAGTAACTCCTGAAACCGCAGATGCGCAAACAATCGTAACTCACCGCGGGGCTTTTAAAGTCAAACGCCTACAGTTTGGCATTTTGGCAGCCCCAGGAATCTTCCAAGGAGTAATGGAAAAAACGTTAAAAGGGATTCCTGGGGTATGCCCCTATTTCGACGATGTCCTCATCGCCGGAGAAAATAAAGAAATTTTGGCAGAGCGCCTGTCAGCTGTTCTGACCAGATTCAGAACAGCAGGTCTTAAACTTCACAAACAGAAATGCCAAATAGGGGTTCCCTCAACAGAGTTTTTAGGCTATAAAATAGATGCCCACGGGGTTCACCCGACAGATGCTAAAATCAAAGCTATCAAAGCTGCCCCAACACCTAAAAATAAGCAAGAGTTACAAGCGTTCTTAGGACTCTTGAACTTTTATCATGCATTCTTACCCCACAAAGCTACCCTAGCCGAACCATTGCACCGCCTGTTAGACAAGGGACGCCCCTGGCTCTGGACATCTGAACATGATGCCAGTTTTAACAGACTCAAAAACGCCCTGTGCCACAGTTCTACAGTCACGTTATTCAAGGAAAACCTTCCCCTCTGCATCGCCTGCGATGCATCTCCATACGGAATAGGAGCAGTATTAAGTCATCTCTTAGACTCAGGGGAACAAAAACCTATAGCGTTCTATTCTAGGACCCTTACAAAGGCAGAGAGAAATTACGCCCAAATTGACAGGGAAGCTCTAGCCATCGTTGCTGGAGTCAAAAAGTTCCACGACTACCTATACGGTAGAACGTTTACCATCTACACCGACCACAAGCCCCTTCTGGGCATATTCACGTGGAACAAGCTAACCCTGCAAATACTCTCACCTAGAATACTGCGATGGTCGAACTTCTTGTCGGCCTATTCGTTCCAATTAATCCACAAGCCAGGGAAAGAATTAGGACACGCAGACGGCCTCAGCAGGCTGCCCCTGCCTGATTCAGATCCGGACCCAGCTCCAGCAGGGCGTATTTTGGCAATCACAGAACTTCCAGATACCCCCTTGACAGCAAAGGACATCTCCTCTGCTACAGCCACTGACAGAATTTGCAGCCGAGTACGTCAATGGGTCTCCGCAGGATGGCTAACCACTTGCCCGGGTGAGGAATTTAAACCATTTTTCACTAGACGACACGAGCTGTCAGCCCACCTAGGGTGCCTCCTTTGGGGAAATAGGGTGGTAGTTCCCCAGAAACACAGAGAGAAAACCCTACTAACACTACACGAGGGCCACCCCGGGATCGTAAAGATGAAAGCCCTAGCAAGGAGTTATGTGTGGTGGCCGGACATAGACAGCAACATAGAAAAATATGTTGCCGGCTGTTACCCATGCCAATTAACAAGATCAGCTCCGACTCAAAACAAACCACACAGATGGGAGGCAACAAAAAACCCGTGGTCTAGGGTCCATCTGGATTTTGCAGGACCATTCCAGGGGCAAACATTCCTAATTGCAGTAGATAGTTTTTCAAAATGGCTAGAAGTCGCCCCAGTCCACAGCATCACCACTACCAACACAATCCAGGTTCTGCGGGGGTTTTTCGCTACACACGGCCTTCCTGACACCCTGGTTACTGACAATGGACCCCAATTTACCTCTCGCGAATTTCAGATATTCACGAGGGGAAACTCTATTAAACACATTACATCGGCTCCCTTCCACCCCTCCTCCAACGGGATGGCTGAAGTCATGGTAAGATCCACCAAGGACGCCCTCAGAAAAATAGTGCAGGGCAACTGGCATCGCCGACTCTCCCAATACCTCCTCGCCCAGCACACCACTCCATGCACTACCACGGGAAAATCACCGGCAGAACTACGATGGGGATGAAGGCTGATCACCCGCCTGGATAGAATGCACCCGGACAGAGGCAACATCGAAATTGAACAACCCCTACCCTCGAGAACATTTTCCATAGGCCAAACCGTATGGGCCCGTAACTACACATCTGGACCAAAATGGCTGCAGGGCACCATAATCGACCAAACAGGACCACTCTCATACGTTATACACACACAACACAATGGACAGATCCGCAGACACATAGACCAATTAAGAAACCGACAACCCCAAAACATTCCTCCACCAACCCCGCCCCATACATCACCCCCACAGATGATGCCCGGAACCCGTCACCTCCCCACGTTCAACCAACCAACACCGGGGGAAGGGGAACAAGAGAACGACGGAACCCCGAGACGCTCCTGCCGGAGAAGACAACCACCAACATATTTACGAGACTACGAATGGCGGGGCAACACACAACAACCAAGGGAGAGGAATTGCACCAGTTCGGGGGAGGGGTAAGGGGTGATATGTATTCATATGTTAATTGTTATTAACTGTTAGTTATTGTTATATCAAGTTTAAGAAATGGTTTAAACGCTACGTGAGGTAAATCACCATTGACAGTTGAACACGCGGCAATTTGACAGCTGTCAAAGTGCCGGGAGCGACTACGCAGGTGCCACGTTTGACAGCTCCACACGCGGACCCGAGCTGTCAGAAACCGACGCAGACGATTGGCCCATCCGGCGAGCGGGAAAGCAGCGGGTCCAGGATTGGCGGAGCCAACTGACAGCGGGCTATAAAAGGGAGCTGTAAACCCATTGAATTGCCTAGTGTGTGTACCTCAATAAATCAAGGTAGCCGAGCCTGCTGTCTCCGTGTGATCCCTGACTCACGTATTTACCACTGGCGACGAGGATGGGATCGGCTTGCTAAGCTGAAGTCACTGAGCTTAGGAAGGTTCCCTTCTGGAGGCTCAGAGCTAGTCACTGGGAAGTTGTAACTTCCACCTCAAGCAAGCCGAAGGGAGAACCGAGACAGCATGGCAGCTTTCAGCCAGATACGCGAATTCGACACCCGATTTCCCGAGCATTGGGAATCACACCTAGGCCAAGTTGAGGGGTTCCTGCTGGTTAGTAAAATAACCGAGGACCGGGCTAAGGCAGCAGCTCTCTTATACCTCAGCGGGACCGCGGTGTACGACGTAGCCGTCGGTCTATGCAGCCCGGAGCCGGTCGCGCAGGTAACCTATGCTGAGCTCACCGAAAGGCTCAGCAAGCACTATATGCCGACCCATTCCGAGATCTACTGGAGAGTCCAGTTCGCGAAGCGTCGCCAAAGACCAGGGGAAACGGCAGCCGACTTCGTAGCGGGACTAAGACAAGCCGCCAGATGGTGTCACTTTCCGGACCTGGAGGACCGGATAAGGGACCAGCTGGTCATCGGTCTCCGAGACGAGCACCTCCAGAGAAAAATAATGGCAAAACCGACCCTGAATCTAGCTGAAGTCACTAGGGAGATTCAGACGTACGAAAACACCCACTCCGAAGACTTCGCCAAGGTCGAAAATAACCAAACCGGGGCCGTGAATCAAGGGGAAATAGTTCCCAGAGATCAGGGGGAACTAGAAGACCTCACCGACGTAGACGCCATCCACCGCCGATTTGAAAGGCTCCAAACCCGGAAAGCTGACAACAAGGAAGGGGCGAGACCCAAAAACAACCCATTGAATTGCCTAGTGTGTGTACCTCAATAAATCAAGGTAGCCGAGCCTGCTGTCTCCGTGTGATCCCTGACTCACGTATTTACCAAAACTCATCAAATTTGTAAGAGGACCTGATATTATGATAAAGAGAGAGCTCAGCCATTTCAATATCTGTTGGAAAATGTACTCATCTGGGAGTAGGTTGTCAAAAATATTTTCAGAAGGTTGAAAAAACCAATCAAAGAGGGATGGGAGCTCTGAAAAAATAATAGGAGCAAGCCCTATATGAAGAAAAAATGGGGAATACTTTAGATTCATCCATGGATGAATAGAAACCTCACTGTCAAGTGGAAAAAACAAGAACAGGTGTATGGGAAATGAAACTAAGATAATAGGAGTTGGGAGTTTCAGCTTGAAATGAAGAGGAATATAAGGGGACACATGATTAAGGTATATAAAATCATGTATAGATAGCACTATATTAGGACTCAAGGTCCTCCACTAAAATTAATTTTAGACTGATTTAAGGCTAATAGAAGGAGATTGTTGTTGTTTAAATAGAGCACATAGTTTAATTGTGGGATTCACTGTGGCAATAATCCCAGTCAATTTTAATGGGTTTAAAACAGAACCACGGAAGGTAAGCTACTATGACTACCAATGCTGATGAATGTTTATTACCTCCTGAATCTTAGGCAGGATGCCTTCAATACTGGATACTGGAACAGTTGAATGGAAGTGTAACTTTCCATTCCAGTCTTGGGAGCTTATCAGATGCATCTAGTTCACCATTGTGTGACACAGAACTTTGGACTAGATGGATCTATGGCAGACATGTCAAACACAAGGCCCGGGGGCTGGATCCGGCCCGCGAAGTGGTTTCATGTGGCCCGTGAAGCCATCCTGGAAACAGTGAGGGAACGGCCCCCACTGCCTTGGCCCTGGCCCAGAGACCCTCCTTCTGCCAGAGACCCTCAGATCTGTCCCACTCCTGCCCAGGCCCCCATAGACACCCTTGATGCAAACGATGTAGAGTTGGCCACGCCCACCCAGTAGTCCATACGCACTCTAGCCACGCCCACCCAGTAGGCCACGCCCACCCTGGCCATACCCACCCGGCCCCCTGAGGGCAACCGCAATGCTGATGCGGCCCTCAATGAAATTGAGTTTGACACCCCTGATCTATGGCTTCATATGTAGTATTTTTATGTTCTTGCAGTATAATTAAGAAACTCAAATTGATAGCTAATGATATGAATCCATAATGAAGGGAATTGTTTTGGACATATGTGTGATTTTTAAAAAGGAGTCAAGGACCTGGCGATGCAAAGCGGTTGGACAATTCGTAATAAAAGGGAACAAGAAAAAGACAGCACTGCTTAACACTTTCTTATGTTTGTCTTCTCTCAAGAGACTGAGAATGAAATGAAACTCCCTAATGTGACTGAAGATAGTCCCTTAGGTCATGGAAGCTTGTGGTATATTGTAAGCAACGCAATGACAGATCTGAATTTACTTCATGTTATATTGGTGAAAAATAACTCTAAAGACCAGCTGCAAGAAAAAAGGCAGGGGAAATACAGTGGCTTTCAGGTCTGCTTGGGATGGTTTTTGTGATGTGGAAAATACTGGACTAATGTCTCACTTGTTAGGTCAGTCAAAAAGTCAGCTCGATAGGAAGGCTAAAGCTATCTTTAATGAGATTGGCATATGTTAACAGAATCTTGCAAATCTGATTGTGTCCTCTCCACTTTATATTCCCATGAATCAGGAAACTGCCTGCCTGAGCTATTATCTTGTTTTTCACGACTTAAAAGTGTTTCACCCCTTTTGTCCAGTTAATGGTTCCTGTATACTGTAAACTCTGTGGTTATAAAGGCCTTTCAAGGAATTAAAAAAATATATTTAAACATTTTCTCTGCAGGTATGTTGCATAGCTCTTCCCCCATTCATAGCCATCGTGGGTGTTGGGAATTGTAGGAGTTTCATTCAAAAGTTCTGGAAGGCAACAACATGAGGAAGATCTGATTAAAAGATAATTCTGTTCACAATGAAGGCTACATGTCATGTTATTCTGGTACTAACCACCGAGGGGCAGTAGTCATCTACTATACTAAAGCGATCGTAAGCCTTGCACAATTGGACTAAAGTCTTTGTATATGAATAACAGAAGCATTTAAAATAAATAAATGCATAAGTTAACTTGTGTGATCAAGAGTTTTTATATTTTTGACACAGAAGCCTAGAAATATCTTAGTAAAGATCATTCAAAATCCCTATAAATAACTCATGAAATACAATGTTTTATTGCATTTATCTTATATAAATCTCTTCTTGCTTTAACTTGAAAACTGAAGGGTTTCTGTAGTACTCTTTATGACTATCAAATTGTATTAAATGACATAAACTTTTGTGTGTTGCGGGTAACTTCATCAGAGGCATAGTATGGCTAGATATGTAGGATTTAAACTGGCTGAGGCAGAAGGGAATGTAAGAAGATGTCCAGGAAATGAAGAAGGGACGTTGCTGTCGCTTTTCTGATTTCTTCCGCCAGATCTGTTGTTTGTTTGTTTGTTTGTTTGTTTTGTTGTTCGTTTTGTTTTGCTAATCCGGTTGTTTCTGGACGGCATCCAGGGGTTAATGCTTCAAAAGGTACTCTTTAACGAAACGATGCAGCCGTGCGAATAAGGCGGAATTAGCTTTGGGAATTTCCTGGATGGGTTTTAGGGTCGTGTTTTTAAAATCACCCTCCCCCTTCTCTTCTTCCTCCTTTCCTTCGGTTTGTTTCGAATACCTGCCCCCCCCGCCCTCCAAAAAAAGGGAATTTTAAGTACGTAGAATGGGAAAGAGTCTTAGATTGGATAGAAGGCCACCGGGAGAGAAAGAGAAACGAGGGGAAATTGCTTCTTGAAGTAAGTTTTTGAAACTCTTTGATTGGAGAATAAATTGGATCCTATCTCGGCACAGATTATTTCCCCGTTTTTTCCCCGCAGTAATGTAGGGCGGGCACAACAAAAGGTATTTACTGATATTTAAAAGGGGGGGGGGGAAAGACCACGAATGCAGCTACCTAGGTTTGCAAGCCAAGAGCCTTGGTGGAGCAGTGGGCTAATGCCTCCTTAAGTAACACCAGCTGCCTGCAATTAGTGCAGGTTCGCGTCCCACCAGGCTCAAGGTTGACTCAGCCTTCCATCCTTCCGAGGTAGGTAAAATGAGGACCCAGATTGTTGGGGGCAATAAGCTGACTTTGTAATAATGCCGCTTGGGGGGGGCGAAAGCCCTAATAAGCAGGCATATACATAGAATGAAGGCTACTGCTAAGCACATTGGTTTGTGCTTAAATTGTAAGCCGCCCTGAGTCTTCGGAGAAGGGCGGGATATAAATGGTATTAAAATAAATAAATAAATAAATAAATAAGATAATTATGCAGATACAGGTTTCCTCAAATTAAAATACCTTACCAACTAGGATAGTAATGTGTTAAAAACCCCATTATTTTACTTAGTCTTTCTGATTGCCTGAAGCCCATTTGTGTATGTAAATTCAACAATTTATCACCCAATACTACTATTAAAATCCTGCTTTTAATCATTCTTTTTCAGAATTTTAATCATTTTGAGGATGAATAGACTGTTCTGGGAAGTTGAAATGCCCTGACATTAGTTTGCTCTTGTTTTGATTCTGATTTAAACCTAACCCAAGAAATGAAGTGTTACTTGATAAGATAAATGTTGGGATAGAAATGGCTGTAGTGAAGACTGGTTAGAGGCAAAAAAGAACCAAAAAAGGAAGAGGGTGTATTTACATCTGAAATCTCATCTATAACAGCTTCACGTAACAGTCTCCATGTAACAAAGTATAACAAAATTTACATATCTTAACATTGCAATAAAATTGCCATTAAAACTTAATGGCTTAATGGGAAAATATTACTTTAAACATACCAATGTTCAGATTCACTTTGGCAAAGTGTTTCAGAGCACATGGCAGTGAGAACAAAATACCTTCCTGTGACTCATTAAACCAGCAATGTTTTTTTCAAGACACCACAGGAACCCACCCCACCCCACAAGGGAAACTTCTGCTGCAGACTTACGAACCTGAAAAACAAAAGTAGCAGTTTTAATGAGGTGCTAAAATAATGCAGGTAGTCCTTAATTTGTGACCACATTTGGGATCAGAAAATTAATTGTTAAGTGCCACATTTATTAAGTGACCATCATGTGGCTGTACCTGATGATATCATCTTTTTTGCCATGGTCACTAACTGACTATGTGATCACAATTTGCAACCTTCCCTGCTGACTTCTTCATTGACTTTCCTCATTGGAAGCCAGGTAGGAAGGTTGCAAATTTTGATCATGGGATTAAAGGATGCTGCAAATATCGTAAATGCAAGCAGGTTGCTAAGTGCTGGAGGTATCACAGCACTTGAAGTTGTAACTTCAAGGATGAGTCATAAGTCACTTTTTTCAGCACCATCATAACTTTGAACCATAGTTAAACGAATGGTCATACCTCAACTACATTCCTGCTCCTAAGTTTTCAAAATAATCTCTTTCCTATAAAGCCTGAAGCATTACACAAACCTGCTTAAGGTGACTTGAGGTTATTTCACTCGTGGATGAAATGGGGGCAACTTTGCCAGTTCACAGGGGGTTCTCAGTGCCATATTAAAGAGCAAGTGAGGACACTACAACAGTGAAACTTCCCCAAAGTATTAAACTAAAACTTTAGTATTTTAGCATTCTTTTACATTTGGGTAATAATGAGATTGTTAAAGACTAATAAATCAGGAGCCCCAAAATATAAATATTAGAAAGATTTGTGCTGTGTATTTAAATAAAGATTTAAATAAAACCCAACGGTAGCAAAATAATATTTTGGAAGCAACAGAGATTCAGCCATTTCTGTATTGAAGGGAGATACAATCAGCAATGAATTCTTGTTTCCTTAGAATACCGCCATCTGGAGTAAGAAGAAAATATACTTATGCTTGTTCCACTTCATACCACACAGCTGTAATTTAAGGCTTAAGGAAATGCAGATCCCATTAGGACCACTAATAGTTCTTGGTTGCCTTAGTAATAGGTGTGCCTTCCACTAGCACTTTTACCACCTGCGCCTCCACCCACTCTCCATCCACCAGAAATGATTAGGCAAATGGGTGGCTTGCAGTGTGTGAAGCACAGTAGTGCTTAGAAAGCCATCCTAATGTTAAGGATAAAAACTGAGTTCTCGTTCCTTGCAGTAAACAAAAGGAGTTAAAGAGAAAATAAGCCTGCTGGTTTACACACACAGATGCGCACAGCACACACACACACTTCACAATAGGGAGGACTTCACAACTGTTTCATGAATGCCCATGTGAAAGTTCTCTAGCTGAGTTTCTTAACCCCTTTTTTTCTTGTCTGGTATAATTTTATGCTAGGGATTTTCCTATTTTTCGCTCCAATTGTAAACTAGTTAACCTTAATTCAGAGCTGTATGGTGTCTTTATTCAATGAAAGTACCATGTAAATACTTGCTTTATGCATACGTAGAAAAGCAAGATTTTTCTGGTGTTAGTTTTGCACATGGATGGGGTATGCCTGATTCTGTATCAAAAATAGTATGTGTCTTGGCAATGCTAGAATGAAACAAGGCCTACAGATATTTTGTCTTCAAAATAAGCTCATTGTAGAACAGAAACTGCTCTATATACATATGGAAAAAATTCTTCAACTTGGTAGAAAATCAAACAAATCCATTGTCAATTAATATAGAAACTCTATTAAACTGTGACTTCCAATTTCCTAATTTTTTTCTTTTTCACCATCAAAAGAGACTTCTGCTTTTCAACCTCATTTTCAGAGGGTTTTGAATGTATTTCAACATCATTGTTCTGATGTTTTAAAGCTTAGTTTATCATTGTTTTTTTTCTTGTTATATATCACTCTAGCACACTGTCCAAGCTTCCTGCTGTGAAAAAACCCCATAGGAGAAGTTC
The DNA here is from genome assembly GCF_964194415.1 of Vipera berus. Taxonomy (NCBI): domain Eukaryota; kingdom Metazoa; phylum Chordata; class Lepidosauria; order Squamata; family Viperidae; genus Vipera; species Vipera berus. The sequence continues at coordinate 35,319,062 of NC_138203.1, read as the reverse complement.
TCTCATTATATCTCCTCAAGAGATTTATCTAATGTGTGGTTAGTCAAAGAGACTGCAGATCACTGAAGATGATAGGATAAAAGAAAACAGGATAGTCATATGTTACTCTCTTAGCTCATAGTTACTAAGGTGCAAGATTCCAATACTCCATCTATTAGAGTTTCATGCATTGTTTCTTTGGAAAAAATGATAAACATTATTTTTAGTTTTAAAAATAAATATATAGAAATAATTTGACCACCACTATAGTTTGGCGGGTCGAATCCCGAGTGCCGCGTAACAGAGTGAGCACCTGTTACTCGTCCCAGCTTCTGCCAACCTAGCAGTTCGAAAGCACGTAAAAATGCAAGTAGAAAAATAGGGACCACTACGGTGGGAAGGTAACAGCGTTCCGTGCGCCTTTGGCGTCTAGTCATGCCAGCCACATGAACACGGAGACGTCCTCGGACAAGCGCTGGCTCTTCGGCTTTGAAACGGAGATGAGCACCGGCCCCTAGAGTCGGAAACGACTAGCACGCATGTGCGGGGGAACCTTTACCTTTTACCTTTATAGAAGTCTATACTGAGATAGAAGAACCATTCATCTGATTTTGTATAAATCAACTAATTTTTTTTGTCAAACATAGTTTGAGAAATCTTTCATTTTTAATACATCAGAACACAATCTGATATACTGAAATTCAGCATTTTACAGCAACTTATATATAGGCTGAAATCAAGAGAACATGCCATTAATGGAGAGTTGAAATTACACAGTCTCAAAACTAAATTTTAAGTCACCTGAGAAAGTAGATCAGAGATGTATTTCATTCACAAACAGGAAAGTAAACATAAGGTTTCATAAAACTGAAGCAGCAGAATTGAAATACTTTAATTGAATGCTTATTTTTTTTTTAAAAAATAAAATCCTGAGATTTGTATTTCTGAGTATTCAATCCTATTTGTGGAGCTGAATCGAATTTCTCTCCTGCTCCTCGCCCCGCAAAGGTCTTCTTTGTAGACAGAAAAAAGTAGCCTAGTCCTGTCCATGTTCTCAACGAAAAAGAGACAAATTATATTTTAGCTCATTGTTAGTATTTATCAAAATTCTTATATTTCATAAAATGGCAGACATTTTTAATAAATTTTTGTTTGTTTAAACACCAGTGTTTATTTGCTAATTGATTGTCATTTTTATTATTTTGTACTGCACTTTATTGTAAGCTGCCCTGTGTGCCTGTATAGGCAGAAGTGCAGATCATAAATTTAATAATAAAATAAATTATAAACAGAATAAAAGATTTTTTTTTAAAAAGAAAAGAACAGCCCTATGTTTTAGTGAGTGAAACTGGCATATCAGACCATCTTTGGATCTCTCGGGATTGAGAACTAAATTTGGAATATTAGTTGTATGACGTCAATTGCAAAAAATTGCTACACTGCCCCCAGGAATTAAAAATTGTGGCTATTATTGTGGGAGCGGAGGGGAAGAGAATGTAATCTTTGTGTAATGTACTATTTAGATTCTCAGAAATAGATAACTGAATAGGAATAAGAGTGTCTGCAGGAGGGTAAGGTTTTAATAAGTAAGTAAGTAAGTAAGTAAGTAAGTAAGTAAGTAAGTAAGTAAGTAAGTAAAATGGTTGTTAATTGCACAGCCACAATAATCCTCTTGACCTTTTTTGCTCCCTTCTGCACACACAGCAAGACATATAAACATCGGGAAGAAGACTAGTGTGGCCTCTCCTGGTGACAACAGAACTGTTGGAACTATTTTATGAAAGGATGTAGCCAAGAAGTGAAGACGTTTTTGGTACACTCTGTCATTTAAGGAATAAAACAATACTTTTCTTAGTTCTTTGACAATAACTTTACAAAAGAGAACAACTGCGTCCAATTCCACTACCCTAAAATTTAATGAGCTGTAAGTAAATTTGAGTCACCAATAAACTACCTGATAAAACAAATGGCTGCGAAAGGGAACCTATTTCAGAACACTTTGCCTCCTTTCATTGGAATGACACTCTGAAATTGATGGTGTATGTACAAACTCTAATTAACTGTTTCCAAGCATCCTTTCAGTCACAAATAGAGCTGTGGAATGCAGGCAAAGAGCCCAAGACAGGCTTTCATCTGTGTGGAGGATTTACTTTTTTGCCAAATTCCAAAAGATTGTAAGAAAGGGTTAAGAGGAATCACAAGAAAAGAGATTTATGTAACTAGTCAAAAATATTTTATCTTAATAAAGGAGACCTCCACCTCCAAGTGGCACAATTACATAGGGCACCTGGAATTTAAACAAATCCGAAATGACAACCTCTCAGACTCTGAAGTTCAGTCACCCAATCCCAAGCAGAGGCATGCTTTAAAAATCCAGCAGCAGAGAGCTGAGCTCTGCAGGTCAAACACAGGCCAGCAGGACAGTAGATTCTAAGGAATCTTAGCTTTGCATCTGGAGGAGGCTTAGCTTGGCTTATTTATTAATCTCCCTGCCAAACAGAAAATACCAAAATAAACTTTTCAAGCCTCAGTTCTGTCTTGTTTATCTTGCTGTGCCATGCATAGAACTCTGGGTTCCACCTCACCCTGTCAGTTGTCTTTTCCCCTGGGTTTATTGCTTGTTTATTGGATTGCTGGTCTCAACCAGTGCCAAGCCTTTGACTACACTGCAGTTGCTGTCTTTATATATAAGTAAAAAGGACTCTTTTCTTCTCCAAGTTTTGCCTGAGTTAGCCTATCACTGAACTGTGGCAGGCATCCAGCTTGCTATGTCGTTGGTAGCCAGCACTATTGGTACAGAAAATCTGCAAATTATGAATGGTTTTTAAGGATAGCCCCATGGGCAGCATATTACATAGCCCACATTCAAGATGGCATGGCATGAATGATTGCTTAAAGGGCCATGTAGGCCAAGTGTAGGTATAACTTTGCATATATCTGTGCAAAGGCCTTCCTGGCCACATCTGCCACCTGCTCTTTCAACAAGAACTACAGGTGCAGAAATCCCACTATCCATCGGTCCTGAATGGATAAGTAGGACCCTATTCTCTAGAATTCACAGAGTAGCCACAGTGACTCAGTCTTGCTAGGGTTGAACTTGAGTCTGGTCCTCCCTATTCAGATCCTCCTAGCCTCCTGATACTGGGACAAGACTTTGGCACTTCATGGATAACCCAGGGCCAAGATTTACAACCTGACCCCAAATTGACAGATGACCTCACTCAGCAGCTTCATGTAGATATTAAATAAAAGGCATGAGAGCCCTGAGGCACCCCATAGGTTAGGGCTATAGTTTGATCTTTATCTTGTTAACAATGCCAACTGAAAGCTCTCATAGAGAAACGAAGGGAGCCCCCACAGTACAATGGTTCCCATTCTCAGTCTCTGTAGGCAGTACAGAAGGCTACCATGACAAATGTTATCAAAAGTTGTTGAGAGATTGATGATAACCAGGATAGTAGCATCACGACTGTCCTGGCTTTGTCAGAGGTCAATGACAAACTCCATCAATACTCTCTCATTTTAGCATAAAACCCAAATTAAAAGGATCCAGATAATTCCATTCATTCAGGAGCTTCTTGAACCACAGTCCAATAACCTTTCCTTGAAAGGAAAAACTAGAGACTGGATAAAAATTATCCATGACTGTTGGGACCACTTATGATTTCTTGAGGATTGAGCCCATCACTGCCTCTTTCTAGTTAAGTAGATCCACTGCCACCATCAAGGAGGCCAGAATTACCTTATGAACCTGACCTTGTATCATCTTCCAAGAGGCTTTTACAAGCCAGGAGAAGAAGTAGTGAACAAGTAGTCAAGTTTGCATCCTGAGGACCCTGGCACCTTGTCAGAACTTGTCCAGTTGGAATCCAATTCAAAGTAAATCTGAGCAAAAATGTCTGTCAGATAGTTAGAATATTCCTCACAGTGGACCTGCAACTGATATGTCTGCAGCAAGAAATGAGTCACCTTAAACAGGCCTGCCAGAGAGCTATTTGCAGATGCTATAACAGGAGAAATAACCTTAATCACTCTTGTTGCCATGATATTATCCCTAATATGGGCTCTTCTTGGTGTTTAATCAGACTGATAGTATTTTTCTCTAGTGGCTCTCTAGGTATTTCTTCTAATGAATTATTTCTTGAAGATCCTTAGAAAACCAAGGAGCACCAGGACTAACACAGAATGAGAAGCCAGAAAGGTACCATTTGATCCCTCATCATATGCTTATGCCAGGTTGCAACTAAAGTTTTGGCTGGATAGTTTAATAGAGCCTCAGGGAAAACCCCAAACTCCTTTTTAAACTGCATAGGGTCCATTAGCTGCCTGGACTAATCTAACAGCTCCTACCTCAGGATGAGATTGTATCAGTAAGCTGAAAAGCAGTCAGAGAGTGATTTAACTATTGAAAAAGTCTGATGGTACAAGTGGCCGGAGGCAAAAACCAAATCTAGTATGCAATCCATGGAATGTGTTAGGTGCTTGATGACTTGGATCAGTTGTCATGGTGGCCCTGAAATCCTAAACTGCCACAGATTTATGTCAGCATGGGGCAACTCAACTGCTAACCCAGCAACCGATTCTAACAATAAACATTACTTTCATTTGAGGTTGAATCCTCTGTGTGTGGATATGAAAAATTACTGTCCATTCATCCCTTCTCTCTACTCCCCTGTCCAACAGTGAGGTTGCTGAGAAATAAAGCATTGAGATGGAACCACTCACTGCTTTTATTTTCTAAAACTGCCCACGGTCCATTTATATGTCTTGGAAATAAAAATAATGTTAGAAGTGGCACGTTTCTTTGCAGCATCTACATCCTCATTTAATTATTTTTAATTCAAAGAATATATAATCAAAACATAAGGAGGGATATGAAGCCTATCCTCTGACCATCTACCCTCTCCTTTGAAAGAATTTCTCAAGAAAATTCATTGCACTGAAACGAGAATGGGCTAAAAACAAATTGCAGGAGAAAAGGCTCTGCCAGCACTTTAGAAACAGTGTTGGAAAGACATTTGTCACTGATGACTGATTACTGCTGTATTGCCATATGTTGGTCAGAAAGATACCAGGGAGAAAGTGCAGCTAACTCTCCATTTTTTCAGGAAAAGACTTTTTCAAAAGAGTGAAGGAATTCTAAGAGACAAAAAAAGTCATGGCTGCTTATCACATTGTCAGAGCTGAGTCACAGGCAGTAAATGAATTGGAGCTGAAATTCAGCTAGACTGCCAGCTAGGAATCATAACACATCATGGCCCAAGAGCCTTGGTGGAGCAGTGGGCTAATGCGTCCTTAAGTAACACCAGCTGCCTGCAATTAGTGCAGGTTCGCATCCCACCAGGCTCAAGGTTGACTCAGCCTTCCATCCTTCCGAGGTAGGTAAAATGAGGACCCAGATTGTTGGGGGCAATAAGCTGACTTTGTAATAATGCTGCTTGGGGGGGGGGGGCGAAAGCCCTAATAAGCAGGCATATACATAGAATGAAGGCTATTGCTAAGCACATTGATTTGTGCTTTAAATTGTAAGCCGCCCTGAGTCTTCGGAGAAGGGCGGGATATAAATGGGATTTTTTTAAAAAAAAGGTCAAGAAAAATGCTCCTTTTCCAGATAAAACCCCCTCCCTGGATGGATAGCCTGGACACTACTTCCCACTTCCAATGCTTTAGGCATCATAAACCAGGGAGAGGCTCCAAAGCAGAGTCCTGTTGGCTACTATGATCATAGAAGCTATTCATTCTATTTGTTTATTTAACTTTATTTATATAGCTTATTTATGTCTATAGATTTATGATATTTGAGTGCAATCCATATTAGGTTATCAAATGTGAAAACTGCTACCTATTCTCATAAATAGCATATGCATAAGATATTAAATGAGCATTTTGGGCAGAATGAATATTTCCAAAGGAATAGCTTTGCCACAACTGTTTTGTGGTACCTTAAGCACAGGTATATTAAAAGGAAGAATAGGCAAATTAAACTGTGCATATATGATTCAGAAGGCCTTGTGCTTCAGTGCTGGAAGTACAGCAAAGTGAGCCCTTCATGGATATGGTAAATTGTGACACATTGCAAGAGAATCTGACCTACTTCAAATTTGGCTCTGCATCTTTAAATGTAAAAGGGTAGTAGTGTGCAGATTGCTAAAAGAAAAAACCACCAAAGTGTTTTTCCAATATTGTAATATGTCTGTGCTGGTGACAAATCAAAATTTATATATCCCAACAAGCACCACCCCAATCACTACCCCCCCAGCTGCATTTGCCAGAAATGCAGTGCTGGACATATATAAAAAAGAAATGTTTTGGATTGATAATATGCAATAAAAGTTCTCTGAAGAAGATGGATGGAGAATGTATATTATAGTTAAGAAACAGAAGACACTGAATGCATGTAAGGTAGGACTATGGCAATTGTCAAAGGAGGTATGAAATATCCCCTCCTTTGCAGACATTTGGACTTTCCCTGTAGCAAAGAAAAATCAGATCCAAAAGAGTTCAAGAATTCAAATATAGACTTGAGATCAACCTCTGTGTGCATGGGCTGACAGACCCTCACAAAGTCAAGACTAGTTTTCTAGGGCTACATTTACCAAAAACTATTCAGAAAAAAACCTTTGTACGAGTGCATGTACAGCTTTGCTATGTTGAAAATTAAAGCAGCTTGTCTCTTGCTGGCTCCAATGCAAGCCTGAAAAAAATAGGGCACTGCTCCTTTAAGAATTTCTATTCAGAGAGACGGATTTACTCCCAGGTACAGAAACAGGAAAGACTGTTTTGCTTCAGTATGGAGTGCAGGCATTTGTTTTGCTATACTTTAGGACTGATAATACTGAATATGATAAATGAACCTCTAGTGACCTTAAACTCTGATTTGTTTGGATGGTAGCATAAATATCATTTTATGAAAAAGCAGCCTGGAGGAGGCCTTGTCTGTAAAGCAGTTTTGTTGAGTCATCTTGGAATCTGCATTGAGATTTAGAGTGACTGCAGCTCAGTCATTCCCTCTGCTGCCTAAACCCTGGTACAAAATAGACCCTACCAAAAGAATTTGTGTGTCTATAAAAGAAGTTGGATGCTAAAACTGAACAGAGCTTGTGTTAGTTATTCTATTAAGGGACAAAAGGAAAATGTGAAGTATTTTGATTGTAACTGAAAGAAGAAACTAACTTCGGAAAAATTATAACAGTTTTTAATTCCTTTTAATATAATTATGTCTCATAAGAATTTTTAAACTAAGTAGTTCTATGCTATAATCGTAGCCATAGTCAGTTATGTAGTATATAGTTGACAGTGACTGTGGCATCTTGGATGCCTTATTCCTTAATCTCCATTGAGGAAGAGAAGGAATGAAGCAGAAGAGGTGAAGGTTTAACACCATCTCAACATTCTATACACAATAGCCTAGATAAGCCTCTAATATATTTATTTTACAGTAGAATAGACTGATTTAAATCCAGATTCTACTATAAACTTTACAACTCTGTTATCATTGGGCAACAACTAGAGGGCCCTGTACTCCGAATCAAAATGTTTTGCTTTGAGGCTGATATTCTGTCCTAACTTTTGTTCCCCTGCTAGCTAACCAAATGTATTGTTCTAAATATATTCTGAAGAGAATATTTTGAGGATGTTTGACTTCATGTACTTCCTGCTCTCTCTTCTATAGCAACCTCTGATGAAAGTTGTGTTGGCCACATTAATACACTTCCCCAAAGGGGATGGTAGGGAAGTACTGTAAAATTTATGCTGTCTGGCTGTGTAGTGGCTTTTTCAGGGTTTAACAGGTCATATTATTATACAAATTGTGAAGAATGAATAATACTTAATAAAATAAATGGGTGGGGAACAAGATAATTTATTGTGCTTTAACCATTGTGTCTTCAATCATTTATAATAACCTGCTTTTACATAATTTTGAGACATAAAGATAATTTGGAAACCACAACAATTAGATTTACACAACATCATGTCAAGCCAAAAATAAACAAAATCACATGATATATGAATCTGGCCACAGACTTAATCTTTCAACATTAAAATCCTCACCAGAGATTTACCCCCCCCTTGGGTTACTTTCTTGGCATTACTTATTCATTAAAAATAAATATTTACCTTTCCATTGGGATACAAGGTTCCAGAGAGCTGAAGATCAATGAACAGTTGATAATAAAGTAAGACAACTAAAGGAGTGGGAGCAGGGGGTAGAAAAAAAAGCCCAGACAGTAGTCGTGACTGCATGATTAAATCCCTACTCCCTTTTTAAATGTGTGGTGCTTGTAAGAAACGTCCAGGGCTTCTAGTATGGTGACAGCTGCCATTTGATTTGAGCCCCATGTCCACCCCTGAAAGATAAAATAATCTCTATTATTATATGATATTTGAAAGAGAGCCTTTTAACAAAACTCATGGCAAAGTTCTTTTTCATTTATGAAAGACTAAACTTAGTAACTGTATTAAATACACATATGGTCCTGAGAAAATTGATTCAAATATTGTAAGTAAAGACAGATTATAGATTTAGAAGATCGAAGACTACAAGGAGGCAGAAAAAAATGAGTATGGAACTCTCAGGTCATGCTTACATTGCTAAGATACTTAATTTCTTTCCCTAAACTTACCTTTTTCTTGGTTAATTCCAGGCAGTGATTCAAGGACACAGCTTAGAAGAAATCCAATAACAGTTATGTAGAATGCAAACCATATTTGTAACAAAACAATATTAAAACACCTTTTTCCTTGGCCTCTGTTATATAATGGCGTGAGGGCCTCATGCTTTGGAGAAATAACAGCATTTAAAACCTGTGTCTTGTTGTTATAACAGATCAATCTGGTTTCAAGTTGTTTGCTCTTTGCTAGATATAAGAATCACATAGTAGACAGATATAATGGAATATATAAATGGCTTTAAGGAAAAGAGGAGAGAAGATGCTGCCTAGGAATCAGATAAGAGAACAAGAGCTCACAGTTGCTTAGGGGCCAGAAAAACAAAAGTAGGAAAGACATCCCTAATGGATCAAGGGGTTAAAAGTGGAGGCAGTATGTCTTCAGACTTGCAAAATTCTGTTAATGGAACTTTACAATAAGGTAGAATTATTTCATCATCTCCATGTAGTTATCTGAGAGGACTTACGACAGCACCTAACTTCCAAATAAGGAAGCCTGATGGCCTGTAGTTAGTTGCTCTTTTCTTATTTTATAACCCATCCCTGACTTTACTTCATTTTAGCTGCTCTCTCGATACATTGCTTGCAATAACACAGCTCCATGATTTCACTGAAGATATTCTAGTGATGTATCTATTATGACTGCTGTGTATGTCACATTTTGTGTAGATAGAGAACTTTCCACCCAAACCTAAGGCTGGAAGATCTCGGGAACAGGACTGCACTTTTCTCTTTCAGGCCTTTGAGGAACAATCCTCCTTCCATTATGCTCAATCCCATCAATATAGTTTAACTACTACAGTATTAAAATGCTTCAGTCATACATTTTCAGTGAAGAAGAGTTGGCTGAGAAATAATGCCCCTTAGCTAAGAGTAAAAATATCTGTCTTGATGTATAAGATATCTGCATATCAGACTATTAAGAGATGCTGCACTTTTTGCTTGAAAATTCATCTTCATCTGTCAGCTTTTCCTACCAGAAAAGAAAAGAACACAACTCTGAAATGTCATTGGATAGCAACTCTTGGCATTGTACATTGATGTTACAGTAACTTCAGGATTTGTAATTTTTTTAACGTGGAGGGACCTTTAGGAGTTGCTTGAAGATGTTTTTCAGTTGTTTTCCATTATTAATGTTTTGGCAAACTGCTGAGTCACAATAGTCTTGGGTTATTCTGCCTGCCTCCTTCTGCTATTAGTTTTCTTTTTCTCATATGCATAAAATGCTTTTTTTAATAAACAGCAGCCGGTCCTTGGTTGGAGATACTTTTCTGCACTCTTTGGGAAAGAAAACAGCAGCAACAGGAACATCTGCAGGGGGTTAGGATTTTTTTTTAAAAAAGGCAGGATGGGGGTTGCAACTGAAGCAACTGAAGTCCTGATCATTTTTTTTATCTGCCTTGCATGTTTTGATCCCCTCCCTAGAGGTCCTCAGGCAGTGGGAAGTGGCAAAAGAGGTCCTATCAGTGGGGTGCAGATAACCTTACTTGAGTTATTTTTGCATTTCAGTGACCCATTTACACTTGTTCTATAACAGCCTACAGCTTTCTCAGCTGTTTTTCAAGGCTTTATAACTGATGAACTTTATAACTATGAAAATGTGTGAAGGAGTGGGGCAGAGATCCATTTAACAGTGAAGAAGAAAGTGTAGTGGGGTATGTAGGTTGTGGTTAAAAACATCACACATAAAAGTAGGTGAAATTTTGATCACATTGTTACGACTGTTATCTTGACATTTTTTGTGCATAACTTGTGGGCACCCCTGAGAATCTGGAATTGAAAGGTGACCCAGGACTTGAGCCAAGAAGAGCATTAAATAGATGCAATAATTAGGCAAAGTTTGATGAATATATACTGCTCAAAAAACAAAGGGAACAGAAAATAAGACATCCTACTATTAAATACAGTACATTCTGTTGTTTAAGTGTTCCCTTTATTTTTTTGAGCAGTATATATAAAAAAGAGTAGGTTTACAATATTGTTTATTGGTAGTAAGATGATATCATATTATAGGTTATATTAAAGTTGATATTGCCAGGAAGCGATAATAATATCCACTTATTTTTAGTTGTCTGGATGTTTTATTTAATAATTGATTTATTATCATTTATTAAAGCCTTGTAAAGCACTGGATGTTTACAGTATATGTTTGTAGCTATCTAGAATGAATACTGCTGTGTCCTTCTGATTCAGTGGGACTGGAATTTTTAAATGTTTGCTAATCAGCCAAATAAATCAGTGACTGTCCTTCTGGTTCATTTGCAGATTCCTTCCCATTCCATCTGAAAATCTGCATTTTAAAAGCTTACTAATCAGTTTGAAACTACTGAATGGTGAAAATGTAATGGCAAGGACATATGTGGTTATGAAGAAACCTGAAATGTGATGTTTGAATATTGTTTTCTAAAAAAAAAAGAGTTACAGAAAGATTGTTCCAGTAAGAATGGAAGATCATTGTGAATTGTCCTAACATTTGACAGCGATTCCAGAATTTGTCAGATGGGTCAGATTAGGTCTTCTGCCCCTGCCCATATGAATCCATTGTACCCCGCCAATTGCCAATCTATATGCATACCCTGGTGACTCTGCCAGCATGTAGTGTGGTGGGATGTTCCACTCTGGCCAATTCATCTGGGGCAAAAAGAGCTGTGGTGGTGCAGTGGTTAGAATACACTATTGCAAGCTAACTCTGCATTTCATTGCCAGGAGTTCAATCCTGACTGATTCAAGGTTGACTCCATCCTTCTGAGGTCGGTAAAATGAGGACCCAGATTGTTGGGGACAATATGCTGACTCTGTAAACTGCTTAAAGAGTTGTAAACAGCTGTAAAGCACTACGAAGTGGTATAAAAGTCTAAGTACTATCGCTATTGCTATTATCTGGCATTCCTTTCTGAATTTGGTTAGCTGCACTGTATCAGTCCAAGCCAGGTCTTGGGCAAGTAAACAAAACTTGGAGAAATCCTCTATCATTGATGCCCCGTTGGCATAGCCAGCATATTCATCTATTTGCCATCTTGGCTTTGGTGGAGGTCTTCAAAAACCTACTGGAACTTTCCCACAAAGTATAGTACATTTAGCTTTATAATGTGTACCTTTCAGCCAAACAATATAGGATTGTCAATTTGGTAGTAGGAGGTATCAGGGTTTGTAGTTTATTACTACAAACAGGGCTTTTTTTTCTCATAGAATGCTCAGAACAGAGTTCCGGCACCTTTTTTGAATGGAACCTTGTAGGGTAGGCAAGGCGGGTTGTATGACATGTGTGAGTTCCAGCACCTTTTTCTTTTACAAAAAAAGCACTGACTACAAATGTCATCTTAACAGCATTTAAAGGGGAACAGCCTAATCCCAGGTTTGTATATAAGTTATACTGTGCTAAGAAGAAGGTAAAGAGACTAGTGTGCCTGTTAAATTTCTAAGGACATTCTGGGTGACATAATGTCAAATCTTTTCATTCTTTTAATTGTGTCTGCATGTTTGCAATTTCCATTCGTACCATCCAGTCATGTAGGGTTTTTTTTATGTCTCCATTTAAACTTCCCAGTTAGTGTTTGTGGGGAAAAAAAGGCTGGAAGCAAGTTCTCATAGACTTACTACAGGACCTAGGTAGGCACTGAAACATCTAGCAAAGTAGGTACAAGTTCAGTGTGTCTGTGTTTGAGGTTCACACAGGAGGCAGAGTCTAGCATGGATGTGTGCTTGAGTTCAGGGTGACTGGCAAGAAGAATGATGGACATAAATGCCAAGGAGGCTGCATCTGTACATGGAGCAGCAGGCACAAAGTACACAGGTATAAGTCCAGCCAATTGTACCTAATGATAATTCCATGATTAAAGAAATAATGGCTAAAATGTTTGAGTGAATCCATATTTATATTAACTCACAGGATTACTAGATTTTGATTTTCCTCTTCCTCTAGAGTGGTTATACAGTTTATCTTGTGGGATAAAAATCATTGGTCTGTGATGCCTCAAGTCATCCAAGAAAGATGTTTGTGGAAGGGGATCCAAACCTTTCTTTTAGTTTTAATCTGGTACTTTAACCATGACATTAATTACATTGGCATTATTGTAATAAAAATCATGTTCCCTGTTGTAGAACCTATTTGTTTCTCACTCTGTTAGTGGGTTTGCTGGTCCAATGTGCTCTGTTTTACAGATGAGTATCTCGTCCCCAGTGGACTCTTTTGTCCACGTTTGTCTGAAAGCTGCAATTTTGATACTATATTTAGTACAAGAGGCCTTGTTTTTGAAGAGATATATTCAATTTGGAGCAGTCCTTTAGACTTCAGTGAGACCAAGTCAAATGTGTGTTGATGAAGGATAACTCAAGAAGTCTGAAGGAAGAACTTCTAAATATGCTCTAGCCTGTATATTTTGATTTTCCTCCCTTCCATTTGATTCCTTTTGATTAGAGAGTGCTAATCTTGTAAAAAAAAAAGGGACGCGGTGGCTCAGTGCGTTAGGACGCTGAGCTTGTCGATCAGATGGTCGGCAGTTTGGCGGGTCGAATCCCGAGTGCTGCGTAACAAAGTGAGCGCCTGTTACTCATCCCAGCTTCTGCCAACCTAGCAGTTCGAAAGCACGTAAAAATGCAAGTAGGAAAATAGGGACCACTACGGTGGGAAGGTAACAGCATTCCGTGTGCCTTTGGCATCTAGTCATGCCGGCCACATGACCATGGAGATGTCCTCGGACAAGTGCTGGCTCTTTGGCTTTGAAACGGAGATGAGCACCAGCCCCTAGAGTTGGAAACGACTAGCACACATGTGTGGGGGAACCTTTACCTTTACCTTTAATCTTGTAAAAAGACCTTCTTAAAAACATGTCCGATACCATCTCACTGCCTAGATTGGTATCAATAAATGAACTGCTAAGCTTGTTTCTGAATAAGCTGTGACAGGAGAACCCCTTGAGGGGGACAGATATTATAATGTTTATTTTAGAGATAACATGAGTGACTGTGGCTGAAATTGCTCTGGCAGTGAGTGTCACTGCAGGCCCTTTGGAAGCAACTTTGTGTGATTAAAAAGAAGTCTGCTTGGTTTGGAAAAAAAATCATAAGAAATTGCTGTGTAATCTGCAGAAATGCCCTACATGCTATCTTCACTGCCAATACCAGGTACTGCCAAAAGGTTTTGAAAGCATACTGAAAAACAAATACAGTGGAACGATAAGCCTTACCTGTTTCAGCCACAATAAAGACTTTCCTCAGAGTCACAAGATAAAAATACAAAGCTGCTTGCCGAGCTTACTCTAGGGCAGGGGTAGGCAACCTCAGCTCTTTTATGACTCATGGACTTCAACTCCCATAATTCCTGAGTCAGCTACGAGTCATAAAAGAGCCGAGGTTGCCTACCCCTGCTCTAGGGAATGGTTGCATTATTATTGCCCTGCCGTAACCGAAGTTGTCAAGTCACTGTTTTAGAGAGCTCTGTAAGCAATTTTGTATTTTTACCTCTTTCCCAAAGGACGGACCTCATTAAGGCTGAAATGCTCAGGCCTTTATTTCATTTGTTCCGCATCTTGTGACATTATCTCCTTTCCCTGCTTGTTTCTGAGGGATGTGGTCTGATTTCTTGTGTTAATGACATACAGAACATTTCTGAAGGTCAGCATAATAAAATGGGCCTCTTTATGATGGCTAAATTTCCTCAGAGAAAGAAAGCCAGGGGAAGTGGATATGTTTAATTTGGAATAAAGAAGATGAAGAGCAGAGATAATAATGGAACCTAGGAAAAGATTGAAATCAGTTGTCTCATGTCCTGGGTGCAAGACATGGAATTATGACCTTAAATGAGTGGGTGGCAGGTTTGGCTGTTACAAAAAGCAGCTTGATGGTATAAGCAAAGACCAAGGACCTTCTGTCTGTGGAAAAATTGATACCTGAATCATGGTTCCAATATTGAAAAATGGATTGGATCCAACAGCATATACCGATCCTTCTGCTTTATCTTCTTTTCCCCCCTCATTCTGTCTCCCCTTGTCTGGAAACAAGAAAATTTGATGTCACTGCAGTTTAAAGTGAATGCATTCAGATTTCAAGTTTTCAATTTATTTTCCCACAAACAAAATTCAAAACCAAGGCAAATGATGAGGGTTGTGAGAGAGAACTGTGGAAAGAGAAACTGTGTAAAAAAATTAGGTGACATTAGATATTAGATATATGATATTACAATTACATCAACAGCAATGATAACTTGGCTCACACACAAAAAGCATATTTTAGCCTGCTTTTGGCTTAATGCTTGAGTTCACCTATTGAGGATTAATAGTTGATAAAATAGAATTGCAATATAATTAATGGTTGCTTACTGCCCTTAACCCTTCATCATGACTTGTTCAACAAACCAGGGTTTAAAATTTGGCTTAGTGTTATGTCAAAGTCAGCTGTAATTTCTTTTATTTCAATTATTTGTTCATTTCATGTTTATGTTTTTGTAGTTAATAAGTACAACAATAAAAGACAAAATAAAAATTGATAGCTATATTTAAAACAAAAGTCTTATTTTGGTAAAATTACCAGGAAACTGCAAATAGAGCATGCATACTGTTTACATAAGATCACAATTGCAGCCAAGGAGCTAAGAAACAATAGTTTTGAACTGATTAGATTCAGGCAAGCAAATCATATTACTATATGACTTAATTAGCTTTACTGTACACTGTTATTTGAGATTTGGTTCATCATAGCCATACCAATATTCCATGTATTTTTTTGTTAGAGGATATAAACTGTGCTTAGCACAGCATGGTATTTGGTAATAAACATGGAAGCAAATATTGCTTTAGAGCAGGGGTGTCAAACTCGCAACATCACATTACGTGTCACGACATATTGTGACTTTTTTTCCACTGCAGGTAATGGGGTGGGCGCGGTTTCGGCATGATGCATCCGGCCTGTGGGCTGGCAGTTTGACACCCCTGCTCTAGAGTAGTGTTTTTCAAACTTGGGAAATTTAAAATATATGGACAACTCCCAGAATTCTCCAGTCAGCATTCCCCCATGATGGCTGGGGAATTCTGGAACTTGAAGTCCACCTTATGTCGCGCTCCGCGGGCCCGACACCCGCCGGCACCACGAGCGCGACACTTACCGGCGAGAGACTCACCAGCACCCGTTTCCTCCAGCGCTGACGTCCTCGGCGGGGCCTGGGCCGCGGCAGCTCCTCACCGGCCGCAATGGCGACGGCGGCCTACGGAGGATCGCTCACCTCCACACGTTGGGGCCTCGGAAGCGCGCACATGCGCTGTACGGCCCGACCTTTCCCTGCCGGCTACGGAAGCCTTGCAGGGACCTGAGCCCGGTCTCGCCCTGCCGGCTACGGTGGCCTTGCAGGGCCATAAGACCAAACCAGCTGTAGTCTCAGCCCTCGGGACACTGACAGGCCAGACACACCGGCCTGGGGCTGGGGAGCTGGCGAAACGGGGAAGCAAAGCCGAGGCCTCACCGGCCCTGCGAACGGGGGGGGTGAGCAGCCGGACGGGGCAGCGTTGAAGGTGCTGGTTCTGGGGGACGGGTGTGGGGGTGGCGTCTGGCGGCGACAGAGCGAGCATCCGCGAGGGGACTCACTTGGGGGTGGAGGGTGCCGGGTGGCGGGACGCATCACAAAAGGAGATGTCTGGGAGGTGTCTGGGAGGCGTCTGGGAGGGGCGGGCGTTAAATACGGATTGGACGGATATGGGTGCGGTCGGGTGGGCCGTGGGCGTGTACATGTAGCATGTATAAAATAGCGTTGGCGGCAGGTAGCAGCCAACGCTGGCTTTGTTCTTTTGTGGAGTTTGTTTGCTTTTGCTCAATAAACCGTTTCCTGAAGAACTCAGCATTCGTCCCGGTTGCTTGGTTTTCCCTGCTCTCCAGACGAGGTTTGAGAGTAAGCCAGCGTTTCACCCTTCATCTTGCCTTCCGAGCGACACGTGGGTGAGTTGTCATGGCAGAGGGTTTACAGGGGGCCGCCCCAGCGGTTGGTCCTGGGAAGGAGGTCGGGCCTGAGTTGGGGCCCGGGGCTGGTGCAGCCTCCACCAGGACGGTGGATATGGGAGAGGTTGCGCTTCCAGCGGTTCGGCCAAAGCAGCGACTGTCGCTAGTCGAGGACTACGCAATGGAGCCAAGGGAGGCAGAGAGCCAAGGCCTCGGCAGAGGAAGGTGGCTGGGCCCCGCCCTGAGCCACAGCGGTCTTGAGGGGGCCCACGAACCCTGGCTAAGGGGACCCTCGTCGGTTTGGAGGGAGCGGTGCCTTGTGGAGGACGATGGAGAGGAGTGGAGTTATTCCACCACCCCAGGCAACCGGACTATGGACATCTTGCGAACCAGGTTTGGGGAGGCTGGCGACCAGGAGCCGGGCCAACGGTCCCCTGCTGGGGCCCCAGCTGGACGGGCCGGGGCGACCCAGTCATCTTTGGACGCGCCGTCCTACCAGCCCCAACCCGGTCCTGGCGTGCCCCGTGACGGTTTTGCTCCTGTAGGCCTCGGCCGAGGTGCTGCAGGGTGGTGGTCAGGAACGGATGACCGGCCAGGCCAACCGTCCACACGGCCTCCCTCCCAGCCAGTACGGGCTGTCCTGAAGTGTTTCCGATGTGATCAACCAGGACACCGGGCAGCCGACTACCCACTGCCTCCTGCCCGGCCAGCTCTCTCTGTCTCCTCAGCACGGGGGACCGGAACCCGGAGGTCCGCGGAGCGGACACGAGCTGCTCACCAATTAGGTGGGGATGTCTCCAGGCCAACCACTCCCGTCCGGGTGGAGACGCCGGCAGAGTCACAACCCGCTCAGTACGAGAGTCCGGAGGAACAGAACCTAGACGAGGACCCAATGGTGAGTGCTCCGGTTTGTCCCTTTGTGTTCCCTGTGGTGCTAGTCAGTCCCCGTACGGGTCAGAGGAAAGCGTTTAAGGCCCTTGTTGATTCGGGTAGCACCCAGTGCCTTATGAGCCAGGCAGTGGTAGCTGCACTGGGGCTCACGATGAGGCAGCTGGCCAACCCCCTTCGCTTTCAACAAGTGGATGGGTCTCTCTTGGGGGGGGCACCCATCACTCACATCACCGAACCAATCCGGTTGGAGATGGGCGATCACTGGGAGACTCCGCGATTTATAGTGGTGCCATCTATGACCGAGGCAGTCATTCTGGGGCTCACATGGTTGGACCGGTGGGGCCCCACAATCTGGTGGGAGGGGGGTTGCCGCCATCTCCGGTTGGGGTTGGGCCCACAGCCTCCGCAGGAGCACACATTCCTGGGACCATCACACACGGGGGTACGGGAGAGGGCCTGCGCGGGTGGGTTAGTGCAAGAGGCCCAGGTTCCCCGAGAGTACACTGATCTCCTGGACGTGTTCGACGAATGAGAGTGTGACACGCTTCCGCCTCATCGCTCCACGGATTGCGCCATTGAGCTGGAGCCAGGTGCCAAGCTGCCGAAGCCCCGGATGTACACTATGTCCCCAAAGGAAATGCAGGAACTTCGGCGGTACATCGACAAAAACCTGGAGCGGGGGTTCATCCAGCCAGCACGGTCTAGGATGGCGGCGCGTTTCTGGAGGGAATTCGTCAGGTTCATCGGGTCAACCCAAGGACTCAGCACGGCGTACCACCCTAGCACCAACGGCGCAGCGGAACGCGCCAATGCCGCCGTCGAGCGTTATCTACGCTGCTACGTGTCATACCAGCAAACCAACTGGGTGGACCTCTTAGCGTTTGCGGAAGTGGTGTACAACAATGCTGTACATAGCAGTACGGGGCTTTCCCCCTTCAAGGTGGTGACGGGTAACGATTTCGTCCCAATCCCTGAGTGCTGCCCGGGGAACGGGGTCCCCTGTCAGCCTCAGGAGTGGATGAGGCAGATTGAGGAGGCCTGGGGTGCGGCGAAGAAAGCATTGGAGCGGGCTGCGGTAATGTATAAGGAGCAGGCCGATAAGAAACGTAAAGCATTCGCAGTCCCAAAGGTGGGGGATTTGGTCTACCTGTCCACCAAGTATTTACGTGTTCACGTCCCTTGTAAGAAGCTAGGGCCCAAGTACATCGGGCCATTCCGGGTGGTACAGGTAATTAATCCCGTAACAGTACGGCTACAGTTGCCAAAAATCCTAGGCAAACTCCACCCGGTGTTCCACAGTAGCCTGCTAAAGCCCGCCACCACAGCCTCGACGGCAGTAGGGGAGGGAGGGCCTGGGCCCACCCACGGCGAGCATTACGAGGTTCAGGAGATCCTTGATGCTAGGGTCCGTAGGGGGGCTGTCCAGTACCTAATCAGGTGGAAGGGATATCCCGTAGAGGAAGCGACCTGGGTAGGGGAAGCTGATGTACATGCCCCTCGGTTAGTGCGGGCATTCCACCACTTGCACCCTGGCAAACCAAGGGGGAGGCGGATGGACACTGCAGGCAGAGTGGACAGTTGCTTACCTCTTATGTTTTCCCCTGCAGGAGGGGCCCTGGTAGGAGGGGCGGCATGTCGCGCTCCGTGGGCCCGACGCCCGCCGGCACCACGAGCGCGACACTTACCGGCGAGAGACTCACCAGCACCCGTTTCCTCCAGCGCTGACGTCCTCGGCGGGGCCCGGGCCGCGGCAGCATCTCACCGGCCGCAATGGCGACGGCGGCCTACGGAGGATCGCTCACCTCCACACGTTGGGGCCTCGGAAGCGCGCACATGCGCTGTACGGCCCGACCTTTCCCTGCCGGCTACAGAAGCCTTGCAGGGACCTGAGCCCGGTCTCGCCCTGCCGGCTACAGTGGCCTTGCAGGGCCATAAGACCAAACCAGCTGTAGTCTCAGCCCTCGGGACGCTGACAGGCCAGACACACCGGCCTGGGGCTGGGGAGCTGGCGAAACGGGGAAGCAAAGCCGAGGCCTCACCGGCCCTGCGAACGGGGGGGTGAGCAGCTGGACGGGGCAGCGTTGAAGGTGCTGGTTCTGGGGGACGGGTGTGGGGGTGGCGTCTGGCGGCGACGGAGCGAGCATCCGCGAGGGGACTCACCTGGGGGTGGAGGGTGCCGGGTGGCGGGACCCATCACAAAAGGAGATGTCTGGGAGTTGTCTGGGAGGCGTGGGCGTTAAATACGGATTGGACGGATATGGGTGCGGTCGGGTGGGCCGTGGGCGTGTACATGTAGCATGTATAAAATAGCGTTGGCGGCAGGTAGCAGCCAACGCTGGCTTTGTTCTTTTGTGGAGTTTGTTTGCTTTTGCTCAATAAACCGTTTCCTGAAGAACTCAGCATTCGTCCCGGTTGCTTGGTTTTCCCTGCTCTCCGGACGAGGTTTGAGACCTTAAAGTTGCCAGGTTTGAAAACACTGCTTTACAGCATGTGCAAAATATCTAAACTTAAAGAAAAGTTACAGTCCCTTTTCAGACCTTAAGATTTATTTATTTATTTATTTATTTATTTATTATTGGGACTTATATGCCGCCCTATCTCCTGAAGATAAATATTTGAAGTCAGGAACTCTAAAAAGAAGAATATTATATTTTAAAAAGCAAAAGATAGAGACTTCCCGCCCCAAAATCTTTGCTTTCTTTCAGATATCTAATAGTTCTGATCTATGTAGAATGGGATCGATCCATATTTATATGCCAACTCTTTCTTAAACAGAAGCTCATTATCCAAGAGCAAAAGGACCATCTGAAAAATCTTATCATACATACAGAATAATCTCAACATGAATCTCATACAGTTAATATTAACATTGTTACAGTGGGAAAAATGAATATTGCATGGTACTGAAAGCAATATATTGTAACACAGAATGCAAGCAGCAGCTGATTTCATATTAAACAATTTACAATTACATATTCAAACTGCTGTCAAAAGATGGGGCCATTATTCAGTTGATAGATCCAGTTTGCAGCTAATGGTGGAAAAATGTATCAGTATCCCAACATATTGATTTACTTGCATGTTTATTCTCTAGTGGAAGGAACAATATGATGATTTTGGGACTATTGGCTAGCTTGGGAAATTGAAAAAATATATCAGGAGCCTTGGTGGAGCAGTGGGCTAATGCCTCCTTAAGTAACACCAGCTGCCTGCAATTAGTGCAGGTTCGAGTCCCACCAGGCTCAAGGTTGACTCAGCCTTCCATCCTTCCGAGGTAGGTAAAATGAGGACCCAGATTGTTGGGAGCAATAAGCTGACTTTGTAATAATGCCGCTTGGGGTGTGTGTGAAAGCCCTAATAAGCAGGCATATACATAGAATGAAGGCTACTGCTAAGCTTGTAAGCCACCCTGAGTCTTCGGAGAAGGGCGGGATATAAATGGAATTAAAATAAAATAAATAAATAAAATAAATAAAAAATAAATATCAGGAGAAGGCAATGGAAGCGCTACCTAACACTGCCAAGAAAACTGCATGGGTTTTCATCTGTTCACTACCATAGATGTACCTTTTTTGTTTATGTATATTTTTCTGTATATCAACAACCTAAGACATGCAGATGATACCACTCTAATGGCAGAAAGTGAAGAGGAACTAAAGAGCCTCTTGTTGCAAGTGAAGGAGAGTGCAAAAGTTGGGTTGAAACTAAACATTAAGAAAACCAAGATCATGGCATCTGGCCCTCTCAATTCCTGGCAAATAGATGGGGAAGAAATGGAGGTAGTGACAGATTTTATTTTCCTGGGCTCCAAGATCACTGCAGATGGGGACTGTAGCCAAGAAATTAAAAGATGCTTGCTCCTAGGGAGGAAAACCATGGCAAATCTAGAGAGCACACTAAAAAGCAGAGACATCACCCTGCCAACAAAAGTGCGTATAGTCAAGGCTATGGTCTTCCCATTTGCAATTTAGGGCTGTGAAAGTTGGACCATATGAAAGGCTGAGTGCCAAAGAATTGAGGCCGTTGAACTATGGTGCTGGAGAAGACTCCTGCGAGTCCCTTGGACTGCAAGGCGATCAAACCAGTCAGTCCTAGAGGAGATCAACCCTGACTGCTCTTTAGAAGGCCAGATCCTGAGGTTGAAACTCAAATACTTTGGCCACCTAATGAGAAGGAAGGACTCACTGGAGAAGAGCCTAATGCTGGGAAAGATTGAGGGCAATAGAAGAAGGGGTCAACAGAGAATGAGGTGGCTGCACGGACTCACTAAAGCAGTAGGTGAGAGCTTAAATGGACTCCAGAAGGTAGAGGACAGGAAGGCCTGGAGGAATGTTGTCCATGGGGTCGGGATAGGTCGGACATGACTTCGCAACAACAACAAATATTTTTCTGCAAAGTGCTGTGAATAACAAAAACCTAACGGACAATGAATATTACAATAGAAGCAGAATTCCTCAGTTTACCAAAAAAAATAATGAAAACTTTAGCACATATTTAGCACATTCATCCAACTCTGCAAACGTTTTACTCAGTTGAAGCAAGAACCCTCCTATATCAATCTGCTTGTATAAGTCCATTGTTTCAATCCAAATAACTAATTCTTAGCATGTGTCTCTGCTTCTCATGTAGGGCAAAAAAAATTAACTAACACTTTTATGTGTTATCCATTTCCTCAAAGAACTCAGAATTAGCTGCTTTTAAAGGTATTTTTAATATTGCAAACTGAGGATGCCTAAATATTTTAAATTATAAATTAATATAAACAATCTTAACATATTTTAATATGAATTATTAATACATATAAATGATAAAATAATTAACATAAGCAAGATATCTTTAATAATGGAAGTAAGGTCTACGGACAGGGACCAAGCCCAAAGCCACCACGTTCCCAGAAGAACTGAAAGGCTGATTAGTTTTCTCCATTACAAAGTGATAATGTTTCCTTTTATTATTGAACTGCCTTTGATAAGAAGCTTACAACTCTTAATTATATCTTCATTATTTTAACACTTTAATTATATCCAATTATTCCATGATTTCTTTCAAGAAGAGAAATCTTCTTAAATACAATTATTTATAAGATATTGAAGGATTTTTTTCACCCTTGAACCTCAATTTGTTTTACACAATCAAATTAGAACAAAAACCAGTTTAAGCTACTGGGAAAATAGGTATTAGAATCTTGCTGTTAATTAACCTACTATCTCATGATTTTCTCATCCAAATGCAGCCTTAATCTATAGATTCTAGTGGCTTCTTGTTCATTTCATTCTAAGTGAATGTGTCACTACATTATTAATTTTCTTCTTGAAAAAAAAATTACTCCTCCAAGGCATTGCAGTCATGAGACAAATTTTAACAGCAGCTTATAGAAAGGCTGCCATATTCATTTAAAATTCTGGTTTACAAGATGTATTCCCTCTCTATTTCTGAACTTATTTTATTAAACATAGGAAAAGACATATCAATATTATTTTTTCTGGCTGAGTTTTATATTGTTTAAAAATTGAATGGCTATTTAAAAAAATAGATACATATGTTTTTAAAAAATATAGTGGCTTGATAGTTGTTTATTTTTTCAATAAAAATAGACCTGCTCTGAATATTGCTATTTGTGTACACAACATGAAATCGAATACTTCAGATTTGAATCATGTAGGCTATGCAAAGTTAGAGTGGACAGCAGGATTTTTTTGTGTTATTGAATACTGTACATGACACACCTATTTACAGTACATGACACACATACAACAATGGAAATGTGATACACATTTAGCCAGAATTTTTAGACATTCTAATTGGAGATGCTAGGATAAGTTTCAATGGAAAGATTAATGACAGAGAAGAATTGATACACGCAGTGAAAAATCTCTTTTCAAATATCTTCTGGCTGATTGTTTTAGCTTCTGGAGAGGTCTATAAGGAATGATAACTTTTCAGGTCCAAAAAAGTGTTTAATTTGCTTATCAAAGACTTATTTACATTCGATTTCTAATTTCCAATTGACCTCATATGGCTGGACAGGGACAGCCAAAGGGCTGAATTGGGGGCTGTAAAATGCCCACGTCTGTTCTATCTTTTAAAAACTCAAAGCATGAAGTTCTGTCAGCAGATAAATCAGAAGCAGGAACCCAATCACTGGGTTGATGGGAATACCTGCTTATGCTATGCAAGTACTAAAATTAAAACAGCCCTGCTTAAAAGGAAAATAAGCAGGGGGAAAAATCCTCACCTATCCTAATACGTTTAGTAAATCAAGCCCATTTTAAGGGTAAATACTTTAGAAGAGCTTTATTTTTAGAAGATGCATGATTAAAAGATGCATAGTTGCATAGATGCATAGTTAAAGAACAAAAAGGGAAAAAGAGAAGGAATTGAAAGTACCTGGAGAAAGAAGATAAACTAAATAATGTTCTTTTTTTATTCTATGAATATCTAAATGCAAAGAGAATAGAACCAAAGACAATACAGAGGTTAGGAAAGAAAAGATAGAGAGGATTGTGGATAGAACTGGAAAGGCAAAAAAATTATGTTATGGTATTTCCAGTCAGCAAAGGAAGCAGAAACCACAGAATTCAATTTCTCCTAACAGAGAGTAGCTAAAATAAACTAAAATAAATTAAGCAAAAGTCTTACTGGATAAGGGAGATCACCAGCAAGAAAGAAATTACAAATGTGAACATCTCTTTATATGTTTTGATACTATACAAGGAGATATATAGACTGTCTTTGAAAGATGCCGGTATTACCAAATATAAGTGTAGCAACAGAATAATCTGAGCCAAATGCAGAGTTGGAAGGGTAGCCAATTATTAGCCATTCAATTTACTGGAACTTAATTTTAATTCCTCAGGAAAGTAACTTGAAAAGTATTCTTTTCAGCTGTCAAAATAACTTTTGACAAAATAATTCAATATAGTACAATATAATACAGTGGCAAAATAATTCAAAGTAATGAGTGGGTTGGAGTTTGCTCAGTATTTGCTCTTTTGCCAATGGCCATGAAAAAGGTTATAGGGTTCTGCAAAATGACTATCCTTTTGTCATTGCTTTTCCCTGTGCCAAATATAAACTCTGATCAAAATCTTGTACAGTATTTACATTTCTTTCCTGTTTCATAAATCAGCTATCTATGCTGATACTTGCAGCACTATGCAATGCCTTCAAGCTGTAAATAGTGTCACTCTGTAGGAAATCTTTTACCTCCTTCATTTTTGGTTGTAATCTGCCTCTTCAGTCTATATGTTTGCCCTAAAAAGTACTTTTTAAGTCTCATTTAAGATCTAGCAGGAACATTTCCTGAATTTAGATAGATGTAGGTATTCTTACATTCATTTGGTGAAAGACAGCAGGGTAACTTAATTTCTGAATATAAGCAAAGAAATTAGTTGTGTTTCTGCCTGTTAAGTTACAATAGGAATGTAAAGAATTCAGTTTTGAAAAAACTAATCTTCCATATTTTTCTCTGTGATCTTTACAATACAGCTAGGCAATCTGTGGCCTATGGGTCTTATGCAGGCCCCAAACCTCAATTTTCATTGGATAAAAATGAAATTTAGTAGATCAGACAATTTTAGCAGCATCACTGGTAGAAAAATATGAATGATGATGGAAATAAAAGCATAAACCATCTCTGAGAAAAAACAAACCCATTGCGATTTTAAGCTCTCAATCCTGAAACACTCTTCAAAACAGAGAAAACATTTCCAGTCCATCCCCTTTTGATACTAACATATCACCAATCATCTCCCCTTCAACTGCTGCAACTGGGAAAAAACCCCTTATAGCAGAAAATCAGGCCACAAAAAGGTTACCCACCCTGCTTTATGCTAGATGCATGCATAATTTAATTGTAACTATTGATAAAACTGGAGTGACCAGGAAAGTCTGTGATTTGATTTAAAAAGCACTGAAGTGGATGCTCTGTGCATACCTGAAAATTAAGAGAAACTTGACAATATAAATAAAATATACTCAAATTCCTCATCGAAGGCAAGGTGATCTTGCCTTCTATTTTAAATGTTCAGCAACTTGCAAATATAATGAGAATTTGTGTCAGACTAATTCATTTACAGATGGTAGGAGATAAAGAGTCAACATTCTGTTCCCACCAAGTCTCTGTGTTCTGCTATATTTTACTACCATATTGTATATGAGGATTTTTGCCAGTACAAACTCTCCAAAGTAGAGAGTTACAACTTTGGCATTTTTTTGCTTCCTGTAAATAAACTATAATTAAACTTTTTAAAAATGTATCTTTGTACCTTTACAAGTGTGATCATTTTTGTTGTTTTCTATTCGATTCCTCCACCTCCTTATACTGTATTAACCTATATTCTCTTAGCTCCATGTGGTAGTTGCTGACAGAACCATGGACAGCAGATTCCTGTTTTCTAGTACACAATTGCGAACTCTAGAGGTGTTCCTTTGAAAAATTACTTATGTAATTTTTGATAATGATGGACATATGTTTAAAGCTGTTGAAGTTTTATTATTAAGTGTATATCAAAATTGTTATGATATCCAGTATTTTCAGGTTGGATCACACTGTTTCAAGTGAAACACAGATTTCAGAACTGTACTGAAAAGACATAGGGACGCGGTGGCTCAGTGGGTTAGGATGCTGAGCTTGTCGATCTGAAGATCGGCAGTTTGGTGGGTCGAATCCTGAGTACCGCGTAACAGAGTGAGCACCTGTTACTCGTCCCAGCTTCTGCCAACCTAGCAGTTTGAAAGCACGTAAAAATGCAAGTAGAAAAATAGGGACCACTACGGTGGGAAGGTAACAGCGTTCTGTGTGCCTTTGGTGTCTAGTCATGCCGGCCACATGACCACAGAGACGTCCTCGGACAAGCGCTGGCTCTTCGGCTTTGAAACGGAGATGAGCCCCGGCCCCTAGAGTCGGAAACGACTAGCACGCATGTGCGGGGGAACCTTTACCTTTTACCTTTTACTGAAAAGACAGTTTCTAAAATGTAACAATAGCAATAGCACTTAGACTTATATACTACTTCAGAGTGTTTTACAGTTCTTTCTAAGCAGTTTCACACAGCATATTGCCCCCAACAATCTGGGTCCTCATTTTCCTGACCTTGGAAGGATGGAAGGCTGACTCAACCTTGAGCCAGTGAGACTCGAACTGCCGATCTGCTGGTGGTCAGCAGTCATCAGAATTAGCCTGCAGTACTGCATTCAGACCACTGCACCACCATGGTTCTGACATAAACCTTTAGAAGAACTAAAAGTTTGTAATTCAAGGCATGACTACTTCACTCTCATTCTCACCTTTCTTTACTTTCACACATTAATGCTTGGCTAAACTTCATCCTATCCAACAAAGCTCTGCTTCTCTAAACTTCTTACTTTAGAATTTAGTTTAAACTCTAAGCTAAGTTAAATGCTGTAGTTATCTATGGGTCCTAGAAAAGCAATGTGATATACTGTAGTGATTAGAGTATTAGAATATGTTCAGGAAGATGCAGTTGAAACTCTACTTAATTATACAGCTCACTAGATTATTCATCTTTGTTGTCCAGTGGAATCAAAGAACTTTAAAATTCTCAAAGCCAATAAAACCCCTTTTAAAAAATGTCTCGCTTAAAAATATCAATTTTTGTCATCTGTGTATTCTACAGTGTCTGCAGGAATTGTTGGGTCATGTTTTGCCTTATTTTAATTTTATTTTTACAGTGGGAGAAGGGCTTAGTTTGCTCCTTAGTAATCTCTTGCCATTGGCTCAGTCATTTTCTTTGCAGCCGGTTGTAACTAGAGTAAATACCTTGCAATGTATTGACACTGAATTTTCTATACTGCAGTACCAAAGTCTTGTAAGTTACAAACTACTCTGCCATAGTTTTGTGTATTCATGTCTTATTTAATTTTCAACTCTCATATTTTGTCCTAGTCCCTTTTCTGCAATCGTTAAATGTGTATTTTCTACATGTTCTTTAAAATCGCAGTTCTTAGTGAATGGTGCTTGGATATGGTGAGAAAAAGAATGACTAGATCACTGCAAATCCCCAGTATTTACATAAGACTCCACATCAGTCGAAGCATTTTTAAGCTTCTCTGCCTGAATATTAATTAAAATATTTAACTGAATGACATTTAAAGGTGAATGAATACCACTCTTCTCATTTTGCTAAGAATCATTTACCAGTATTAAGACACGGCTACAAGTAGCATGCTAAACTCCAACTAAAACCTTCTGCTCTGTATCAAAGCAGCAGAATTTTAGCAACAGGCAGCAGTTTCTTGTAATTTTGAGGAGGGAACCAATGTAAATTGCATACAAAGCCTAACGTAGGGCATATTTTCTTAAAAAGTGTTCAAACATGCTGAAAAATCTTCCTGGCTTCCATCTTTCATATGGCCTCATTCATTTTGCAACATCAAACCTTCACAATTGTGAAGTTTGTCTCCCAAAGGCTCCCTTCTCCTCCAGTGAGGTTCAATGAGAAGAAGATTATGTTATCATCTCGACACACTCAAACAATTCCACTCAGTGGAATCTTCTTCTGAGTATATATGCATCTGATTGCCTTGTTAAGGTATAAAAGTGAGTCTCTAGAACAACGTTTCAATCTAAGGTGCTTTTATTCAGAGTGACAACTAGATGTGGACCTTTCCAGGATCGTATTTCTCCTTTCCTCTTCATCTCTCTGTGTTTAGCTTCATCCTTCAAATATCAGTCAGAATTCGGTGGTGATTAAGCATAATCAATTCTTACGGAACTGTCATTCTTTCCTTTCCCATTTTGATTAATTTCCCTTAAAAGCTGTTAGCACTTTGTGTGAATGTTCTTCTTTTAGCCTTTCATGGAGTGGAGAAGACAAGGCTCTTCTCCTGGACCAAAATGTTAGATGAGTCTTTCTGTTGAGTGAGTGAGTGAGGGCTTCCTATATTCAGTGGGAACTAAGTATTTATATGTGTTATATGTTATATTGTCCCATTTTATATTTACTTTTTTATTTTGTTACTTTTTCATTTTTTATTTAGTTCCAATCTGTATGTGGCATGGCCTGGCAAATTTGTAAAATAAAATGACAAATAGCAGTCTCATGAATTTGTTCCTACTTCCCTTTTATATATGGATGTTTGTGGTATGCAAGGATGAGCATTTTGAAAATTTGAATTGACTTTTAGAATTAATTAATAATTATTGATCAAATTAATGAACTGCCCATTTCATTATCTAAGTGACTCTGAGCAGTTTACAACTAAAAAGACAATAAAACCCTTACAGCAAAAACAAAACAGAATTAAAAGGATGGAAAAAGCATCCTCAAGCCACCTACCATCCCCAAGGTTTCATACAACTATTGGTTCCCCGTGCTTGTTGATTCAACAAAGTCTTAATGCTTTTCTAGAAGGCCAAAAGAAGAAGGCCCAGTTTCATGTATCACCACCGCTGTCTTCTGATCCTTGTCTACTATCACAATGTCTGGATGATTGGCGAGTACCTGCCTGTCTGTCTGGATCTGGAAATGCTACATGATTCTAGCCCTGTTATTCTCCATGACTTTCTGAGTAATATCCCTTCTGAAATTGGAGAAGCCAACCCATA
Organism: Vipera berus; assembly: GCF_964194415.1. NCBI lineage: Eukaryota > Metazoa > Chordata > Lepidosauria > Squamata > Viperidae > Vipera > Vipera berus. The sequence goes on along the minus strand of NC_138203.1, from coordinate 35,290,031 downwards.
CATTGTGCAAATATTTCTGTACGCAGTGCCAGCTACTTGTGCAGTGTATTCTGTTGCTGCTTGCATCTTCCACCATGCCACTATGTGTTGGACTGTCTCTGAGGCATCTCTGTATAGTCTGCACCTTGTGTTCTGTCTTGTCTTGACATGGCACTTATTCTGCTTGATTTTTCTCCTATGTCTGCTGCTGCCTCAGGCATTCTCTCAAGCTCATCTTTGGATGCCATCTTACTGATATACTCCTGGGTGCTCTGGGTTTCATTTAGGACAACACTCACCACACCGCCTACCTTCTGTCTCTGAGTGTGGGACTTACGATGGAAACTTCCATATATTGTGAGGAGCTTTTGGTCTTGGGGTAGAAAAGCCAGCAGGCCACATAGCAGACATTTTGCCTCTCCATTGATGTGTAAATATTGCTGTTTACTTATAGCTGAAACATATCATGTCTGAGGCTTTTTTTTTGGAAATGCAGCAAAGTGCTCTTAGCCAAAAATACCTCCACTTTCCTGGGCTGTGTGCCTGAGAAGCAAAGAGAAAATTGTTGAATCATGGCTCTTAAGCTCATAGCACTGACAACTGAGCCACAAAATACTGGTTTACTGGGGAAAGAGCAGTTTCATATGCAGGCAGGGAGGACCAGAAATGTCATTATTTTTGTTATTATTGTGCCTTGTTATTATTATACCCTATTTTTAAATGTATGGAAACAATTCAGGAAAACATTGCAGATGCATAATCAGCAGTAATGAAGAAAGCATGTCTAATAAGTTACTATTTTTACTATAATATGTCATCAATGTTTTTGGGTTACTTCAATATTATGGACTGGATTTAGACTGCAGTTCTAAATCAAGAATAAAACCTTATCAGAATCAGTGTAACAAAGACATACCTAAGCTAAGTTCATAAGTCAACCACACAACTATATGCTCATTTATTTAGAAGAGCTCAACTATTTAGTGATCATGCATCTAAATAAAATTGAAAATGTACAGCTTATGATTCCTTGAACAAGTTCACATAGGAAATACTATCCTTCTCCAGATAATGTTTCTGCTTCCTAATTCCCATATGATTTTAGCATTTAGGAGCAAAAGAATACTTTGTTCTTTTGTTTTCTACAGAGACATTTTTATCAGTGAGCAGTACCATTGTATATCATGTCACCTCCCATATTAAAGTGATAATTCTCTTTTCTGATCATAGCTATAATTCAGATTATCTATCACAGTTATAATTCAGATGATAATTCATCATAATGTGGAACATGTATTCCACATTACAGTGCAATATTTATATACTGACTCAGAAATAAGTTTCTGAAGCATAATCCCATAGGAGCTAGTTTAGGATTCCAGCCACAGAAAAGTAAAAAAAAGAGAAGCTTTTACGGTAAATGACAGCCCTTGATTTTATTCTTGTGCCAATTTCCCTTTGCTTGCAATATAAGTCTGAAATAAATAAATAATAAATAAATACTTTTTTTCTTTTACCTCTTTGAAAATTGTCCTGTCATATTGTAAATTCAAGTGCTGTCTTCTAATATAATTTTTAATGAAAGTACTCCTGGATCTATTAAAGCCTATAGGCAATCTTTGCTATTTTGGTCTAGTGGTTAAGGCACCAGGCTAAAAACTGGCAGATTGTGTGTTCTAGTCCTGCCTTTGGCATGAAAGCCATTAACTCCCCCAACCTACCTCACATGGTTGTTGTTATGGAAGAAATAGGAGGTAGGAGGAATATTAGGTATGTTCTTCACCTTGAGTTATTTATAAAAATAATAAAGGTGGAAAATAAATGAAAGAATACAAATAATGGTGACTATCCCAAAATATTGAAAGTACATGAATCAGCCCAGAAAAAAACAAGCAAAAGGGGATACTAAAAGGACTTGGCAAAGTGCAATTTTAGCAGCTTATTTTCTGATAAACTGTGCCTTTGTAGCTGGCCACATCTTTTAGAGCAGCCATTTTGTCAGCACATTTAATGTCATCCAACAGAGGGTGCCTCGATGCCCAACAAAGCTGTCTACTTCTGCTACGAGTAGTGTAGCTACCAATGAAATTGTTAGCAATCACATGCTCTAGACAGAGAAAAAACAACCCTGAAGGATAATAGAGCTGAGTATTCACAAATGGGTATTAAAACTGAACTGATAAATGCCCAGCATTTTTATATAACAGACAACAAAATGCAAAGACAGGCTGACCCACCATTTTAATACATTTACAAAGGTCTAGATTCTTTTGTTTAGTTCTAATATAAATTTTTCATAACAAAAATACTTTGAACTTCTTAAAGTTATATTTTTAAAGTTGATATTTTCAGCAAGCTCTTTATTAAAAGGTAGACTACGTAAAGCTTTGAAGGATGCTTCAGTGCTGATGTTTCCTATTATATCCTATGGACAAATCTTTGTCATATAAATCCTGAAGGTTTTGAATTGAATTAGTTTGCATTTTCCACTGCAAAATTGAGTCAAATCATAACCTCTCCTGATCTCAAGTCTCTAACATGAATCACATTAGAGCTGATTTACACAGGGCTATTAAATTGTAACTCTTTCACTGTACTTGCCAGGAGCAATGTCCCAGAGAACTATCCTTTATCATCTAGACGTATTGTAGTCTTGTTCTATTCAAGAAAAAAAATCTCATATTCCGAATTCCACAAATGTTTATTTCATGAAATAGTACTGCATAAAGCATAATGGTAATGTTTTATAGAGATGTGAATGTGCTGAATGTAATGAACATTTATTTACTGAGAATATTTTCTGTAATAGTATTATTGGTGAATTTCTTTTTATTGATAAATTAGGAGAGAAAGAAATATTTCACTGTCCTTTAGGTGACAGTGAAATATTACTCTACAAAATACATCTGGATATGGTTTGGAAAGACATACCAAAAGTAGGTCATGGGAAGTGCACATGATTATAAAATTGATGGAATGACATGCCATAATAATAGATCTCATACCAGCAGGGAGATACAACACCTTCGAGCTGTGAAAATAACAGGCAAGACTTTTAAATAAGTTAACCCTTTACTTTACCACATTCTGCCCACATTTGCTCAACACACATAAACTGACACAGTTGAAGACTGGGGTCATCCATAGACAACATGCTAAGCTTAGTTAGTTTTAATCTTAGGTTTATTGTTGCTTTTTTTTTGGAAAGGAGCCTATTTGGGCAGTTAGTAATAATGATTCCTAAATATTTTAAGGATTGATATACTGTTGGAATCCCTAAAACTGTGGAAATTTCCTTTTGAGTTTTGGGATTTGGGGAAATCATTAAGTGTGATTTATGCAAATTAACTAATAGCCACGTACCCTCTGCAAATTTCTCTAATTCCTTCTTAATATAGCTAGTGTGAATAACAATCATTTGAGAGTGTCAAGACCATATCATAGATTTAAAAGATGCATCTTGTTGTATTGTGAGCTCTTTGGAAGCATGAGGCAAGAGGTTGAAAGCAGGAACATTGTTTTATTCAGGCAAACAGGAACAGAACTGAAACAGAGGCTTCTGCGCAGCTACTTATATGGCTGGCCACTAGGCGGCAGCCAATAGGTTTAAAGGAATATATTTCCCAGCCAAAATCATCCAATGATCTTTCTGGACACAAGGAGTCTGGCTTGACCCTTAGCTGTTACACAGGCACACATTGAGTAACCGTTAAGCAGCAATTAACAGACATGTGAACAGTGCAAGCAGAAACCCCAATACATTACACATCTTATCTTCCATTTTTATCCTGCTAATTGATTACTGGCTCTAAGTGCTATTGGCAGCATTTCTATAGCTAGGTTGGATAGTAAAGATGATAAAGAATAACTTTTACTCCCTTAAACTATGTTCTGGATTTGCACAGTACCTTGCATTGTAAACTACCCTATTTTGGGATAATTTAGTAATCAATATTTTATGTTTTTGTAGTTTTTGGTCAGGTGGATGCGAAAGTGACTAGTGAATACACACACACACACACACATACACACACACATATACATATACATATACATACATACATACATACATATAGTTTTTTCACATCCCATATTTGAAAATATTCTGTATCTTCTTTTTCTTTAATCTTCAATGTAAGTCTATCCATTTCTGTACATTCCAGTATTTTCTTAATTATGTCATCTTCAGATGGTGTTTCTTCATTTTTCCAATGCTGTGCAAAAACATTTCTTGCTGCTGTTAATAAATGTACCATGTGACTAGTGAAATTTTGCTCTAGAATAAACCTTTTGTTTGCAACCATTAAAAATAAATATAAGTTATGCTTTGATTTGCACCAGACAAAGCAAACTATAGCCTTAATGAAATGTATATTTTAGAGTCTCTCTGGTGGAACAGGAAAATAGAAGTCTTATTCTTGGTCATCAAAATTCTTGATGTGAATTTTAGTTAAGTAATTTGTTAGAGCCCCATTCATATTTCAGTTAAACCATGGATGTCTGATTTTAATCCAATACATTGTGGTGTGGATGATTGATCTGAAAGATCTTCCTATTTTTCCCTACAAATGGATTTACTGTTAGAAGTTATTTTTATAAAAAATAAGGTGATATTCTCCTCCCCATTTTCCACAAAACTGGAGCAAAATACCACAAGCCACTAAATAAGATCTTCTGGGAAATTAAAGTAAAGTCTTAACCAGAGAATAGCTAGTATGTTACTGTTGTAGGCAATTCCCTTCTGAAATATCAAATTCTATTTTTCTCCTTCCTATCAGATAGTCTGTGAATGTGTGATAGAAGGAAGGGATTATATTCATAGGTCATGTTTCAAACTCACTCATATTTAAGTGGTTGTTTCAATAAGACCTGGCTTGTGTTTACAGGTGCACATATTCACAGTATATTTGCCTTATATGCAGGATGAATAGTTACAGGCTACTTAAAATACTTTCATCATCCTCCCATTTCCCACTTTTGTTAGATCTGACAAGTATTGCTGCCTATTACAAGGTCTTGCAACCTAACAATTCATCTACTCATCACCCAATAGCAATACCAAACCTGCCAGCATCAGTGATTTATTGCCACAGCAATGGATAGCTGATGCTATAAATCACTGGTTTGAACAACGTCTACATCCCAGACCTGGAATGAAACTATACCAAATTTCTTGAAGAAAAGTGCCAACATACCTCATTTTGGATTCTAACCAAGACATGTTAATTACAAGATCGTAAAATCAAAATATATATCTTGGTAGTTGGGAAAACCCAAAGCTTATTCATTGGTAGATTAATATACTATATGAAACCATAGCATGATTTGCTTGGTTTTGGCATAGTTTGTTTCTCTGAACATACCCATTGTGGACTGTAAACAGGATTTATAGCTTAATAGTTATTTGAAATCATTTCAGATTTTTCAGTTGACATATTATGTAATGATTTAGTCCTTTTGAGAGAGTGCCTGGAAAGATAGAAGATCGTAGGAAAGATAAGTAGAGAAAAAACAGTTGCAAGGTAAATGGACTCAATTACAGTGGTGATGAGAATACAGTTGAAAGATCTAAGGTTGGGAACAGATCCTCCAGGATCTATCTATCTATCTATCTATCTATCTATCTATCTATCTATCTATCTATCTATCTATCTATCTATCTATCTATCTATCTATCTATCTATCTATCTATCTGCTAAAAACTGACTTGATATTACATAATCAATAAACAATCATTAATTTGAAATGTTCCTCATTAACTGCTGTTTGGTAAACCTTTGTTAGCTCTATGTTAGTAATAGAAAAATAATAGCTGATTAATGTGGTATAAAACTTATCTAAGAATGGAAAAAACTAAGCTCAAGTTTTAAAACTTATCTCTATCAATTGAACTACAATGGTAATATGAAAAAAAGTTGACTTTCTTTTTGGGAAAAGTGAGATCATTTGTCCCTTTCATACATTGTGATTGCATGGAGGCCACCATATCAGGGCTGAAAAAAATCATATTTGTTTATTTATTATAGTGATTTATATAGTAGTCATTGTGACTCTAAGCAGTGAACATAAGAACCAGAAACCTCTTTGCTGTCATAGTCTTAGATAATAGCTAATACCTTTTTATTATCTGTGACTGCTCACTAAATTCCAAAAGATCTGAATTGTGGCATCTATTTTGTACTGTAGGCAAATAGCCTGCTAGTTACTTTAATTTAAAAAGGGTTATTTTTTTTAATTTTAACTTGATGACTTATCTTAATTTAAGCCCTTAGGAGATTCAGGAAAAAAATGATTGTCCTTTGGTCTTATTGTTAGAGACACAAAGCTGCAATATTCAGTACCTATAGCTTAGCACCCTGAGTAATTGCTTCTATTTTTCCTCAATGACTACTTGACAAATGACTAGCATTGTACAATAGGTGAAACTGACAGAAATCATTGTTGTCCAAGATGTATTGCCAATCAATGTCATTCTTTGTAACTATTCCCAATCAACAATTCCTATATGCAGATTAAAAAAATAAAAAAGTCAGTTACACTTTCCTACAGTATATTCTTAAACATGGCCTGCTTCATTTGATTTTGTATCTTTAATAGAGATATAGTATCTTGTAAACTTTTTCTGTAAAAAAGAAACCTTTAAAAATATTTCTGTTTATCATAGATCATAATAGCTATAAAAATCTGAAACCTTGTGTAATTTTTTCTTTAGAATTTTTATGGGTTAGGATGCTGAGCTTGTCGATCAGATGGTCAGCAGTTTGGCGGGTCGAATCCCAAGTGCCACGTAACAGAGTGAGCGCCTGTTACTCGTCCCAGCTTCTGCCAACCTAGCAGTTCGAAAGCACGTAAAAATGCAAGTAGAAAAATAGGGACCACTACGGTGGGAAGGTAACAGCGTTCCGTGCGCCTTTGGCGTCTAGTCATGCCGGCCACATGACCACGGAGACGTCCTAGGACAAGCGCTGGCTCTTCGGCTTTGAAACGGAGATGAGCACCAGCCCCTAGAGTCGGAAACGACTAGCACACATGTGCGGGGAACCTTTACCTTTACCTAATTCCATATTGCTTGTAATTTGGCCAATATTCATAATGTCTTCTAATATACATGTCCTTGTTTGAATCAGATTTTTCTATTACATTCTGTAAGTATGCAAAAGAGTAAATGTGCTGAGTGGAAGGCATGTAGGAGTACAGGAAGTCTAAAAATTAATGAAGATAGGAATAAAATGACCTACTCCTTGCAGAGGATTTGATTAAACATATTAAGAAAAATCTTTATTTTAGATTGTTAAGTATCACAGGTCACAAACCTGTTTTGTTTGTTTATTGCTGTTCAGTTATGATGCTGTCTCATTCATCATCATCTCAGATATGCAGTACCTAGTGCAAAGCTTAATTATGACTACAGAAAATCACAGTTTTTAAGTACGTATGTTTAAGAAGCCTTCTTCTTTCTTTGTTACAAGGAATTACAGAACACCCTTCTTGGAAACGATGTCCTTTAAATGAACTGGGACTTCAAAGTCCATAATTTTCAGCTAACGTGCTCTTTGGTAAGGTGTTCTGTACGTTTTATGCCCACCAAATATAGAAAGCATTAACTTGAGCAAGATTACTGTGGGATATAAACAATAAGGTTAATGGAATGATGTCCATATCCGAATGCGTCCTGTATCAGATTTCACTGAATCTCAAGATTCAAACATAGCAGAAGATATTGTATTGAGGCAATAGAACCCAATGGAAATTGGAAGGAGCTATAACCTGGCTTCTGTGTTATATGATATTGAAAAAATCAGTCTCAAATTTTGGTGATGGATTTGAAAGTAAATTTGAGAGAGATAAAAGAAAGCAAGATATAAACTTAGGAGGAAAGAAACAGCTATCTGAATATTCAGCATAAATATTTGATTTGAAGGCAATTTGCTCAAAGGATGAAACTGATTCTACTGTCTAAATCTGAAATCTCCAATCTGATTCAAATTGTTGATTTTATGGGTGCATCTGCCTCAATAAAAATCGAATGGGTTTGATTTAGACTAATTAAAGTGGATATACTTAGTTAAACCCGATCAGTGTTGCTTTCCAAATAAATGCAACAATTTTTCAATTTAATCAGAATAGAACAGAACTGGAAGGGACCTTGGAGGTTTTCTAGTTCAACCTCCTTCTCAAGCAGGAGACCCTATACCATTTCAGATAAGTGGCTGTCCAGTCTTTTCTTAAAAACCTCCAGTGATGAAGCACCTACAGTTTCTGAAGACAAGCTGTTCCACTGGTTAGTTGTCCTTAATTTATATCTAATCAAACGGGCAATCCTTGAATAAATTCATATACCACTAAAAATACATTCTCTTTTTTATTGTACTACTAGTTTAATAATTCCTTTACTGTTTATTTTGCCTCTATGTCTCCTTTTAGTGCATATTAACATATTTCCTAATTTGTTAGCTATTTTTATTTTTTATTTATGAGATTTAGTTGCCACCTTTCATTCAGAAGCTCAAGGTATTCTACAAATATTCCTTCCTGATGTTTTTCCCCACAATAATCAAAAGCCTGTAAGATAGGTTGACAGGGAGAGAATGACTAGCCCCAAATCATCCAGTGAGATGTGATTCAAGGTTAATTAGAGCCTCAATCTCTCTCTCCTTTCCCAACACTTCATATTTATACTATTTCAAGGACCTATGCTGTAATTTCTATAAATAATTTCATAACTGGATCAAATTGTTTAACAGAAGCAATTTCTTTTAGAGTCCTACCTAAACCACTTTTCTTTTTTCCCTATGTCACTCAATAATGAGCCACAAAAAAAAAAAAAAAATCAAAGCAAGCTACCCAAATCCAGAAATAACAGTAGATGATCATCCATTCCAACCCTCAGCAACCCAAAATTAGAACCACAAAGTTTACTTGGCTTACAGTGGCAATAAGAGAACCTATCAATGACATGGGTGAATGGTGTTTTACTACTGTTGTAGTCCTTATTCTCTAAAATACTAAAAGGCATTTGCATATTGAGGGTGCAAATGCATTTTTCTGAATATAGACATATTTAAATTCTTATGAATAGACTTTGCTTGAGCCTGAAAAGAATAGAATAGCCATACGCCCTATAACAAAATACCTCTTTATCCATTTAAAAATAAAGAACTACTAAGAATAAAATTTTCATTGATAGTGCACTTTTACACCCCAGACTGAGCAGACATGTAGATCCTTCACCACAGTATCCACCCCTACATTAAAATAGGCTTAATGTGGAAGTTGAGTAGAATTATTTCTAAATTAGTTATCCTTGAATAACTTTTCTTCTGAATGATGGATGGCTCTTTCTGATCATACATTTTCCAAGGGACCCGTTCTAAAAAGGAAGATGAAACCATCTTTACTGTGACAAATGTATATAGTTTAAGCCACCCTATGTGATCAAAGAGAAGCTCACCTGCAGTGCAGATGTGGCCAAAGATCAAAAATTCATTCTTTATGTTGGGTTATTCCCAATACTTTTTTCACAGCATATACCTAACTTTAATAGAAGAGATGGCTTTATGCCACATTATAGAAAGCCTTAAGTCACACTTGGCTTATGTTTTTATAAATATAGAACAAAACCCAGCAAGCTTCTGGCTTCACCCAATTCACATGTTTTAATTACAGGAACTCATGTATTACTGTATATTTGTACAGGGCAGATGAGTTTAAGTAAAAAAAATGATTTGGTGAGGCAGCTTTCAGATTTTTGTTCAGTTATTTTCATTAGACTGATGGTTAAATAATGATCATTTATTAACAATTAAACAACAATTGTTATTTGTTAATAACAATTAACATTTTGCAAATGTTCTGACACACACACACAAACTTATATATATATATATAATAACTTTTCTCTGACATAGATGCTGCTTTTGAGAAATGAATACTACACAATAAGTCATGTATATAAAAACTGATGAAATTGTTATATTATGGACTTAATTGTTTTTTTAAAAAAAATTGGACAACATATAAAATAGGAGTTGTTTAAAAAATAGGAGCTGTATAGTTGATCTTTGGAATATCGTAATGGAAGAGAAATAGAAAAAACTATAGTGTTTTTTTCATAGAATAGGTGATAACAAAGGCAAATAGAGGCTTTACAATATTTTGCATTTTATTACCTGATCAGTGACTTCTAATTTAAACAATATTGGGTTAGCAATGGGATGAAGTGGTTGTAGTCTAGTGGCTACAAAGATAGAGTTCATGATCAAGATTATTTTATCTTCAGTTGTATATTGAATGTATGTGAAGTGTACTATATCACAAACTTACTTATTTATAATTTCCTGCCTAAAGCAGACTTCCTCACAGAAAAACAAATAGTAAGATTAGGGGTTCCAAAAGTACATTCATACATTAATTAAAATGCTTGGATATGACCATCAAGTGAATAGACCCAATCTTTGGTGATGATTCAAAGAATTCATATTTTGTAAACTAGAAACCCACTAATGAAAGTTACAATTCTATTGTTGTTTAGAGTACATTCCAGGGCCATAGATTTGATCAGTTCCTTCTTTTAGAGGAAAAAGAGTGGCAGCCTTAAGTAACTGAGGTGTGATGCCTCTCTTAGCTCTAACATAAATATCCTCGAAACTTGATTTATTAAATACAGTGGGAACAGAAATAGGACGGACAAGATGGTGTCCATAGATCAATGAAGACATCCCAAACCTTGTTAACATACATTTGTAATGGAACCCTTTGGTTCTGGTGAATATGAAAGAAGTAGTCATAGGAACTAATAAGACAAGAAAAGTAAGAATTTCTGTTCCCTAATATTGTAAAGGGGAACTGGATAAGGCTTTTAGATTTTTCTGCTCTATTGATAGCATTGTTCTGTAAAAAATGATTTTCTAATTATTTTCATTTACCTATCAGAGCTCCATACAATTAATATAGTAGAAATATATTTAGAATTACACACTATTTTTATTAAGAGGTTGCTGTAGATACTGGAAATCTTAAGATATAATTTTTATAAATTAATCTCTGCTATGTCTTCAAAAACTTTATAGATTTTCATGGGGAGGCAATAGAGAGGCACTTATTAGAATTATCATTCAATAGAAGGAATCATATATGAACATATATGGAAGTTTTACATTGGAAGTAGACAATCTGGTATCATCCAGGTGTTTTAAATGATGGTTTCCATAATATCTGATTATTGGCCATGATAACCAGAACCTGGGGAAACTGCAGTCAAATGCAACTAAAGGACACTAGGTTGTCTACCTCTGATTTGCAGTATATACCCTGATGTTCTGTGAGACCCATTAGAAATTTATTATTATAAATGTGGACCTCAGGGCTCTGTTATAGGCCCAGTGCTCTTCAACATCTTCATCAACGATTTGGACAAGGAGATAGATGAGGAACTTACCAAATTTGCAGACAACACCAAGCTGGCAGGAATAGCCAACACTCCAGAAGACAGGCTTAAGATACAGGAGGATCTGGACAGACTTGAACACTGGGCACTATCTAACAAATGAAATTCAATGGTGAAAAAAGTAAGGTTCTACATTTAGGCAAGAAAAACCAAATGCACCGGTATAGTAAAGGTGGTACCTTGCTCAATAGTAGTAACTGTGAGAGGGATCTCGGAGTCCTAGTAGACAATCACTTCAATATGAACCAGCAGTGTGCTGCAGCTGCCAAAAAAGCCAACACAGTGTTAGGCTGCATTAACAGAGGGATAGAATCAAGATCACATGAAGTATTAATACCACTTTACAATGCCTTGGTAAGGCCACACTTGGAATACTGCATCCAGTTTTGGTCACCATGATGTAAAAAAGATGTTGAGTACAAAGAAGAGCAACAAAGATGATTAGAGGACTGGAGGCTAAAACATATAGGGAACGGTTGCTGGAATTGGGTATGTCCAGTTTAATAAAGAGAAGGACGAGGGGTGACATGGTAGCAGTGTTCCAGTATCTCAGGGGCTACCACAAAGAAGAGGGAGCCAAGCTATTCTCCAAAGTGCCTGAAGGCAGGACAAGAAGAAACGGATGGAAACTAATCGAGGAGAGAAGCAACCTAGAACTAAGGAGAAACTTCCTGACAGTTAGAACAATTAACCAGTGGAACAACCTGCTTCCAGAAGCAGTGAATGCTCCAACACTGGAAATTTTTAAGAAGAGACTGGACAGCCATTTGTCTGAAATGGTATAGAGTTTCCTGCCTGAGTAGGTGGTTGGACTAGATGACCTCCAAGGTACCTTCCAACTTTATTATTATTATTATAAGAAGAAAACAGTTTGCCCAGGTTTGCTTGGTTTAAAAAAATTCTTTGTGCATAGCAGTTTCTAACTGTATTAGGTCCTTTTACATCAATGGGTTACAATTTCATAGTTTGATAAAAAAACATTGTAGTTGCAATGTTTTCTCCATTGGCTGCTGTGATTTTTATGGATAGAAAATGACATTGTCTGAATCTTAGTTTTTAAGGTTTGAAAATTTATCTGTGCTGCCTACTCTTGAAACAAAAGAAATTGCCTTGAACAAGAGTCTGCAGGTATTTCCCTCTCACCATAATTTCTCTTAAAAACAGAAAAACAACGTGACTTGCAATCTTCTTCTGCTGAGTCAGAAATGCTGAGAACAGAGAGTGAAAAACATTGCTTGAACTGCCAAAAAAATCTCTTGGCCCTATTCCATGCAAAAATCAAATAAATTAACAAATAAACCAAGCCACTTTGCATATGGCTTCTATCCCACAGAAGACAAGGGGAACACTAATAGAATTTTACCATTCTCCTTTGTCTGGGTTACTAAGAGCAGACTCTGCAGCCTTCGAGGCAGCATTCCCTTTAAAAGCTATGATAGGGCATCTGCAGTTCAGGAGGGAGACCAAGGCCAGAGCAAGTCAGAAAATGTCAGCCCTCAAAGTCTGCAGAGTGCCAGGATTTCCAACTTACAAGTGACTTCAGAGTACTTCCATTTGTACTAGCTGACTATGAAATAAAGTACTTCAGATGACAGTGTGGAACACAGGGTTGCAAAGATGGCCCAGAAGCTACAGAAAACATATTGTGTGAAAGTGCTTTGGTCACCTCCTATAAAACAAATTTTATTTGTGCATGTTCCCAAGTTTGTTTCTCTTCAGAATTCCTAGGCTTTCCCCCCCTTTATTTATCATAGCAGACTCTTGCTGTCAAGTCTCTGCTTCAAAACCTTGAATTTGAAATATCATGGCCCTGGATTTTTCTACAAGAAAAATGAGAATATACCTGCTTCTCAGAATCTGTGATAAGGAGAGCATAGGGAGTAGAGACACAACCATCCCGTTTTCAATTTGATAGAGTTGACTTACTCCAATCCCCTGTTTTGTGCAGAAGCTGCTAAAACCCTTTGAACTGATGGCTATTCAGCTTCTAAAGTCTTCAGTGTAGAAGAATATGCCACTTAAGGAAGCAAACTATCCCACTAACAGTTTTTATTGTTAGGAATTTCCTTCTAATATCTTATCTGTATCTACTTCCCAGTTCAAGGGAAGTTCAATTCTAATTCTAATTCCTGTCCTCCAGGGTAGCAGAAAATAAATGTACTCCCTCCTCTAATGTTAGCATTTTAAAAATACAAAATCTTCCTTCCTTTTTGTCTGCATACTTTCATAGGACTTGGTTTTTACTATCCTCACATCTTGATAGGTGACACTGTACAAGATTCCATTGTCCAACCTGCCATTTAACAGGGCTTAGAACATTACCTCTAGGTCTTTCTTTGTCTCAATTTCCACGACATTCTTAACCTGCTTCTTGGAATATTCCATTTCCTGGATTTGCACAGCACACACACACACACACACAAAAGGAAACAAATTAAGGTTAAAATTAGCCAAAACCATCATGTAGAATCAATGTACCTGGTTAAATCTTTAACTGATCCAGTTATACATGATATTGTGTGAACATAATTATTGAATCATAATACTCAACTACAGTGCAACAAATATTCAAATTATGGAAGTAACAATGTAAAGGGACATTTACTGACTCCTCCCCTTCAGTTACAATCATTGTGCTTCCCTTCAAAGTTCCCTGGAATAGATATAATGACATCAGAGGACAGGCAGTGCACCAGAATATAGACCATGGGCAAATTCAGTGGGATTATATTGCATAAATGGAAATGCTTTCTGTCTGTTCAAAACATCCCTGGATCCAAGCCACAATTATTAGTTGGTGAGTTTTATTAATGTTATATTATTTTGACAGCTGAATCCATTATATACTGCCATTGAGATGCTCTTTCTATATCCTTTCTACTTTACTCTGCATAAAGTGATACACTGTTGTGCCAGAACTACCATTAGACCAATTAAAGATAGTTACAAAGAGTCTGAATTTCATGAAAGGTGGGAGCATTCATTTGTTTACTTGGTTTATTGCATCTTACTATTGAGATTAGAGAAAATGTATTTTCCTATGGATAAGAAAACTGGAATTCAGCTGGAGAAAAGACAGACTTCAGTAGAAGAAGCTCTGAAGATTTCACCCCTCAGCCCTCATTTTCATTAAATACATTTGACTCAAAGCATACGAACCACCTGTATATTGTGGAAGTATCTTTAACTGAGTATCAATCAGGAATGAGTATTTCTGTCAATTTCATTTTGCCAGGTCTCTTGTCTTAACAACCTCAAGTTCTGTTCTGTTCTTTTATTTGTACATTTCCTTGTCTGCATTTAGCCACATTTCTCCTAAGTCACAAGAAGCCATGACTAACTCATGGTTTCAACACTGCCTGCAGTCATCCAAGAATATAATCAAATGTTTACATTAATGTACATTTCTCTAATACTTGAGTCAGCAACAAAGTATGTTCTCCTAAGCTGTTCTGCTTCCTCCACCTAATTTACTTTGCATCAATCAGGAGACCAGGCTGTGCTGCTTTCCTTACAGATTTAATATGGGACAGATTTAGGTAGCAACTGATACATCCTTTCCTACATCACATTTTTTACTGGCAGGAAAAGCCACCAAAATTCTCTTTCTGTAAAGTGCAGCAGCTCTCAAGCTTCCTAGCTTACTCTTCATTTGTCCCACTGGGTTCTTGCCTAGAATTTTTTTGTTTCGCTATTGGATTACCTCCCTCCCAGAAGATCACATTGGGGTATCAAAAAAAACAACAACAAAACAAATTTAAGAAACAAAAAATGGATACCTCAGTGATGATGGAACTTCTGCACAAGTCAACAGCTCACTCCTATTTCATACTGTTTCCTTTACATGCTTCACAAAAATGCCAAATCCAGTCTAAACATCTGGCTCACTGTGTGACCTGCCATTCTATTCTATTCTATTCTATTCTATTCTATTCTATTCTATTCTATTCTATTCTATTCTATTCTATTCTATTCTATTCTATTCTATTCTATTCTATTCTATTCTATTCTATTCTATTCTATTCTATTCATCATATTATTATTATTATTTATTGAATTTCTATACCACCCTTCTTCCAAAGGACTCAGGGTGGTGTACAGGGCAATAAAATACAACGTACAAAAGTTAAAAGTAAAATTAAATTAATTTAGCCCTAACAATAAATAGTTAAAAATAAACCCAAACCCTTAGTCCAGGCCGGCCTGTTCAAACAACCCGGTCTTCAGATCACGGCGGAAAGAGTGAAGGTCGGGAGCCATTGGGAGCTCAACAGGCAATTGATTCCAAAGGGCTGGCGCGCCCACAGAGAATGGTCTCCCCCTGGGGGCTGCCAGCCGGCAGTCCCTGACCAACGGCACCCTGAGGAGGCCCTCTCTGTGGGAGCGCACAGGACGAATGGAAGTTGACGCCGGCAGCAGGTGCTCCCGTAAGTAATCTGGACCCATGCCATTTAGGGCTTTATAGGTCATCACCAGCACCTTGAATCTCACCCGGAGGGCAACTGGAAACCAATGTAGCTCACGGAGAAGAGGTGTTACATGGGAATATCAGGAAACCCCCATCACAACTCGTGCGGCTGCATTCTGCACCAGTTGAAGCCTCCGAGTGGTCCTCAAAGGCAGCCCCATGTAGAGAGCATTGCAGTAGTCTATCCGAGAGGTCACGAGTGCATGGATGACTGTACGCAGGGCATCCCGGTCCAGATAGGGCCGCAACTGGTGCACCAGGTGAACCTGGGCAAAAGCCCCCCTGGCCACAGCTTCTACATGGTCTTCCAGACTGAGCTGTGAGTCAAGGAGGATACCCAAGTTGCGAGCCCTATTTACGGGGGGTAACACCTCACCCCCCATAATTAAAGATGGAATGAACTAAATTTCCCAAGATGCCGGTACGTACAACCACTCAGTCTTGTCGGGATTAAGCCGAAGCCTGTTCTTCCCCATCCAGACCCGAACCGCCTCCAGGCAATGGGACATCACATCGAGGGCATCACTGGGGTGGTTTGGGGTAGAGATGAAAAGCTGGGTATCATCAGCATACTGATGATACCCCACTCCAAAACCACGAATGATCTCGCCCAGCGGTTTCATATAGATGTTGAACAGGAGAGGCGAGAGGACCGACCCCTGAGGGACTCTACAAATGAGAGGCCTCGAGGCTGACCTCTGCCCTCCTGCCAGCACAGACTCCGAACGACCCAGGAGGTAGGAGGAGAACCACTGCAAGATAGTGCCACCCACTCCCAACCCCATGAGGTGCCGCAGTAAGATACCATGGTCGATGGTATCAAAAGCCACTGAGACATCTAATAGGACTAGGACAGAGGAACAACCCCTGTCCCGAGCCCGCCAGAGATCATTCACCAGTGCGACCAATGCCATCTCTGTGCTGTACCCGGGCCTAAAGCCCGATTGGTACGGGTCCAGATAATCAGCTTCCTCCAGGAACAGAGGGAGCTGATGCGCCACCACGCTCTCAACAACCTTTGCAAGAAAGCAAAGATTGGAGACCGGACAATAATTGTTCAAAATAGCCAGGTCCAGGACAGGCTTCTTGAGGAGGGGCCTCACCACCGCCTCCTTCAAGGCAGCAGGAAAGCTACCCTTCCTCAAAGAAGCAGTTATTACTGCCTGGAGCCAGCCTCGTGTCCCCTCCCGAGCTGCATACACCAGCCAGGAGGGGCACGGGTCCAATAAACACATGGTGGAGCTCAGCCTCCCCATAATCCTGTCCACATCTTCCGGAGTCACAGAGTCGAACTCTTCTCAGATAACATCACCAAGACTGCTCGTGTCTCCTCCGTCAGACTCTGCCCAGTCGGAGTCCAGACTGGCCCGAATCCAAGCAATTTTGTCCGCTAGATGTTGGCTAAACTCCTCGGCACGACCCTGCAAGGGCTCCCCCTTCACCTCCTGATTGAGGAGGGAGTGGGTCACCCTAAACATCTAAATATCTCATCATATCTCATCATATCATATCATATATCATATTTTGTATTATAATGTATATTATAACGTAATATATTATCATTATTAATATTATATTAATATCTATATTAATATATCTATCTATCTATCTATCTATCTATCTATCTATCTATCTATCTATCTATCTATTAATAATTAGCTGACCAGCAAACAGCAAGAGGATGATAGAAATCAAACAGAAAACAGGGCTAAAGATTATAGTTTCAACCCTTGATCTCATGGGACTAACCACTCTAGTCCCCCCACCTTTCCACAAGGCAGGTTGTTTACCAAGCTTGAAAGAAACAACTCGCAAGTAGACTCTTATTTCTGATATTGAATACTGATTCTTAAGTACCTAACAAAAAAAAAAAGCCACCCAATGAGGGAAATTAAACACTATGTGACTGATGCTGCTTCTAGCAGGCCAAGGTGTGGATTCTGTGCCAGCAACACACACAGATGGGATCAGAGGAAGAAGGAAGAGGCACAGGGACAAAACACTTCAATCACAGCTGGGCCACACCAAGTGTGTTGTGTCCTGGGAGCAACCCTTCTCTCTCTTCATTTATTTCATTCATTTATTTCCAGGTAGAAAACTTTTACCACTCTCAGCTGTCTATGCATTGACCTTTTTATAATCTGCTAGCTGTTTGAAAAGTTAACCTCTTGAGGGAATGATGTTTCCTGTGTTACTTGTGCAACATTCATTTCTTTAAAGAAAAATATGTCTCAAAAATGTGTATTACACTCTTGTTTATACACACTGTACAATATATGTATTATTTGCAGTAGTCAAACAGCAAAAATGCTGTCTAAGATTGTCCATATAATAAAGAAGACTCGTTCACACATATAAGACAAAAGAGAAACTGACAAATAATAGAAACACAACTGGATTATTTTTGAATGGCAAAATGACAGAGAGAGATGAAAGAATGAAAGATATAGAGACTCATAGGACTTTTGTACAGGTCAAGCAAGCAAGAGCTAAAGAAAGATAAAATCTGTCCACTCAAAGGATTAGAAAACAGAGTGTGGCTTACTTTGATAAGATTGCAAGGCCTGCTGCTGGTAAATAAATAAATAAATAAAAATCAGGATCCGAGGCCACAACCACCAGCTGCTTCAGGTTCAGAAGAGGACTTACAAATGCCAGCAAGGGTGATGCAAGGTACACAGTGGGGGTTTCATCAAGCAGCAACTGAGCTTGAACAGCACTGAAGGTCTTCAATGAAACCAACCAAAGGGTCATTTTATGGGACAGAGGAAAGGAGCCAGAGAGTTGGGGGGGGGGGAAAGCAGGGAATATCCAAAAATTGCCAGCTCAGTAATGAATAGAACAAACCAGGAATTATCATTGGGCATCTGATGTGTTGACCAAGGTGTTGTCCTGAAATTGTTTCTAGTTTCTTTGAAAGAAGGTGGGAGATATGAATTTGTGCCTAAAATGATGAGAAGCGGTGTTGGATGTTGCATCAGCCCTTTGGGGGCAAATGGCGGGAGATAGACAAGGGGAGAGATCTTACATGCTATTCCTGAGTTCATTTCTCATTTTGTCTACTACTAGATTATGAATCTCTTTAAGACATAACTCTTTTTTGTGCATCCTTCTCTTCAAAATGTAGCTTAGATAGCAATCTGAAAGGGTGCTTTTTCAAATGGCAACTAGACTGACAGTACCTATCTTTCCATCGCCCACCACAACTGATGAAGTTTCTTGAATGAGAAGTGAAACATTTTCTTTTCCTTCCTCAAGAACAAAACCGTCCACTTGCCTTTTGAAAAAGCACCCTTGAGACAACTATGACCTGTGTGCTGCCACCACGTGGCTGTTCTTGGCAAATTACCAATATGCTAATTGGGTCTGCCAGTACCTTCCCCTTTGTGATGTATTTCCTATCCTGCTCATGATGCTGTACTAGGATCCACCCCTTCTGGGTTGGACTTCCTCCTTCTCCTTGCTCCCTTGTGTTCCATCCTCCATTGTAACATCTGAACACAAGCCATGCGGACAGTAATCCTGTTACTGTCTTTTGACCTTAAAGCTCCGACCAGATTTCACCTGACCACACCTTCTCTGCTGTAACCACCTCCTACATGCAAAATAAAGGTATTTCAGATGAACCAGGTGCTTTATGAGTTCACTGTCTGGAAAGGGCCGTTAAATGTGACTAAATTCGCTTAAACAGACCAATAAGTGTCTTAACAAGGAATTATATTCGCAATACAACTGCCTGTCCCAGAGCAACCTGCATGACTGAGAATCTCCACAGACACTTAAATAGCAATGAAGCCTTTTAAAAACTTCATACCTTTTAAAAATACATATAGCTTTTGCTTCAGATACAAAGAAGGTTTGTTATATAGATGGGCAAAGCCCATATTCTATATCCAAGACAACTACATTGTGAACATGTTTTTTAATGAAATGTTCTTCAAATTCATTATTCAATATTTTTTCAACACTCTACTTATATTTAGAAGCATGTCCTTTAATAAGGTCTTCTGCTGAATTCAAATAATCAACACCGGTAGTGCAACTTTAATACAACAATATGACAACTCTTATTTGAACTTTGTATTTTTCAGTTCAGGTCTGCATTTGGCATGATGCTGACACAAACACAGATTGCTAAAAATGTTGATTTCATTGGTATATGAAATCTCAGGGTATTTTTATAGGCCCTCTGTTGGAGTTTTCATAAGTGATGATGAAACCATTTCTTAGCTTTTTTAATGATCCCATCTACATTTATACCGGCTGGAATAGAAATTCAGTTTAAATATCGCTTCAGGTATTTCAGTTAGCATTCTGGATTAATATTTATATTAAATTACATAAAATTTTAAAAGCATGTTTACTTAGTCCACAAGCATCTCTGCTAGCTAACAATTAGGTTCTTTGGACAATTTTGTGAAGCTAATTTGACTAGAATATTTACTAGAATATAAATGTATCTTTAAACTGCATTTGCCTTTTAAGAAGGAAGATATGCATCAGTAGAGAACGAGAGAAACATAGTAGGGCTAAAGCATATAAGACATTATCTAGAACTGCTATATTAGTCAAAATTTCTTTCCATGTTTTCCTTTATCAAAGAAGGTGCTGATTAGTTGTTGTGGATCTGTAACCTAAAACTTCAGGAGAGCACCAGGTTGAAAGGCTCATGAGCAGGCTGGGTTAACACAATACACTAAACCATAGTTTATTTTTATTTATTACTACATTGATTGACTTATGCATGTCCCACTTTTATTATTTTTACAAATAACTCAAGGTAGCAGACATATACAATATTCCTTCCCCCTCCTACTCTCCCTATAACTGTAACCCTGTGAGTTGTGTTGAACTGAGAGAGAGTGACTGGCCCAAGGTCACCCATCTGGCTTTCATGCCTAAAGTTTAGAACTTATACCTAAAGATTAGAACACACAGTCTCTTACTAGATTCAACCACATTAGTAAGCCTTAAACATTGCTTTACAAATTCCAACATATTATGTCAAAAGCAACCAAAGTGTGATGTTTGTGGGATTTTTCTTTAATCTGGTTGACAGCTCTTCTACTGGTTGAAGATCTGCTAAATTTATGTTGCTTTTGCTTGTCTGATGCCTTTTCCCCCCTGTATAATTAATGCTAGACATTTAATCCAGTTTTGCAGAAGGAATTGAAATACTGCTCCTTTGAAATTACTTCAAGTTTTTTTGTCTCAGAACAAACCTAAATGTCATCTTTCCAAATCACTTTCACATTACAGAAATATGTGTTAAGTAAATAAACTGTTCTGGCAGATCAATATACTGGAGGTGACTTATTGCTTTACATAAATTAGCTACACTAATAAACTTTCCGCCATGGTAATATCTCCTACACAGATGAGGCTGGAATCGTGAAATGGTTATTTAAAACTATCTGCTAGCTATTTTCTATCCATTAATATCATGTTGCTGAAATCTATGAAGCATAAAACAAAAAGTTGGCAGAACTTGGATTATCCAAATTGCAGCCCATAGCTGTGACCTCAGAACATAGTTGTGTGTTTCACATTTCAGTAAAGAATAAAACAGTCCAGGGAAAGATTGAATTGATTTGCACCATTATCCTTGTAGCATTCAGCATTTTCTTTCACTTTGGGAAAATTCCATTCATTAGTATGTCCTGACATTCCTTTCTTGCTTACAAAAGCAGCATAAAATCATGGGGAATGCTGCTGAGGGAGGCCAGAACATGAATGTGAACAACATACACACTGAGACAAAAGAGATGATCAGGAAAATCAAATGGCCAGGGGCAGATCTGTTTTAAAATCATTTTAGAGTTTAAAAAGAAAAGAGACTTTGTAAAGAGATATATAGTGCAGACTTTATCAACTTTTTCTTCAGACTGAATTATTCAACTCTATTGTCACCAATATGGTAAAATAAAATAAATGAATGAAAGCTATGTTATCTATTTAAATAATAATGATCTTCATCATTTGAACTGCATTCCCAAGATTTTTCTCTTTATGTATTATAAATATAATAAATAAAGCCACTTCCTTGGCATGTCCATCACCTTTAGCAGAAATAAAAGCCTGCTTGTAGGCTGCTCCTCTAACTTTCAATATTCTCTCTTTTTTATATTATGCATATACACTAGGATGAAAAGAAAGAATCAGGCCTCTGAAATATCCTACCTATTAAGACTGTATGATTAAAGCTCAAGAGGCTTAGGCCAGATCATATATAAATGTCGGATATTTACTTGCAGCTATTAACAGCATGATTATTTGGGTTTCTTTGTCTGCTTGTTTTAAATATATGGGTATATTTTCTTACTCTTTTTGCTATATGAAACTTCTAATTCTAGATTTCACTATCAAACATTTTGAATGTCAATCAAAACCCTACATACAATGGCCTGTTTTCAAAAACCATAGTATTATTGTATGGGTCATAGCCCTATAATTCCGAAATTTGGTTGTTTTAACTGCATGTAAATAATGAGATCCATTCGAGCAAGTGATTCCAATAATATGACTTTCAGAGCAGTTAGGAAGATCCCACTCTTTCCTTGTGGGTTGGGTGTTAAGGGCTTGCACAATTTTATTCATCCTTCCCTATTTATGCAGAGTAAAAGGACTCCATATCATTGCTTCTCTGCAGCTCAAATAAATTAATGCGATTAGATACGTACCATTTCACACCTCCAAAGGGAAATTTTAAAAGGCAGCAATGGTATTTTTCTGTCTGGATAGATAAGCTTTGGGTTCTATTTGAACAAGCCTGATAAATAACATATAAAGTCGGGTAGATGGCTAAAGATGGATTTTTATAAGATGGATTTTTAGCAGGAAAGTCTTGGAGATAGAAAGGGGAAAGCTAGCAGGAAGAAAGTCTTATTAGAAAGGTAATTCACATCTAGGAGGCAGACTGAATGCCATGTGATGTGTCAGTTTCTATAGTGACTGCTCTCTTTCATTTGAAAGCTCAGCAAGCACTTACAAAAAAAAGCTAAAGCAACCGGCAGGGTGGTGGGATTCCCCTGCCCCTTCCCCCCCACATTACATAGGCAGATTTGCTGCTCTTGAATTGAAAGCATAAAAGAGCTTTTGTTACATATCAAAAAGGAAGGCTAATTTCAGCAGCAGCACAATGGAGAATAAACATTAGAGACTAGAAAATGTCTGCACCAGGCTCCTTCTCCTTCTTTTCACCTATGTACCAGAGTCCTCAGTAATGGCACTCAGACATAGTGTGTAAGGAGAATAGGAGTTGTAGTTAGTAAGGCACCAGATTAGTAATGCATTCGCATTCAAATATTGTCTTCCATTAAAGCGCCATGTTGCAAGTAACATGTAAGACTGCTAAAGCAATGTTTTAATGGCTCACATGAAGACCGCACTGACTCTACCACATATAATCCCTGGCACCCAAGGATATTTTTTTTTATTTTAATCCCATTTATATCCCGCCCTTCTCCGAAGACTCAGGGTGGCTTACAATCTAAGCACAAATCAAATGTGCTTAGCAATAGCCTTCATTCTATGTATAAACAATAATCCCACTCATAAAAAGCAAACAAACAAACAAAAAACAAAATACCACATTAATAACAATGTGCCCTTTTACTGATTTTATCATTCTGTTGATTCAGGTCCAGCTCTTATCTACTGTAACTTCAAGATCCTTTTCATAGAATACTTGGTATACTATTACCAAGCCAAGAGCCAGTTTGGTGCAGTGATTAAGGCACCAGGCTAGGAAGCAGGAATCTGTGAGTTCTAGGCCTCCTTGAGGCATGAAAGCTGGCTGGGTGACCTTAGGCCAGTCATTCTCTCTCAGCCCTAGGAAGGAGGCAATGGCAAACCACTTCTGAAATCTTGCCAAGAAAGCTGCAGAGACTTATCCAGGCAGTTGCCAGGAGTCAATATTGACTCAAAGGCATGCACACACCCTCCCTCCCTCACCAAGCTATATCTCTCCCATCTTATACTGTTGCCTTTTATTTTCTCCCCACATATAGGATTTTATATTTCTCCCTGTTATATATCATCCCATTTGATTTGGCCCACTGTTCAAGTCTATCTGAAACTTTTTAAAACTTATGCTTCTCCATTGGTTAGTTATTCCTCATAGTTTTGTGTCATCTGCAGATCTGATACTCAAGCCCTTCCATCATGTCATTAATAAAATCTTTAATAAAAATATTGAACAGCATGAAACCTAGAATAAAGCACTGAGGCACTCTACTTAATACTGCACTCCATTCCTATGTAGAGTCATTTATGGATGTAATGCATCCAATTATGAATCCACCTGTTCTACCTAACTCACATTTTACCATTTTATTAATTATGCTAACATGAAATACTTTGTCAAATGCTTTATCAAGATACATTATACCCACAGCATTTCCCCAATCTATTAAATTAGTAATCTTATCCAAAAAAGGGAGATAGGTTTAGCCTGACGTAACTCTTTTGTGACAAACATGTTCTTGTTCTTGTTAATTACTGTATTCTAAATGCTCACAAATATTATGTTTAACAATTTTCTCAAGGATTTTGCTCAGAATAGATATCAAATTGGCAAGTTTGTCATTTTGTGACTTTAAGTTTTTCCTTTTCTTTTTGAAAACAGGAAGATTTCTTCTCCTCCAGTGTTCTGGGATTTTGTCATTCTTTGAGAGTTCTCCAAGATTGCAGTTATCAGTTCTGTGATCACCTCCATTAATCTGTCAGTAATCTAGGATGTAACTTATCTGGCCTTGACTTGAAATGCGAATTCATTTAAATTAGGAAGGATTTTTTTAGCCCCTCCTTGTCTATCCTGAGCTGCAGTTCCCTTCTTTATATTGGAGGCACAATGAGAGACGGCTAGGGCGGAGAGAAGAGAGACATAAACGCTGAGTCAAAACATTCTGTCTTCTTGCCAAAGTCCATTACGATCCTTGTTACGTACAGCTGCCTTGTCTCTGCCTTTGCCTTTCCTTTTAAAGATGTCCAAGGTGTCCATCTTTCCAGCTCTATTTACAAATCTTGGTAGATTCTCCTGACCTTTTTGTTGTGTTTTTCTAATCAAAGTGTAAATTAAATTATTTTGCAGAATAACATAGGTTTTTTTAATAAGGCTGTCACATTGTAATTTTTTGTATTACAAGAATCTAAACTGCTTTAAAATGAGAAAGTCCAGAAATATCACTCTAAGACACACATCACTTTTTCACCTAATAATTGCATTTTCATTTGCTATAACCTTGTAGAGTCATAAAAAAAAACCCAGCTGGTTATGTTATATTTATTGATTAAACTTATATGGTGCCCATCTTGCTTAGAGGAGACTCTAGGTGGCTTACAATCAATAAAAACAACATGATAAAACATTAAAGCGATACATTTTCACACTAAAATTGATTTTAAAATTGACAAAGATAAGATAAAATAACCCTTATTGTCATTTTTTTTCTGTGAGCTCACTGGCACACATTAAAAATGAAATTCTGTTGTCGGCTCTCAAAAGAAAGTATATATCTACCCATACCCAGTGCTTTTTTTGTTAAAAAAAAGGTGCTGGAACTCACACACGTCATACAACCTGCCTTGCCTACCCTACAAGGTTTACCTTTGTAGTTGAAAAAAACCCCCTTCAATTTTTAGTGTATCTAAAAGACTAGGATTTTGTTCAAAGTAAGTTAATACTATTAAGGTTACCATGCACCGTGTGGCTTTAAATTACAAGAAGGCATTTTATTAATCTTTTGGGACATTTACCACTGGCATACCCAGCTTTCTGTGTGGAATGAAATTGGCCCAATAAAACAAAATTTGATTGCTTGTAAAAGATTGAATTATTTTTAAGAAGTTGTCAAACAAGCTGGAAAAATTTACATTTGGAGTTACATTAGCCTTGGTGGAACAGTGGCCTAATGCCTCCTTAAGTAACAACAGCTGCCTGCAATTAGTGCAGGTTCGAGTCCCACCAGGCTCAAGGTTGACTCAGCCTTCCATCCTTCCGAGGTAGGTAAAATGAGGACCCAGATTGTTGGGGGCAATAAGCTGACTTTGTAATAATGCCACTTGGGGGGCGAAAGCCCTAATAAGCAGGCATATACATAGAATGAAGGCTATTGCTAAGCACATTGATTTGTGCTTAGAGTGTAAGCCGCCCTGAGTCTTCGGAGAAGGGCGGGATATAAATGGGATTAAAATAAAATAAATTTAAAAAAAATATGGATATTGACTTGAAATGAATTAAAGTTGAAACTTTGTCAGTGAACAGATTACTTTTAATTTACCTTTAAGTTAAACCCAATTTAATAAATAGATCTGATTAAACCTCATACTGTAGGTCTACCTTTACATCTGACCAATACATAATTAATATTTATATTATTAATAATAATAATACCTCCAAATCACAAGACATTGGCTTTATTCTTATTCTTCCCCTCTGCAGTTTGAATATAAAGTGTAAAAGGCTAAAAAGAGATTTTCGTAGACATCCCAGCCTTTGAACTACCCAAGGAACCAAAACAGCAAAGTTTTGCTGTCGGGCAAGCTTCCATGCCAGCCGCCTTTCTTTCCTCTCGCTTTGCCCTCTTTTTGACGTCACACCCCACCTTCTGTAAGGGAAGGCAAAAGGCTCACTCACCCTCTCGTGAAAGAGGGCCTCCATGTTTATGTGTCTCCCACCGCCACCATCGGCTTCCACACCACATGCTCCGGCGCCTCATGGATCCTTCTAGAGGAGGCAGACAGCGCTGGAGGGGACGCTGCTCGCACCATACTAGCAGTGGGGCATTTTCAAAAACAAACAAGGATAGGAAGGGAAACAATAGGAAAAGAACGAAACTCTGCAAAAACCATCATATATACATATACTGCTCAAAAAAATAAAGGGAACAGAAAATAAGACATCCTACTATTAAATACATTACATTGTGTTGTTTAAGTGTTCCCTTTATTTTTTTTTGAGCAGTATACATACCTACATACCTACATATACCCATACATATATATATTCAGTGACAGTTTTGTTCCATATGGTATCAACCTTGTGAATTCTCAAGTTTCCTCTTTCCACTATATGTATGTATGTGTGTACACACACACACACACACAATAAATCATTGTCTATTTTGAATACATAGTGGAAAGAGGAAACTTGAGAATTCACAAGGTTGATACCATATGGAACAAAAATGTGACTGAATCTGGATGTTCTGCTTCGGATACCACGAAGTCTCCTCCCAGAAGGAAACAAGGAAAACAGGTCATGAAGAGGATGTGTAGCATCCCAGACAATCCGGCGGATGGAAAGGAAGTGAGCAAGATGACATAAAGATGACACTTATTCATAAAGCAATGTTAACAAACTGAATACTGAATTTACAACATTTTTCTCAAGCAGCACTCTTGATATCTTTGTAAAATTTGCATTTTGAGGCAAAAAAGTGAAAAACCTTGCAATAAGTGTTCTTTTAAAGCAGGTTTAGAGGGAATAATTTGTTTTGTAAATGTATTAGGTGTGAAAGAAAATAATGGATTACCTTGTTAATATACTGTACACCATAGGTGTCAAACTCGCAATGTCACGTGACGTGTCACGACATATCACGACTTTTTTTCCATTGCTGGCAATGGGGTGGAGGCGGTTTTGGCATGACGCATCCGGCCCGTGGGCCAGCAATTCGACACCCCTGCTGTAGACCATATGATGACTTTGTAGTGCAGTATGTTTGTAGTCCTTAAGAGTAATGATGCTGCCTGAGCATTTTTCCAGCAGCTGTTGTGAGTCAAATTTCCTGGCTTGCTCACTGCAATAATTCAGCCAGTGGCCTCTTTCTAATAGTTTATAATGGACAACATCCCCATTAAATGTATAGCAGAATATTGCCATGGATTCATTTTTTATCTCCAAAGACAGAACTCAAAGAATGTTTCTAGCACACAAGCTGTTAAATGTATCTTTTACAAGGCAGAATTTACAAGTTACAATAAATGTTAATAAATGCAGATCACTTATTGAGAGACATAAAAATGAATTTCCTTCATTCGTAACAGCATGCATTTTAAAAACCATAAATTTTTCATCTGCAAACATGGTGCTTTGAATCACTGCAGGCTCAGAGGAAATGTGCATGCCATCATGGCGTGTGGGCATGCCTCAGGAATATACAGCATGCACAGTCTGTTCAAGGTGCAAGCCACCATTAAACACAGCCTTAATAACTAATATTAGTAAACACATCCTCACTTTTTCGTATACATACTGTATGAGAGAGGGGACAATGTGAGAGAAGGGATATTAAAACTCACTGATCACCATGCTAATTAGTGCATCTTTCAGGGACATCCATAGTGTGAGTTCAAAAAGGTCAAGATGGCAGTCACAACTGCAGAAAGCCCCTCTCCTTTTGTAATTCTATTGCTTTCGGTTGATAGGATTCTCCTAAGCCTTTCTAGAGTAAGAATCAGCATGAGAGCTTCTAAGCAAACATAGTCTGGCTGGCTGGCTGACATACACACTTCCTTGTACATACTTCATTGAAGAAGAAGATAGTAGCATCAAGGGAAACAGACATAGCATTAGTTCTAGCCCAGGGGTCAGCAACCTGAAACAGTGAAAGAGCCACTCGGAACCGGTTCCCTCACAAAAGGAAAAACTGGGAGCCGCAAAAAATATGTGCGCATGCGCGTACATGCGTGCATGCGCAGAACAGGGTTTGACTGAAGAGTGGAGCAAAGGAGAGATATGCACCTACCCTGCATATTTGAATTGATTGGTTGAACTTTTTTAGTCCCACTTTTTTTTGGGGGGGACTGCACATGGCAGAGGACTGGGAGCCGCAGGAGACGGATGAAAGAGCTGCATGCGGCTCCGGAGCCGCGGGTTGCAGACCTGTGTTCTAGCCTTACAGAAGATTTGTGAATGGTGTAGAGACAATCAGCTACAGCCCTGATGAGCTGGTGTCTGAATAACATTCCTAATTCTCCTGCCTTAGCCCTCCAAAAAGGATCATTTCCCTTCCAGACATTTTGATCTGAAGTCCCCAGAATTTGCTGATAACATTTATTGATGAGATATGGTACTGACAGAACTCGAAAGTCACAACGTTTGTGATTTTAAACACTTTGATAATCAGACAGGGAAAGATAGCCCTGAAATCAACATATCTTATATCTCTAAGCTTAGAATGTCCTTCTTTTTTTATAAATGAGAAAATTCAGTGGATGTGTACTTTGGGAAGCTCACATGAAACAGTATACTTGCTTTGCAGGATCTGCATATTATGATCATTAACACTGGAATCAGTTATTGCCTAACTTAGATAAACATATACTTGATACTAGCCAAAAGATAAATAATATCCTGGCTTCAATAATTTCTCTCAGCACAATATCAGTTCAAATTGTCATTTTTCTGAATCTTACAGTGCAATTATCATCACAAAACAAAAGCATATTAATTTCAAACTGCCTATTTTGCTATAAATTTGTTTAGAAATGCTTATTGTTTTAATGTGTGTGTTTGTGTGTGTGTGTGTGTGTGTGTGTGTGTTGAGAAAAAATTCTTCATAGATATCTAACTTTTTACTAGGTGTTTAAAAAAGGATTTGCAAGTTTAGACAGAATATTTCAGGTACAATGGGGTCAAAATATAAATGGCTGCATTATCTGTAATAAATAATGATTTGATAGATTATCAAAGGGCCTATGCTTTGATAGTAACACTTAATATTTAGAATAAATGATTTTTACAGAATTCATATTTAATGTTAAACTGGAGAAAGCGAGGATGAAAAATCCTAAATAAGAAAAAGAAGCCACATGCTTTCTCCATACAAAATATTCCATGTTACAGTAAAATACTGCAGTATAAAATTGACTGAGGTTGTGGACCAAAGCTGATTAGTTTGGTCAGGAAAAAAACAATCAACATAAACTTATATGGACTGTTTGTTGAAAGAAGAAAAGACTGAATTGATGATTGATGGGTTTGGGGACTAAAAAGCGTTAAAAGGGAAGGGACGTGAATTCTAAAGTAAGAAGAAAAAAAGATGGGGCAACTACTTATTAGAAAGAAGGGTGGAAGTCATAATTGTATATTTTCTTTTTTCCATTTTTTTCTTTCTTTTCTTTTTCTTGCTTTTATTCTGTTTAAAAATGTAATAAATAAGTGACTACAATATTATTTCAGAGCAGGCTAAGAATCTAAGATTAGTAAAGTTTATTTTTTTTTTAAAAAAAGTCTTTAAATAATAATTCAGTTAGGCTGTGGGTCTGTCCTGCTGTATCCTGAGGGAGTGACCATTTTTCAAGCTAATGCATATGCATTATTAGCAGAAGTTCCAAGTACACAATGCAAGACCTTAGCAACACAGTTTAAAAATGAAAGTAAAAGGTTTAGCAGGCTCTAAGTTATAAAAATGAAAGTCAAATGAAACAATCTATCAAAATGAATTCAGTTACAATCTGAATAGAAAACAGTAAAGGAAATCTGACTTAACTGTCGTTTTTATTCAAAAATTAACTAATTTGCAAACAACCATATATTTGAAAATATTGCACACAAAAATGGTATCTTTAAAAATATTATAACATACTATTTAACATAAAAGTATATTAAAATATTATAAATAAATAAATAAAATATTATAATATACATCTCATTCAACAAGGTGCTTCAATGCAGAGATTTGCCTCTTCTGAGACTTGGCATATTTACAATCACACATTCTGTCTTCCAGTTCTTTTCAATCAATTTTAAAATGCACCTAAAATTATTTTGATTCCTTTCTGGTCAAGAATAGGAAATCGCCACACCTTCATGAATAAAGGATGCTGTGATGGAAAGAAAAAAATTAATTGGAGAGGAGTGATGGAGAAAAGCAGGTCAAATAATTGTGAATCTCTTGTCAACATAGAGGCTACAGCAACTTCTCTGGATGCATTCTCTGGACTCATTTCCAGTTTCAGCTAGGTGGAAGTTTGAGTTTTAGTCTGTGTGAGGCAGCTATGATTTGCCTTGACAGGCACTTCTTGCTGATTTACCTTGTCAAGTTGAAAAGGTTATCCATTAATATTTCCTCCAGTTACTGCAAACTGGTGGATGCTATGGCTAACTACGGTGAGACGACCATGCCACTTCAATCTTAGAAGAGTTTGCTTTGCTTCATGAAGGAATCACAAAGAGGTGCTTTCCTCAACCTTTGTTTCTTGAATTACTCTTTCACAAATCTGCATCGCCCTGTGGCCCATCTTCCAAGATTCACACAAAATTCCATGAAAATGAAAAATATAATCATAAAAATTGCATGACATTCATTTTGTAATGAAAGATTCTGCAGGGTTAAGGTATGTAGTAGGAGGGAATACATGGAACCAGCTGTTCTTACCAAAACATATTGCAACATGTTTTACAGCATTAAAATGAGATCTTTCCAGGAACAGATGTCTACAATTTATTTATTTATTTTATTTTATTTAATTTTTATACCGCCCTTCTCCCGAAGGACTCAGGGCGGTGTACAGGGCAATACAATAAAATACAATATATAAAAATTAAAAGAAATATTAAATACAACAGCCCAATTCAATAAATTAATACAAAGTGTTAAAATACTCCTAAACCCATCAGACCAGGCCGGCTTGTTCAAATAAATATGTTTTTAGGTCACGTCGGAAGGAGCGAAGGTCGGGGCCGTACGGAGCTCCACCGGTAAACGGTTCCAAAGGTCTGGCGCGCCCACAGAGAACGCCCTCCCCCTGGGGGCCGCCAGTCGACACTCTTTGACCGACAGCACCCTAAGGAGGCCCTCTCTGTGGGAGTGCACTGGACGAAGGGAAGTTGATGCCGGCAGCAGGTGCTCCCGTAAGTAACCCGGACCCATGCCATTTAGGGCTTTATAGGTCGTAACCAGCACCTTGAATCTTACCCGGAGGACAACCGGAAGCCAATGCAGCTCACGGAGTAGAGGTGTTACATGGGAGTATCGGGAAGCCCTCACCACCACTCGCGCGGCTGCATTCTGCACCAGCTGGAGCCTCCGAGTAGTCCTCAAGGGCAGCCCCATGTAGAGAGCATTGCAGTAGTCCAAACGGGAGGTCACGAGTGCATGAGTGACTGTGCGCAAGGCATCCCGGTCTAGATAGGGCTGCAACTGACGCACCAGGCAAACCTGGGCGAAGGACCCCCTAGTCACAGCTCCTATATGATCATCCAAGGAGAGCTGTGAATCTAGGAGGACACCCAAGTTGCGAGCCCTATCTACGGGGGGTAATATCTCACCCCCCATAATTAACGATGGAATATTCTGAATTTCCCGAGACGCCGGCACACACAGCCACTCAGTCTTGTCAATTAAAGCCCTATTGCAGGTGAGCCCTCAGCAAAACTGTGTTTCCCCCAAAATAGGCCACAACCACCAAAAAAGACCTAATTGGGTGGGCCTAATGTAAGCCCTACTCCAAAAATAAGCCCTAATTAGGACCCCACACACTCCGTCCCATCTGGTTGCCGCAATGGGGCAGGAGGCTGTGTGGCACATCACGCTGCTGCCACCACAGTGAGGCGAGGCAGGTGGGGGAGAGAGGTGGAGCTGCCCTACGTGCCCCACACCCGCTTTCTTCAACACCTCCCCAGCCAGGCTATTCCTTTCACTCTCCTCCCAAGCCAGACTGCCATGCTATTATACAGAGGATGGGCAGTATAGGCCTGGTCCCCCTCCATTGTTTTGGAGCCGGGGTGGAGTGATAGTGAAAGGCTCTGCTGCTGCTATGCACTGCTGGAGGGGCTATCTTCATGCTTCGCCCCACAGATCACCTGCCTGGTGGCAGCTGCCTCCTCCTTCGCATTTCTCTCCTGCTGCAAGAAAATGAAGTTTGTGGGACTAAAAAACGTTCAGTCAGACCATCCAACTTCTCATGAGAAAAAAAACCTCACAAGAAGTTGGAAGGTCTGACTGAACTTTTTTTAGTCCCATGAACTCCATTTCCCTGCAGCAGGAGAGAAACTTGCCACAGCTGGAAAGCAGGTTAGTGTTGAAATTTTTTGATTTCGATAGGAGAAGCAGCAGGAAATAGGGCTACCATTTTGAGAACAGAGAAAGGAGACGCAGGGCGATGCAGGGCGGCAAGCAAGTGCTCTTCTCTGTACAGAGCCGCTCTGCTTCCCGTTCTCTGTTCTCTCCATTGGCGGTGACAGACAGCTGGCAGAGGTAGGTCACAGGGGAGGCTTGTGCCATCCGGTCATGGCGCAAGCCATGGGACAGTTGGCAGAGGAGAAGGAGGAGGTGGCTGCTGCCAGGCAGGTGATCTGTGGGACGAAGCATGAAGAAAGCCCCTCCAGCAGCACCCAACGGCAGCGGAGCCTTTCACCATCATTCCTCCCTGGTTCTGAAACAGTGGAGGGGGACCAGGCCCATTCTCTGTATGGTAGCATGGCAGTCCAGCTTGGAAGGTGAGTGAAAGGGAGCAAGGAATAGCCTAGCTGGGGGTGTGTGAAGGAAGTGGGTGTGGGGCGCATGGAGCAGCTCCACCCCTTCCCCCACCTGCCTCGCCTCATTTTGACGGAAGCAGCACAATGTGCCGCATGGCCTCCTGCTGCAAGCGGCTGCAGCAAAAGTGGGCCAGCAGTCATGCAGGCTCCTGCTGGATGGGGCTATTGGTGCTGCCGCCACAAGGCAAAATATAAGACACCACCTGAAAATAAAACCTAATGCCTCTTTTGGAGGCAAAAATAATATAAGACCAGGTCTTACTTTCGGGCAAACATGGTATATGGGTCCAAATGGTTGGAGGCTGTTCTTGATGAACTGGAAAGAGAATTCTTTTTATTGCCAAACTGGAAAACACTGAAATACATCATTAATTTTTAATGCTGGGTTACAACAGAAGGAAATGGAACAAGTGATGGATGTAGACCTGGATCTCTTCAGTTCTATTAACCTAGTGAAACATTATCTAGGTGTGCACACCTACCATAGTTTGGTCACTTGATTGCAGCACCAAGCAGTAACTGTGCATGTGTTGCTTCCTAATTACAAGTTTTGCTTAAGCAGTGGTTATAGGTGGAGTAAATAGAAGCCTAACGGAAGTTGTTTAAGTATAATCCTTAGTATGTTATTAACACTGATTGACTGAACTATTCTGGGTTAGAAGTAAAGTGATTAACCTGAGGTAAATCCTGCAAAAAAAAAGTAACAGAAACATAATATAACTCATTGGCAAGATACTTCAATCTCTTGGGTTAACTTAGTAATTCTGATCTTACAAGGGACTGATCCTACTAACAGAGACCTGATAGTGTTGTCAGCATGAAAAGTAATCTGGATAAGCTGATCTAAACACATAGACAATGACTTTTCCTCTCCATTGCAAGAACTCTTTTTCTCCTCTGTATTTCCTTTGGTTTTGAATCCAAAAATACTGATTTCCGTTGTTCTTGTTGACAGCACCACATGTGCTGCAGAGATGTGACTTTTATAGTGAATGCAATTCCAGTCTGAACCTGAAAACTGTATGATGTTTCTTTTGAATCGCTGTAAACTTTCAGATAAATATGTGAGACAGAGTCCAAAATTAAGGGACAGAATATAGTCTTTCATTTTTGATTAATATAAATCTGTTTTAGCCTCAGATGTCGGCTCAGATTGTAATATGTTCAGCTTTTCATTTAGCTTTGAAAATGAGTTAGCTAAAGTCATTTTATTTATATTGAACATTTAGAAAAGATCTCCACTTTTGAAAAAACACTTTCTTTGGTGGTTGCAAAGACAAAGCAATGATGTAATGCTATCTATAACAACACAGAACTGAATTTTCAGTTGTTTAGTGGGAGATGATATGGGGACTTATTTTCAACATTAATGGGATTGTTAATTATGTCCAAAGCTTAGTATATCTATTTCTTACAGTTTTGCAGTCAAAATTGGTGGGCAATTCTATCTCCAGGAGCTGTACAAGTTTAAAGAAAAAAAACACGGAAGGATTGTCTGAGGGACATAAGTAATATAAAGTCTTCAATAAATTAAGGACCTCATTGTAATATAATAGAATACTTAGAACTGTTGTTTTGTGCCCATGATACCAAACCTCTAATATATTACAATAATAATAAATAGACTGAATGTTTTTACTTATGTGATTGGGCTTAACGTGTCTACTTTCCTTCCCTGTCAAAAAGTTGTGTTAGTGTTAATTTTTTTGCAATGTGTCAGACACTGGGTTAAAAACATCTGGTATGGATTATGCATTCTCAAGCAATTTTGCAAAACTTACAGAAAAGGACAATTAAATCTTGTAAGATTGATTATAAGTGTAACTGGTATATTTAAAGGAAACCCACACGACAAACAAATTTTCTACCCAGTTTAAGTGTAGCCTAGTAATAGGATCTCTTCCAAACTTTGGGATTATGACTAGAAGTGAATCAGCAGCATCTTCATGTGTTTCAGACATTCTGTGTCACCTTTCACTAGGCAGCAGAAAACTCCATCAGAATGGTTGTCTTACTTTCTTTTCCTTTTTCACTCTTGTTTTTACTCTACTTTGCTTTAGTCTGATGTAATTTATGGCTAGTATAGACTCCCATAATATTTACCGCTCTGCAAAAAGGTATAGAAATAATTTCAATCAATCAACAGCTTTAAATTTGGTTTTGACATTGACTCCTACTATAGACGATGTATTGCCTCACTCACTTTAATTTCCACATAGCAATTAGCTGGCTGACAGTTTTTTCCTTCTCATTTTTTGAGCTCATACAATGCCTTAGAGTTTGCTGCCAAGTGTGTGTTAAGCATTGCAGTGCTTGCTCTTTGTATTAGAGTTAGCAGTATTTGGAAAAGGATGAAAGCCAAGATGGATGCAGTTACTGCTAGTTAATGAAATGCTACATGCAAAATTCCCTATAGGAAGTAAGAAAAGGACTGAAAGAAGAAATGAAACAAAACAAGCTAGCTAGCTGTTTTCTTTCTAGCTTGCCTTCGGGTTTTTTAGAGGCAATTCATTGGTTCTTGTAGGTTGCAGGATGTTGGATGAGATCCAAAATGCATTTTCATCACTCAAGGACTGCACCAGGGCTGGCATAACATGTAGAATGATTCCATTTTGGGAGATTCCATTTCAGGAATTTTAAGAACTAAATAAGTACATCAAATGTATATATATACATAGGTAGGCCTCATTTAGCAACTACAATTGGGACCTGCAATGTAGTTATTAAGTGAAGCTCAGTGAAAAATCATATAACCATGAATGTGTTTACCATCTTACTTTAGCTTTTCTTGCTTTAAAGACCTGCAAAGGTCATAAATGCTGGCATTGGGTGCAAAGTTACTTTTTCATCACCATTATAACTGCAAATAGTTGTTGCCTGAGGTGGTTGCTGAGAACTACCCATAAAAGATATTGCACTCATTTTTCCACTTTAGATGCTCCTTGCTGTAATGCAAGAAGAAGCCAGTTTGGTGCCACTCATCAGGGACCATAAAAACCCCAAATTCTGGAGGCTGTATTTCCTGGACTACATTGTCTGGATATTTTAGTTCATAATACTTTGCTCTATCTTCACCTCCTATGAATGAGATTGTAGGTGGTATTGTATTACTGAAGCTTAGGTGGGTGAGGAAGAAACTGTTCTTTTTTTCTCAAAGAAAAAAAAGTGCTCGTTGGGGGATTGGATTTGACATTAACTTGAGTCCAGGACAGAAGAGACAGTTGGGAAATCAATATGCAGGGACCTCTGTTTTATAGATAAGCAACAGAGCCCTTCACTGTTGATACTGAGGCTACTGTTCTTGTACTGTTTCCCATTATGCATAGTGCCATCCCTTCCTGATCTGCTTGTTCTCATTTTTGGGCCAGCAATACAGTTTCCCAGAATGATGATTCTGGAGGATTTCAATTTACCAGGAGAATATCAGAGGCAACTTGGGACTTCAGGGACACTGTGGACTTATCTCAGGCACCTTAGGTTTGATTTATATAGATGGCCATAAATTTGTTCTGGTTTTTGTCACTGACACAACATAACCTGAGGCCATATATGTTGTTTGTCACAATCAGAACATTATCTGATTGCTATGGAGTTGACTAATTCCACTAACTTTACAGACTTTTGTTCCACGATAGGCATCTAATAGTCCTATTTGGTTTCCAGAGTGTATTTAAGGCTTTTCCTGAGACTATGATGGGCAGTTCTGACAAGACTTTGTTCACTTTTTGGAATGTGAAGGTTGTTGCTTACTGGGTTCTTGGAGTCATTGACCAGACCGATTTGATGCGACAGGTTTATTTACAAGAATAAAGACTGACTGAACTGCTGGACTGACAGCTATTTACGGTATACAAGCTGCTACTAGGCGGCGACCAATCAGATTTAAAGCTGGTTTTCTCACTCAAATACAAACTTTAGTTTCCCTCCTAAACAGTTGGAGACACGTTTAAAACAAAACACATTAACTGTTACAACCAGTACATAACACCCCTTCCCCCTGGATAAAGCCATTTCCAGTACATGTTATGGACATAATCATTCAAATATGCAGGTGTATTACAGTTCTTTCAGAGCACCGCAAGGCTGTCTGGGGCTCCCGATCAACTTGCTGGTTAGCCATACCCTGTAGACCAGAGCCGCTATGTCCCTCTGACCTGGGTAAACTGAGGCCGCTATGTCCGTCCATGCTGGGTAGACCCGTACCACTGTGTTTGCTCGTGTTGCTAGCCAGCAAACACAGAATACAGTTCTGTGGTGACTCTGTTCCTTCTTGTACAGGTTCAGTGGTTCTGGGCAACTCAGGACTAATAGCTTCCCTAGGCGAGCCACTTTCTCCAGGACTCTGACTTGCCTGCCGCTGGTGCAATTGGTCAATGTGGCATTGGACCACTCAACCATCATCCAGGGCCACCTCGTACGATAGTGGTCCTGACACCTTTGTCACAATAGCAACCACCCAAGGTGCCCCCTGCCCATAGT
The DNA here is from genome assembly GCF_964194415.1 of Vipera berus. Taxonomy (NCBI): domain Eukaryota; kingdom Metazoa; phylum Chordata; class Lepidosauria; order Squamata; family Viperidae; genus Vipera; species Vipera berus. The sequence continues at coordinate 35,252,174 of NC_138203.1, read as the reverse complement.
TTCTTGCCCAAACAGGTTCACCCAACTGCAAATTTCTCAGAGGCTTGGGCTGTGACGTTTCTGCAGCAGATCTGTCAGGATGGAGATGGTCCAACTTTGTCGTGAGTCGATGACCCCATCTCATTTCCGCTGAGCTGTGGCCTGTAGCAGTACTTGGCTTTGTGTGCTGGCATAAAAGGAAATCTGCCAGGTGATGATGCCAGTCTCCTGTTGTTAGTCTTTTTAGAGCCTCTTTTGTAGAACTCACTATCCGTTCAGCCTGGCCATTGGAAGCTGGATGGAATGGAGCTGAAGTGGTGTGTCTAATCATATTAGCCCTAAGGAAGGACTGGAACTTGGCTGCCATGAACTGTGCCCCATTGTCAGACACAATGATGTTTGGCAGGCTGTGTGTCATGAAAAGTCTGCGCAGTTCCTGGATGGTCCTGGCAGTAGTCATAGATTGGACATGTACTACCTATAGCCATTTTGAATACCTGTCTACTACTATGAGGAATACCTGTAACTGAAATGATCCTGTAAAGTCAATGTGTACGTGAGACCATGGAGTTTGCATAATCTCCCAGTGGTTTCACTGGTGCTTGGGGCATTTCTGGCTGGGTTTCCTGGCAGACCCGACAGCTCCTTACTTGAGCCTCAATGTCCTTATCCAGACATGGCCACCATAAGTAGCTTCTTGCAAGTGCCTTCATTCTAACGATGCCTGGATGCCCCTCATGCAGAGATTGTAGTACTCTGGCTTGCATTGTAAGCAGAACAATCACCCTGCTTCCCCACAATACACAACCCTTGTGGGCTGACAGCTTATCCTTTTTGCTTGCATAGCTCTGGAACTCTGGACTTGGCCTGTTTTCTGGCCATCCCCTCAACATCCAGTTCAGACCGCAGCTGAGTGTTCTGACAGTGGCAGTTTCGGCAGCCACATCTCCAGTGTGTAGGGGCGTTTCAGGAAGATCCTAGATTGCCAGGATGAGAGCTGCTTGGTCTGGGTCTGAATTTGTTTGAGGCAGAGGCAGTTGACTGAGTGCATCAGCGTGGCCCATTTCCTTGCCCGGTTTGTGGACTAGCCTATATGAATAGGCAGTCATAAAAATTGATCATCACAGCATCTTTGGTGATAGGATCTGCAGAGTCTGCTTGTCTGCTGTAAAGAGGCCGAACAATGGCTTGTGATCAGTGAAAATGGTGAAGGGTCACCCATATAGGAAGTCATGGAATTTTTTAATTCCTGCTGTAATAGTGAGGACTCCCTTGTTTATCTGTGCATAATTTCTCTCTGCTCCAGATAATGTTCTAAAATAATAAGCTATAGGAGCTTCATGGCCATCTGCCATTTTATGGCTTAGAACTGCTCCGATGCCATACGGTGATGCATCACATGCTAAAATCATGGGCAGTTTTTCATTAAAATGTGCTAACATGGAGTTAGACGATAGCAGTGATTTGACTGCTCTGAATGCTTTATTGTGGGTGCTTGCCCACACCCAGGGTGCTTTTTTGTCTAAAAGACGATGGAGTAGCTCTGCCTATGCTGCTTTGTGTGGCAGAAATGAGTGATAAAAATTTTAAAGTCCCAGGAATGCCTGTAACTCCCCTTTTTATTTAGGTCTTGGGGCTTGTTGGATAGCTTTTAGCTTAGCTTCTGATGGATGAATTCCGGCAGCATCTATCTGAAATCCCAAGAACTCAGTAGAGTCCACTCCAATCTGACACTTCTCTTTTTTAAGCTTCAACCCCGCTCCGCAAAATCGTTGAAGCACTGCTCTGAGGCGATCTGCTAGGACTGCTGCAGATTCACCCACAATCAGGACATCATCAAAATAGGGGCAGACGCCTGGTATATTTTTAAGTGTCCATTCCATAACGCTTTGGAACAATCCCAGGGCAACACTTACCCCAAACTGCAGGTGATGAACTCTGAATGCCCCTCTGTGAGTGATGATTGTCTGTGCCTCTGCTGTGGCATTGTCAACTGGCAGCTGTTGATAGGCTTGTGCGAAGTCGAGTTTGGCAAACATGCGACCTCCTTGAAGTGATGCGAGGATGTGACTAACCACTGACACTGGGTAAGCGTGTTGCTGTAGTGCCTTGTTGATTGTGCACTTGTAGTCTGCACAGATACGGACATCTCCATTAGACTTCACTGGGGTCACTATGGGAGTCTCCCACAGGCTACTGTCCACAGGTTGGAGCACTCCCTGTTGCACTAATTTGTCCAACTCTGCATCGATTTTTGGTTTTAGCGCAAACGGCACTCTGCATGGTTGTATCCTGATTGGAGTAACAGCCGGATCAAGATGAAGGGATATGGGTGCCCCTTTATTATTGTCCTAGATTAGGACTGAACACATCAGCATACTCTTGGCATACTGCTGCCAGGTCAGTTGTTTGAGTGCAATTTATGCGAGTTACTCAGATGCCCAGGGCCTCAAACCAGTCTAATACTATTAGACTTGTATGTTGTCCTTCAATGACCACAATGTTGAAGAGACCATCAAACTCTTTGAACCTGACTCTTATGGTGACTTTGCCTTTTACTGCGATGCGGCAATTTTGAAAATCTGTTAGAACAAGGCTTGACTGTTTGAGTTGAAGTCACTTCTTGCCTTGTCTGCAGATATAACAAAGTCTTGTATGAAATTATAGACAGAGCTAACCCTGTGTTGAGCTCCATGAAGCAAGACACCCCTTGTATTTTGACTTGGAGTCTCAGCTTCTCTTTAAGAGGGTGTTGGACTCCCGACCACAGAATGCTTCTCCTCCCAGAACAATATCTGACCCTGTTCTGCCCCGGTCCCATTTACCTTTCCACTGAACATCTGCAGTCTGAGCATTTCTCTGGTGACCTCTACAGACTCTGGTGATATGGCCTTGCTTCCCATGGGCACAGCACACTGCTGTGCGAAACCTGCACTCAGTCCTTTTGTGTTGTCCCCCGCAGCTCGCACAGCTTTGAGGACTAGTTGCTTGAGCTGTAGGATGATACCGTCTAACAGATTCCCTCTGTAACCAGTTGATCTCATTGTCCTCTTCCGAATCTTCCAGTCTTTCAATGGTCTCTTGATGCATGGCTACCTGGCTGGGGGGTATCTTTTGAGGCCTTAGAGCCTTCATCACTCCACCGGCAGCCTCATCTGCCATGATTTCCTTCAAGGCATCTTGGAAGGTTAGCTTCTCCATGGCAAATAGGCACTGCTGCAAATCTCTATTCATCAGCCTGCACATGAGTCTGTCCCTGAGATGATCCTCCAGGACTGGAAACTCCCAGTGATGTGACACTTGACAGAGTGCGGCCACGAATTCAGACACTGACTCCCTTGACTTTTGCTCGCTCTGTTCGAAAGCATGATGCCAAGTGATTATGGGCAGCTTGGGTTCAAAGTGTTCTTTCAATCTTTTTTTCAAGTCAGCATATGTTACCAACTCAATGCTGGCCAGTGCCATCAGATTCTCGGTGATGTCATATGTGGCCTGTCCACACATGCAGAGTAGGGTTGCCGCTTTCAGCCTATCCTTTCCGACCTGGTTGGCCCGCAAGTAGGTGTCCACCCTGGAGATGTAGAAGCTCTACTGTTCTGGGTGGGAGATGTCAAACTCATTGAGTCTGCCCACCTTTGCTATGGTGGTATAATGGTGAGGTCTTGGACACTGCCTCTCTTGCTACTAAGGAGATGAACTGCCTAGATCCTGGGGACGGATCCCTCAGGACAATGTGCCTCCAGTTTGGCTTACTGGCAGGCAGGGTTGGGACATGGTCCTGCCAGGGCTCTGATGTCTGGGTTAAAAACCCTGTGACTTCAGCTCTAATAGGCATCACTCCTTCGGCAAGATCCCACTTTTGTCACCACTGTTGCGTAGTAGATTCTTGATGCGACAGGTTTATTTGCAAGAATAAAGACTGACTAAACCGTCGGACTGACGGCTATTTATACAATAGCCACTAGGTGGCGACCAATCAGATTTAAAGCTGGTTTTCCCGCTCAAATACAAACTTTAGTTTCCCTTCAAAACAGTTGGAGACACGGTTAAAACAAAACACATCAACTGTTACAACCAGTACATAACAAAGGTAACAGCATCTTTAGTCAACCTCCCTCTGTTTGCTGATCCAAGGAAGTTCCATGACTTATTGAGTAGTTCAACAAATGAAGCAATATATGATTATAGGAGTGGTGGAGGAAGACAAGGAGTGATTTTGACCAACCATCAGACAGACCACTGGTTGAAGCCTGTTCCAAGGTAATAAGAGCAGCAATATTTCTCTGAGATTATTTCATATGTAGCATATACTCTCCTCAGGAAACAATTGCTCAGCTCAGAAATTCTGGAAAACTGTTACCCAAACTTCCATTCTTGAGGTTGATTATTGATAAAGGTGTGTGTGTGTGTGTGTGTGTGTGTGTGTTTGTTTGCAGTTATAGAGATTGCTGAAAGAAACAAATTATCTGGACCCTTTTCGGTCAGGGATTAGATACAAATACAGAATTTAGACCACATTGATCAGTATGTGGGTGATCCTTCTGGTCCTGCTTGATCTCTCAGCAGGTTTCAATAATATTGATTGTATTGGCAGGACTGGGAGGCACTACTTTATGGTAGGAGGCTGTTCCAGTCAGTGGTAGTGTGGGGAATAGTTGAACCTCAGGGTCATCATGCCACAAGCACAATGCTATTTTTCCTTTTATTTAATAGCTACTTGAACCTAGAAGCAGGGCATCAGGTATAAAATTCAGTCCAGGCACAACAGATATGGTAAATATTCTTTCCTGGTACACAGAAGCTAGTAGAGACTAGATAGGGACAAACAGGACTAGACTTTATTCCAGCAAGTTGGCATTCACAAGATTTCTGATTTCAACGATATTCCATTTCTGTTCCCAAATGGGGACTGTATTTACCCAGGGAAAGTTGTGTTCAGTGTATCTGGAATTTTCTCTAATTGTTGATGCTGGTAAAGAAATGGAAAACTAGGCCCTGATGGGGTACAATACAATGTTATGGTTGGCTAGTGATAGAACAGTGCACAGGTCACTCTATGTTGCAAACTTTTCTTGCAGAAATGTTGCACTAAATGAAAAGTCAGACTGGTGCATGCAAAATATTTTCAAGCAGTGTGCTTTGGAACAACAAAAAAGAAGATAAGCTAAAATTTAATCTCTCTCTCTCTCTCTCTCTCTCTCTCTCTCTCTCTCTATCTATCTATCTATCTATCTATCTATCTATCTATCTATCTATCTCTATCTCTCTTCCCTCCCCTCCCTTGCCCTCCCCCCTTCTCTGAATATATATATTCAGACAACTTGATGAGAGTTGCAAATCTCTTAACAGGAAAAAAATGATCCCAATTCCTATTTTGCAGTCTAATAAACATGACATAAAAGGGCAAATTAATGAGCAGGGAATAAGAAAGTTACATTGGAGGAACAGTTTGGCCAACAATTGATCTCTCTTTTATTATGATTTTTCTCTTGGAAGACGTCAATGACTAAAAGGCCCTAGATTGCTTGCCTGGTGTATGAGGCCAACTCATATTCTCCTTTAGATCTGAAGACTCAAAACAAGGACAATAACTGTGACTTTCCTAGCTTCTGTCATTTGCCTTTTAAAAGAATTGTGAAATAACAAAAAGCAGGATAGGTAATTTGCACCTTTTCCCAATGTGCAGAATCTAAAGAGAAATTTCTACTATACAATATCAAGGCCACAATGGAACAAGTTCAGCAGGCAAATCTGGAGCTATACACTTTCAGCACATTCTAAACAATCATAAAAGAAAATGACTGCTGTCACAAACAGAATAGGAAACCATTCATGGGCTTTTCAGAGAAAATGTTGAAGTCTTTTCTCGCTTTCCACTGGGTGGTAAATAATAAAACAAAAGCTAATAAAACAAAAGCAGAACACAGTAGCATACTGTATAAAAAAGAAAGAAGGATGATGTTAACCCTATCTTTTCCAGTGTGAAGTGCCTGAAAGTCATCTGGTATGCATTTATAACAAAAATTTCTTTCTTTCTATTTTTACTCACTGTAAAAGAAAATATACTGAACAGCATTTCAATTGGATTCAGTAGGATTATTCAGACTATTTTTAAAAATATGTCCAGAGTATGTTTTGAATTATATACACAGAACCATGTATATTTTTATGTTCCATACATTTACTTGGGCAATACAGGAATGTTTATTGAAATTTACCTATTATTTATTTTGGCCTGGTGTTTAAAAGATAAATATTTAAGTATTTTCTAAAATATATAATTATTATTTTTAAAATGAATTCAATTCAGAATGAATGTCCAATATGAGAGAAACGCTGAAGAAGTAAGGTCCTATAAAGATAATGAATGAGGATTAAATTGCAAAACAAATATGTGAAGTAAAAGTGAATGAGTCAAGAGTAAAAGGAAGAGGAAAATTGAGAAAATTGTAGTTGGATGGAACTGATGGAATCCCCCCAAAGAAAAAGATGTAATTCATGCAAGCAAAAGACAATGGATGGATATGATAAAAACAAAAATGGTTTGTAAGGATGGAAATGTACAAAGTATAGAGAATGGTGATACTCAGGAATAATATTTACCATATTTCTTTCTTACCACATTCTTTAATTTTCTTTGCTTACCTTTTCCCTCCTTTTCTGTGCTTTGTATAACATTTCTTTTCCCAAAAGAAAATAATGTGGTATGTTTTTGTGTGAACAGTCACAGATCTCATTATATTTACATGCCACATGGAACTGAAAATTTGTCAGTAACAACTTTTGCAATTTCTTTATGGTTCAGTGTATGATGCAAATTAAGAATTTACTTGAGTATACATGATTAATGTAATCATGGATAAACATGCTGTGAGATCACACTTTGATTATTGTTACAAGAACTCTGGGCACAAAGTGTTGGAGGCCATCTATGTCTCTACAGAATAATCTATTTTTCTGGCTACTGAATAAAATTGAAAAACCAAAGCACAATTTTAATTCTGAAAAATTTTGAATGCAGAAAAAGGAATTTGTATTGTAAGACTTATATGAACTGTAACTGTACTGAAATGACTGCATGGACAAAAGAACTCTTTTAAGAAAGAAACGGTGGGCGAACTTGTTAAAAGCCATGTACAGGACTCAGCTATGAATGTTATACTCATGTATCTTTCTCCCAAGAAGAAGAAAAAATACTGTGAGCAATTTTTAGTGGAATATAATAGTTGGGAAAGGGTTAAAAGTCTCCCCTCTTATTTCAGCTCTTTCTGTGAAAATATCCCAAGAAAATTTGCAGTCATTATTATGCTCACATTCTTATTACTTGTGCTGGAATTGTGACTTAAATACCAAGAATACAATGTTGATAGAGTCTAGCTTCATCAGCACCTGTCAGGACTCAAATCCCTGCAGGGATCCATTACTAATTCTTGGAATCTGTTCTCCTTACAACCTTTCTTCTTTCCGGTTTCTGTCTCTTCTCTCTGCCTGCTGTGACCAAAGTTAGCAGATGGAGCATGTTCTGCTCCTCCCTTCAGCGCTGCCTGGGGTGGGGGTGGGGGTGGCGAGGGCAGGAAATGCAAATAGATGAAAACTGATGATAATGGCAGGATGATTGCATAGGTTTTAACCTGGGATTTAATTGCAGATTTGAGCACTGAAGCTAAGTTTTAATCACACTTGGTGAAGTTTATGAAAATAGATTTCTCCATATTTTTGGAAAACTGGCCGGACTTATCAGAAGTAATGCAGAACAATTTCATTGTGTCCACCTAAGAGATGGTTAACTGCAATCCAGCTTCCAACTATTGCCATTCTACCACAGCTATGCAAGCATGGTAAATGTTTCTGGACAAACTAAGTGAATGAGAGCAGTCCATTTTGTAAAAGCAGTAAAAATATCCACTTCATCCTTTGCTGGAAAAGGGATTAAAGAAATGGAGAGAAGGAATGGTGTACAAACAATTTTAGAAGTAAATAAAATCTGATATCAGAGAGCTGGTTGAGCTGTATTTGTGAACCATACATTATTCTAGTTCCAATAGATTAAAATTATTAAATTATACAAATTCAAGAACATATCTATTTACTCTGGCAAATTAGCTATGGAATCCTGGAAATAATCAAGAACAGCACAAAGAGCAATTGGCTAAGTTTAAATATAATGACTTCAATTTAACAGATGGTTTTTCTGGAAAATTGTTAACAGAAAAACCACCTTCAGCGGGAATAATTATTGTCAGGTGTACTTAGGAAGGTGAGAATGACCACAAAAGAGACAACCTCTCTGTCAGACAGCATTACACATTTGCAAATGGATATTGGATGCACTATAGAAGGAGAAAATAGAGCAGTCAGAGAAGTTTTTAAACATGGCAAGCTAGACAGAGGTTAGCTGAGGTCTGTCACAGACAAATTTGCATTTTCCTATATAACATTGTGTCTTTATTTGTGACTACCTGTCTCAGAGGCCTTTATAAATAGACAGAAGACGGGGAAGTTCAAAGGTGTTAAGGATGTACTGTTGTAATAACTAGGAACATTTTTCTGCACAAGCAGTTGAAAACATTGGTGTTCCTGGTAGAATTTGCAGGTTTGAAATACCTAGTAATTGTCTAATATACGTACACACTATACTGGCTTTTAGGAAAGATAATTTTACAAATAAAAAAAGGATTTAAATCAATGGTTCACATTTTTATAAACTATCAGATGTTTACTTTATGCAATATTTATTGATTATTGTATCTTATCTGATTATACAATACTGACATAATTTTGAGTGCAATAAAGCAAGCCACATAAAAATCAATTTCTGTCAAAAAGTATCCTTAGTAGCCAATGTACCTGACATAAGCATTTGGCACACAACTGTTTGTGAAGTTTGAAACTTCTGTTTTTTATTATATTCAACTGACTTTACAAAAGATTTAATTTTTTAAAAAGACTTTATCACACATTTCTACTGTAGAATTCTCTGATACTATACAAGATTGTATCCTGCTGATAATTTTTTATATATGACATTACTGTATTGTTTTTTTAATACAGTTATGGTTGAGAATTCATAGCAAGTATAGTTGCTATGGTTTTATTAGGAAAATGCATTGAAAATATTAATGTAATAGAATATATTAAATGTTGTAAACCACTCAGATAAGTTTTAAAAAAGTTATATAAAAATATGTAATCATTAATCCTTCAACTACTTAGGGAACTTTGCCCATCGTATGTACGTGCAACATACCAGGTCGGGGAAATCAGGCACATACACTTAGATTAAAATAAGCCTCTTTAAGCTGAGATGGATTTATTTCTAACCGGATTACATGTCTTGAGGTGCTGTAAATCATTAGTTAATAAATGGCCGTCTGATAGTATTTGTGGGTGGATATATCTCTCCAGTTCCTTGGACTGCAAGGCGATCAAACCGGTCAGTCCTAGAGGAGATCAACCCTGACTGCTCTTTAGAAGGCCAGATCCTGAAGCTAAAACTCAAATACTTTGGCCACCTAATGAGAAGGAAGGACTCACTGGAGAAGAGCCTAATGCTGGGAAAGATTGAGGGCACTAGAAGAAGGGGATGACAGAGAATGAGGTGGCTGGATGGAGTCACTGAAGCAGTAGGCGTGAGCTTAAATGGACTCCAGAAGATGGTAGAAGACAGGAAGGCCTGGAGGAACATTGTCCATAGGGTCGCGATGGGTCGGACACGACTTCGCAACTAACAACAACAACATATCTCTCCAGCTGAATAGTTCCTGACTGTCCTGGAGGCAGGTTTGCAGTTTGGGGGTGCTTGTAGATCCATTACTGCCATCACAGCCTAGGTGACCTTGGTGGCATGGAGTGCTTTTCATCAGCTTTGGCAGATTTACCAGCTGCAAACTTATCTGGACAGAAACAGCCTTGCAACAGTTATTCATGCTCTGGTAATTTCCTGGTTGGGTCATTATAATGTAATGCATGTGGGGCTGCCTTTGAAAGCAGTCCAGAAACTTCAGTTAGCTCAAAATAGAACAGCTAGACTGCTCACTAGGACTGACTGATATGAACATATCTGCCATCTATATGGTTGTTGGTCTGTTTCCAGACCCATTCCATGTGCTGGTTTTAACCTTTAACGACCTACATGGCTTAAGGCCAGCTTATCTGGAAGAGCACCTTCTCCCTTAGGTGTCTACCCAGACTTTAAAATATTCTAATGAGGTCTTCCTTCAGACTCCTCACCAAAGAAGGTGAGGGGGGCCTGTGCAAGGGGGAGAGTGTTGTCTGTGATGGCACCCAGTTTCTGTATTTTTTTCCCAGAGAGACTTGATTACTTCATATTAGTATAATTTTGGTGCCAGGTGAAGACCTTATTATTCTCCCAGGCTTTTAATTGGCTTTTAATTTGTACTGTTTTGGAGTTTAATTGACTGTCTTGCTGCTACCTATTCTGTGTGCTAGCAGACTAATTTTATTTTGCATATTATTTGATTTGATTACATGATTTTATTCAAAGTCTATCTTTAGTGTGTTTTATTGTAAACCAGCCAACTCACTTTGGTAATTGAATTTTTAATAAATGAACAAACTAACAATTATTTTATCTTTCAAAATAGTGGTACCTTACAACTTTTCCAGTAGCCTAGGTTTTTTGCTTGTGTTTAGAAGGTGACATTCTTCGTTACAATGAAAGGACATTGTAAAATATTTGTCAAGTGGTTACCTACACATTATGGGAAGTTACTATTTGGTAAATGGAATATATAAATTCATAAAAAAAGCCAATTCTTCATTCCCTAGTCACACTGGACCAATTCTAGTAAGATTTAAAATGTTAGTGTCCTCATAAAGTTATCTTCGTGAGCTTAAATGGACTCCAGAAGATGGTAGAGGACAGCAAAGCCTGGAGGAACGTTGTCCATAGGGTTGCGATGGGTCGGACACGACTTCGCAACTAAGAACAACAACAAAAGTTATCTTACAATATGAAACTATAACTGCATTTGAAACAATGTTTATAAAACCAGGCTCTTAAGATATTTTTTTGTCAGCTCCCATTGGGAGGAAGAAACTGTGCAAACAACATCTGCTCCAGCTCTTTGTACAACTATGTTCCTAAACAGATCCAGGTAGAAGCCACCATTTAGAGTTATGGTATCATCCAACTGTCTGGGATTTTACCAGATATTTTATTCACAGAAGTGGTTTACTAGTTGGTGGGTGCTGCTGATATTTTTTAGATAATTTAGATTGAGCCATTCTGTTTATGGCTTGTCCTTATGAAGAATATAGAGAGAAATGTGGACGTTATTGATGAATCTGCTTCTTTACTGCCTATGGAGGCCTGGGCAGGAGTGGGACAGATCTGAGGGTCTCTGGCAGGAGGGTCTCTGGGCCAGGGCCAAGGCAGTGGGGGCCGTTCCCTCACTGTTTCTAGGATGGCTTCGCGGGCCACATGAAACCACTTTGCGGGCTGGATCCGGCCCCCGGGCCTTGTGTTTGACATGTCTGACTTAAAACAACAAAGGAAGAAGGAAAGGAGGAAAGCTTAATGCCAAAATGTCAGTATCCATCCACAGCACCAACTTTGCTTTAGAATATTTTTTTAACTTTCTAACCAGCATTAACCAGTAGACAGAGGCCTCCCTGATGTGTCTTTTAGTACTTATTTTGCTTTTATCTTTTATGTCTGCTGATGGATTCTTTCACAGCAAAGAAGGTATACATTTCTAATGTAAAAAAAATCAATCAGTGAGAGGAGACTACCAGGAAGTAAAGATATCTGGGGCAAATCCATGACAAATGATTCATTCCAAAGAGAAAAATATTTTTCCAGGACAATGTTTAATGTTTTAGCATGTATATACTTTTAAAAACTCATATGAGCAATTCTTGTTAAAAGTAAGGAATAAGGTATTTTTTAAAGGTGAAAAAAAATCTTGAAAAATGTATTTCTTGTATTTGACAGCTGTTCAGTTCCTGACTGTCCTGGAGGCAGGTTTGCAGTTTGGGGGTGCTTGTAGATCCATTACTGCCATCACAGCCATGAATCTAATGTCTTTCTGAAGTTATTCACAAATGAATATTCAGCACTTAAAACAACAAAGGAAGAAGGAAAGGAGGAAAGCTTAATGCCAAAATGTCAGTATCCATCCACAGCACCAACTTTGCTTTAGAATATTTTTTTAACTTTCTAACCAGCATTAACCAGTAGACAGAGGCCTCCCTGATGTGTCCTTTAGTACTTTTATCTTTTATGTCTGCTGATGGATTCTTTGACAGCTGTTCAGAAAGACAATAAGCAAGCATTTTTTCCCTCCAGGGCTGAATCCAACAGAGACTTTAGATATCCCCGTTAGGTTTTCTTCTCTGCTGGTACTGTACATGTTGGCAAGCACTCCTAGAATGGAACTACATACTGTAGTAGGTAATGGCATCAGCATTACATTAAATGCCAGGCATCTGAGTCTGAGTCACCTTTTAATTTTCCCAATGCCCAAATGTAGCACCAATTAATGATGCTATGAGAAATTTAAATTAGAACCTCCTTTGGTATTCCTATTCTTATTATCCTATATATCCTTCCCCAATCTTAAGGCACCAAGATTACATTCCTGCCTCTTTTTTTTCTTCCTACAAATAAATCAAAGCTTTCATAACTGAAATTGGATTGGAATAAGGGTTTTCCCAGGCTTGGTCCATCACTTTAACCTCTACACTGCACTGGATATCAATACAGTGGTAGACTCTACTAGAATAAAAGGTTCTTAACAACAAATTCAGTATCATTTATGCTGAAAGTAAAAATAGAGATCTGGTTCTCTTTCCTTTACACGATCTGGAAAATTCTGCCAAGCCTTGAGGAATTCTTTCTGTTCCTTGTTTCTAGGTGTACTGACTTAATCATTTGCAGCTGAGTATCTTCTGTTGATGCAGATATTGAACAAAAAAGCATTTATGAAAAAGAAGCACAAGACTCTTCTGTATATTGCAGTATACCGTATGCAAGAAAGCATAAGTTCAGCCAATGCTTAAAGTCACGTTGGACAGAAATATCTGGTGCATGTATTAGAATTTCTCATCTTTATGTTAAGCTTTTATACTTAATGAGGAAAGTGGGATGGAAAGCTTATTAATCTGAAGGTGACATGTGCAGCTTTCTGAAACTGAAATGAATGAAATGATGTAGATGTCATAGACTTAGACTTAGTCCCTGAAGACAGATATAATGAGAAAGATTAGGGAAGGAATTATACCTGGAGAAAAGTCCAGAAATATTTGCTTTATCAAACATTTCCATATGAGGGATTTGCACAAATTCCATTTCTGGCTTCCTAGACAACTTTTTGAATCTGTTTCTGGTACAAGATGACCACTTCCCTTCAAATATGTAGTCTCAACCATAGTGAGGAGTAGAGAACTCTGTGCCTGCTAGATACATGTCTCAAGAATAAGACATGGGTCTTTAATTTGCAATAATTGCCCCTAGAAGAAATCTATAGATGATTATGGGCGCTTAATATCTGCAAGAGAATTAAAGGCCTAAAATTAAACATTCAGGCAGCTGCTTAATATGCTGATTGGATTTATCTTTTTATGTAGCCAGCCTCTCTTGGCTTCTCTGTGCTGAGCTGACCGGGGTCCTGAATTTAGCTGCTTTCTCTGCTCATCCAGAATGGGATTTCTATTATTTTTTTAAAAAAACTGTTAATCTTTTTCATTAAATCATTCACATGTAATTTAAATAAATATCTGGTATTTCTAACTCATATCCATACAGTTGCTGGTGTCTTCTTAGTGGCATATTTTTAAAGAGTACCAATAGTGAAGCAACCATCTAAGTACATTAGAATCAAACTATTAAAATCTTTTAATGCAAATTCAGTTTCATTCTGAACAATTTTTAATTAACTGTTTTTCTTCTTAAAAACCTTTGGGGAAAAATTCCATAGTTTCATTGAGGTGCACATAATACATTTTTCTGCTTGGGCATGTATATTATATGCCACTTAAACTTATTATATGTCACTTAAACTCATTTAATATATCTATATCTTCTGCACAGTCCCTTTCTTGTAATTATATATATATATATATATATATATATATATATATATATATATATATATATATATATATATATATATATATATATATATATATATATATATATATATATATATATATATATATATATATATATATATATATATATATATATATATATATATATATATATATATATATATATATATATATATATATACGCTAAGCGAACACTGGGATGGAATAAGAAAAACTAAAACAGTTTTTATTGCTAAAAGATCAAGCTTTTGTTGGCTAACTGCCAATGTCATCAGGATGGAAATGCTGGGGTGGGGAAAACGCGTTTATACTGTTGGTGTCTGCACTCCGCTCATGGAGTGCGTCACCAGTCTGTTTGTTGAGGCCAGCCGTATTCCTTTGAGTTGTCGCCCATCCATTTTTTGGGGATGTAGTTGTCTCTGGGTGTCTGTTGTCAAAAGTGGATTGCTGATAGTTCCATGTGTTATGGCCATAGCTCTAGTCATTGACCGTGTTCTTATACCAGAGGTTCTAAATAGTTGTTTCTCTTCTTCCCTGTGTTCTACAATGCAGGGTGGTTGTGTGTTTGTGCAATCTTGATTTTGATACAATGAGGCACTCTTTAAGTACTTGCGCTGTTTGCTTCCATATTGCGCATGTCGATATGGAGGCAAACAACTACATCCCCCCAAAATCGATGCTGGATCTTTTAGCAATAAAACTGTTTTAGCTTTTCTTATTCCATCCCAGTGTTCGCTTTGTTAATTTTAATATGCCTTGGACTCACATTTTTAATCTTATCAAGGAATATATATATATCCCCGAGGACTCCTTAGGAGCCGGGGAGCGATGCTGCCTCAAGAGGGAAGAGCATCGGGCGGGAGCCGGCAGGGCAGTCCTGCACACGCGCGCACTCCCCGGCTGCTAAGGAGCACTCCTTAGCAGCCGGGGAGTGCGCGCGTGTGCAGGACTGCCCTGCCAGCTCCCGCCCGATGCCAGACGGCTCCGCCGATGCTGCCTCAAGAGGGAAGAGTGTGAGGTGCCTGCCATGGCTCCCCGAGGACTCCTTAGGAGCCGGGGAGCGCGCGCGTGCACAGGACTGCCCTGCCGGCTCCCGCCAGATGCCAGCCTGCCCTGCTTCCTCCACAGTGAGAGGGGAGGGCGTGCCTTCCCGGGCTCGCTGATTTTCCGGCGTATAAGACGAAAAATCTTGAAAATCATCTCAAAAGTTGGGGGGTCGTCTTATACGCCCAGTCGTCTTATACGCCGTAAAATACGGTACACACACACACACACACACACACACACACATATATATATACATATATACATATACATATACATATACATATACATATACATATACATATACATACACATACACATACACATACATAGATACACACACACACACACACACACGCATATATATATGTAAATGTTTTACACAAATATGAGCTGTCACTGCTGTGACTACTGCTTGTGGATGGCCTTGGGTTAGGCTGAAACAGGAAATAAGATTTGTCCCGTGTTTGGGGCCTAGCTAAATACTTAACAAACACTTCACACACACACACACACACACACAATTTGTTTTTGTAGATTCTCACGGGTGCAGGTATGTAGGTCTTGGTGTATTCGGGTCTTTTCCCGTGTAGGATTGAAGGTGTCTTGGCGACTCGTCATCTTCAGGCTGGTGTCTTTGGCTTCATGCTTGTGTGAGCAAAGCATCCCAGCCACAAAACCCAACACCGGACCCACAACAACACAGGACGCCACCAACAACCATCCTCACCAGACTCAAACCCAAACCCACCCCACAAACGAAATGCCACCACTACCCAAAAGCCAAACCACGGCAACATCCCCAGCTATTCCCCCCCCCGATCCCCACAAGCAAACTGACACATGCCATGAACACAAGGCCAGACTGAAAACTCGGAGCCAAACCAAAGCCCGAGATATTACACCACAGCCTTCCACTCAGGATATTACATCTCAAAACTCAGAAGGTTACAACACTAAAGCTCGAGACACCATAACACAACTAGCCATCCAAGATGTTGCAACACAGAACTCAAGACATCACTACACCAGACTCCAGGAGGTCACCACTCAACCCATTATCCAGATCGTTACAACACAAAAGACTAACAGAATCACAGCTAATACCTCAGCCTCACAGGATGTTACAATACAGCCGACTAATCCCCAAACAATAACACCATCAACCAATCAAGATGAAACAACACAGCCAACCAATCTGCTTACAGCAACCAACCCAGCACCCCCTACCAATATTTATAGAGAGACGGCAGCTCCAACCACGCTTTGCTCGCACAAGCACAAAGCCGAAGACACCAGCCTGAAGATGACGAGTGTGATCTCGCCGAAATGTCACCAAGACACCTTCAATCCTACATGGGAAAAGACCCGAATACACCAAGACCTATATATATATATATATATATATATATATATATATATATATATATATATATACACACACACACACACACACACACACACACACACACACACACATACACACACACCGGGGCGGGTAGACCAGTAATGCGCTCAATGAGCAGGGTGCAAAAACTCCCGGTCTTATAAGCGGGCTTTCGAACTTCCAGCATTTCACTCTGATGACGTCGGCAGTTAGCTGACGAAAGCTTAGTTTATTAAACAGTTGTTTTTGTATATTTATCCTGGAGTTCGACTATTTCTCTGAATATGAATGTACCCTGGATTTGTATTTTTAGTATAATTAGAGACAAATATATATATTTACCTAATATATGTACATACATATACATATACACATATATACTGGTCTTCCATTTTGCCACTCCCCGCCGTGGGTGTGTGGAGCCAATTAGATGGTACCGCCCCAGGCGCTTAATGGACCCTGATAGGTTCCAGGCAGCGCTGGAGTCCCCACCTGCCTCCGTTGCTCACAACTCGGCGGATGCCTTAGTGGAAGCCTGGGAAAGGGCAGCCACGGAGGCACTTGACCGAGTTGTACCCTTGCGGCCCCTGACTCAGTGCAGATCCCAGCGAGCTCCATGGTTTTCCGTGGAGCTTCGGGAGATGAAGCGTCGGAGACAGGGACTAGAGAGCTGTTGGAGATCCAGCCGATCCGAATCCGACCAATTGCAACTAAGAACCTATATTAGGTCTTATCTCGCAGCGATAAGGGCGGCAAGATCTAATCACTTCGCTACTCTTATCGTGTCCACAGATAACCGCCCGGCCGCCCTATTTATGGTGACCCGCTCCCTCCTTAATCAGGAGGTGAGGGAGGAATCCTTGCAGGGTCGTGCCGAGGAGTTTAGTCAACATCTGTCGGACAAAATCACTCGGATTCGGACCGGTCTGGACTCTGACTGGGCAGAGTCTGACGATCAGGACACGGGCGGTCTTGTCGATATTATCTGGGAGGAGTTTGATTCTGTGACTCCAGAGGAAGTGGACAGGATTATGGGGAGGTTGAGCTCCACCACATGTTTAATGGACCCGTGCCCTTCCTGGCTGGTTTATGTGGCTCGGGAGGGGACACGAGGCTGGTTCCAGGCGGTTATATCTGCCTCTTTGAGTGAGGGTAGTTTCCCCACCGTCTTGAAGGAGGCAGTGGTGAGACCTCTCCTCAAGAAGCCTGCCTTGGACCCAGCTGTGTTAAATAACTTTCGTCCGGTCTCCAACCTTCGTTTTCTTGCGAAGGTTGTTGAGAGTGTGGTGGCGCATCAGCTCCCTCTGGTCCTGGATGAAGCGGATTATCTAGACCCACACCAATCGGGTTTCAGGCCCGGGTACAGCACGGAGACGGCATTGGTCGCTCTGGTGAATGATCTCTGGAGGGCCTGGGACAGGGGACATTCCTCTGTCCTAGTCCTATTAGACCTCTCAGCGGCGTTCGATACCATCGACCATGGTATCCTGCTACAGAGTCTCAGGGGATTGGGAGTGGGAGGCACAGTTTTTCAGTGGTTCTCCTCCTATCTCCTGGGACGTTTGCAGTCGGTGTTGGCAGGGGGCAGAGGTCGACCTCGAGGCCTCTCGCTTGTGGAGTTCCTCAGGGGTCGGTCCTCTCGCCTCTCCTGTTCAACATCTACATGAAACCGCTGGGTGAGATCATTCGTGGTTTTGGAGCTTTTTATTTCAACCCCAAACCACCCCAGCGATGCCCTCGACGTGATGTCCCATTGCCTGGAAGCGGTTCGGGTCTGGATGGGGAGGAACAGACTTCAACTCAACCCCGACAAGACTGAGTGGCTGTACATACCGGCATCCCGGGATATTCAGAATATTCCATCTCTTTCTATGGGGGGTGAGCTATTACCCCCCATAGATAGGGCTCGCAACTTGGGAGTCCTCCTAGATTCATGGCTTACTTTGGAAAATCACATAGTGGCTGTGACTAGGGGGGCCTTCTCCCAGGTTCGCCTGGTGTGCCAGTTGCGGCCCTATCTAGACCGGGATGCCCTGCGTACGGTCACTCATGCGCTCGTGACCTCTCGTTTAGACTACTGCAACGCTCTCTACATGGGGCTGCCCTTGAAGACCACTCGGAGGCTCCAACTGGTACAGAATGCAGCCGCGAGAGTTGTGTTGGGAGTCTCCCGATACTCCCATGTTACACCTCTGCTCCGTGAGCTGCATTGGCTCCCAGTTGTCTTCCAGGTGAGGTTCAAGGTGCTGGTATTGACTTACAAAGCCCTACATGGCATGGGTCCGGAATACCTTGGGGAGCACCTGCGGCCGGCATCAACTTCCCTCCGCCCAGTACGCTCCCACAGAGAGGGCCTCCTCAGGGTGCCACCGGTCAAAGAATGCCGACTGGTGGCCCCCAGGGGGAGGGTGTTCTCTGTGGGCGCGCCGGATTTATGGAACCGTCTTCCAGTTGAGCTCTGGATGGCACCTGACCTGCGCTCCTTCCGGCGCGATCTAAAGACGTATCTCTTCGAACAAGCTGGCCTGGCCTGATGGGATGGGGTTGGGTTTTTATTATTTTTAATGTGTTTTAATCTATTGTAAGAGTTGTGGGCATTTGTTTAATCTCTTTTAATTTTTGTATTTTGTCTTTTAACATGTATTGCCCTGTTCACCGCCCTGAGTCCTTCGAGAGAAGGGCGGTATACAAATAAAATTAATAATAATAATAATAATAATAATAATAATAATAATAATAATAATAATAATAATAATAATAATAATAATAATACACATACATATACATATATATACATACACAAACACAAACACACACACACACACACACACACACACACATATATATATATATATATATATATATATATATATATATATATATATATATATATATATATAACCAACTTGCATTCACTGCAGATTGCTTTTCATGTAAGTCTGCCTGTTTATGGTATTACTTAAACTTTGCTTGTGAGCTTCTGGCTAGATGCAATCCCACAGATAAAAATTGTTGCAATTTACAAGAAGATAATATTTGACAATAGCTCCTAATAGCATGAAATCCTTCCAGGCGTACTTGCTTCATCTTAGTCAGTGAGAGTATGTATTCATAGAGCGGCTCTGCAGGATTGGTCTTTCCCAGCTACCTGCAGCATCTGAGTTTTTCATTGGTCCCAGAGTGTTCCTGTTTACTGAAAAAGCCAGAAGCATCATCCACAGATGGTTTTTGCTACCATAAAATGAGCATCCCATTTCTTCTTTAATTGCAACTGCAATTTAAAATGAAATGCATTTATTCATTTTCTGAAAGCAGAGCAATAATGAAATGGCACATTCAGCCTGGAACTACTGTTCTATATTTATTTCCAAGGTCTTTTGACTATATGTAAAGTTGGGATTATTATTTTTTTGCAGCTAACATCTTTGAAAAGGTTGTGGATAATAAAATCTCTCCAAACTGACAACATATTCGGATTGTAGTATCTTTCTGAGAAGGTAGAATGACGGTATTACTGACAATTGTATCACTACAGATATGATACTCAACCCAGTGGAAGAATTGCCTGAGTCAAAACTGAATGAGTCATTACTGGTATAAAAAAGTAATAAAGGGGACTGTAAAAAATAAAAACAAGTGCAAAGATGACAAATAAAGAAACAAATAAGCCAGCGTGCATAAGCCATAGATAAACATTGGATTGCCACTAGTGTTTTAAACTGACCTGGTTAAAAGGGTTGCTAAATACAGCCAACAGTATATATGCATAGAATGTATCACAGAGAAAAATAGTTCATGTTTACTGAATTTTGAAAAAAATAAAATGCACAAAATTGCACCTCAGCCCTATTAATTCATTTGCAACATTCATTTTACGATTGCTTTCCATCAGTTCATTTTTTCCCCTTGACATAAGGCTTGAAAAGAATAACAAATTTAATAATAGGAACAGTAAAGATCCTGTCTCCAAGCATGTCATTTAAAAAGGCCAAAGTGTAGATTTTTTTTTAAAGAAACCACACTTGATTAAAATAGTCAAATATAGCTATTCAAACCTGCTGGTAAACAAACAATATTCCTTTATACTGCATTATTGGCTGGATATGAAAATACTCCTATGTATTTAGTGTATTTCTGTTTCTCATTATATGCAGAATTAATAATTTCAAACACATCTAATAGCTGTCAGTAGTCATGGAATAATTGTATTTGAGCTAATTATTTCTGCCTCTTGGCAATTTTTTTTATCAGTAACGAACAATAATAAATCATTGTTAACTCTAGAGTTGATTTTCTCTTTTGGGAAAGAATTTTGAAAAGACATTTAACCTTTCAGATGCTGTTAGTGTCTTTATATAATTAGTGAAATATTTAGATCCTAATGGGCACTTTGGGTTTAGTCATCCATCATATAGATTCACTTGTAAAGATTTTTATGGAATATTTTGTAGTTTATTAAAGCAGAAGCCAACAAAAGTTGGTATTTCACAGATGAAAAGCACACTTCAATGCTGATTCAATGGATATTATTCATATTACTCTTCTTTTTATTGAAACATGCTTTATCAATTTAGTTGTTAATTTGTATATCAAACTTAATTTAGGATTTACAGTATGGATGCCAAAGAATGAAAACACCAAGGAACATGCCTGGACATAATAAACTTCAAAGAAAGTTTATTAAATATTTGCCTCTGCATAGTCACAGCACCAAGCAATTCCTCTTTAATCTGCCAGGTGACCCCAAATAGCAAGGAGGTCTCCAGAATTCAATTCACAAAAGTGTTGTTCTCATTGGGCAAATTTTAAATTTCTGTATTCTCTTTCACTTCCTCCTCCCCAGAGTTGCTTAGTTTAAACATGAACAAAGGAAAGTCAGATATTAATTAGGATTAAGCATCTAGCTGTCTTTGGGTGCCTGCTGTGATAAAAGAGGGAAATAAGTATCCAATTAGAGTCAGAGCAAAAAGTTAGCTATCTCACAACTTGCAAAAGTATACACATACACACAAAATCCAATAATGGCTATGTTCTAGCTAAAAATAGTTGTAGTTTGTGATTCACAATCTCTTTCTGCCAGTTCATCTTATCTAACTCTCTCTTTGGCTCTCTGTTGTTTTAGAGAGTAGCTAAGGTTATGGGAATTACTATAGGGAGGAGAATCTGACAAATTCAAATGTTCAGTTTGTGTAAGCATAAGTGATTTATGTATTTCTGTGTATTTTTCTAAAAATATGAAATATGAGTACAACAAATTTTGTATAATACATGTCTATCATGAAAAAGATCTTGGCTCAATTGCAAAACATATTTTAAATGCAAGAAGTTTTATGTTCATCTCCCAGCAGGAAAAACTCTTGTTTGAAAATCATATCAATAAAGAGCTGCACCAATAAAATAGGCAATACTATGGTATTACAGCCTTCTCAAATAGGTCTTCGTTTTGAGAAGCCAGACCTTAGCAACTTCACAGCTCCTGACTGTGAACTTAAGGTTCTAGTAGTGTTTATACAGACTTGACTGCCCAGTCTGTCCATGTGGAGATCCAAAGGGCATAAGAGGTCAAAGAGTGTGGTTTGGAAAAAACTTGTGGTCTAGTTGGGGAAAATCTATTGTTTCTGGGGGACCAGTTTTTGCATTTGAGGTGATCTATGGCAGTTATGCTTACACTGCCATTGGATAGGAGTTTCCAGAACGAACAAAATTATCTGAAAAAAGCAAAGTACTGGACAATTCATAACTGCACGACCTTGCATTTTGTGGGTTAATTCCGAAACATGGCTTACTGTCTAGAACAGGGGTCAGAAACCTGAAATAGTGAAAGAGCCACTCGGAACCGGTTCCCTCACAAAAGGAAAAACTGGGAGCCGCAAAACATGTGTGCGCATGTGCGTACATGCGCGCATGCACAGAACAGGGTTTGAAGAGTGGAGCCAAGGCGACATATGCACCTACCCTGCATATTTGAATTGATTGGTTGAACTTTTTCAGTCCCACTTTTTTTGGGGGGGGACTGCACATGGCAGAGGACTGGGAGCCGCAAGAGACGGCTGAAAGAGCCGCATGCGGCTCCGGAGCCGCGGGTTGCAGACCTGTGGTCTAGAATCTAATCTCAATACTATCTTATTACTGCAGAATTTTATGTATCTTAAACCATTCAGACTGGACTATGACTCAGCTCTACTTAGCTTGGCAAGATCAAGAAAGCAAGAATGACAAAGACTTCAGCAAGATACTTTTAATGATGGTCTTGGAAAAGAACTTTCCCAGTTTCATTTTTGGTGAGTTCATTTATGTGGAGTCTTTTTGGATGATCTGAAAATGCTTCTCCCAAGATTTCCTGCCACCTGATCTGAGTTGTCAGTTATAAAATGCCAATAAATTTTACTTCTGTGTCTTGATTGTTAATGCCTAATTACCCTTAGATTTGTATTTCTGCCTCCCCCAAATCTCTCATAATATTTTTGCCTAACAAATCTACCATAACTGACATTGGACTGTTCAACCCAGCATAGATAATTATCCAAATGACTTAGTAAAAGCTGTTTCTTGTAATCTTCTTTTTTTTATTGAAAAGTTTTACAGTACATTTTATCTTTAACAATCCCCCCCTCCCTCCACCCACCCCTACCTAACCCTCCCTATCCCTCCCCCCATTCCCCCTCCCCCCCAACTTCCCAGAGCTAAGTACAAGGTATAAAAACAAAGAACAATCATAAACATCCATATGCTAACAACAATAAACTATTAATTCTATCGCACTCTAGCTCATATGAAATGACTACAAGCAATACTAATATTACATATAAAAAGAAAGAAAAGAAAAGAAAAGAAAACTTATTCAAATGCTAAATGAAACTTTTTAGTCCCATATTTGTTCTGGATATAATCAATCCACTTTTTCCACTCCATAATATAACGTTCTTGTGAATGATCTTTCAAGTAAGCCGAAATCTTCTTGTATTAATGGTCTACAAAGGGCTGCATTTCCTTGCTGAGTTTAGTTGAACATGATATCTGAAATTTCCTGTTAAAATAGCAGAAAAACCTATCCATTGCTAATTTCATATAACTTGAGATAGTTATTGAAAGTGATACTGTGTATTGTGATAACCTGAAGCTTTCCTCCTTGAGAATTTATTCATAATTTTTCTCACAACTATTATATATACAGATATTAATATGTACAGTTACATTGGTGAATATAATACAATAATACAATCCAGCATGTAGCTTTTACAAAACAAACTGAATAAATTTCTCTCTTAAATAAGTTGTTGAAGTTTACACTTTGCTTAATCATCTTATGCAATATTTCCTTAACCTTCCACATTATATCTGAAGGTTATTGATTTCTTCTATCTGAATAAGACTGGCACTTAAGTTATTTTGCCTTGAGGTTATATTTGTTGTTATTGCACTAATGGTATAAAAATGCTGATAATGGATTATTACTGAACCTAAGAAGATGAAATGGATTTGATAGAAAAGTTTGACCAATTTTCCAAAGCTGCCACTTTCTTCACATTGCCTATTGTTTGGGATCATTGACTGCACATTTCACCAGCTTTCTTGATGAAAGTCAAACTGATACTAACGTTTTGAGTGGGGAAGATAGAAAAACAAACACATATCGCTCTCAAGCAAGGCTTTTAAATTTTACCTTAACACTGAAATATTTATTTATTTATTTATTTATTTATTTATTTATTTATTTATTTATTTATTTATTTATTTATTTTATTAAATTTATAAACCGCCCTATTCCCGTAGGACTCAGGGCGGTTTACAGGGAAAATTAAAAGCATAACATACAAAAATTAAAATGAGTTAAAACAATTAATTAATTCAAGTCCCCAAAATTTAAAACTAAAACCCAATTAAAAATTAAAACCCCTCAGTCTGGCCAAACAGCTTGAAGAGCCGAGTTTTCAGGTCCCGGTGAAATGAACGAAGGTCGGGGGCAGTCCTAAGCTCCGTGGGAAGTTGGTGCCATAGGGCCAGCGCGCCCACAGAGAACGCTCTTCCCCTGGGAATAACCCGCCGGCATTCCTTAACCGGCGGTACCCTGAGAAGGCCCTCCCTGTGGGAGCGCACAGGACGATGGGAAGTTGATGCCGGCAGCAGGTGTTCCCTTAGATAATCCGGACCCAAGCCATTTAGGGCTTTATAGGTCACTTTGAATCTCACCCGGAGGGCAACCGGAAGCCAATGCAGCTTGCGGAGAAGAGGTGTTACACAGGAGTATCGGGAAACTCCCATCACAACTCAGGCGGCTGCATTCTGCACCAGTTGATATATAGTTCAGTACTTCTTTTCTTTAATGGCAGCAGCAGGAATAGCATTTACTTTGTGCATATTACAAAGCCACTGATCAGCTCTGTAGCAGAAATTGGAGCTACCAGATCTGGGTTGCAAAAAATTTGGACAACTACTAGATAATAAAGCTTTCCATATTCAAATATTATTACATTGGTTCTAGAAAGCCAGTAGATAAGTCTAGAAACTATCAAAAGAAAGTCTTTTCTTTAGCAACTTCCATTTATATATTGCCCTTTTGAACAGAGTAATTAAGAGTTGAATCCCATGGCTTTAGATTACTGCATTTCTTCTGACGCCTTTGCATATTAAAATGGAAAATAAAATGCTGATCATGGTAAGGATGTGCATTAAGAGTCTGCTGCATCCTGAGTCCCAGAATGAACTGAGTTAATTTTGAAAGCTTTCGTGGGTAAGCCATAATAGTGGGGGGGGGGTTGATTGCCCAGTTCTGAATCTATACTTCATCAAAGCATTATGAGTGCTCTGGTGTATAGAAATACTGATAAGGAAAAAAACACCACCTAAATGGAGAGTGAGATCTGCATGTGGCCCATCCCAGAAAGACTGTCTGCATTGGAACAGGGTCTCAAAAGGAGGCAAAAAGCTGTATTCCCTAGGTACCTGATGGAAAACAGGAAGAGACAGTGTTATAAACCATTATGGTGACCCGCTGATAAATTTATATTAATGGACAGAAAAACCATCCATTTGAAGTACCTCTTTATAAAGTCACTAAGCTGGAGTAAGTACTGAATCCCTGAAATTTCTTATTAAGTGGAAATTGCATAACAATAACAACATAATATTTCTTTTTGCAATCACATACATACATTGAATGGAGACTGAGTATGACACAACTATCTAAAATGAGCTACAGCCCATTTTAACAAAAACAGCAATATGGATACCACATGTATAAATGCGTATCAGGTTATATGCTGGTTTTGATCCAGCATATAAGGAACTGAGAGTTGCTTTCTATCATAAATGGCATTATTTTAAAGCAGTCAGCTTGGTAGCAGCTATTCTAATCCTTTAGCCCTCTGTAGACAGTTCACATTCTCTTGATCTCCGAAATCTCATGCATCAACAATATTTAATGGGCTGGAATGAAAGTTGATCAATGCAAGATATAAGTGCCCAGCTGAAGAAACTAAAGCTAAACCAAATGCTCTATATGGATACATTAAAAAAAAACCCTAAAAGTTAACTGTGGCCTCCTTTTTACCCATTATTACTTGTAAATTTGTCTGCTAAAAACAACTGGATTTATCAAGAAATATTTGCTGATATATAGGAATTGGAGCCTTTTTTGCAAAAATCTTAAATTCTTTTGGTATTGTGGAAGATTGGGATATTTGACTGAAGTAAGAAATATGAAGGTGCTGGTGGTTATGATGATGATATTATATATTAAAAGTGAGTTGTGTGCCATCAAGGCAACTTCATGTTACCAAGCTAGCTTGTTTTTAGTATTCACATTATTATTCCAGCAACATTCCAGTAATTTTCATTTCCTATTTTTATTTTCATAATGAGCAGTTCTAAGCCTTGTTTAATTTCAGCTTAAAAAATTAAGTTGTCTGAATATCACAAATTGTTACTATTTTGACCACAGATTTTTATTCCTGTTGTCAGAAGTTGCTTTCTGCCCATTGATCCCTCTGTAGCAACAATATAACATTTGTGCAGAGGTTAGAGCTATCAGCAGATAGAAGTTTGGTAATGTTTGCTAAAACTCATGCAAACACATATACACATATTTAGGATTCCCAAGATTGTAGTCTTATGGCAGGGTCTTCTGGCTGAGGAATTCTGGGAGTTGAAGTCCACAAGTCATAGAAAGGCCAAGTTGCTGGCTGAGGAATTCTGGGAGTTGAAGTCCACAAGTCATAAAAGGGCCAAGTTGCTGGCTGGGGAATTCTGGGAGTTGAAGTCCACAAGTCATAAAAGGGCCATGTTTGAAGACCCCTGTCTTATGGCCTTTGTAGGAAGATCAGGAAGAGGTAATGAATGGAATAAGGAAGACCCAACTCCTCCTGATCCTAGAAAAAAAAATTAAACTAGTCCTTTCCATTACTTACAACAGGGAATAAATTTATGTGAAAAGTCTACATGTAATGTAGTACCTACACGTAATGCAATGAACAAATTTGTCTCTGAATCTGCCCTGCCTAAATGAAACCAGCTTATAACTGTTATGGGTGTTAGTATAGGCATAAAAAGAACAGAGGTTGCTAATTTATTTAAAAACGGATGAAGGAATGGGAACAAAATTTACATTTTGTAAAGCATCTTAGCCAGAAACTCCTGAGTTTTAACCATAATGTTAACAAAAAAATAGTTATATTTTATATTTAGAATTAACAGTGACTGAAATAACAAAAAAGGCTATGTGAACTGCCTAAGATCACTATGTGAGATAGGATGTCACTTACATTTTTAAAATAAACTGTGCATATAAAAGCAATGCACAAATATGCAAGAAAGCATTGCTAATTATGGGTGTACAGAGTGAAATAGAACTTTGAAAACAGATCTAAGTCAGATTTTTTTAACCTTGATGAATTGCTTTAATAATGCTGTGAATGAAATCCACTTTGGTCAAAATATGCTACATACTTTCTCTGACTGCCATGTTCTGCTCCTCTCCCCCTTCATAAACTATTTAGTTGTAGCCTGTGTGTAGTCTTCAAATCCCTCCCCCACTTATAAAAGCAATATGTAGATCATAATAGGATACAGTAATGCTTGGGGATTTCTGGGCAAATGAGGTTAGTTGCCTCTGACTCTGCTTATGGCCATCAACTTGTCTCATTCCATCACTAATCTATAACCTTACTTTTGATCATTGTTTTCTAAATCAGTACCCTTTCTATAATTAAGTAGATGAATACCAAAGTGGCTAGAAAATGGCAAAATACTTAGGAAAATTAGGTTGATCACCACTAATACAATGAGACAATTCTCCTAATGTTTTGAAACATGCACTGGCATTTTAATTTTCACTTTTTAAAAAGTCATCTATTAGGTGAATTGTTAGCAACTTACATAACAAGGGAAATTTATTTTATTTATTTGTACTTATTTTAAAAAATTTATATGGCTGTCCAACTCACCCTCAGTGAATCCGGGTGGCTTACATGGATAAAATCCCAATACAAAAACAATACAAAAAGAAAAATTAGTATCTGGATTAACTATATATTAAAAGAGTATGTATCATTTGGAAAAACATAATAATTTTATTTCAAGTATGGAATAAGGCAAATACTTTCTTATACATCAAATGGGATGCTGGAAAATTCAGCTAAGCTGATGCACAACAGAAAATGATTGCACTATACAAATTGAACTTAAATCGTGCAGTTATAATTAGGTATTTCAATTGATCTGACCATTTAGCATTGACAAATTATTGAAATTTTGATAAAATATTAGGAACCATATTTCTCATGAAGGTGACATGTTCCATTTAAAAGAAATAAACATTAATGGTTCTTAAAGCTATAGCATATATAATAGCAACAAAGAGAATATAAGAAACTGTATATGACATTTTATTAAAAAGTGTGTTTTTTAAAAAATATCAGAATGAAAGCTATGGATAGAACCACACTAGATATTTCAGTTATTAGGTAACATCCAAGGTTTTGTTCATTACAACCATTACAGTTAATCATTTAAAATGAATAGAATAGAATAGAACAGAACAGAACAGAACAGAACAGAACAGAACAGAACAGAACAGAACAGAATAGAATAGAATGGAATAGAATAGAATAGAATAGAACAGAACTGGAAGGGACCTTGGAGGTAATAATAATAATAATAAGTAAGTTGGAAGGGACCTTGGAGGTCATCTAGTCCAACCCCCTGCTCAGGCAGGAAACCTTATACCATTTCAGGCAAATGGCTGTCCAGTCTCTTCTTAAAAACTTCCAGTGTTGGAGCATTCACCACTTCTGGAGGCAGGTTGTTCCACTGGTTAATTGTTCTAACTGTCAGGAAGTTTCTCCTTAGTTCTAGGCTGCTTCTCTCCTTGACTAGTTTCCATCCGTTGCTTCTTGTCCTGCCTTCGGGCGCTTTGGAGAATAGCTTGACTCCCTCTTCTTTGTGGCAGGTCTTCTAGTCCAGCCCACTGCTCAAGCAGGAGAACTATACCATTTCAGACAAGTGACTGTCTAGCCTCTTCTTAAAAATCTCCAGTGATGGAGCACCCATGATTTCTGAAGGCAAGATGTTCCACTGGTTAATTGTCCTCACTGTCAGGAAGTTTCTCCTTAATTCCAGGTTGCTTCTCTTTTTGGTCAGTTTCCAACCATTGTCTCTTGTCCTGTCCTATGGTGCTTTGGAGAATAGTTTGTTGCCCTCTTCTTTGTGGCAACCCCTCAAATACTGGAATACTGCTGTCATGTCATCCCTGTTTCTTCTTTTCTTTAGACTAGCCAAACCCAAGTCCTGCAGCTGTTTTTCATGTTTTAGTTTCCAGTCCTTTGATCATTTTAGTTGCTTTTATCTGAACTTTTTCCAAGGTCTCAACATCTTTTTTGCAGTACAGTGACCAAAATTGGTTGCAGTATTCCAGGTGTGGTCTTACTAGAGTTTTATAAAGCGGTACTATTACTTTGCATGATCTGGATTTTATGCCTCTGTTTATACAACCCAGGATTGTATTAGCTTTTTTGGCTGCTGCTGCACACTGCTGGCTCATAGTCAAGTGATTGCCCACTAGGACTCCAAGGTCCCTCTCACAGTTGCTCGCCTAATCTGTACTTAAACCTTTGATTTTTCCTGCCTAAATGTAAAACTTCGCTTTTCTCCACATTAAAACTCATTTTGTTGGATAAGGCCCATTGTTCCAGTTTTCAAGATCTTTTTGGATTCTAAGCTTGTCTTTTGGGGTGTTGGCTATTCCTGCCAGTTTAGTGTCATCTGCAAATTTGATGAGTTCCCCTTCTATTCCCTCATCTATGTCATTGATGAAGATATTGAAGAGTACTGGGCCTAAGATGGAGTCTTGTGGAACCCCACTGCTTACTTCTCTCCATGTGGATGTAATACCATTGAGGA
Source organism: Vipera berus (assembly GCF_964194415.1). NCBI lineage: Eukaryota > Metazoa > Chordata > Lepidosauria > Squamata > Viperidae > Vipera > Vipera berus. Next base: position 35,222,296 of record NC_138203.1, on the reverse strand, counting down.
CTACTCGCTGAGTGCGGTTTGTTAGCCAGCTGCAGATCCATCTGATGTTGTTGTTGTCTATCCCACCTTTTTCTAGCTTACTAAGCAGCAGGTTGTAGTCTACTTTGTCAAATGCCTTACTGAAGTCTAAGTATACTATGTCCACAACATTTCGCTGGTCTACTAATTTAGTCACTTTATCAAAGAATGAAATAAGATTGGTTTGGCATGATTTGTTTTTGACAAACCCGTGCTGGCTACTGGTTATACCTTTGTTTGCTTCTAGTTGTTCGCAGATCTGTTTTTTAATTATCTTTTCCAGGATCTTCCCATGTATTGATGTTAGACTGATTGGTCTGTAGTTTTCTGGGTCTGTTTTTCCCCCCCTTTCTGGAAGATGGGAACTACATCAGCCCTTTTTATTTTATTTTTTATTTTTTTTATTTTAATTCCATTTATATCCCGCCCTTCTCCGAAGACTCAGGGTGGCTTACAAGCTTAGCAGTAGCCTTCATTCTATGTATATGCCTGCTTATTAGGGCTTTCGCCCCCCCTCCCCAAGCAGCATTATTACAAAGTCAGCTTATTACCCCCAACAATCTGGGTCCTCATTTTACCTACCTCGGAAGGATGGAAGGCTGAGTCAACCTTGAGCCTGGTGGGATGCGAACCTGCACTAATTGCAGGCAGCTGGTGTTACTTAAGGAGGCATTAGCCCACTGCTCCACCAAGGCTCTTTTCCAATCCTCAGGTACTTCTCTGGTGCTCCAGGATTTTTGAAAGATATGCTACAATGGTTCTGAGATAACATCTGCCAGCTCCTTCAGAAATCTGGGTGTAATCTGTCGGGTCCTGGTGATTTATATTCGTCAGGGTCGGATAGGTGTTCTCTCACCATTTTCTTGCTTATTTAAATTTTTGTGTCTAGTTTGTCTTTTATTTATTTATTTTATTTTATTTTTGGGACTTATATGCCGCCCTATCTCCCGAAGGACTCAGGGCAGCTAACAACAATAAAAAACGATACAAAAGTTAAAAGAAATTAAATAAACAGCCTCAATAAATAAGTTAAACTAAACAATTAAAAATTAAAAACATTCTAAAAAACCCTGTCATCAGTCCAGGTCAGCCTGATGAAAAAGGAATGTTTTAAGGTCGCGACAAAAGGACCGGAGATCCGGGGCCATCCGGAGCTCAAGGGGGAGTTGGTTCCACAGGGATGGCGCTCCCACAGAGAAGGCCCTCCCCCTGGGAGTCACCAGCCGACATTGTCTAGCCGACGGCACCCTGAGAAGGCCCTCTCTGTGTGAGCGCACTAGGCGATGGGAAGTCGTTCCCGGCAGCAGACGGTCCTGCAAATATCCCGGGCCTAGGCCATGTAGGGCTTTAAAGGTAAGTACCAGCACCTTAAATCTCACCCGGAAGACAACCAATAACCATAAAGCTCACGCAGGAGGGGTGTAATATGGGAGTATCGGGATGCTCCCATCACTACCCGCACGGCCGCATTCTGCAACAACTGGAGCCTCCGGGTGGTCTTCAAGGGCAGCCCCATGTAGAGAGCATTGCAGTAATCTATACGGGAGGTAACGAGTGCGTGAGTGACCGTACGTAGGGCATCTTGGTCCAGATAGGGGCGCAACTGGCGCAACAGGCGAACCTGGGCAAATGTGGTTTTTTTGTATGTTGGGCTATAATTTCTTTTTGTGTGAAGACTGATGCAAAGAATGAGTTAAGCAGCTCTGCTTTCTGTATCTATCATTTTCAGTCCTAGTATGTCAGATCATGGCACACATGTGAGTGTATATAATAGAGTCTCCATTTCCCCAAACTTCACAAAAACAAAAATAAATTGTGCCTCTATAGCAATTTCTATGTCTATAATGACTTAAGTACAACATATTTTGTAAAGTAAGAAGAAGCTATTTTGTTTTGATGTTGGCTCTTTGCCCTTCTGGTCTACCGCATTCTGAGGAGTCATTGGCCCATCTTAGAGTGTGGTCTTGAAACTCAATCCTATCTGTCATTTCTCAGAACAGACCTTGGAGCAGCTTCAAGTTTCCAAATGCGAGTATGGGATTTTAAGTCCAATGCAAACACAAATACTGTAGAGTTTTTGTCAGTTACAGGCCATGCATTAATAGACACACTCAGTTTTTTTGCCATGAAAATGAGAAGTTTTGAATTTAATAACATTCTCTCATATATTAGCAAGAAACCTGACAAAATAGAAGTGCTGTGTACTTGAACCAAGCTGTTACACGTGTCCGTGTAGTAACCTAACCTCTGTCCTACAGAACTTAATTTAGTTAGCACCAGTGGTGGGATTCAGCCAGTTTGCACCAGTTTAGCAGAACTGGTAGATAATTTTTTGTTGCCCAGGCCCAGAATGGACTTTCGGAAGTTGGCATCCACACAGAAAACCAGTTGTTCACATATTTGAATCCCACCACTGGTTAGCACTCTTAACTGTAGTTTTTGATAAATGCATCAGAGATGCCATTGAGGGGATGGACAATGAGTTGAAGATGCAGTGATGGCTTGCAAAACCTGTTATTCATGTTATCAGACAGACAAATAATCACACCCAATATTTATGCTTGCTTTTCACAATTCAGTGAAATTCTAAGTATTTCAGTCCTCAAAAGGCTGGAGTTCAGTTTTGATCCTAGCATACCTGAACCTGAAAACCTTCCTAGATAGCTCTGTTCCATTGATTTTCAGAGACAGACTCAGAGTGACATATTTGGCCACTTGGCTCAGATGTTCTGGAGAATCTGGAGCAGTATATTTACATATCTCTTTGTGGTACAATTCAGCTGAGATCTTGCTCTCACATAAAGAATTCCATTCACTACTATAATTAGGGGCTGGCTGGTAAATCTTCACTGCAGGAATGGTTAATTTCTGGGAAGAAAAACACTGGCTGTTTAAGCCAAAAGCTAAAGTTTATTATGATAGCAAAATCTAAGGGAATAACCCTGGTCATGTATGCAAAAAAGAAGCAGTGAGGAAGTAAAAGCTGTGCTTGAAGCTTGGAACTAAATTTCATTCCACCTTTACAAATACATTGCTTTGTTCCTAAAAAAACAGCATGCCTTTTTTTGTATATGTATATGTGTATGTGTATATATATATATATATTTATTTATTTATTTATTAGTTTTTATAAACCGCCCTTCTCCCGAGGGACTCGGGGCGGTGTACAGAGGAAGGAAGGTATACAGATGAACAATAAAAATAATAAAAAACAATAGTGAAAACAAACTGGGTCCCCAATTAACGCTATCATGCCAGGCCGGACTGCTGGAACAAGAAAGTTTTTAAGTCGCGTCGGAAGGTACGGAGGTCGGGGGCCATCCGGATTTCGGTTGGTAAGCTGTTCCAGAGGGCTGGCGCACCCACTGAGAATGCCCTCCCCCTGGGGGCCACCAGCCGACATTCCTTGAGCGGTGGCACCCTGAGGAGGCCCTCTCTGTGGGAGCGCACAGGACGGTGGGGTGCTGACATTGGCAGAAGGTGCTCCCGTAGGTAGTCCGGACCCATGCCATGTAGGGCTTTGTATGTCATTGTTAGCACCTTGAACTTCACACGGAAGGCAACCGGAAGCCAGTGCAGCGCACAGAGGAGAGGTGTGATATGGGAGTATCGGGAGGCTCCCAAGAGTGTCCGTGCCGCTGCACTTTGCACCAGTTGAAGCTTCCGAGTGGATCTCAAGGGCAGCCCCATGTAGAGAGCGTTACAATAGTCTAGGCGAGAGGTCACAAGGGCATGGGTGACTGTACGTAAGGAATCCAGGTCCAGATAAGGCCGTAGTTGGCGAACTAGTCGAACCCGGGAGAAGGCCCCCTTGGTCACAGCTCCTATGTGGTCTTCTAGGGAGAGCTGCGAGTCTAGGAGGACACCCAGGTTGCGGGCCCTATCAACAGGGGGTAGTAACTTGTCCCCGATGTTAAGCAATGGGACGTTCTGAATATCCTGGCTTGCCGGAACGTACAGCCATTCAGTCTTGTCCGGGTTCAGTTGAAGCCTGTTCCTCCCCATCCATTCCCGGACCGCTTTCAGGCAGCGGGACATCACGTCTAGGGCATCACTGATATTGTTTGGAGTTGAGATAAAAAGCTGGGTGTCATCAGCATACTGATGGTACCCTACTCCAAAACTGTGAATGATCTCACCCAGCGGTTTCATGTAGATGTTGAACAGGAGAGGCGAGAGGACCGACCCCTGAGGGACTCCGCAAGCGAGAGGCCTCGGGGTCGACCTCTGTCCCCCTGTCAGCACCGACTGCGAGCGACCCTGGAGAAAGGAGGAGAACCAACGCAGAACCGTGCCTCCCACTCCCAGTCCCCTGAGGCGTCGCAGCAAGATACCATGGTCGATGGTATCGAAAGCCGCCGAGAGGTCTAATAAGACTAGGACAGAGGAATGGCCCCTGTCCCGGGCTCTCCAGAGATCATTCATCAGAGCGACCAATGCCGTCTCCGTGCTGTAGCCCGGCCTGAAACCCGATTGGTACGGGTCTAGATAAACCGCTTCATCCAGGATCTGAGGAAGTTGGTGCGCCACCACGCTCTCAACAACCTTCGCAAGGAAGCGAAGATTGGAGACTGGACGAAAGTTATTCAAAGAGGATGGGTCCAAGGTGGGCTTCTTGAGGAGAGGTCTCACCACCGCCTCCTTCAAGGCGGTGGGGAAGTGACCCTCACTCAGAGAAGCAGAGATGACTGCTAGGAACCAGCCTCGTGTCCTCTCTCGAGCTGCATAGGCCAGCCAGGAAGGGCACGGGTCCAGTAAGCATGTGGAGGAGCTCAACCTTCTCATAATCCTGTCCACTTCCTTAGGAGTTACAGGATCAAATTCTTCCCAGATGACGTCGACAAGACTGTCCATGTCTTGTTCTTCCATCTCAGCCCAGTTGGAGTCCAGGCCAGTTCGAATCCGAGCAATTTTATCCAGCAGATATTGACCGAATTCCTCGGCTCGACCCTGCAAGGGTTCCTCCCTCACCTCTTGGTTTAGTAGGGAGCGAGTCACCCTGAACAAGGCAGCCGGGCGATTATCTGCGGACGCGATGAGGGTGGAAAAATAGTTGGATTTTGCCACCCTTATCGCAGTGAGATAAGACCTGGTGAGGATTCTTAGTCGCAATCGGTCGGATTCGGATCGACTGGATCTCCAACGGCTCTCTAGGCCCCGTCTCCGACGCTTCATCTCCCGGAGCTCCTTGGTGAACCATGGGGCTCGCTGGGATCTGCGCCGGGTCAGAGGCCGCAAGGGTACAACTCGGTCCAGAGCCTCCGTGGCTGCCTTTTCCCAGGCTTCCACTAAGGCATCCGCCGAGCTGTGAGCAGGGAGTGCATGCGTGTCCCTAAGCGCTGCCTGGAACTTATCAGGGTCCATTAGGCGCCTAGGGCGGTACCATCTGACTGGCACCGTGCACCCACGGTGGGGGGTGGCAAGGGGGAAGTCTAGCCGCAGGAGGTGGTGATCGGTCCATGACAGGGGTGTAACAGTTGTGGTACCCCCACCGATATCATCACGCCACCGTCCAGACAAGAACACCAAGTCTGGGGTGTGGCCTCTCTCATGAGTCGGTCCAGAAATTATTTGCGACAGGTCCATGGCCGCCATGGAAGCCATGAACTCCCGAGCCAGTTCGGACGATCCTCCCAGGGACGGTAGATTAAAGTCGCCCAAGACCATGAGTCTTGGGAATTCAACCACCAACCCTGAGAGGGCATCGAGTAGCTCGGGCAGGGCCGCCGCTGCACGATTAGGTGGTAGGTACGCCAGCAGCAGGCCCAACTGCGCCCCTGGGCCGTATCTCAGTAGGAGAGACTCACACCCGACCATCTGAGGGACGGTGGTCTCTCGCGGGCTAAGGGATTCCCTGATGATAACTGCCACTCCCCCGCCCCTCCCATGAGCCCGAGGCTGGTGCAGCACCTGGAAACCTGGCGGGCAGAGGTCAACCAGAGGAACACCACCCTCTGGGCCCAGCCAGGTTTCCGTGATGCAAGCCAGGTCCGCATGCTCGCTCTCCACTAGGTCACGAACAAGGTGAGCCTTGTTAGCAACGGACCTGGCATTTAGGTAGACCAGCCTGAGCTTAGGAGGCTGCACATCTTCGCTCCCGGGTCCTCGGGGGAAGTACAGAGGGTCGGAGCGTCTCACCGCTTGTACAGAGCGGAGATGACCCTCCCGGTGTCGATACGGCCCTCTGCTTGTGCACCTTCTGCCATTCCCCACCATCCTGGGAATTGGTTGTTCGTCAGCTCGCCACTGGGCTTTGTCGGCGACTGGCCCACGTTCCTCACCTTCGTGAACGGTCGTAGGCCCGGCCTGCGCTATGGTAGTTGGAAGGCCCCCCTTCACCGAACAACCATAGTCTTTTCCTGCCCCCCTCCCTAACCCGACAAAGAACTTAACTAGGAACTTAACCAGGGGCCTCTTGTTGGACTTATGCTGGAGGCCCCTGACCCTGCCCGGCCATCTCTCAGAGGCCCAATGGTCTGGCCCGTCATCGAGATTGGATGTAGTATAGGCGGGTCGCACCCAGGAGAGGGGGGAACCCCTGAGGGCGTGTAGGTCTGTGCTGGAATATTGGAGTAGCATAGAGTTACAAGGGTTTTTGGGAAGGCAGCCCCCTGGATGGAGAATTGGCAGGAGGGTCGAGTCGGGTGGGTGGGTATCTGACCGTCACCCAGCCACTGCCACTTGGCTGGGTGAACCCCAGAAGCAGGCCACTCCCCATCCTCTCACGATGGGTTGTGACTCTGTTTCCGGGGGTGGTCCAGAACCCACTCTGGGTGAAGCATACCCCATAGAGCTCTCACCTCTATGGGGCTGCAGGTGTAAGGTCAAGCCACTCTGCCACCGTGGCTTGCACCCAGGCCCATCATGTCCTGTGGGGAGAGGGTGGGCAGGGAGGTTGAGAGTTGGTAGAGGCAAGGTGATGACGGCTTCGGTGGTCCAGTCGCCGCTGTCTCCACTGATCAGCTGGATCGTGGCGTCTTTTTGGTTGAGGATCGGCACGGAGACACCGTCGTCTCCCAGGGTGCGGGCCGGAGAGGCCACGCCGCGTCTATTAATGCTACCGTCGAAGGTTCGTGGTAAAAAGTGGTCGACCGGGGCCGCAGCTCCATAGGCCCCTGTTGGTTGGGGACCGTCCAGAGCTCGGCCTCCCAGAGGTACGGGAGTCCCATGTCGCTGCCTCCGTTCCACGCGCCTCGAAGAAGGCGGACCATGCCGCGTCCCAGGAGCTCGGGGATGCTGTTGTCGATGTTGCCGCCGTCGCCATCATCGTCGATGGTGTCTTCACTGATCAGCTGGCCCGCGGCTCGATCGGGGGCCGGAGAAGCTGTCACCGACGCCTTTGCCCTCGCTGCCGCCGTTTCCGCCATACAGCTGATCCGCGCCGATTCAGCCGCACAGCTGATCTGCGGTGAATTGTTAGGGCCGATTCCCAGCTGATCTGCGGCGATTTGTTAAGGGCCGCTTCCTCCGCGCAGCTGATCCGCGGCAATATGTTCAAGATCGATTCCGCCGCACAGCTGATCTGCGGCGAATTGTTAATGGCCGATTCCGCCGCACAGCTGATCCGCGGCGATACGTTCAAGGGCCGATTCCACTGCACAGCTGATCGGCGCTTTGTTCAGGGGCCGATTCCGCCGCACAGCTGATCGGCGCTTTGTTCAGGGGGCCGATTCCGCCGCACAGCTGATCTGCGGCGATCTGTTCAAGGGCCGATTCCGCCGCACAGCTGATCGGCGCTTTGTTCAGGGGCCGATTCCGCCGCACAGCTGATCTGTGGCGATCTGTTCAAGGGCCGATTCCGCCGCACAGCTGATCGGCGCTTTGTTCAGGGGACTGATTCCGCCGCACAGCTGATCTGCGGCGATCTGTTCAAGGGCCGATTCCGCCGCACAGCTGATCGGCGCTTTGTTCAGGGGGCCGATTCCGCCGCACAGCTGATCTGCGGCGATCTGTTCAAGGGCCGATTCCGCCACACAGCTGATCGGCGCTTTGTTCAGGGGCCGATTCCGCTGCACAGCTGATCTGCGGCAATTTGTTCAGGGGCCGGTTCCGCTGCGGCGATTCTTCAAGGGCAGGCCGAGGGGACGCTGGTACCCACTCACAACGGCCGCCAACGGCCCAGGGGGCGGGCCGGAGATGGCCCGGCGCCCCTACAGCTGGTCTGGGGGGGCAGCGGGCGGCACATTGCCCAACTCAATAGCCCAAGTCTCTGACCCCACCACAGGGGTCCAGAGACATCCCTGGGGGCTCCTGGGGGGCGCCTTACCGTTGGGGGCTTACGGAGCTCTCCCCAGCACGTCCGCCATCTTTGGAGCCGGGAAAAAAAAATACTATATGTATGTATATAGGTAGCAACAGTGGAAGATAGCATGATAGTATCTTGATATTCTCTGAGCTTGGTTTTTTGTTTTTTTTTGTTTTGCAAAAATGTCATTACCAAACTAGGTAACATTGTCATTGCTGGCTTTCTGTGTATGGCAGCTTGTCCTATCTGTCTTGATTAGGGTTGTTGTAGCTTGTGAACCTGCTTCTGATTGATCAAGCTGGCTTAATTAGCTGTAATGTTTCATCAGAGATTATTGGTTGCCTATTGTGTTGGTGCTCTCTTATCTATCTGGGGATTGCTGGATGTGTGATAATGGAGGATGTTCCCAGGCTGTTTGCTTCTTCCTTGGGCCTTTGTTTCTTTTTGAATGTTTGCAGATACATTCTATACATCTGTTAGTGGCTGATCCATCAGAATGACAGCTTTCTAGGAATTTTCTTACATGCTTTGAATAAGCTTGATCAAAAATGACTACTGACAACTGGTGTCCATGTGTGTGTGCTGCTGAATCAAGACAGGTAGGGGAAAAGCTGCCGCTCATAAAAAGCCAGCAAACTCCCAGTCCCTTTTGTCAAAGCACTGATGATGATACCTATATTGGTAACAAAACATTTGCAAGAAGAAAACAAAACACGGTAAAAGAGTACAACATATTTACTGTAGATCATGTTAGCTAAAGGATTATAAAATAAGAAAATCAATATTTTTATTTATTTTTTATTTTATTTTAATTCCATTTATATCCCGCCCTTCTCCAAAGACTCAGGGCGGCTTACAAGCTTAGCAGTAGCCTTCATTCTATGTATATGCCTGCTTGTTAGGGCTTTCACACACACCCCAGCGGCATTATTACAAAGTCAGCTTGATTGCCCCCAACAATCTGGGTCCTCATTTTACCTACCTCGGAAGGATGGAAGGCTGAGTCAACCTTGAGCCTGGTGGGACTCGAACCTGCACTAATTGCAGGCAGCTGGTGTTACTTAAGGAGGCATTAGCCCACTGCTCCACCAAGGCTCTTTTGGAAGGCTGTATATTGATAAAGTCTGGTAAAGTCTGGTTATGTATTTGCAATAGGAAATATTTATTTTCAATCAATTTAGACAAATCCCAAGAATACTCAAAAAATACTAAAATACTAAACGAGGCATGTAGACATGAATAGAAGTTGCTTATTGATTAGTAAAAAAACCCCCCATGATTTCAGTATTCAGATATGCAATTAGTTTCCAGAAAAAGAAGTGGAAAACACTTGGTATAGATTTGGCAGTTGGAAAACCAAACACAGTCTGCTAGTAGTATTTCTATAGGGCCAGATTAAGTCTCAAAAGAAAACTCCTAAAGCAAACCCAAGGGCATAATGAACAATTATTTATACCACGTAGGAAGAACAGGTCTGAAAATCTAAATACAAAAGATTCCAGACTCTAAATCTCAAAGATTATTCCAATTTACAATACTGTTATCCTCATCATTGTTGACTCAGCCTTTTGAGGTAGTCCAGATGCACAGCCAGATGAACAAATTCTACTTTATTTTCAGGTTACATTAACAGAATCTTGCAAGTCTGCAAATACATTTCTCGTCTGTTGCCTTTGCAGCTCAAGAGACTAGAGAGATTACCTTCCGAAATATTAACCATGCCCACATTCCTAGTGTGGGCTAAGTTGCCTTTTATCCAACTGTTCCCCAGCTGTGGTTCTTCCCCCTATTTCCCATGGTCAGTCTCTCATACCACTACATTCCTACATACCATTATACCATTTTTCGCATTCCATGTTTTAAATTTGGGCACAGAAATATACATATGGAAATGGAAGACCCACTTGTAGTAAAGAGAGAAAGAGTCTAGGAATGTCACTAATTTTAAAAAAAAATTATCTGAAATTTCAGCAAAATAGATTTAGGTAAGGTTGATTTCCTGGTATTACAACTATATTTTTATAGTATCATGGCAGTGCTGAATCCTTGCCATCCCCTTTGCCAGGTTGATTTGAAAACATAAAGAGGCAGCTGGTGATTCTAAAGCAGTATAAAGGTAAAGGTAAAGGTTCCCTCACACATGCGTGCTAGTCGTTTCCAACTCTAGGGGCCGGTGCTCATCTCCATTTCAAAGCCGAAGAGCCAGCACTTGTCCGAGGACGTCTCCATGGTCATGTGGCCGCCATGACTAGACGCCAAAGGCGCACGGAACGCTGTTACCTTCCCACCGTCGTGGTCCCTATTTTTCTACTTGCATTTTTTACGTGCTTTCGAACTGCTAGGTTGGCAGAAGCTGGGACGAGTAACAGGCGCTCACTCTGCTATGTGGCACTCAGGATTCGACCTGCCAAACTGCCGACCTTCTGATCGACGAGCTCAGCATCCTAACCCACTGAGCCATAAAAATGGAAGCATAATCCCTAAAAAAAAAGAAGAAAAAGCATAATGTAGCTTCATCAACAAAGAAAAAACACAAGGAGGAAAAAAAGAACCCTGTAAACTCACAATGATACTGCTCTACCCATTCAACATCACCATTCTATCCATTCACTACCTTTATTTAAAAAGTGGGACTTCTGAAAGAGCTTTAGTTTCCTGACAGATCAGAGGGGCCTTATGGTTAGCCCACTTTTAATGCTATCATTCCAAATATACCCTTTGAAATCCTGGCATGATGCTTTATTGTGGAAGAGAGAGAGGGAATTTTTGGGGAGAGATGAATGAAGAACACCCAGAGTGTATACCAAAAATATATAATCTTAGTAAGGCATCCAGCTAAAGCAAGCAGACATCTATACTGGCAGCAGCTAGAGGCAGATGATAACTTTAGTGGTAACACCAAATGCATCATTTCATGTTGCATAGAGAAGGCAGTGATAAACTACTATTGCATTTTGCAACAACAACAACAACAACAAAAGCCAACAACCCGGATGGGCCCTCCAGCTCATATGGCCCTCAATATGCTACTGGGGAAGGGCTGAGGCTCTTTCGGGGTACTAATGGTGTTTATAATGCAACTAGACTAAAGCCTCTGGGACATCTAGTCATTGATGTTGCCATGTAGGAAAAGAAAATCTGAAGCTGTCAAGATAGATTACAGTAGAAACTTGGAATGTAAGAAGCACTAAAAGGGTAAAACTCAAATCAGTGAAAATTGTTAACGTATAGCCAATTTACATCATTTTAGGCATCTGTGAATTGAGATGGATTGAAATTGGACACTTTCAGATGGAGGTTTATACTATTTGTTATTCATGACTTTAAATATAAAGAAGGATGGCCTGTCTTTCATGGCCAGGAAGAATATAACAAAAAAAAACACTACTTGGATATAATGTAATCAATGACCAAATGGCACCAATTAGACTTTACAGATAACTCTTTGATAGAATGATTACTCATGTTTTTGTTCCAAATAATGAATGCAGAAAGAGAGAGAGAGAGAGAGAGAGAGAGAGAGAGAGAGAGAGAGAGAGAGAGAGAGAGAGAAAGAGAGAAAGAAAGAAAGAAAGAAAGAAAGAAAGAAAGAAAGAAAGAAAGAAAGAAAGATCTGATGAGTTTGATGGAAAAGTTCAGTCTCAATTGATAGAACGTACAAGTGAGATGTGCTGTGTGTAAGACATTGAAATGCCAAAGTGTGAAATAGTAAGAGGAAAAATACAGTTGGATTGCTTGGTTATTATGGTATGTGGAAATGACCTTGGAAGATGAGAGAAAGAGATGTTGTCAAGGGAACGGTAATGGAAGAGAGGACATAGACTGTAGCTACCTTATAGGTAAAAAAAGAAAGGAAGCTACCTAACTCATCAAGTTGAAAAAAGTGCCCCCCAAGCCACAGCCGAGCAAGACACCTGCCTGCCCGCCCGGCAGCACTCTTCCTCCTGTCCGAGGTTTTCATTGTTGTAAGCATTTCTGTTGAGAATTGGCATTCGGGGTGGGCTGGGGGGGTTGTTTGGTTTTTATTCTCCCAGTCTGCTGGGTGGTTGCAGCAGGTTTTGGTCACTTCACATGAACCTAGGACCCTATGACCATCATAAATATGAATCAGTTGCCAAGCATCTGAATGTAAATCACAAGACCCTGGAGATGCTGCAAGATTCCAGCTGATCAGCACTTCTTCTGGGCTCAGCAGAAGTGCCAGGATCAGCGCCGAGGTCCAGCTGGAGCCTGGAGCTGATCCTGGCACTTCTGCTGAGCCCTGACAGCCCTGCAGCTCCAGCCATCTCTCGCTCAGGCTTGTACAGTGCTGCCACTGGTTCAGCTCATTCCCTTCCCCCACTACCACTTTTCTAAGATGGCTGCGTACCACCTGCCAGGTGCCAATGTACCACAGGTAGTACCTGTACTAGTGGTTGAAAAGCCCTGATAAATGCAACTCCAACAAAATATACATATTCAAATATACATGTACAAATATACAAGTACATATACCACAGGTGTCAAACTCACTGCATCACATGATGTGTTGTGACTTTTTTTGCATTGCCGGAGTTGGGGTGGGCAGGGCCTCTGCATGATGCAACCGGCCCTATGGGCCAGCAGTTTGACACCCCTGACATATACAAATACAAAGGTTGCATGCCCAAATAAATACTCCACTGTATAATCTTGGGGATCATCACTTATAAAATCTGATTTTTATTAGTATCCTTACATATTAATAAAAATTGGATCTCCTTACATTGCCCTTGGTTAAAGGATTGTAAACCAGTATGTTCAATTTGTTTTTACAATCCCTCTCCTTTTTTCAATTCTTTGCATATACTATACATCATTTGCATAGGTATGTTTTCCCTACATTATTTTCAAATTTCAATATAAAAATTTTCATTTTACAAAGATATATAGATACTTTAAATTTTAACTTTCCCATTACATACTTTGCAGGGCAAAACAGCAGGATGCTATGTAGCTACTTTCAGAATGCATTTTTACAAGTGACATTAAAGATGTGTGCTAGCTTCTTTCATGGTATCTGTGTTCAGTTCTCATTCTCATGGTAGAAACTCATTTAAAACGGATGGAGAGCTAGTTTCAAAGGGCATATTTGCTTGACGTGATTGATTACTAATGATGACAAGTGGCTTGCTTATTTGATTATTTGGGATATGTCTGTCAACTACAACACATTGTTATAAAGGAGTGTATATTTATCTACTAGTAATATAATTTATCTCTCTATCCTAACTAGAATGGCTTTTGCAACAAAATAACTAGAGTGGCTTTTGCAACAAAATGGATACCGGTAATTCTTATAAAATAACTAGAGTGGCTTTTGCAACAAAATGGACAATTCTTATAAAAATATGTAACAACAACAACAATAATAATAGAAATAATCAAACAGAAGAGAGAATTGGTAAATTTGTAGGTATTTCTGGATTATTAAAATATATTTTCTTGTAATATTGCATTCCATTAACATTTGTTCAGCAACGTTGAGAGCATTAGTCATTCAAATTTCCTAGTAATCTATTTCCAGGTTTGAAAGTTCTGATCTCAAAATAGTCTTTGGTGATAATAATTTCTTCTATTATTACCCGGCTGCTTGGATAATAATATCATTGGAGCTAAATATATGATTGTATCTTATTTCAAAGCTTTCAGATGTTACTGAAATTTTGTCAAAGAAAACCACAAGAATGCCCCCCCACTTTTTTTTTGCCATACCACCTATTGCTAAGTTAAAGGGATTTATTTAAGATGCTAAATTCCTATGTTTGGCTAGATAAACATGACTTTTACCCAACTTTATGTTTCTTTCAGTTATGTATCTATATCAGTATTTCATTATACTTTGAATAAAATAATTGTCATTTTGAGATACATTTTGCTTAAAATGTGTTAAAAATTGGAAATTAAATTCAATAACATAATAAAGATAATACATCAATACTGCAATAGTAGAACAACATAATTTTGACAGTTTATAAAATTAATAGTTTTATTAATTTAAAATGGTCTTTCAGATGTTTCAGGCTACAACTGTCTAAATACTGATGGAAATTATAGTTCAGCAATATCTGTTTTTCTGATTTAAAGCATACCAAAAGTTCAAATAAATGTATGTAACAGTAACTCATTTAATAGTACAAAAACCCATTAAATACTAACATTATATTAATATTATGTACTTCATTCAGTTACTATTAAGAAGCAGGAGGATTAAAATAGTTGGCTCAAAATATACCAGTAACAAAGAGGAAAATGTATAAATAATTTCCCCTAGAGTGTGGTATGCCCTTTCATAATTTTAAATTATAAAGAAGATGTTAATTAAGAAATAATTGCAGCTAAAAAGAGTGAAATGTACTAATTTTCAGTAAATGTAAATCTGATTTATGTTGACAATGAAATAACTTTTAGGCACAAAAGATCATATTCACATATGAAGGTCCAATTAAACTGATTTTTGTTTCCTAAACAGCTTATTCACAGGAATCTTCTGAACCAAGGGTTAGAACCTGCTTCGAATTAGATCAAGGGGATTGGACTTAGTCAACTTGTGGCTATATAGGGATTCTAGGCTGATTCTTCTTTTAACTCTGCCCCCATGTTTTTCCACTCTTTTTCCTATAATACCTTTGGTTAATAAGAAAACAAGTTTTCTTCACCTTGAGCTTGATTTTTGGTCATTTTAAGAGCATGTAAGTGTAGTTATTTATCAAGAACTCAGAAGTAGCCTGGGTATTTACTGACAGCCTTCAATCAAGTCCTAATAAAGCATAATTTAACTTTATGAGATCAGCCTAATCTTTTCCTTTATTTTTCTAATGAGTTGACAAAACATATAATTTACTGTTGTTAGTATCATATATTTTCATTTCATTTATTCCATTTGGTAACTTGTAGAACCTTTTAAAAACATTTTATCAGCAGATTCACAATTCTAAGCCCAAATAATGAGTTTATCTGCCTTTGATGCCATTATAGTAGTGCTATAAAATTATGACTTGTAATATGGTACATCAGTTCTGTGTTCCTCATCATGCTGTATTGCAGTATCAAACACAAGTATTTAAAGTGATAGAATATGCACTGCAAAGTCATGGGTGCACATTTCATCACCTGTTCTCCACCTATGATATGGTGTTGCTGATCACATACTTGAGACCATTCCAGCAAGTGATATATGTATTTAAACTTTTTTTTTACTGTTTCCTTTCAGTGATTTGGTTTTGTTATGGTTGCATTTCAATTTTCTGGTTTTAGGGAAAAATATACCATCCTGTAAATGTTTAAATTTAAAATCAACAAAATTATGTCAATATTTTTCCCTGGAAACCAAGGATTCATATGTTAAGGCAATACTATCTAACTAGAATCTAACTTTTAAACCCTTTGAATGTAGCAGCAGAATATTTAAAATATATCCATTTATGTCCAGGGTATGCTACATATGATTGGTGCAGATAGCTTTTTATGGAGAACGATTAACATTCAAGCTAAAGTCAAGAGGGTGATACTGACTTCTAAAATCCTGGGGCCAGGATAATTTAAATTACTGATGATTTATTTGGTTTAAGTACAGGTTTGAGTGCCTACTAGACAGAGGTATAATTTAAATATCTTTGAAAATAGCATCTCTAACCTAAGCTGCTGGTGGCTGCAAATTTTCTACTATAGCAGGTGATTTTTTAAATTGCACCTTTATTTTTATAAATAAGGCAGCTAACATATCTAATACTTCTTCCTTCTATTTTTCCTACAACAACCCACCCTGTGATGTGAGCTTGGCTGAGAGAGAATGACTGGCTTTCATGCCTAAAATGGGATTAGAATTCATAGTCTCCTGATTTCTAACCTGGACTCTTAACCACTAGACCAAATTGGCTGTCATTGATAAGCTGTGTGTGTGTGTGTGTGTGTGTGTGTGTGTGTGTGTGTGTGTACTCTCATCATATTAGCTATGGTCACTCATGCGCTCGTTACCTCCCGTATAGACTACTGCAATGCTGTCTACATGAGACTGCACTTGAAGACCACCCGAAGGCTTCAACTGGTGCAGAATGTGGCTGCGCGGGTTGTGATGGGAGCCTCCCGATAGTCCCATATTACACCCCTCCTGCATGAGCTGCATTGGTTACCGGTTGTCCTCCGGGTGAGATTTAAGGTGCTGGTTCTTACCTATAAAGCCCTACATGGTTTAGGTCCGGGATATTTGCAGGACCATCTGCTGCCAGGAATGACTGCCCATCGCCCTGTGCGTTCACACAGGGAGGGCCTCCTCAGGGTGCCGTCGGCCAGACAATGTCGACTGGTGACCCCCCAGGGGGAGGGCCTTCTCTGTGGGGGCACCTGCCCTTTGGAATCAACTCCCCTTGGAGCTCCAGATGGCCCCAGATCTCCGTTCCTTTCGTCGCGACCTTAAAACATGGCTTTTTCAACAGGCCGACCTGGACTGATGGAAGGGAGTTTTTCTTAATTTTGTTTTATTGTGTTTTTTTTATTGAAAAGTTTTACAATTTTAAAATACAATGAACTCCCTCCTCCCCCTCCCCTCTCCCCAACCCTCCCCTCCCCTCCCCTCTCCCCTCCCCGACTTCCCAGAGCTGAATACAGGGTATAATAATACAAACATAAACTAAAATATGCTAACAACAAAAATAAAACATTAAGTTCTATCGGACTTTAACTCTCCATAGTCATAATATTAATAAAGTAACAAATAACTAATCATACATCATGAAAAACCACTACTTATTCAAATGCTAAATGAAACTTTTTAGTCCCATATTTATTCTGAATATATTCAATCCATCTTCTCCATTCCACAATATATCTCTGTTGCGATTGATCTTTCAAATATGCTGAAATCTTTGCCATTTCCGCCAAGTTGGAAACTTTCAAAGTCCACTCTTCTATAGTCGGCAATTCCTCCTTCTTCCAATATTGCGCAACTAAAAGTCTTGCCGCCGTAATTAGATGCAACATCAACTTAGTGTCTATAACAGTAGTATCTGTAATAATACCCAATAAAAACAATTGCAGAGAAAACTTTATCCTTTTCTTAAATATCTTTTGCATATTCCACCAAATTTTAATCCAAAAGGCTTTAACCTTTTTACAAGTCCACCATATATGAAAATATGTTGCTTCCTCACAACCACACCTCCAACATTTGGGCTGGCAGTTCGGATACATGCTTGCTAATTTTTTAGGGTCTAAGTGCCACCTATAAAACATTTTATAAAAATTCTCTCTTAAATTTTGGGCCTGTGTAAATTTTACATTTCTAACCCAGATCTTTTCCCAAGTGTCCATTGTTATAACTTCTTGAAAATTCTGGGCCCACTTTATCATACAATCTTTAACAAGTTCCGTTTCTGAGTCAATTTCTATCAATGCATTATATATCCTTTTAATACGTGCTTGACCTTGATCTCTAATTTGTTTTACCAAATTTTCATCAGTGTTTTTAATTGGACTATTTATGGGATAATTTGATTTAATACCTTTTAATGTTTGTATTTTGTGTTTTTATCGTTGTTAGCCACCCTGAGTCCTTTGGGAGATAGGGCGGCATACAAATCCCATAAATAAATAAATAAATAAATAAATAAATAAATAAATAAATAAATAAATAAATAAATAAATAAATAAATAAATAAATATTCTCATATATTCTCATCATATTAGTGGGATATACTCTCATCATATTAGCAGGATTTCCTCTTTCTTTCTGCTTTTTTGGAAGCATGTTTACATTGTGTTCAGGAATCCCCAAAGCAATTATTACAGCACAAGATATTGATACTATATCAGTATCACTGGTGCAGCAAGAACTCTGTGCCTCCACATCTTGGAAAGGAAGACCAAATGATCACAGAAAAACAGCACAAATGAAACAGCAGCATATCTTTCTTCAAATGTTATATAGCTGGCTAACTGGGCATATATATAATTATAGATGCTCAATTTATTTATTTTTTTCTTTGAAAATATATCAACTTCCTCTGTTAAAATACTGCTTGCTCCATAGTTTGCTGAGTACAGATTTTGAAGGTTTGACCAATGAGGACATTTGGAATTTTGAAAGCATACTGTCGGAATTCTTAAGAAATAATTATAATCAATTCATTGCCTTTGTTATTACTGGGCACATTAGTAAAATAGTGCATGTATCAAGGTGACAACACATAAAGAAACAATATGTCAAGTATTGGGAAGCAAGAAAACCTCTGGTAGAAGACATGCATTTTGAAACACAAAATTTAACAAAAACATTTCTGGTAGAATAAAAAAATCTTTTATTCCTCTTATCATGCAATAAAATACCCATCACTTGCATTTTCTCAGAAGTACAGTAAGCTATGCTGGGTGTGGAATTCTGGGAGTTGAAGTCCACAGTTCTTAAATTTGCCAAGTTGGGGAACCCTGTACTAGATCATTTTGCATTCATTACAATAGCTCACTAAAATAAAAAAGTGTTATGGAATGTCATGCTGGCAACTATTCATGGGCCATACACAGATGTATATTATTAAAAATAATCACAGACTATTTGAAACATCACATTTCCACTTGACTTCTCAAGGGCATAAATGATAGAATCAAAAGTCTTACCTGATCCAAAATCTACAAAACAAAACAATCCATCCTACCGAAAATGAAAGAGACTATGCTACTGAAATTGACATGTCCATAGCAGCAATTATGTTTTCTCAAAAAGCTTACTTTGAGAAACTTTTCCTTTAAATATGCATCATGAAAAAGTGCTTGTCAAAATAATAATAATTTTATTATTATTTTTTTTTGATAAACACAAGCAGCAGGTAGACATGGTTGTTAATATGGAGGGAAGTTCTTAAAATATAGTCCTAGGATCCTCTCAGGGGTCCTCAAAATCAAAATTGTTTACCAGCCTATGTTGAAAAATAATACAATATTAAAATCCCATCAAACAATTGTAAGAAGTGGTAGTTGAAACAAATGTATCAATTTTAAGGATCATGGGATTGAGAAGTGTATAACCAGGAAAACCTAATAGATTTATTCCTAAAAGTAATTAGGAGTTGAGCTAGATTTGAAGGATACTTCCCTGAACTCTGAGCCTGGTTGTTTACTTGCAGACATAGATTTTTTTTTTATTCAGTTCACTTCGTTGACACAAAATCTATTACCCAAATTCTGGGATTTGCTATTACTTCCCAATAATATTTCAGGTTAAATGAACTGTTGGAAAATTCTTGGCATAACTATCTAGGAAGAAAATTATCTTGGTCATACTTTCTTTCCTATCTTAAGCAGTTGTCAGATAGAAATGGAAAAGACATGACTCTTGTTATTTTGCAGAAAACAATATAAATTTTGCAGTTTACTTTACTCATAACAGTACAGTATTTATACTGCCTTTCCATTGTATAAGTTCTCTGAAAAAATCAGTCCTGAAAATTATCATATTCATATCCTTTATATAAGCGCAGCCCCTCAATAAATATAGACTTGAACTTAAAAAGCAGTGCAAACAATATGTATGGTAAAAGAAGAACATAGCACTTAAAAACAACCGAACAGAAACCACATACCTTACTAAGAGGCTTTTCATATCTTCATCTGATGTCAAAAATATAATAAAGATGGTTTGACAAAAGCATCTTTAGGGAAGCTGTAGCACCATCAACATGGCCTTCTTCATATTGATCAATATCCTCACCAGACCTGAACTTACTAGAGATAGTCTTTAGTGGCCAATCAAATACAAATTAATCCTCTCTAACTGTTATTTCTGAAGAAATGTTATTCAGTAGCATCTGATACTACCTGGAGAATAACACAGCACATATCACAGAGCAGTGTTTCTTAAAATATAGTCCTAGGATCCTCTCAGGGGTCCTCAAAATCAAAATTATTTACCAGCCTATGTTGAAAAATAATACAATATTAAAATCCCATCAAACAATTGTAAGAAGTGGTAGTTGCAACAAATGCATCAATTTCAAATATTGATAAATATAATCCATACAAACAAAGCTCTTTGGGGCTCCTCCATATTTTTAAAATTGAGAATTTGTCCTGAGAGAAAAAAGTTTAAGAAACACCGGCATACAGTCATCCATGTTGATCATCCATGGGACATGCTTTATGCTTTATTAACTTGTTATTTTTCCCGAAGGAAATCCCAGAATAAGATATGCAAGACTCTAAAACAAATTTCCTGCAATAGTAACAAAAAAGGCATAGAAAAGCAATAAGCAATCTATTAACAATGACACTTCAAAATTAATATTTTAAAATGTTTGGGATAGAACATTTGACTTGATACTGAAAGGAAAGTTGGGAACAATCTTATGCTTGGGAATGTACCATAATAAAGAAGATGTTTAAGTTATAAATATGTAATATGTTAAAAGGATCTTATCTGAACAATACTATAAACTCCTGCCATGTGCTCTTTTTATGAGTTATCCTTCGTGTATTTGTTGAAAGAAAAATCTTCATCAGGGTCCAGTCCAAGCTGGGAATAAACAAAATGGAGACTGCCTTAGAAAGAAGGTTGCAGTTTATTGAAGAGGAGAGCCAGAGAGAAAGATGGCTCTGGGAAAGCTGACCACACGTAGTATGGAGTGATGGGTTTTTATACCTTCTTGAGCTTTTGTTTGGAGTTGTTCCTGTGGCATGAAGTTTAACCCGAGTCTGAGTTTGCCTTTCTCATATTCTGATGGTGGTGGGTTAATCCTGTTATGTCCCAAATGTCATATCCTGTTTTCCTGGGGCTAGGGCTGATGACTGTTGGATTTTTGGTGTGAGGGATTGTTGATTCCAGGGATTTTTCTTTCTAATCCCAGCTTCCAATATTTCTGACAAGATTATCACATCTGCATTTCTGCAGACCTGTTTGGGGCAGAGAGTCTTGTGGGTGTGGGTATTGGTTTCTGCCTTTAAGATCTTTTGGGGAAATATATTCTGCCTTTTTAATATTTCCCAAAATATTTCTTCCTCTGGATTCTTCCCACATGTTCTTAGAGTTCAAGGGATATAATGTAGTATTGTTGTTCTCATGAGAATTGTTTTCTTTGGCATCCACATTGTAAAATGTGAAAGTCACATTTGTTGCAAGTTAAAGAGTTACTATGCTATTGAACTTTCAGGTTACTGAAATGCAAAAACCATGTTGCTTTGCTTGCTTATTGAACTTTGCAACCAGATTGCAAAAAGTATTCGCTGGTAAGCATGTACATTAAAAATATGCATGAATCCAATAGCAGAGAGGGATGCTTTGTATTAATGTTACTTGTGAGCTATTTGATTTATTGGCTTCACTTTTCTTCTTTGCTCTAGTCTTATGACTGACTGGGCAGCTACTGGCTACAGTAGGAATCTGTTGCTTCTGTTGCCTGCTGTGGAAATTTTTCTACTCATCTCATTTTCATCCTACAGCCTATAACTGTCCTTAAAATGTGGCTTTATCAACTAGCTTGGGGGTACTGCCCTAAGTGGAGTCTGTAGGATAGTTGTATGAAAGTTAATACACTTTGTTTTTCTATCACTTTTTTTTCTTTTTCTTTTATTTTAAATGGTTTCTGCACATTCTTGAATATTATTATGTACACTGCCCAAAGTCACTAAGCAGGATAGGCAGCTATACAAATGTGATTAAATAAGTAAACTTATTTAACGTCATATATAGTAATTTTGAAAACCAAGGGCCAATCCCACGGCTGATCTTCTGTGGCTTGTTAAAGGTGAAAATAACGTCTTTGCCTTGTCTTTGGCGATTGTCAGGGCCAAATATTAGTGTTCGCTTGGACTTTCTTGGCTAGTGTGGCCTGTGTGTATTTAAATGTCCCTGTGGCTGTGCCTCTTCCGCGGGACACACAATACCTTATTTCTGGATTAAGATGGTGAAGATGACCCTGAAAGAATCAACAGGAAAGGGGGGAAAAAAAGTTCGGATGGGCTCGGGGAGTCCAAGCAGGCCCATCCTCATTCCTTGCGGTGCTTTTCTGGGCATCGCTGGCTCACCTCATCCTTCCTCCTTCCGGAGGCAACGATGGGAATGATTTGCTGCAAATGACATCAGCTGCCTGTTGGCAAAGCGGCGGCGGCAGCAGCAGCAACAGCGCGTGGCTGTGCCGGGTCTACCCCCCCCTCCCGCCTGTTCCTCCTCAGCCGCCGCCGCCGCCGCCTCCCTCCGCCCTCTCGCCAGGTCCCAGCCCCGCACTGTCTCGGTATAAAAACCCGCCGCCTCCTCGCCCTCCCTCATTCTTCCAGCTGCCTGGAGCGCGGTGGTGCCTCTCGGCGCACATTTTTTTCCCCTTCTTCTTCCCTGCAGAGGGAGGCGCCTTTGGAATTAAACCCTTTCGTCGCCTCCCCTCTTTCTCCGCCGCCGCCTGAGAGGAGAGCTTGGAAGGCGCTGCGAAGGAAGGAAGGAGGGAGGGAGGGAGGGAGGCGGCGGCGGCGACGGGCTTGCCAGGATGGCGACGGTGGTGCTGGAACCCGAGTCGGAGCCGTCTTGTAGCCTTCCCAGCGCGGTCCCCCCTTCGCCGAGCCTGTCGCACCGCTTTCTCGACAGCAAATTTTATCTGCTGGTCGTGGTGGGCGAGCTGGTCACAGAGGAGCATCTGAGAAGAGCCATAAGCAATATAGAGCGAGGTAAGGCGGCGGCGGCGGCGGCGGCGGCGGTGTGCCGCGTTCCTCCCGCCCACTTTCTCCTCTCCCTTCTCTCCTGCAAGATTTTCGGGGCAGAGGAATCCCATTTTCCCTTCCCTTCCCTTGCCGAGCGCTGGCTGGAAAAAGGGAAGAGGTCGGAGGCGCCCTACAGGTTGCACAAAAGTCCTGGCTGCCGCCGTCTCTTGTGGAGAGCGGGCGAGCGTTTCTCTGCAACGGTTCTGCCTGCGACCTTGGTACCCGCCGCCTCCCCCTCCGTCCCCATCGGAACTTCTGCCCCTTGCCTGTTTAGGGTGCAATTCTCGGGGAATCGTTGGGCTGATCTCCTAGTTCAGCCCAGTGGGGATCCGAAAAAGGAAAATCTGATGCAACCACTCCCTTCCCCCTTTTCTCGATGTGGATGCTTGCGTTAGGAGGGGTGAGGATTCTCTAGAACTGCAGTGCTACTGTTGCCAGCGGTGTCTTATTTACCCCCCCCCCGCCCGGTCCCCTTTTCTCAGAGATACAGTCGCACTTCTAGGCGTGCCTTCTGCACAGAGAAAGAAAGAAAAAAGCTGCAGGGAGGCACTGAAGGGTGTGGAGGCATCAGTTCTTGCCTGAGGAGAGGGAAGAAATGGCACCCTTGTAATTGATGGGGGGGGGGGTTTGGTACCATAGCTGACTTCAAACAACAACAAGGTTAAGAGTTGATGGCCTCCTCATTCAGAGGAAAGCCTTGTTCTCTGGGGCTACCCCAATTCATCCACATTTCCAGAGATGTAGGACAGGAAGCAGAAGCAAATGAGATATGGGAGGGGGAATATGTCCAGGGAAACACCTTATGATTTTTACTACATACACACATTTCCTGGAGATGTGTAAGGATGCCTTTGCTTCTGAAACAGCAAATATGTGTGTCGGTTGTATTTTGGCGATCTGCCAAGTTGACTTTGGCATTTTTTTCTGCACCAGGAGGCATAAGGAAGGTGCAGTTGATCTTGAGTTTGCTCTACTTTTTCCTTCTGTGAGTCATTCCTCCCCTCCCTATTGTCATCATTCACACACATCCCACCCCCCACTCCAGCTCAGAGCAGAGGTCGTTCCAGTCTTTGCTTGCCAGCAACAGTGTCTCCTTTTTCTTTTTTCTTTTTTCTTTTACTCCCACCTCTCTATGCTGCTGCTAGAGAGTCTGCCCAGAGATACTGGCGGCGTGGTGGGCGTGGTGCAGTCCGCACTGCGGTCCCTATGGCAGCCCATAGCTGACAAAGGGCGTTTATACAGTCAAGGAGAAAAAGAGAATTACATTTAGGATCCATTTGCACACTCTCTGCCTTTGCTCCATGAAAATTAAGGAGAAAGGGCTTTAGAGAGCTCTGGGGCTGCAAAATACGCCACTTCTGAACAGAGATACAGCAGCTTCTTTTGTTTCTAACTTTCGGCCATAAGTCATATGGAATCCCCCCCCACCCCCATGCTTTCTGAGCATGGTAGTGATTTTGGAGAGATTTTTTTTTCTAGACAAATAACATGGAGAAATTATAATTATAGAATAAGGAGCAATTTATTTGTTATATCTTACTATTGCTTGGCTACAGATTGTTACAGCTTCTTTCAAAAGCCATAGTACTGTAAATTGAGGAAAGCAATTTTGCAATACAAGTCTAATAAAATGGTATGTAATTTGAGAATCAAAAGCTGGTTATGTTCATAAACTTTAGGTAAATTCTCTGATTCTTATTCTTTCCTTAAAAAAGGAAAGCAAAGGATTTCAGCCATTGTCAGAAAGCCTTGGCTACATGAAGGTGTGGTTCATAATTACTTTGGGTTTTGTTTTTTTGTTTTTTTACTTTGCATTCTAGTGCATTTGCACTATACATTTATAGCTCTTTCTGTAACCATACCAAAAGTTGCTGGGAATAATCTTTGGTCATGTTCTTTCTAGCTACACCTAACAGTTTTAGATTTAAGTCTGAATTTGCTGCATTTTAATTAATAATTTAATAATATTAAGGCATTTGATGTCAGTTTTTGCTTCAAGAAAAATAAATAAAATTTCTGATTTTGATTTTTGTTGGCTTTGTTTTTTTCTTATTGCCTAGTTCAACTGTGGCATTCTTAATGGTGCATTCTGAACACAAAATGATGACACATATAAACATTCAGGGGATTTGCCCATGTCAGTGGTTTAAACCTTGATTAGAAAAGTATAGAGATTTCTTTGTTAAAATATACAGCAGCTTGATTAAAAGTCTAGTTGAACCAGGCTTTTGAATCAAGGCCTCCATGGTTTCATGATTCTGCACTCTCAGTTTTGGCCCTTGGACGCCACCCTGGAAGAGGCTCAATTAATATGAATCACTGCAGAGAAATCTGAGAAGCCCATCATCTGTGGATGACGTAGTAAAAGATTATCTTGAATGAATTGAAAAAATGTTTTTAAAAAAATATTTTTAAATGAGATTTAGAGGTGACAGCTATTTAATATTTTTAGAAAATCAACTAAAGTATTTATTTCCGTATATCAATTATTTTTTCCATTATTTTAAAACCTATGGAAAATCTTAACCATTCCGAGTCGGCCCAGGTTGCTGATAAAGACCTGAGCTGACAGAAATGATTGACAGAACTAATTTTGTTTTGTTTTTTTCCAGAAGGAAATAAAAACAATTCTTTTCAATAGATGTTGAATATATGTTAATATATATAATATATACACTACTTTTTAGTGTAAAATTCTGTGTGATGATTGTGTTTGAAATGCTGACTCACAGAGCTCTATTGTGTAGACTGATTTAACAGTGGATCTTTAATAGTCTTCCATATTTAATTTTAAACAATGCTTGCTTTTTGAGAACTTATGATGTATACTTGTCTTGCAAAAGCCAGTATTCTAAAAATAACTGAATTTGATTACCAAATGCTTAATAACATCTTCCTAACTTGGTGCCCTCAAACATGGTAGCTAAGGATTGTAAGATCTTATTCAAAGCAATCTTTCTGAAATGTCCAGCTAAATCATTCATTTATCAGAATGAATGTTCATATAATATACAAACTGAAAATATTTGAGTTCTGTCATATTCGTGTGAATGATCCTCAATACATTATTCATATGTTTCTCATTCTGAAACATTTTTGTTAACTAGATCCCATAAAATATGAAAACTTATACACACTCTTGGTATACCTGGAGATGATATAAAATGTATTAAGAAATAAAAATAAGATACAAAACATATAACAAACCTGAATATTTTAAAATAACTGTAGTAGGTCAGAAGAATTTTTTTATAGAAAAATTATTAAGCAGATGTCCTCCAAATCATTTTCAAACTCTCCATGCAATTTAGATCAGCCTGGTTTTATACTAGAGGATTGGAAGTCAATCTATTCCAAACAGGAGAAAAAGGTTTAAAGATATGGTACATTCATTGAGTGTAAGAAATTCTTAGTTAATTTTCCAGACAGAGTCATGTGACCTAGAGATCATGCTGTAGGTGAGATTAACCTTTGGAATTTAGATAAGAACTATCATCTTGAGTGAAAAAAGCCATTAGTTGTCCATTAGTGGATGGGAAGATGCTCCAACAGAAAGTATTGCATGTCACAATAGACCATAAATTCTGACATTATATAGAGCAACATCCTACATTCCTAATCAAGGCAGAAGTTGCTTTCTGTCAAGTCAGACCTTTTGTGGAAATTTGGCAGAGTTTTACTAATGATGTCATAGTTGAAGTGGAGAAAAGTGAAGTAAGAATCGCTCTTCTTTGGACTTTTTTTTTGCCATTATTGAATTTCAATGAGTTCCATTAAATGCAGGATAAAAGCAAACACTGATTGATTTAACACAATAATACAGATTTCCTTTTGGAAATTTTCAAAAAGGCACACAGATCCTGAAAAGTGGTGGTTGTTTTCTCACCTCCTTAAAACTCCTCTTCCTGGGGTCTTCTGAGGCTCTCCAAATCCTTTCCAAAATAACACCAAAATTGATTTTAAATGCAACATAAGGGAAAAAGTTGGAGAGCAATCATATACATTGTAATTTAATTTATTTAGTCAATTTCAATCCAATGAGGCGAAATGCAACTTTTATCCTATCTTATCCACATGGGGAAAGCAGTCCCCCACATCCCCCCACAATCCACTCAAAGGCCAAATACAGTCCCACCAGAAAAATATTGTACAGCCCTATGCTTCTGGTATTACTGCACTGTTGGGGTTAATGGTAGCTGCTTCCCATTTAATTAGCTGACACCTGCTGTTCTGGTACAGCGGTATAAATTTACAGGTTTGTAGAAGAATTCACATTGTCTTATTGACCGAACCAATAAAACAGGTGGAGAGGGAAGAAGTTGTTGACCTTTAAAACTGATGCAGTAATTAGGACTTGCTTCCTAACATTTGCATTTACCGGTATTCTGTTTGTAAGCTTCTTTTTAAAAAAACATAATTTTAAAAATTATGATGATTGTATGCATTTAATACTTTGAATCTGTGCCATGTAAATAAATAATAGTCTTTTAATTTATAATACCTTGCTATAAATGTTTCAGTGTAACACACTGAATTAAGTTTACTGCTATTTAAGTAAACTCAAAATTTTTAAGACTTTAAAAGGAAGCATCAATATATCATCTTGGCTGGACTCCCATACTTAGTTTCTCTTATGTCAGGGCTTGCTGATACTAGCAACCCATAATATTGCTAGATGTATTGACACAGGCTAAAAGGAGAGCAGAATAACTGTACCTTTGGGCTGAATGAAACAGGCAACAAAGTTTATGGTGTCATGTAAATGGCTATTTAATTTATTATATTATGGTTACTGGCAGATATGGGGAAAGAGCCTGTGGCCTTTTCTGCCTTATGCGCCTAAATAACATGGCTGGCCTTGGGTATTATGCATCTTAACCACATGCAGAAAGCAAAATAATATCTATATCCCATCACTCTCTTAATCCAGCCAACATCAAAAGGTAGTTGTTGTGTGTGTGGGGGGGAAATTGAGGAGAAAAATCTATGTACAGTATATAGATCTGAGATCCTGGAAGAAGAAAGCGAGTTGGTGGAATCCAAGAATTTATACATTCCCAAATTAGACATCATGGCTAGGTAGAGCAGAAGTTGATGGTTTGTGAAAGGCTGCCATAAAGTTAACACTCATTGTACCGATGCAACAGAGAAAAATGAGGTAATTCAACACAAATGTGAGGTTAAATGAGAAGAGAACAGTACGTAGTCCTCGACTTACAACAGTTCATTTAGTGAGCAATCAAAGTTACAACAGCACTGAAAAAAGTGACTTGGGACCATTCTTCACACTTATGACCATCGCAGCATCCCTATGGTCATGTGATTTACTTTCGGATGCTTGGTTCCTATATATGACGGTTGCAGTGTCCCACAGTCATGTGATCCCCTTTGGTGACCTTCTGACAAGCAAAGTCAATGGAGAATTCAGATTCACTTAATGACCGTGTTACTAACTTAACAGCTGCAATGATTCACTTCAACAAAAGTGGCAAGGAAAGTTGTAAAATGGGGCAAAACTCCCTTAGCAACATAAATTTGGGGCTCAGTTGTGGTCGTAATTCGAGGACTACCTGTATTCCCTAATGGGACAGTTTGCTCAGATGAGACAAAAGGGTTTTATAAAGCTGTCTCTTTCTATTGGTGCAAGTAAGTGGGATCCTTTAAGAAAGCGGCCCCCAGCCTTTCTGGTTCCAGAGAGCAGCAGAGGTAGTGGCAGGTGGCGGGAAGGAGGGGTTTTGCATGTGCAAATGGAGCTCTGCACACTTGCCTGCTGTTTGCGTGCCTCTGGTTCCCATCGGGCCACGTACCGGTAGCGGTCTGCAGGGTTTGGGGACCCCTGCTTTATGGCAAGGGTAAGAGATGAAAAGGATTAGTGTCAGACAGGCCTCCTTCAAACAGAGATTAATACAGTTATTGGCAGAAGGTCCTGAGTGATAGTAGTTCTGATGTATGGAAGGCCAGCTGTTAGAGCCCTGTGTGCTTGTCTTTATGTGTTATAAAACAAAAAACTTGGGCATTTTGTTTGAAACTGTGCCTACTTAGTACAAAAAGGGCGAAGTTAATCAGATAGGAACATTTTGTGGAGAAGGTGGCAGGTAGCATTCTGATCAGTGGTGCTCTGCAACAGGCTACGTCTCCCGGGGTAGCTGATTGGTAATTGGGCAGGATCACAACATGTTTTTGAAATTACAAGTAAACACATATGCACAAAAATGTTGGCATATAATGTATGTATAAGCTGTGTACCTAAATCTGAGCAGCACACTGATGAGGCATACAGTCCTGGTCACTACTAGCAAAGTGCTTGTCCTGAGTTCAGAGAGATTCCCATATTTATCTGACCACCACCACCACCCCCTCCAAAATTTATATCAGCAAAGCCTTTCTTCACTCAGTTGTTCTTTCACTCATTTTTATGTCGTGAGAGATTTTTTTCATTCTTATTTCTTTGTGATGTTCATAGTTGTTGAAGTGAGGGATATTCTGTGATCTAATGACAGATTATTTTAATTCTGTTACTTTTGTGATGTGGTCGAGTGCTTCTGTAGGAAGAAGGAATCCTAGTTTACAAATACATACATGAATTCATAAATATTTAAAGCATAATAATTTGGAGAAAGTGTTTTTACAAGTAGCACAAAACAATTAGTTCAATATTTTTATAGCATGTTGCAAATTGGTCAGCTACATCAGTCTTTTGTAAATATCACACTACCATCCTATAATCTTGCTCCCTAATAAAATGAGTAAAAAAATGCTAGCCTTGCTCGGAATAGAATTCTAAATAAAGTCATTAACTAAAGAACTAAAGATATACTAGAGACTATGGGAGATAAAGGACTGACCCTGGTAAGGGGAATAAGAAAACTGATTTTAAAAACATTTAGAGTAGAGAATTAACAGGTACATTTTAAAAAATAAAATCTAAATATATCAATGTATCCATATGTAAAGATAATCTGAGAGTGAATACATTGTTGGACTAGGATTGGGGATCTTACATTCAAATCTATATTTAAGCCATTGAATTGGTTTACTGTGTTTATTTATTAAAAAGACTCATATAGTTGCCCATCTTATGCACTATAATGCTAGGTGGCTTACAAACAACAAAAAGAGTACAAAGCATACAAACCATCATAAAAACTCTAGGTCAGGGGTCCCCAGCCCCTGGTCCGTGGACTAATACCGGGCCATGGCATGTCAGCAACTGGTCCACACAAACAAGCAAAGCCCCATCTGTGAGATGCAGGCAGCATACAAAACTATGTACTCCTGTCCACGGAAAAACCTCTCTCCACAGAACTGGTCCATGGTGCCCAAAAGATTGGGGACCTCTGCTTTAGGTGCCCCCACCAAAGTACAGAGAGAGGAGGGGGTCTATGACATTTGTCATGGCGAACTTGCCACAGTCAACTCACTGCAGGACAAGAGTTACACTAATATTAAAGAAACAGTGGAACAGAATCATTGAAGAAAGGAAGCAAAAGGAGGGACAGAATGTAATGTGAATGGCAAAAATTAAAGCATTTTTTAATTTATTTTAAATAATTAAATAGAATTGTTAAATTGTTCCACAGTGAGTTGTCCCTTGGCAAGTTGGCCACAGCAAGTTTGTTGTGACAAGCTATCCCATTCTGAGAGGGGGGGAGTACCTTGAGGTAAAGGGAAAAAGAAAGCTAAGAATAGTAATTAATATTTCTGTACTTATCCTTGACTAAGTGTTTATTTTGTTTTAACATCTAGGTATCCGATCATGGGACACAAACCTCATTGAATGCAACTTGGATCAAGAACTTAAACTTTTTGTGTCTCGCCATTCAGCTCGATTCTCTCCTGATGTGAGAGGTGAGGGGTTTTTTTCTGTTATATTCTGTGTTTGGTGGAGATTAACTTAAAACACCTGTTGCACAATAGGTCTTAGTCTCCATTAAGACAATAAGGTTGTAATCCTATATTCACATTCCGTAGAGCAAGTCAACTGAGATTTTCTTTTGGATTAATATATCTAAGGTCACAGTGTAAAATTGGTTGTCTCTCTTTTAAAGAAAACTTTATGGAGGACAACAGACAAAGCCATTATGCAAGCTTGATGTCATAGCCAGTGGCTATAATTCCAGACTTACTTACTGGAAAGTAAATGTTGATGAGATCAGTGAAAATCAATTCACAGGGAGTTTACTTAGTTGGGCTATAAGCATAGAAATAATCATGTGGTATATTGTTCTGAGCAAAAAGGATTCTGTTCTTAGTATAACTCAATTATACATTACTGTTTTCCAATAAAAGAATAATCTGATGTGAGTTGCTGCTATTTGACAAAGGTGCTTTTTCAAACCTGGAAGACTGAGAATGTCCATAGACATTTTGACAATGCAGTTTTCTGTATTAATAAAAGCTGAAATAACAGGGCTGCTTTGATACAATTTCATTACAGATTAATGTTTTCTTAGTATTACTACAAATAAATATTTCTGTGGGATCAGAATAAGTTCTAATTCCTTTTAAATTACAAAAGCTGTTGGATCTTGGCTTTAAAAGAATTTCATGTATTGGTGGGAATGAAGATTATTATGATTATGCTACTTTCCTATCCCCAGTCTTTATTTTAAATAATGTTTGTAAGTCTGCTATATAGAGGGTTACATATTTTCCCAGATTAGATGCTCAAGTTCAATAAAATGCTTCCAACTCCTTGCACATATCTAACATGTCCAAAGTTTAATGTGCATATTATCTTATCTATTATAAAATTCTATCAAAATATATAGGAATCACACTTTCTTTTAGGAGGGATTAAGATAGGATTTTACCCAAATAAAGTTTTCTTAGTGTAATCCAGCAGAATGAGTAATGGGTCTTCCTATTTTAGATGTGAGTGGGCAAACTTTAAGTAGCTGGAAGTCTCACTTAAAATTGAGATAGGTGAAGACAGCAGTCAAGGGAAGGTAATATAAAATGAGTAAGATTCGGATTATATCTTTTTCATGAGTTTAAGGACAGACTTTGCTAATTAATGGGAATTTATAGGTTTACACTATAATTTCCATGGTTTTATGCCTGTGTGTTCACAAAATCGAAAGCCCTAATAAGCAGGCATATGCATAGAATGAAGGCTATTGCTAAGCACATTGATTTGTGCTTTAGATTGTAAGCCGCCCTGAGTCTTTGAAGAAGGGCGGGATATAAATGGGACTAAAAAAAAAATCACCCAGAGCTGTAGGTTTTCATTTTGACCCTGAATCCCATTCATTGATAAGAATGTTTCAGTTTTCATTGTAAATAAAAATAAAAATAAATCTTTGGAATAACCTTCTCTCCCATTTATTAAAATCTTGGGAAAAGAGGGACTTTGCACAAGATGTAGATTTTCAATTATACTGTATATTAAATAATTGTTTACTAAATAACATACTCACTTTAATTAAAATCTTAAATCTACTGTTCAAATCATTGTAAAAAGGTAAACTAATGCAAGTCTCTACTTCAAATGCATAAAGTAAAATTAAGCACCCAATAATTTTGAATAATAAAATTTAAAGTAATAAATATGGAGGGGAGAATATTTAGACAGCAGATGGATGACCTGAGGTTAGTCTCGATTATTCCAAGATTAGATTTTAAAACTACTTAATCCTGTGCTAGTTAAACAAAAAGTTATAGGAAGCAGTAATTTAAACACCTATTGGCTTCCCTTTGCTATCATTCACCAAAGCCCACCCAGTGGTTAGGTGAGGACCACCCCAATCCAAACCCTTCCCAGCTTGGCCCCTCCCAGCGCCACGCCTCAGTAAGGTGAGAGGACTGCCTCCAGTTCTGCCCTTTTGGGCCATCCTGCACCCTGTCTTGTGGGCTATCAAGTAGCCCTAAAACTGTATGGGTCTTAGGCTGTTTACCATGCTGGGGCTGCAAGAAGACATGAGATGCAGCACAGCCCAAAGCCACAGCTACCCTAGGCCAGCCTGGCCCAGCAGCACAGCACATAGAGGCGTCTTGGAGCACTAGGGCTTGGGGGTTGCAAGAAATCTCTGGGCCACAATGCAAAGCCCAGCCCAGTCCAGCCCATTTCAGCAATGTGGGGAACTCTACAGCTCAGGCTGCAAGAAGCCCCTGAGCTGCATTGCAGCATTAAGCCCAGCCCCAGCTGCTCTCAATAGTGCAGCGCAAAGGGTTTTCTTGGTGCACTGCAGCTCTGGGGCTGCAAGAAGTTTGTAGAATGCAGCACAGCATGGAGCCTATCACAGCGTGAAGCCCAACCCTAGCCTGATCAAGTAGTGTGGTGCAAAAGGGCTTCTTGATGCACTGCAATTCTGAGGTCACCAGAAGATCTTGAGTTGCAGAATGAAACTCAGCTCCAACCCAGCCCAGCAGCATGGTACAAAGCCACAACTGCCCCAGCTCAGTCCCAATTGCAATTTGCCTCACCACTCTGCACTCTGAGGCCCCTGCACTCCATCACCCCAGCTGACTTTTGCTCCCTGCTGTTGACAATGCATGTCCTCCCTGATCCATCACAAGGCAGCTGCTGGCCACATGAGGCCATCTTCCCTGGGTCTTGTAAGGAAACTGCCATGCACATCCTGGAGAAGAAAGCCTTGTGTGATCAGCAACTACCTCGTGAAGGGCCAGGTCGGGCATGCTTGTTCAGAAGTGAGAGCAAGAAGATGGTGAAGATCAGCAAGGATGGCAGAGATCACGCAGTGCAAGGGAACAAAAGTGCAGATGGGAGGAAATGGGCAGGTGCGGGAAGTTGAAATGCCCTGTGGTCATAAGTGCGGGCAGGCTTCCAAGCACTTGAACCTTGATCACATGACCATGGGGACACTGCAGCTTCCTACAGTTGCTGAATGAATGTTCATAAGTCAAGAACTACAGGTGGTTACTATGGACTTAACTGTACATCTTTGTGTTTGGGTCAGCTAGTCAAATAATACTTCCCAAGTGTTTAGTTTAGATCAGGGGTCAGCAACCTGAAACAGTGAAAGAGCCACTCGGAACCGGTTCCCTCACAAAAGGAAAAACTGGGAGCCGCAAAAACTGTGTGCGCATGCGCGTACATGCACGCATGTGCAGAACAGGGTTTGACTGAAGAGTGGAGCCAAGGCTAGATATGCACCTACCCTGCATATTTGAATTGATTGGTTGAACTTTTTTAGTCCCACTTTTTTTTTTGGACTGCACATGGCAGAGGACTGGGAGCCACAGGGGACGGCTGAAAGAGTCGCATGCGGCTCCGGAGCCGCGGTTTGCAGACCTGTGGTTTAGATGGTTCTTTCCCCTATAAGCGTCAGTTCTATCATTAATATCCTGAATAGTTGTTCTATGTTTAATTTTCCTTCATGTGCTCAATAAATTTCATTAAACTTCTCTGGTTTATGGCACTAGGTTTGGTACACTTAAAAAGCATTTATACTAATGACTTTAGTGTCCATATGTACCTGCCTGAATTTTAAGGTTTTCCTTAAACATCTATTCTGAATAGATATTTTCCCAGTAGTCAGTCCCTTAATCTTGGGGTTGGAAGATAATTGTTTATTCAAAGTTTTAAAACATTTCATATATTTTTATAAGTATTTTCTGTGTTCACTATAAACTTTATAGAAGAAGAGTACTACTATAAAGTCTATGGCAGCCACAGATCAGAAGTCTGGTAGCAACTTTTCAAGCAAATTATTAATCCTTCTTCTAAGTGTTAATCCTAACAAACTTTATAGGGAATTTCTTTACAGAAAAGTATACAAATGTTACAAAACAATATTTTGAAGTGAAAGTATTTTTCATGTTACAATGTAGATTGTGTAAATATATAAATACACACTCAGAAAGGAGAGACAGAGAAGTCTCAAATCAAGTGACAGGTTTCACATTTATCTATTCTGAAAAAGTCCAGTACTCAATTCCACTATAGTTTTATAAGCTTTGAAAGTTGCTCAATTTGGAAAAGAAATGCAACTCTGTAATACTTTGGGGAGAATAGATTAAAGTTTATAAGTTTTGGAAGTCTTCTATTAATCCCAGAATCTTACAAGGACACTGGATGTCTGTCCTGTTAATGTAGCTGAAATTTCAATGTTAGTTTTTATACTTCTTATTCTTAGCAAGAAAGAAAATGGAGACAAAGAGGCAGAAGGTTAGTTTAATTTGGCTGACTCATGCAAATGGATCGATGCTTAGTTTCCCCATGGAGGAGTTGCTATTAGCAACTGTGCCATAGCATCACTCCCTTGATGCACAGTAACAATGAGGCTCAGAATGTCGCTATCTTAAAAGCCTGCAGGATTGTGTTTACTTCTATAAGAAGAAAAATCCAGACACCGTTACTCCAACTAGTAAAATTGCTTTTAATGTCAACCATTATCTTCTGAATTGGGGGGGCTGGGCGAGGGGGTTCTCAGTTCTTAATTCTGATTAAATTTAAATTCTCAAATAGAAATACTTGCTTACTGAAAATAAATGATACAAAAATATTTTTAAACAAATTATGAATGGTGCAGTTATAAATATGCTTCATTTTCATTATGGAATGCTGCTTTTCCCAGCTTTACTATCTCCAAAATTCTGTACTTCAGCTACCAAATATTCCACCAAGTGTGAAGCTACTTTTATGTTTAATGATGTAAAAATTCTGATCAATAAATGATTCATGAATGCACATATTTTAATCTAATTATATTTGAAAGTTTAATTATTCATAGTAGTTAATATTAAAAAGCATTCTTTAATCAGGATCGGTATCCTTCATTTTTGGTGCTTGTTAGGCAGCCATAGGGAGAGGAAGATAAACATGAAGAGCAGGAAAGGGAAAGGCACATTCTGTTAAACTTCCTTTTGCGATGCTACATCCTTAGTGTTATTATATTGTATAAAGTTGATTAAATACTGAATTACAAGATGTTACTGAAGTATCTTATATGTTATGAACTGTCTTCATTGGCTGTACCTCAACACCTGGAGAGAAAGTAGTTAGTATCTGCATTAATTTTATTTTGGGAGGAAATCCATTTGTACATTCTGGCATTGGAGACTTCTACAAATTTTCTTTAATATTTTATAACAGAAGAATAAAAAATAATCTCCAGGACAATAATAGAAATCATCCCCCACCCCTTAATCCTTTTGTTTTTGTTTTTTTTTGACAGGGTGGCTTTCAAAGTCTCTGTTGACTCAAGTAGTTTGCCACTGTCTCCTTCCCAGGGCTGAGAAAAAGTGATTGGCTCAAGGTCAACCAACTTTGTGACAAAGTCAGGGCTACAACTCATGATCTCTAGAGTCTCTAGCCTTATGCATTAATCACCATGGCAAACTTTGCTTTGTCTTTTGCTAATTTTCTGATAGATAGAAGGATTATGTATCTGATACTTTGAACAGGGTAACCATATTTCAAGTTGTGGTAGGAGAATATAGTGCTGTAAATGCTAATTGTGTCCTGTTGAAAAACAAAGGTGAAAGGAGATTCTAGTTCACTTTCAAAAGGCCTTGTACAGAATAATATAAGGATAGAGGGAGAAAGTTAAGCTTGGACATCTTGCTTGCTTGAAACTGAAAGGGAATAACATATGTGTAATATCCAAATACTTTAAAAAGGGAGCGAGAGAACACAGTGCAGTAAATACATTATTTTAAATCATCCCACATGGAAGAATCATGCCTAATTTGTTGCAATGTTCTCTATTGCTTTTGTTTGTAGAGTAAGGAAGTTTTTAATAATTTTCTTTATTTTCTTGCCAAATTTAAAAGATACAAAGTTTTGAAAGTAGACATGTTTTATTTACATTTGTGAAGTCTTCCTCTTAAATGCATTTTAAAAAAATTAAAATGTCTGAAAGATATAGCAAGAGCTTACAATAAAAGCTCTTTAGGTACATTTCCTTCAGACACATTTGCACTAAGGCAAGATTTAGCAATGTGTTAATTTAATATTACTCATAATAATTTACCCACATCTATTGAAATATTAAGGTTGTCATTATCAGTTGGAAACTGCAGACCCTAGATTAAATTTTAAAAGATTTAAATAATCCCTAATAAATAATGAGGATTCTACAAATAAAGAATATAAAAGTTCAGAATATTGTCTTCCCTGCCTAATAAAAATAGAGAAGATTGGCACGGGATTTTTTTTTCCTTTGAGAATCAAAACAGTCATCGATAACAAAGCACCAAAATTTAAGCTTTAGTATTCATATATAATGCATAATTATGAATTGTCTCTTTGGGGCTATATCACAGTATAGATTTTGGTTGTTCTATTTGTATTCATAGAAAGACCTGCTGGGAAGGGTTACTTTGCCTGTAACAATTCCCCCTCCCATTAAACCTGTAATTACATCAAGAATTATAATTTGCTTTTGCCTTCTGCGGGATAATGTCATTGCATGTCAAGTTGGGGATTATAAAGCAGAAGAACACCCTGCTGATGCTGTCATTTTATGTTAAACAGGAGAATCTGATTTCCTTCACCTCATAATGATTCAGAGGGGTATGCCATTTACTGAAACTAATGGAAATATGTAGATTTCTCACCAATTATAAGCAATAGAAAAGAGACAAAATATTTCTAAAAAATAATTAGAAGTACCAACGTTTCATCTGTTACACTCTACAGTTCAAAGCACAGGCAACTCATGCTTCTAAATCAGTCGCCAAATTTAGCTCTCTTCTGAATGAGTAGAATCTGAATAAAGCCTGAAATATCATACACTACCCAAGGAAATAATAAAAATTGTTTATTTCCATATATGAGCTCAAATTTAAAATAGTAACAAACTGCTGCTTGTTCTTTCCAAGGATAAGCTTCTATTTTGCAGATGTATTGCTTCTTCCATCTCAGGCAAAAGTCACAAGCTGTTTTCCACTATTACCAACACATTTTTCAATAGGACTAAAAATTCTTTAATCTCAGGAGATCAAATAAAAGCACATTATTTTCCTCTCTCCAGCATATGTGCACCATAGCCCTTTCTGTTAATGAATTCATTTTGCTGAATTGTTCAAAAGCTGTTCCGCCTTAAGACAATTAGTCTCAATTTGGCTATCTTTGACAGGAAGCAATCTGCAGGTGCTACTGCTCAGTGCTGGGTGGGACTTAGTGTATTGCTTATTATCCTACTTTGTTGGGTAGAATATTCATGGCTTGACTTCCTGAACCTTGAATATTGAGTTTCTTGCCTACATCTGACATCTCACACAATTATATCTTTTTCTTTTCTCTTAAGTTTTATTTAATAATTGAGACGTCCTCGGACAAGCGCTGGCTCTTCGTCTTTGAAACGGAGATGAGCACCGGCCCCTAGAGTCGGAAACGACTAGCACGCATGTGCGGGTGAACCTTCACCTTTACCTTTTAAAGAATGAAAATGAATCACATTTCTTTTTCTACCTTGCATTTTAATTGGCAGTGGTAAATTCCTTTGTAAAGTGAAGTGAGGAAAAGAACTCTTCACTTGGTTTGTGTACTTATACATACATACCTAGCATTCTATTGCCTTTTGAAATAAGCAAGGCTATGTAGCACATGGAAAAGGAGTAAAAAAAATAGTAACCTAAAGAAATAGATAAAAGGAGAGAGTGCAAATTTAGCTAAACTACTTTGCCAATCACCATTCATTATACCGCTCCATACCTAGGCAGACATATGGTACCATATCCTTTTCAAGGATCTCATCAACCTCATCCAACTATAGTTTTCTCATAGTTCTCCTTCAACAATGGACTTTTCTTTCCTGTATTTGTTTTCTATTTCAATCTAAATTCCTTCTTCCTGTATAATCAAGCCACCTCAATGTAATTTTTGTTTCTTTTGTACTGATAAATTATTTTACATCCACATTTGTTAAACACGCATTAACTTTTGACCCAATACAGTTTTATGGGAATCTTCAAACAAAAGCTGGAGAGTCATCATCCCAAATACATTAGAACAGACATGTCAAACACAAGGCCCGGGGGCCAGATCCGGCCCGCAAAGTGGTTTCATGCAGCCCGCGAAGCCATTCTGGAAACAGAGAACGGCCCCCACTGCCTTGGCCCTGGCCCAGAGACCCTCCTTCTGCCAGAGACCCCCCAGATCTGTCCCACTCCTGCCCAGGCCCCCATAGGCACCCTTGATGCAAACGATGTAGAGCTGGCCATGCCCACCCAGTAGGCCATACGCACTTTAGCCACGCCCACCCAGTAGGCCACGCCCACCCTGGCCATACCCACCCGGCCCCTTGAGGGCAACCGCAATGCTGATGCGGCCCTCAATGAAATTGAGTTTGACACCCCTGATTTAGAACCTACATCAAACAGTGGATTGAACTGCATGCTCTCTGAAATCTCTTTCAGTTTCATGATACTGTGATAACTCCAGCTATTCACTTTATTCATATACTTGTGTAGTAACTTTCTCATGTACTCATGTACTGCCCAGCATAAAGTTTCAAGGCATTTTCCAAATTTTGGGTCATTGTCATCTTTGTTTTCAATTAGAATTTCAATTAGAATTCCATCAAATATGTTTCTGGGCATGCTTAACAAACTAATCAAATAGCCTGTAGTTTTTGCTTCATTCTTGCTGCTTTTGCTTTTATATAGAACAACAGTTTTCTTTTTTCTTTTCTTTTTTTTTCTCTTCCTTTTCTCCATGTCTGACTTTAACCATGATCTATTCCAGGCTATTTAAAAAAAAATCATGGTTTTAGATGTGCATTAATTCCTTTGCCATGTGTAAGCATAGTAGACATATGTTTAAATCAGGGTATTGGAAACAGCCCGACCATTTCCTAAGCAGACGCTCACCAAAGAGTCATCAGTCTGTCATTGCTGGCTCATGCTCCTCTGTTATGATCTCTAATCCAGAGACTACTTTGCAAACAAACCTACTATTGCTCATATCTCATCAATTAGAAAATAGATTTCGACCACATTCTACCAAATAGGAGTGCACTGATATCCTCTTGGGATGCTTGTACATTGGAAACAAATTATTTTTCAGTTTGTAATTTCCTTTATAATATTATTTTGTCACTCAGAATATGAATACACTATAGCAGTTAAGCACATAATTATTATGAACTGGTTGGGTTGCTATGATTTTATTATATGAGAAGAACACTGTTGATTTCTGGTTTACTCCTAGCCATGCTCATTGGGATTCTCTGTGGAAGCCCATAAGCAGGGCTTGAAGTTCTTTTGGTGGCATTTCAGAGGCATATTATTTTTATTTGATCATATTTCTTTAATTCAATTATCTTATTTAATCATCTTTCTTTAATGTGGTATAGTACAGATGTATCAGGATTTCTTCTCCTGGGAGTTATGGTTCAGTGCATCTGTGGGTTTTTAGATTGAAGAAACTGACTTTATCCCTAACAAAGCTATTCACGTCTGTAGACAAAGCTGCAATTAACGCAGTTCTTCTGTTCCAGGATTATTAAAGAATGGATTACCGTGAGTTCTGCTGTTAATGGCAGGAGGAAAATAGCACTTGTTCACTTTTTTCCTCACCATTTGTCCTTGCATTCAATTGCAACTTTGAATACAGGGTAATCAGTTTATGTCTGATTAAAAACTCAAATCAGACCTTTATCAAAGGGAAATCTTTCACCTGCTGAAAATTTGACTTCTTTTTCTATATTTTCTGCAGCCTTATATTTTTATATGGATTTTTTTGAATTGTATATCTTGCTTCAAATGCTGGCCCTCTATATAGGATTAATATTATTATTCTGTCCTCATTTGGTGGAGCAGTGGGCTAATGCCTCCTTAAGTAACACCAGCTGCCTGCAATTAGTGCAGGTTCGTATCCCACCAGGCTCAAGGTTGACTCAGCCTTCCATCCTTCCGAGGTAGGTAAAATGAGGACCCAGATTGTTGGGGGCAATAAGCTGACTTTGTAATAATGCCGCTTGGGGTGTGTGTGAAAGCCCTAATAAGCAGGCATATACATAGAATGAAGGCTACTGATAAGCTTGTAAGCCGCCCTGAGTCTTCGGAGAAGGGCGGGATATAAATGGAATTAAAAATAAATAAATAAATAAATTTCGTCTGACATGTCTGAATTGCTTTTGCTTTTTAACCAGTATGTGGCATTGGGGAAAACCTTTACAAATATTCACTAATGAAAGAAGAATTATATAGGTGCATACATCATGCAGACATACATGGACCAATCCATCTATCTGTGTATATAGGTACATACACATAGCAGTTAACATTCCTATACATCATAAGTTTGAATTCGTGCAAATTTATTTTGGTTCTTAAATATAATGTGGACTCATAGCTTTGGTAAAACAAGTTAATGTTAGACTTGGCTTGTTGGGAAGGCAGTTATTATCCTTACTTAATAACTAAGGTCACTGTGTGACATAAGAGTTTAGTAAAGGGTAATAGTTACAATAATCAAGTCATTCAGATTATGTAGTTTGAAGTAATTTGGGGAATAATAGACGGTGTCCTAGATGAACTCATCTTAAAATATACAGGACTTAAAAATATTTACAAACCCCTAAATGAAAAGTGAAGTACCAGTCATATGATGGCTTGCATGCATCATTTCCCATCAAAGTAAATATCTTCTATGTCTGGAAGAAGGTAAATTATTGTAATCCTTAGATTTCTCTGTAGTGTCAGTTTACTTCTGTGGATAAGGAGTTGATTATTGTAAATTGTGATAAGTTTTGGGATTGGGGATGAAGAGTTATTATTTGTTTGTTTCAGCTTTAGTGCTGCCCAATTCCAGATCGATTCTGGGCAGCTAAAATATATAGCAACAAAAGTACACCAGAATAAACGAAATACAGAGAGGAATATTTTTTAAAAAGGCAAACTGAGACAAGCACATCAGAATATATGTGAACATACATATCTAACAGAAAGATTCCATCCACCCTACCCTGGGAAGACAGCTAGGCCTCAGCAAATGCCTAGAGCAGGCGTGTCAAACTCGCGATGTCATGTGACATTGCACAATGTATCGGGACAGATTTGCCATTGCTGGCAATGGGGTGGGCGCAGCTTCCACGTGACATCTCCGGACCGTGGGCCAGCAGTTTGACACTCCTGGCCTAGAGGGTGACAGCCATCTGGATCTAATTCCAAAGGGCAGTCATCATAATAGAGAAACTATGCTTCCTCAGGCTCTAAAATACAACACTATTTGATTTAGAGCATTCAGAGTATAGCCATTTTGCTGGCTCTTTCCAGCTGGGCAAAAACTACGGGAGACAGGAGATCTTTGAAATAACTGACCCTATGCATGTTTTATAAAGTTTTATAAGTGATAACCAGCACCTTGAGTAACATACAGAAGCGTTCTGGGAACCAGTATAGCTTGCAAAGCAGATGGTCCATGTGGCCATGTCAAGGCGGATCCACCACTGCTTGCATTGCTATGTTCCGGACCAGTTGAAGCTGCTCATTCAGTCTTGGACAGCCTCTAGGCACTGGGGCAGGACTTCAGCACCCATACTTGGCTAGTCTAACATAAAACACTGATAATTATCATCATCAACAAAATACTTTTATGTATATAGATATATATATGCTCAGACCCTTGTTGTTAACCTCTAAGTCAGGGGTCTTCAGACTTGGCCCTTTTATGACTTGTGGCCATGCTGGCTGAGGAATTCTGGGAGTTGAAGCCCACAAGTAATAAAAGGGCCATTATGCTTACTTTTATCTGGTTTGAAAATCATGCCTGCTTCTGTCTAGATAGTATTTTGTTTAAGTTACACTCCTGTGGTGAAGCACCAGAAACTGGTATTTATTTACCTCCCCAGATCTTAAAGTTCTTTATTTTCTAGGTTTCTTTTTCAGGTTCACTGGATTGAAATGGGATTATGGGGTTGAAGGGGGAGTAGCTCCAAATTTTGAAAAATTCTTCTTTGGGGATAAAAAATAAGTATAGTGCCTATAACTGGTTTCATCTCCATTTGTTGACATTTGAAATGCAGAACTTTTCTTGCGACTATTATTACTACTACTTATTTCCTAGTATTTTTCTCGTTATAAACTGTAGTAAATAAACAAAATCATCATTTAGATATAATAATTATATCTTTAAAAAGTTTATGATGTGTTAAGAATGTTACAAATACTATAAATTGTTAAAGACATTAAATACTATTAGCAACAACTGCTGTCTTGAATTGTGCTCAGAGGCAGCTGGGCTGTCTGTGCTGACATTTCAGAATTGGTGATGTCGGCTCCCATTTGCTCCCTGCTAGTCAGAGGACTTTTCGTTACATTCATAATAGTCTGAGATCAGAGCTAAGCCTGTATTTTGCAGAACTGCAATGTACTAATTCCATATATGGATAATTTTAAACCTTTGTTTCAGTTCTGGATTACTTTTTATAACTGTTACTATCTGTTTAGCCAAAATGCATGCAGTATGTTCTGCAACAATAACAATGTTATAACAAAGCTTCTGTGTCAAAAACAAAAAAGCATGACATTGCAGTTACTTGTTTTTTTCCCATCTCCCCTCCCCCACCTCTTTTTTTTTGGCTTTCATCCTCTTGGCAGTCAAGCCGAGCAGCTTTGCAATTCATAACTTCTTTCTAAGCATCTGAAATGTTTGTGCAAAGCAAAACTCACAGTGTAGTATAGACTGCTGTCTGTTCGGATTTCAATTTGGAAAAGAATTGGATGCTATTGAGCAGGCCCATGCTTCTCTGAAAATATGTGCC
Source organism: Vipera berus (assembly GCF_964194415.1). Lineage (NCBI taxonomy): Eukaryota > Metazoa > Chordata > Lepidosauria > Squamata > Viperidae > Vipera > Vipera berus. Next base: position 35,178,667 of record NC_138203.1, on the reverse strand, counting down.
TTTTGTTGCTTTTGGAATCTATTTGTCAGTCCTAAGATGAAAAACAACAAGGTGTCTATATCATAACAGTTAATGTTATGCATCAACAAAACAGCAGAGATTCTGACCAAAGTTTAAACTCCACTTTAATGGCAAAGTTGCATTCAGCTCTTGAAACTCTTGGATGGACCAGCAATATTTGGTCATTGTTGTCTCCCAACTATGTATCTGGTTGCAGGTTAATTAGCAAAATTCTGTTTTAAAATTTTAGAGGTTGACTTAAATATAAATTATAAGTTGGATTATCATGTAGAAGCATACATCTATTTTTAGACAAAATCTCTATGCAGATCTTTCAAATGACATGTGATTTGAAGAATATCAGATTCTGGCTCATCTTTAGTATTATAAAGCTAACGAAGGTCAAGATATGGATCTCTAGGTTTCCCAGAATGCTTATGTTATAGCACTTATCTTGAAGGAAGATTTAATTTATATGATATGCATATAAATTGGAGTAAAAATATAATTATCTTACTGAGGGGGTCTGATTTGTTCACAGGATCAGCCCAAATTACTTGATCTTCATATTTCTTTTAACTTTGCGAAATGTTCAGAAATGCTTCACATTACTAAAAACATTTGACATTTATATTGAATATAGTCATATAGTTTTGTTAGTTTGCTTCATGTTGTTTTTCTTTGCCACCTTCAACTTAATTCAGCATCCTAAAGTGTAATATATTTGGCTATGTTGCATTTCATAATTAGGGAATGATGCCATGTTGTTTTGTCAGGATGATGTCTACCTCTACAAAATAATTTGCATTGTCACTGTCTGTTTGAACATATGCATTCGCCTTTTTCTTTGCAAGTCTCACTTTTAATTCTGCCAAAGTAGTGCTGACATGATTTACATTTTTGGATTTACAATAAATGAATGGCTCCAGCTTTAGTGGGAATGTCTTAGTAATTTGTTTTATGGAATGCAGGAATAGTTTGGAGAAAAGTCAGTAAATTACAATGGAATTCTTACAAGACAGAGAATCTGTAGAGAGTAGCTTCCTGGTTTGGAAACTGGGGAGTTAATCTGATCTAAATGGGACTGTACTCCTTCATATAGGTTCTCCTATTGTCACAACTGTAACTAGATATCTCATGGCTAGGACTTTGTACTGCCAGCTTCTTTGGGGTAGTATCCAGCTAAGGAATGCTCTCTACTGTAAATCTGGAGGCAGCTGCTATAGCATGTTCAAAGCTTACTTCTTCCTCCAGGACTTCCTGCTAGGAATGTTGCCAAAATATTTTTTCTTTGCTTTCCTTTGCCTCCTCCCTCATTCTTTAAATATGTTTTATTGTATGTTTTAAAGTATTATTTTAGTATGCACTTTATTGTTTTATCATAAATTCTTGACAGTTCATATGTAAATCAGTATATAAATGTTAAAAAAAAATAAAACAAAAAGCCTTCCCAGGAGCAATTTCAGCCTTCCCTAACAATGTACTCTTAAGAATTCTTAAAATTGGAACACTCAATTAGATGATGATAATAATTAATAATTAATAATAATAATAATAATAATGATGATGATGATGATGATGATGATGATGATGATGATGGAAGGGACCTTGCAGGAAATCCTATACCATTTCAGACAAGTGGCTGTCCATTCTTAAAAACGTCCAGTGTTGGAGCATTCACAGCTTCTGGAGGCAGGTTGTTCCACTGAATAATCTATTGACTAATGTCAACATGACTTGAAATACAGTTTTATATTGTTTTAAAGAACATAAACATTTATCAGCAAAATTAGCATTCTGTTACCATTCATCTTTTTTATATATAAATTTTATTAATTTTTTAAAATTACAATCTTTAGAGCTTAGTAAACAACATATTGTCTGGGTTTACATATTTAACATTAGCTTCTTCAGTATAGATCTATTCGGTACTGTACACTCTAGTATTTTCTTTCCTTGATCTTCCTTTCTTCCCCATATTTTTTCCCTTTTCCCCTCATTGAACAATTACTTCTTAGTACTATTGATGTTTACAAAATTAAATATAGACATCTTCATCATATTTTACTAATATTATAGAGATAATAATATCAATTCATAAATCAATATCCTGTTTTTTGTAGTCTTATTAATGTTTGATTTCCCATCAATATTTACAGTATCTTTATCAGTTATGATTTTCTCAATATTAATTATATTTACATAACTAAACAATTTTTTATTCATACCAATCCCCCTCTTTTTTTCAAATTTCTCATATCAAAAGAAGAAAAACAAAATGCTATTTTAATTCTAAATAATATCTTCCATTATAAAAATGTAGTTATATCTAAGGGTCATCTGTTCTTTTAATCAAATTCCAACAGGTATATTAAACAGATAGTGCCCCCTCTGATAAATCAAATCTTCTGTTTTTTAAGTCTAACTCTTTCTTTCTTTCTTTGCCAGTAGCTTTCCAAGCCAAGGTAATTAAATCGCCCCAAAATTTTCTTTCTATTTTTTTGCAAGCTGCTTGGCATAGGAAAGTCAATTTACGTAGAGTATTTTTGGGGGGAAACTGCCCATCCACATTCCCTAGACATTTCCCCTGCCCACTCTATGTTCCATTTTCTTTAATCTTCCTCCTTGTCCTCAGGTGTATTTTGGAGAAGGCATCTTACTTGGAGAAGGAACTAAGGGCTCTTTTGTATTTTCATTGTTATAGGTAGGTCTTGCAGTATTTTATTTGTATACACCAGTCCATATTTCCCTTCTCCTATCTCCTGCATCTGTAGATCCATTTCTTCTGCTTCATCCTATGATTTTGGTTTATTTGTTCATACTTTGTAGTTGTTGTCTAAGAGCTTTCCAGTTGTAGCTTTGATTTGAAAATTTGGTCCTTTATATTATCTAGGTTATTTTAGTCTTATTAAGGTTTCTTTTTATGTCCTCTTTTTGTGCAACAATTGTTTGATGACTTTTCAGTAACATAGAGAGTATTTCCTTTCTGAAAGGTATTTGTTTTTTCTTTAGGCATTATTTATTATTTATTTATTTATTTATTTATTTATTTATTTATTTATTTATTTATTTATTTATTTATTTATTTATTTATTTATTTATTTATTTATTTATTTATTTATGGGACTTATATCCCGCCCTATCTCCCGAAGGACTCAGGGCGGCTAACAACAATAGCATATAACAGAAATTAAGATAAAATTAAAATTAAAGTCATCTGTGCAATAAATTAAAATTAAAAATTAAAAATAAATTAAAAATTGTAAACATAATTAAAATGCCTGTCAGTCCAGGTCAGCCAGGTGGAAAAGGAGTGTTTTGAGGCCGCGGCGAAAGGACCGGAGATCTTGGGCCATCCTAAGCTCAGGGGGGAGCTGATTCCATAGGACTGGCGCTCCCACAGAGAAGGCCCTTCCCCTGGGGTTCGCCAGCCAACATTGTCTAGCCGACGGTACCCTGAGGAGGCCTTCTCTGTGTGAGCGTACTGGGCGATGGGAATTCGTTCCCAGTAGTAGAAGGTCCTGCAAGTATCCCGGGCCTAAGCCATGTAGGGCTTTAAAGGTAAGTACCAGCACCTTAAATCTCACCCGGAGGGCCCCAGTCTCAGTAAGAGTGGATTAAGATTTCTTCTAGATTTCTGGTCTTTATATATAGCCTTTATAATCCAGTCTTAATAGCAATATTTTATAGTATTCCTTGGTCTCAAGTATCCTGAAAAGTATCAGTCAGGCAAGGTTGTAGTCCACAATGTTCCAAGTGTTCAAAATGTTCCACCTCCCTGCAGCCAGATGTATTCAAAAGTTACATTTTTCTTTCTCTCCCACTAGCTCTTGAGATTAAAAGTCCAAACTCAGTAGATATTTATAGTCCAAGAAGGTCAGGATGATAAATATGCCAAAATATTTTCCTTTATTGTCAGCTGTGCCAAGCCGCCAAGGAGCTAGTTATGGTGCTGTACTTAAATCCACCACTAGATGTCATTCAAAGTCCATTTTCCACTCTTAAAACAAAGGGCTGGTTTCTTATATTTCACCTCAATAATTTTTTCCCAAGAGAAAATCTTAACAATTATCTCAGTTTTCAGATTTATCAAAACTATAGTTTTGTATTACTTTCACTTCAGTATTATGTATTTCTGTTCCCCATAACAAATTTAAAACACCGCTTCCATTCACATCCAGAGGTTTTAGGCTTCTTGGGAGCCATTCCCAGGAAATTCAGTTGTAAAATAGTAAAGAAAGGATCAATATTCACACCCAGTCCAAACATGCTATTTACGAAGTGCTAATTAAAGCTTTAGTTCTTCAGTTGTCAGCAGCTAATGGCTAGCTATAAAGGTGCAGCCAGTCTTTCCCTTGCCAGTTTAGAGGGCTTTCCTTGGATCAAACAAGGCATGTGTCCTTTTTCATTGCCTTGCCTTCCTGTGTCCATCTCGCCACGATGTAAAACCGGAAGTCTCTATTCATCTCCTATTTCTGATTGATAATGATCTTAAAAGCTTTCTTTTATTTAAGTCATTGAAAGTCTCTCCAACACTGACACCTTGTCATTCTGATGAGATGAAATTTATGAAACTAATTACACAGTGCATGTATAAATCGGCATATGGAAGGCTACATGTCTAAAATAGCACTTTAGCCATGTTGTAATCTAATCAAACTTGACATTCCCTAGGAAGATGAAAAGCCTTTTTTCTTCAAAAAGCAGCTGTGTTTTTTTCTGCTGTGCACTTTGGACTGAAAGGCTATAAATGCTTCTGTAATAAATCTATATCCAATCATGTTAATGGAATATTTATACAAATAATTCAGATTACAATTGTATGGACATTTCTTTTGAAGTAAGAGCCACCAAACTCAGTTTGATAGATGGAGTTCCAAATGACTGTTTTGATCTTCTAAATTAAGTATTGAGTTGTACAATGACATATAGCTTGACCCAGGCTAAACTTTTATCAAACTGCAATGCTGTTGTTTTTATGGCTTAAAAATAAAGAAACAAAGACACAAATTACCATCAGTTTTAAACCAAAATGTAAATGTGTTTATCCTCTATGTGATTCCCAAGAAATGGTGCATTTCCACAAGTCATGTGTGGATAAAAATGACTTGGAATAATTTAATGCATACTGTAGATTTTATGAATTCTGAATAATTGATTTGATAGAAATTTATGATGAATTCTCCTATCTCCCCTTTCTTGTTCCTCTTGTTGGGAAATAACTGCTCTTTTGAACACTCTGAAACAACAAAGAGTTGGTTTGGGCCAATGGAGAAACATCATTTGTACATTTGAATATATTTATTATATCTACCAGAACTCTTCAGCCTGTAAATCTTAATAAAGCCCAGGCACTAAATTTCAAAGGAACACAATATTCTATTTTTAAGATTTTTTCCATATTAAAATCAATTAATAATTATAATTTGATTCCCCAGCAATTATTTCTATGCTAATCTTAGAACTTCTGAGATATTGGCATTTCAGTATAACGTTTTTATTTTTTTAAAAAATGTTGCCATTTTATCTGTTTTTTCTCTCTTTTTTTAATATGTGACTTGTCCTGTTCAGATTCATGTAAAAAAGAACATTACTCAAATTGATTGATTGGTTTAAAAGATTTGTATGACCAACCATCTTAAACATGTTTGGGCAGCACTTATTAGCAATAAAATCCAGTAGCTATTAAATGTAACCCAAACTATTAAACTATCAAACAAAAATATTATTCAGATGATGATATAATTTCAGAAGTTGTATCTTTGTATCTTCTGTCATTGTCTTTCACCAGTGTATATAAAATTTTAAATAATATACTGTAGTAATACATTGTAGTTATAGATCTAGAGAACAATCCATAAACTAGGTGGTATTTTAAATCTGCTTTTCTGACCTCATATATTTCAATCTACTGCCATTCTTGGTATCTGCTCATAACTATTTACACCAATCAGTTTGCTTTATTGAGTAAATATGTTTTCAAATCCTTATTAAATGCATGCAAGAATGTGTACGGCTGGGAAATTCTGTAATCAAAAAATCCAGATCCTGAAAAACATGCAAATGAGATGAAGCGACATTGAAAAGGAAATGGGAAAAAAGCCTCTAAACTGTTGTATCATGTTGTAGAAACAGAATTATACCAAGACAAAAGCGGGATCACTGGACCTTTAAATAACAGTACCAAGAGTTTGAAGGGTGTCAGTGTAAAGCCCTTGGATAGAAAAAAATATAAGAAAAATAAGGGAGGACAAGAACAATGTGTGTTAACAAAGTTGTAGACCAATAGACAAACAGAAGAAAGCAAGTCTCATCCATAAAATATTGCTGTAGTCCTGGCAAGAAACCATTGGAGACTGGACTTATAAATGTCATCATCTACATATCCTCAGTCTTTCTAAGGGATGGATGAATAGATAAGAATGCTCTTTGTTTTTTATAATTGCTCTAATTGGATTTGAAATGGAAGAGAGACAGTAACAGAAGCAGAAATGAAGGCATGAGATAATTAGCTGTGACTTGCTGTTCAGTTTTTCTTATCTTCCTCCTCCCTTTTTCCAGTTTAACACAGGCATACTTCAAAACATCAGGCAAAGAAAAGCTGGTTATGTTTTACAGCCTCATTTTTGTTTTCATTTTATTATCAAACTATTTATTTATTTGATATATGTTCATACTTCTTCCCTTGTGACAGCTAACAAAAATTATAAACAAAGTTGGGTTATAATTTTTTTAAAATACAAATTAAAATTAGCAATAAAATGCTAAAATAATCTTGATGGTAAAATCCTTCAGAACAAGGTGCATCTCATTGTGATTATCAACATTTTGATAAAGGGAATACATACAGCTCATGCCAAACAGGCTGAATTTCAGGCTGAATCCACTTTCCTTTTTGGCTTGTTTGTATTTAATTTCACAGAGTCCATTATTAAATAGAGGCAGCATAACTTCCTTGGAACTGGACAATAAGGAACTTGAGAGCCGAATGTCATGGACATACTGATAATGCCCATTTCTAAAATTGCATAGAACTTCTCTCAGTGGTTTCATATAGGTAATGAACAGCATGGGAGGCAAGGTGGGAACCCAATGGGGCACTGCAGATCAATATCCAAGGTAACAAATAGTCTTAGAATGCAACCATTGTGAAAGAATGCACTCCACCGCCCCCCACCCCACCCCCACCCCCGTATTCCACCACAGAAGTCTGCTCTAATTTAATTAGAATGAAAGGAATTATCAGTTCTATCAGATACAATTTAATATATAATTTAATTAATTGTTCAGCCGGCGTGTTCTAGAATTAATTTAAAGTAGCTGAAGTTGAAAAACACTGTTCTAGAGAAAGCTTTCTGAATCTAAAATCCTCTGCTTGCTTCTTATAGATTATAGAATGCTGATTCATCAAGCTGGGGGATTCTGAGAGTTGAAGTCCACACATCTTAAAATTGACATGTTTGAAAAACGCTGATCTAGAGCAGTTCTCCATATGTGTTGGGACTAAAATTAGCTATGCTAACTGTAAATAGTTGCATTTCCAAAATATATGGAAGACGCTAAGTTGAAAATGTTTGTCTGAAGAATAAATAATTCTTTCTTTAGTATTGTGATGTTGCCTTGGATAACAGAGGCCGTTTATTCTACTGAATTGGTTCTGTGATTGGCTGGTATTGCTTCAAAAATCTTTTAACACAGAGATTCTATTATGACTGAACCTAGTGGTATGTACTTTTGATACTATTCCCATTATATTCATGCTGTTCCAAGCTAGGAAACCACTGCATTTTTCCCAACAGTGTTTCCTATTATTCAGGACAGTGAGTAAGGCTGAGACTTCCTTTGAATTGCTGGTATTTGTTTGTGAGCTGTTTCTGACAATTTCTTGAACCATCCTAAATATTCAGGGCCAGCCACCATATATCATTAGTTAAAGCTGAGCTGTTAGCCCTATTACATCCTTTTCAAGGACAATCTTTTTCAAACAAGCTTAATATGCAGACTTCACAATATGCACCGTAGAAGATATTTTAGGGTTGTGTCAAGCAGTACAAATCCATTAGGCAGTAAAATAAGTTTAAATATATTAACAGTGGAAAATCATTGATGCCAGGAAGAATTAATTGTCTTTAAATAAATTTGGATGGAGAATTGAAAGAATTGAGATTTTCTAAATGATTTAAATATTATGAAAAATATGTTTAGTTTTTTTAGAATATGCAAAATATGGCATAGAAAAATGTAATTTAACCAGAATGACTTGAATTTAATATTTGAAATATTTTTTATAGAATTGTAATAGACAAAGGAGTCAGGATTAATTTATAACCTTATTTTAATATGTTAAATTGCTTCTTGAGACAGTTTGATTGAAAACATGTATCACAACATGCAAATGATTACTCCTTAGTGTCCCTTAAACATCTCAGAAAATTACTGTATTAGAGTCTATAAAACTTCCAGAGGAAACTGTTGTGTTTCGGGTTCGAATGAGCAGGAAAGATGCCAGGCGTGTGAGTACAGAGGAACAGTAACTTTACTGATAACCATAACTGTACTGAGGGGTTAGGGTGTACATGCGTTCTTTATATACCTTCATACAACCAATCAGATTGAACCCATTATTCCCGCTATTAGGGTTCCCGCTTAAACTGTTCAGTACATGTGCTGGAGAACTGTTAGGTCCCAATAACTCAGTGAATAGGTGTTTCTCCAAATCCCAATACATAACAGAAACCTTTCCAAAGATATTAAAATGCCAGAGAATCTTTTGGACCGTATGATATATTATTTATACTTCATAAAGCCAGTATTTTAATATGAGATAGCCAAGTAGGACACTTGCGGGGAAAAACAGGATGTGTAGAACAAAATTTTGCTTTAGAAAATATTATTTATAGTTTTCATTTTTCAGAGAAATACCAGTTTAGCCACTTTTATCTGAATAGTTGATTAAGTTAAATTACATTCAGCCTTTACAAGTACTCAAAAGCTCTAAGGCACACGTAGTACTCCTTCTTCCAGTTTTCTCTTATTAATAATCTTGTGTAATAAATTGTAAAAGATCATGACTGCCCCAAAGCCATCCAGTCAGTTTCCATGGCTGAGGATTATTTGGATTTAGTGCAATCTTAGTCCAAAACTTAATTATTACACCATATTGGTTCAATGCATTCATTATCTTTTTCTAATGTGTGTTATTTGCTTCAATATATAAACAGAATTCATATATATATTATGCTAAGCCAACCACAATAGGTCTATTCACATAACTTTTTTTTCCTGTTCAATCCTGTCTGATTATCGGATGCTACCATGTGTATATGTGTGTATGTGTAAATGTGTGTGTATATATATATCACACAAGATCACCAGCAAGTTTCCATTATACTCTTATATGACATTTGCAAATTCTCTCCTATGAGCCTTTTTCTGCATCAGGATAGGGCCAGTAATAAAAGAATAACACTGAACAGAAAATCCAGGTGTTTTAAATCTGTGGTAAACTGCAGAGTTTATGAAATAAATAGATATAATTTGAATCCTAAACAGCATGATACATATTTCTTCATGGTTAAATCTGAGAATTGTTGGAATGATTCCCAATGATTTGAATATATTGATTACATATTTTTATTCAAAGAGCTGAAACAGAAGAAAAAGGAAAGTAGTATTATAGTAAATGGATCCATTTACTTGTGAATAGTAGCTTAATCAACATTAAAAAACAGCTTTGTAAATAGACTATGATAGATCATCTGAAAAAGAAAATATTGATTATGCTGTCTTGGTATAGATGTTATGTAGCAGAAGTAAAAGATTTCCATTTAACTTAATATCCACTAAGAGACAAAACTATGTAAGAAGAAATCCACAAAATAGTACTACCGGTAAGGGTTCTCATTGTTTTCTCTTTAAGAAGATAGAAGACAAAAACAGAACAGAATGGTGGAATGTGTAGAGAAAATGAATACATAATACTGGGATTAAGCAAAATTGAAGATGAATTCAGGTAGTTCTCAACCTACAACCACAGTTGGGACCAGATCTTCCATCATTAAGTGTTATGGTCATTAAGTGAGTCATCATGTGACTCTGCCTGAATTTATGACCTTTTTTGCTATGGTCATTAAACAAATCTGACTTATCTCATTGTCTTTGCTTGTTGGAAATCAGCTGAGAAGATTGCAGATGACAATCACGTGACCCCAAGATGCTGTCACCATTGTAAATTCATGCTGGTTGCCAAGTGCCTGAATTGCAATCACAAGACCATGGGGATGCTATGACAGTCTTAAGTGTAAATCACTTTTATCAGCTCCATTGTAACTTTGGTCATTAAAAGAATTTCATTGATAAGCACTGAACATCCTGGCCCTTTTCCATCAGTGAACTCACAACTTTGGCAGATTGTCTGAGAGCCTTCTTGCTACCATTACCTGAGGTAGCAGCAGATTTATTTCTTTAGCATATGTTGATGGTACGTTCACCAGGAGACTACAGTATTAATACAGTATAGGGTAGCTGTGGCTGCCTAAGACTGCTAGTTTGTTCGATTTGTGCTCATGCACTATCCAGGGTGCACACAGGGGTCAGTAGCAGCATAGCTGCAGAAGTAAGGAATACCAAAGAGGATTAAAAATTCAGCAGCATTTAGCCCTGCAGCAACCTTGTTCTAAATGTTCTCCCAGCTCTTTCCGTGAGGATAGTGGGAAGTCCTGACCCAGTGCTATGGGTCAGACTATTTAATGAACATGCTACTACAGGCATACATCATTGCCACTTAATATCACTGCTGGCAATAATCTCTTTCCCTACTAATCTTCCACCTTTGTGTGGCGCATACTGTCATTGAGAATTACGGCATTGTGAGAAAGTGGAAAAGAAAATGACACCTCATTTAATTTTGCCTTGACATGTACTACAAAAGCATTTTTAATAACATACTTCCATTTAAGCACCATTCCTTTTTTTTGCTGCCCTCTGCTTAGAATTTTATATATATTTATTAAAAGTTAAGGTAGTAATGACCTACCTTAACTGGCTGAGACAGTTTACTGGCCCTTTTTCTCAAGCCACAGCCTCTTTTTTCCACAAAGAAAAGCTAATTTCCCTTGAGGCAGTATTATTGATTCAGGTGTGGTTTTGATACAAGAATAATGTGAATGTTATGAGATCAATTGCTTGATGTTATTTGTGCATCAGTATTAAGGAAGATAAATCCATCCTAGGCATTTTCTGAATTATAACTTGGTAAACTAAAAAGCTAGTATTAGCCCATTAAGGAAAACAAAACCTTTATTTTGCTTTTTAAAAACAGCCAAAGTCTACCACTGGATTAGGATTACGTATTATCTTTATGCTGATAGTATCTCACTTTACATCCCTAATTCGGAGCCAAATTGGTGATGTCAGCAGGATATTGGGATCTGGAATTAAAACCAAGGAAAATGAAGCTGCTGTTTCCTCTCCAAAGTTCATGGTGGCTGGCTCTGAAGTTACCTCTTAAGGGAAAGACTGCCTTGAGGGAGCAGGCTAGTGACCTGGGTTTCCTTTACTTATAGCTACTCCTGTATGGGCAGATGAAAAGTATGGCCAGGGTTCTTTATCCAAGAGTGGGTGGTATGCCAATTGTGGCTTTTCCTGGAATTTGAAGATTTTGCAAATGTACCGTATATTGCACTCTCATAATCACAAGTGTAGATTATTTCAATATGTTTTATATGGGGCTATCTCTGAAGAGGTTATACCCAGAAGTTACAATTGGTGCAAAATGTTGTGTCCTTTTGTCTGGCAGGTGTTAATCACCAGACCAGTTAATCACTGCATTGTTTGCTAATAGGGTTCCAGGTATAATTAGAAGACCGTTTTAACTCATAAAGGCTTGGTACCAAGGTACATGCAGGACCAATTCTCTAACCAGAGTTGACCCATCCATTGATTAAATCAAATTAAAATTAAATCAAAACTTTATTATGGACATAGACCAGCATACATTAAGCAAAAATGTAAGGCCTTTAAAGTGTCTATTCAAACTATAGAAGAAAAACTAAGTAGGAGTTTTTGATATATATATATATATATATATATATATATATATATATATATATATATATATATATATATATATATATATATATATATATATATATATATATATATATATATATATATATATATATATATATATATATATATATATATATATATATATATATATATATATATATATGTAAATTACTAACAAAGAATTACATAAATATATATGAGCTGTCCGGTGTGACTACTGCCTGTTCGATGGCCTTCAAGATAGGCTGAAAACAGGAAATAAAGATTTGCCACACACACACACACACACACACATGCAATTGTGACCATTTTATATAATGGCTCTAGCAGTTATCTTGGACTTCCAGCTTTATTAAAACATAAATAGAAGCAGTGTGACAAGGTATAATATATACAACAGTTTTGAAGAAATATTTATCCCCATGGTAAATAATAGGAGCAAAAGGTCAGCTGTTTGTCTGTGGTTGATTAATGGCAGTAGTTTGACAGCAAATTAAATGTCACATAAAGCTGGTAAACGATACAACAAATCAATATTTAGTGATAAGAGCAGATACAATGTTTTGGTACCCAACACCATTAGGCGCAGAAAACTTGATTTAAGACAACAGTTTACTTCAGAGACCTTCATAGAAAATAATTTGAATTTTCAAAAGACCACACAAAGTATTTGGGTAGATAGGCAGTAATTAGAACAATTCTGAGTAGATTGTATTTTCATGAGACAGCTGATATCTCTTCTTGATAGCTAAGGTAAAATACAAACTACTCATTATTAAAAATTACTGGCAAGTATCAAGTCAATCTTCAGTGTCTTTTAAAACTTCAGATAAATAATTGGTTAATTTAGGTTTACAGATATTTACCGTACACATAGCTGCTCTTTAAGTGCAACTGTTCTTTGTTCCCTACAGATGTTCCAAATAGATACTTTAAAATAATTTTCACCACTGGCAAATAAGAATCAAAGTCTTGAAAAGTTAAAATTAAAATACCACCCCTCCCCCCACCAAAAACAGTGTTTGTATTTTGTATGTATTAATCAATTAGATTTTGTTTTCCTTTGCTTTGCGAATAAAATACTTAGTGTAATCCCAGAAGGAAGATTGTTCTTTTAAAATTATTCCTAAATATTTTCTCAATTTAATTTTTGGATTTTGGAAAAAGGTTATAGCCTGCAATTCTTCTAAATGTATTTATTCAGTTCTGATCTTATTGAACTCAGAGACTTTTATTTCTGAAAAAAAAATCAGTATGCTCAGGATTACATCACAAAAGCTTTATTTTGATAAATAAAAGCTGTACGAGAAGCAAATTACAAAATGCAAATAGCTAGAAACACATATTAGAAACTGTTCAGTCTTACTTTTGTCAGAGAACCTTTAAATATATTGGAAAATATTCATTGTGTAATTTTCTAATCTGAATTGTTTTTAATATCCTATTGGTAATTGGTTTAATAAATGTATATAACTGCCTAACTCAACAACTCTGGGTGGCAAACAGAGTTGATAAAAAAGAAAAACAAATACATATAGAAAAAAATACACCGTAGCTGAAAAAACCAACAATCATCTGTGTAGACAGGAGGACATTGGGTGACTTCACCCAGCAGCTTCACATATAGATAATTAAATGCGGGGAGGGGGAGAGAAAGAACTGAGCCTGTGGCATCCCACAAAGTTGTGGCTGTGGGCTGGACCTTTCCTTTGCAACTGGAACCAACCCTAGAGGAAGAAGAATCAACACAACAGAGTGCTGCCCACCCCCAACCCTTGGAGCATGTCCAGGAAGATACCATAATTGATGGCATTGAGGGCGGCTGAAAAACGCCAAGGGCAAGGATCGAGGCACTATTCCCTTCCTTCTCTCAGCAGAGGCCATCCAAGAGTGTGATCAGTGCCATCTTAATCCTATACACATGCTTGAATCCCAGCTGAAAGAGATCTAGACAATCCATTTCCTCCAGAGTCTTCTGAAGCTGCAGCAGAATCACTTCCTCCGTAGCTTTCTCTAAAAAGGGAACATTGGAATTTGGACAAAAATTGTCCAGACTATTTGGGTCAAGCAATGGCCCTTTGTGGAGGGGGAGGGGTTGCACGTTGCCTTCTCAAAAGCCAGCAGAACTACATCATTCCACAAGGGACAAAAAATAATAATAAGCATAAATACAAAACAATTTTACTACAGTTTTGTACAGTACTTTTTATCACACATCTAGTTAACTGTAATAAAGATAAATATTGAATGAGGAAATGTTAACCTAAGATGTCTCTTCTGCTTCTCTTTGTAAAGATCAGAATTCCCTTTTTAAAATATTCTTTACTTTTCCTTTTTTCTTTTTCTTTCTGCATTTTTTCTTGCTTTCCCTTCCATTGTTTTCTTCTGATTTCTGTTTTTGTCCTTTACTATTGCTAAAATATTTAGTGTAAAGTATTTTTTTAAAGAAAGGTAAATAACTGACCAATTAAAACTAACAAGATATGGAAAGCATACATAATATCCCTTCTGACATTTTTTTCAAGATCCTTGGAAACATGCTCAAGAGGAAGGAGTTGAAAGGGCTTAGAGTGGAGGACTTGACAATTTTCGAAGCATGCCCAACTCTGTCCTCAATGGAGATGCACCACAGGAATTTTCCTTCCTTCCTTCCTTCCTTCCTTCCTTCCTTCCTTCCTTCCTTCCTTCCTTCCTTCCTTCCTTCCTTCCTTCCTTTCTTTTCTTTCTTTCTTTCTTTCTTTCTTTCTTTCTTTCTTTCTTTCTTTCTTTCTTTCTTTCTTTCTTTCTTTCTTTCTTTCTTCTTTCTGTAAAAATACATTTTAGCAAATGATGGCTGATGAATGAATGAATCTTTATTGTCAAAGTACAACTATGTGTACATTGAGATTAGCTGAGCCTCCCTTTGTGCTCCCACCCCCCAACACACAGTGACAACAGACCCTCCATCTTACTACACCATGTGAACCAACTACACCACACACCGGCCTCCCAAGTCAATACTGCATAAAATTCCCACAAGTTATTTCTCATTCAAAAGCCTAACAGCCCACGGATAAAAGGTGTTTTACAGCCTGTTGGTGTGGCTGGCTATACTCCTATATCTCCTACCTGATGGTAGGAGAGTAAAGAGATACTGTCCAGGGTATGAGTCGTCCCTGAGGATTTTCCTCACTCTTCCAAGGCAACGAGCCCTGGCGATGTCATCCAGTGGTGTCAGGGAACAGCCCACAATGTCTTGTGCTGTACTCACCACCCTCTGTAATACTTTCCTATCCGCGGCTGTCAGATAAGAATATCCTGTAAATATTGTCCTAATTATGCTGCTTTTTCATGAATTGATACTGCCCCTTTGGGTAAAAATTTAAAATCCCAAGCATATGGTCCAGAGACAATGGATAGAATGTTCTCCTCCCTGGGGACTGGTCAGTTCAGTGATTAAAACACACATATTTTTGGTTCCTGCCTTTGTGAATGACTTCTTTAAATATTAACCACAGCTATACAAATTTACTGAATTTATTTCTCAGTCAGTAGGCAGCAGGTTTGAGTTATATATTAGTTACACTTTATTTATTTTTAATTTGTTGTATTGAAGTTCACTCCATTTTACACATTACTTTCTCTTTGCCATCTATTTTATTGTTTTTTTTTAATCCCATTTATATCCCGCCCTTCTCCAAAGACTCAGGGCGGCTTACAATTTAAAGCACAAATCAATGTGCTTAGCAATAGTTTATTAGTGCAATATGCATTTGTACCATCATTTCTTTCATATACAGTAAATCAGACTGTTATCAGAGCTATACCAATAAATACTAAGATAAGACTATTATTGGAGATCAGTTATTATTTGTGTATCTCTTAGCTTGACAGTACCACATTTGCTTCCAATTATATTAATCCATTTAATTATTTTCACGTATTGCTTCCAAGTACTTTGCTGATTTGTCTTATTTTAAACTATACCGAGATCTGAGGTTTTCATGAGATATGTAAAATGCTTATTCATTGGAGGCTTAGTTATTGGAAAACCTGGCCATTTGAGGAGGAGAGCATTAAGAGAAAAATAGTGCTTCCAGTCACTTAGAAATGATTTCCCCGTTAATTCTTAAGCAGAAGGCTGTGAAGTTGTGTTTTAGGTATCTCAGAAAAAGTGTTTTTGTTCACTATCTAAAATGACAATCTGGTTATACAGATATTAGCCTTCCAAAGCTTTAGAGGTGAACACAACATTTGATAACATTTTAATTGTATGGCAATCTCCATTGGATCTGAATCTATTCTACCTTCAAACTAAGCCTGGAATTTTTGCTTTATATATAAGGAGATTTGGACTTCCATTAGAATTTAAAGGAGATCAATGACATCTCATCTTCCATTCTGAAAAAGTACAAAATTCCAGACTCATCTGAAATTGCATGTAATTTATAAATCAAACTTTTCTTTACTGTTAACAACCTATTCAAAGCAATTTTCCTGTTTGGATGAAAATGTTAAAAACAAGGTATTTAGTTCCTAGTTACCATACCAAACATTTCTGTCAAAATTTGTTCTATTTTACTATTTTAAAAGCATCTGAGAGTCAAATAAATCTTTAAAAGCAAAATTATTCCTTATTTTCAAGTGATGTGGCTCTTTATAGACTCTATTTTGCACACCTTACAGGAAATTTTCCATTTGACAGAAAGAAGTTGGGCTTCATAAGTATCTCTAAGCTAATCTGCAAACAGATACACAAAATCTACCAGCCTGCTGTTATTTCATTTTTTGTCTTTGTTTTTCACATGAAGGTTCATTAGAAAGAATTGCTGATGTGACATATGTTAAGTGCTTCATGCTGCAATGTCTGCAGTCAATGTATTATTCATGCCATAAAAGGGAAACTTAAGTGGAGTCCTATGCATTTCAGAACTAATTCCTCCGAATATAGTGGGATTTATTCTCATATAAGCATGTATTGAACTATATTCACAGGCCAATAGTTATTTTGAAAAGCAAGGCTTTATGAAAATTATTCTCAAATGTTGAACCTCTCCCATAAATCATCAAATGTAATCCTTTTTTAAAAAATAATAATATCGCTCTTTCCCTTCTTTCATGGAACCACTAGCAAACATTTCATAGCCTCTTCACATTCAATATTTGGTTAAAGTAGCAAAGCAAATTATCATTATGTGCTATAATGGTGATGAGTTTTGACTAACCTATTGAACATTCCATAGACTTGTGATGAAAAACATGGCAATTTAATGTTAGTGTTAATCAAAGTTACTACTTTGGAAATAGTGTCAAAGTTATGGTGTCTTTATTTACCAATACCTCTATTTATTATTTCAGAGATAAACTTTATCTAAAATAAATAGCCTTGTATACAAAACAAATGATGTATAGAGGACAGAGAAGATGAAAACAATAGTATTGTAAAGGATCACTTGACCATCTGACTTGCCATAAGAACACTCTGAGCAAAAGAAATCCTTGACAAGGGTGCAATGCATCTGTAAAATATTATGCCAGAAGGAATTTTTTTTAACTCGACACCCCAGGTTCAGGCTGCAAAAATCTGGATGCCAACAAAGAAATACACAAAACTGTTTTGCTTCCATCTTCTGATCAACTGGATTTTTTGCAGCCCAGATTTTGTAGCCTAAAAGGCATTTAATCAGTGGGATGAGAGATGTCAGAGATAGATGCTCCAAAACAGGGGGAAAGAGAGATCCATGTACTATCAGTATAGAACTAGATCAACCCTCTTAACATATCTAGACCCGTACCAATCGGGCTTCAGGCCCGGGTACAGCACGGAGACAGCATTGGTCGCACTGGTGAATGATCTCTGGCGGGCTCGGGACAGGGGTTGCTCCTCTGTCCTAGTCCTTTTAGACCTCTCAGCGGCTTTTGATACCATCGACCATGGTATCTTGCTGCGACGTCTCAGGGGGTTGGGAGTGGGAGGCACAGTTCTTCAGTGGTTCTCCTCCTACCTTCTGGGACGTTCGCAGTCGATGTTTGGCAGGGGGGCAGAGGTCGACCTTGAGGCCTCTCATTTGTGGAGTCCCTCAGGGATCGGTCCTCTCGCCTCTCCTGTTCAACATCTACATGAAGCCGCTGGGTGAGATCATTCGTGGTTTTGGAGTTGGGTATCATCAGTATGCTGATGATACCCAGCTTTTTATTTCGACTCCAAACCACCCCAGTGATGCCCTTGACGTGATGTCCCGTTGCCTGGAGGCGGTCCAGGTCTGGATGGGGAGGAACAGGCTTCAGCTCAACCCTGACAAGACTGAGTGGCTGTTTGTGCCGGCATCCCGGGATATTCCGGTTATTCCATCTCTTGCCATGGGGGGTGAGTTATTACCCCCCATAGATAGGGCGCGCAACTTGGGGGTCCTTCTAGACTCACAGCTCTCTTTAGAAGAGCATATTGGAGCTGTGACTAGGGGGGCCTTTGCCCAGGTTCGCCTGGTGCGCCAGTTGCGACCCTATCTGGACTGGGATGCCTTGCGTACAGTCACTCATGCGCTCGTGACCTCTCGTCTAGACTACTGTAATGCTCTCTACATGGGACTGCCCTTGAAGTCCACTCGGAGGCTCCAACTGGTGCAGAATGCAGCCGCGTGAGTTGTACTGGGAGTTTCCCGATACTCCCATGTTACACCTTTGCTCCGCGAGTTGCATTGGCTGCCGGTTGTCCTCCGGGTGAGATTCAAGGTGTTGGTAATGACTTACAAAGCCCTACATGGCATGGGTCCGGATTACCTACGGCAACACCTGCAGCCGGCATCAACTTCCCTCCGTCCAGTGCGCTCACACAGAGAGGGCCTCCTCAGGGTGCCTCCGATCAAAGAATGCCGATTGGTGGCCCCCAGGGGGAGGGCGTTCTCTGTGGGCGCGCCAGACCTGTGGAACCGCTTGCCAGTTGAGCTCCGGATGGCCCCCGACCTTTGCTCCTTCCGGCGCGATCTAAAAACGTATTTATTTGAGCAATCCGACCTGGATTGATGGGCAGGGGTTTTAATATGTTTTTAATTATTGTTTTAAATTTGGGCACTATATTTAATCATTTTTTAACTTTTGTATTCTGCTTTTATATTTATTGCCCTGTACACCGCCCTGAGTCCTTCGGGAGAAGGGCGGTATAAAAATATAATAAATAAATAAATAAATAAATAAATAAATAAATAAATATTGTTGAATAACATTTCACTATCCCAGAACTGGAATAATTAGAGATAGCATAGTCTTCTTCAACCATGCCCTTTAGGTGTATTGAAACCCTAACTCCAAATATTCTCATCAGGCTAGTTAGCATATACTTTTACTTTCTAAATGATACATGACCTAACAGTAGAGAAAGACATATACCGGTATGTTTATTGGTGTCCTATTAGTTTATTATATATACTATTTACATTAAAATACAGATATGTGTGTGTGTGTGTGTGTGTGTGTGTATCACAAGCCAATTTAATTTTCTTAATCTGAAGGCTAGGAATAGAATGTTTCCTTTATTGAAATTGAGAAAAATGGGTGAAAGTATAAACTCTGTTTAACAAAGTTGAACTTAGTTTTGAATAAGAATCACATATATCTTATGGCTTCCATCAAGTTTGAAATAAAGCCCATAGGTTCAATAGAATTTGTTTCTGAATATATGGTGCTTATGAAAGGAAATGCTTTTAAAGAATTAAGTCTATATTCTATTTAAACATTCATTATTTATTGTACTGTTTATTTTAGAGCATTTATAGGCTATCCCAATCTGATTGATTCTGGGTGGAGTGCAGGAGGAAATACATATGTCCTTTGGATCATTCATATTGGACATTCTGCTTTAACTCTTATACTCTTGGGATGTCTCTTTTAATGATGTGTTTGCCATCTGGAGTTTTTTTATAAGGATTTCTATTGAGTGGATTAAAAAAACGGTCTGCCACCTGATTAATTGTTGGTATCATTGCAAACCAATATTTCAATCAATTGATGTAACTAATCAGTTAAACACTGTGATACTAGTGATTTTGTAAGAACAATATAGAAAGGACTTTGAGAAAAGAACTTTATAGGACAAGTTGACATTTGAATAAACATAGATGACATATTGTTGGTTGTTATTAATACCAAAAGCCCAATTGTATAATTTCACTAGTACAAATTAGTATTCTGAAGTACATTGAACTGAAAAAAATATCATTTTTTAACTTGTCAATTTGCTCTCTGTATGCTTTTTTTTGGACAAGATTAATTCTTTTTAATAAAATGTGCCACGGTACTTTCCTGAGATGTTGGGCTAATTGCCATTTGGGTACTTAAACAGTGGCTTTGCCTTCATAATCCCAGTCTAAATTGCTAACTAATAGCACTCCCTCTCTCAGGAAAGAAGCACTCATGAAAATGATGCCAAGAAAAGGAAAGTTAGAAAAAGCTACGGCTGGCAGTTGCATTGAAAAATAAACACATTTCTGGTATTACGAAACTAAATGAATCAAAAGGTTTAAAAGGTTTTTAGGCTGTGTTACCCTGATCACCATTCTTTCATGATACTAACATGTAGATTTTATTTTAAATGTTCTGCCAAAAAGCAGTTTGCTGAGAAGAATAAATGTCTATAGGAAAAACATGAATATATATAAAATGCAGGATTTAAAATTTATTTTTCTTTTCTTCCATATTCACAGGCCAGAAAATCCTTCACCACAGAAGTGAAGTTTTAGAAACTGTTGTGTTGATTAATCCTTCAGATGAAGCAGTCAGCACTGAGGTAAAATAAAATTTAAAAAATCATACCTATGCTAATATACTTTAATCAAAATTACATCTGTGGGCATAAAATAGATACTGATTTTATCTACTGATCAGAGATACTGATATTTTTATTTACATATTTTATCTATACCGCTCAAAATGAAATAGAATGCATGTCAACTGTTAAGTAAGTTCCACTGAGTTTAGTGTGAATTACATTCAGGTACAGTAGTAGAATATATTAAGAGTGGTTTAATTGTGTTATATTTTTGGTTACAGGATTATCTCTCATTTTTCATCCACACGTAGATGAAAATAAAACTTAAATATATGACTCAATAAGTAAATGATATTTCATATTCTCTTCCATTTCCTTGGTGACATTGTATATATTCTTTTATAATTTATCAAGAAAAAGCAAATGATGTGAATAAGATATAAATTAACATGCATGGCAGACTGGTGGGGGTATCCTGTTTCTCTCAGTGGTCAGTCAAATGCTTGTGACAAATCTATAAATACTCAGAGAGACAGGAGACTTTTCCTATTGTTCCCACCTTTTCATCTAAACCATCTTGAAGAGTAGTGCTCACCCATCTATTTGGTAAAGCTCCTCTACATGTTTTTCTGCTTAATTTAAATTAATTTCTGATTATTACATTTTTTTTCTTAAGATTTTCTACCAGTTTTCCAAATATCCAATATTCTGGTGATATTTTCCAACAACGTATAATCTTCTGAATCCTTTTGGATCTTTTTTTTAATTACCATTTGACTGGATATTTTCTTCTTATTTTTCATGGAGATTATTTGTTCTATATTTTTGTAAAATATTGCCAATTGTTATATTTAATTTGAGAGCTCTTTAATCCTTGTATTTCTTTAACATATCTTCAATTTCCTTATCATCCAAAATCCTGATCTCTTTATTTGCAAGCTCCCGTCTGATTTTAAGTCACTCAACAAACTGCTCACAATTCTTTTACATCTCACTGTTTTTTCTTCATTTCTTGTCCTATGCTGATATTGTCCAAATGGGTTAAGTCACAATTCCCAGTTTCCTATAAATAATTGTTTGTGTTTTAAAACTTTTCTTTGGGGTTTTTTTTTGGGGGGGGGAGGGGTGTTAATGGGGCCTTTTTTATTTGTTGTTTTGTTAAAGTCAGTTTTGATCTTATCTGAGGAAGTTTTTTATTTTTAAAAAAACAAGTATTTTTTCTTTTTTACAGTAATATAATAGATATTCCTCATTATAAGTTAACATTCTCACAATGAATATTTGGCAAGAATTTTTATCAATTTCTTACTTTTGCCAATTTCTGCATGCCACTCTCTTAAAATATATAAAACGTAGGAGTAAAATCCAGAAGTCATATATTAGTGTTTTTCCTGGAAAAGCTGTTGACTTTGTAAAGTGTTCTGGCAGCCTTTCTAGAGTTTTAGCAGCAGGCTCACAAAGCAATGGAAGAAGAGAATTCTGTTTTTAATGATCTAATGCATAAAAAGGGATGAAATTTAAGTGGCATTCATGAGATAATCTCATTGTTTAATGACAATGATAAACAGGAAAGGGACATAGCCCATTAAAAGTAATGGTACATTTTTATACCCTAGCACAATTAGTTTTAAATCAGCATGGAATTTGCTTTTTTCTGCTTCCTTAAGCTTTTAGTGATCATCCTTGAACTCATTATAAAAGGTAATTCACTGAATCATATATGTCTGAAGGGAGGAACAAACAAGAAAACATGTGCAAATTCCATGGCACGTGAGGTGTTTGATGCTATCTGAGCTGAGTTGTTTTCTTGCAGATGTTTCATTACCAAACTAGATAACATCACCAGTATTGAAGCAGCTCAACCTTGAGCTACAAATATTCTCTTCTTTCAGGTCCATGGCAAGTCCATTTTGCAGCATTTCCTGTGTGGAACTGCAGTGCAAGTAATTTTCCCATTGCTAGAATCACCCACTTTGTCCCACCTCCTGCGGTTTTCCTCTTCCTGCTAGGTCAGGGGTAGGCAACCTCGGCTCTTTTATGCTGACTCAGGAATTCTGGGAGTTGACGTCCATGAGTCATAAAAGAGCCAAGGTTGCCTACTCCTGTGCTAGGTAATAAGGCACTGTAATCACAATTCCCCTATCCTCCACAGATGTTCTGCAGAACATCTTTAACAGGAAACTGCAGACAGAGAAGAAAGTGAATGCTAGCTAATTGCCATCGTTAGTGCTACCACATTCCCCAGATGGAAGGGTGGCTAGTTAATTGTGTCAGGAAAGGGAAGGTGAGGATTCTGAGATGCATATGATGCTGCTGATGGTTGTGGAGGCAAAGCCAGTGTTCATATGGAGGGACCTCTCTTTTCCATGCATGTTTACTTCAGAATTCTGGGAGTTGAAGTCCATGAGTCAAAGTCCATGAGTCATAAAAGAGCCGAGGTTGCCTACTCCTGTGCTAGGTAATAAGGCACTGTAATCACAATTCCCCTATCCTCCACAGATGTTCTGCAGAACATCTTTAACAGGAAACTGCAGACAGAGAAGAAAGTGAATGCTAGCTAATTGCCATCGTTAGTGCTACCACATTCCCCAGATGGAAGGGTGGCTAGTTAATTGTGTCAGGAAAGGAAGGTGAGGATTCTGAGATGCATATGATGCTGCTGATGGTTGTGGAGGCAAAGCCAGTGTTCATATGGAGGGACGTCTCTTTTCCATGCATGTTTACTTCAGAATATATATCCTATGAAAATGAACACCTTAACAATCTTTTTAAAAGCTTTTCTTTAATATTTCAGATTTAAAGCACAACATTCAGTTTCAGACCTAATTATTAATACATATCTTGGGTTCATTTGGCTTTGTAGTCATGATATCTGTGGAAGTCTCTTCCCATGAAAGTGCACCTAGAACAGGGGTAGGCAACCTCGGCTCTTTTATGACTCATGGACTTCAACTCCCAGAATTCCTTAGTCAGCATATCTGACTCAGGAATTCTGGGAGTTGAAGTCCATGAGTCATAAAAGAGCCGAGGTTGCCTACCCCCCGACCTAGAATCTACTGTTATTCCATTTCAGGGCAAGGCAAATTCTGGGGTCACACAACATGCTAATCAATTATGTGGTTTTCCTTGGCGTTAACAACAAAAAACCTGGATGACTTACCAGATGACAGCAAAGAAATACAAAAAAACTGCTTTTGATTTCCTCTAATGGTCATCCAAATATTTACAATCTGGTAGCCCCAATATTGTGCAGACCAGACCCACTGCTTAGAATTATTGTGAATAACACCATAAATACTTACTTTTCCAGACTTCCCAAACTTCTTAATTTTCACTGGAGTTGCTATTCTGTTTTTTTAACTTGATTGAATTAACATTATTGTTTTGATTTTAAATAGGAGTCCCCTTCTATTTCCTAATATATATGGACTTTTTTTTTTTTTACAAAACAACCATTCTTCCTCTTTGAAACACAATTATTCCTCCTTTTTGGATAACTACAGTCCAAGGGTAATCTATAATTTATTTGAAATTATTAATATTAATTTTTTCTCTAATAAATACATGAAGTATAAAAGATGTTTCAAAGTCATTATTTGTATTTTCTACCGCAGGTGCGTTTAATGATAACAGATGCTGCACGACATAAACTTCTGGTACTAACTGGGCAGAACTTTGAAAATACAGGCGAACTCATTCTTCAGTCAGGATCTTTCTCATTTCAGAATTTCATTGAGATCTTCACAGATCAAGAGGTTTGTTTCTTAATTGTTGCTACTCTGTAACTTAATGGGACGAAAGTTTTGTTTGTACTTTTGATTGTACAGCAGATTTATTCATTTAATATTTTGAAGAGGAGTAAAAAAAATCAGAAATAGATATCCATCATGCTATTCATTTTTAAAATACTGTGTAGACTGCAGGACAAGGAATAAAAGATAGTCAATTTTTATTTATTTAGATAAATCCAGAGTACACAGTTAATTCCCAGTTAAGGAGCACATGTTTTGCAAATATTCAAACATATGACAGTGATGAACTAGTGGTGGTTACAACTGGTTCTTGAACTGGTTCCTCTGACTATTCAGCATCCCTGTGATTACGTGATCAAGATCAGGGCACTGGGCAACCAGCTTGCACAGATGATGGTTACAGCATCCCACAGTCACATGACTGTGATTTGCAATCTTTCCTGCAGCTTCACACAAGTGAAGTCAATGAGAAAGCCAACAGGGAAGGTCTCAAGTTGCTCAAGTAAAATACCTCTCCCTTCAGAACCACCTCCAATCCTCCTTTGCTTGCGCCACTCCTCACTGGCCACCTGCACAACCTTGCACACCCTCCCCAAGTCTGACTGTGCTTGTGTGGTCCCTCTCCAGTGATTTGCACACTCTCTCCTGGCCACTTGAACATCCTTCCCCAATGTCATTGAGCTTACTCCACTCCTCCCTTACTACTTGCATACCTTCCCTCACCGGGCAGCAGCCATTTCAATCCCCACCATGCTTACATTGTGCCTCCCTGCCACCTGCACACTCACTAAGCCCAACTGTGCTCAAACTGCACCTCCTTTGTACACTCCCACTCTCTCTTTACCTGCCTGCCATCTTGTGAGCAGCCCAGGACTTGCAACTTCTTGCTGGCTTCCCCACTGACTTTGGTTGCAAGAAGTTGCAAGAAGATGCTTGCTTAATGGCCTATAATCCCCACTTAACAGTGACAACTGGGACTGCAAGAATTGTCATTGCTAAGCAATGAAATCACATGACATTGTGCTTTACAACTGGACATAATTGGTAGAGGTCTAATAGGCCCAAGAAAGCACATTCCCACATTTAATGTCTCAGAAAGGTGACTCTAGCCTGATGAATGCTGTTTCCATCCTAGGGCTGGACCTGAATCCTGCTTAGCAGGATGTTCTTTTTTTTGTTTTTGTTCCTAAGATTGTCTCTTGCTGAGATATAGCCATCTTAACCATCTTTCTCAAAAACAGAAAGCAGTGTAGCAGGTGAAAATTATTAAAAATGAGGTCACAGGAAGGCTTCTGTGCATTATGAATATATATATATTCAAGTCAGAAGCCAAGTATATTTGTTTCTGAAACAAACCTAGAGAAGGAACTAGAAGCAGTTTTTTTTTAGTCCAGATTTTTTACATCTGTATATTCTAGTATATCTGCCTCCTTCACAAATGTAATTCATGTTTACTTTGCCCTTTAAATGTAAGTAATGTTACTATCCAAGTCTGAAATAATAAAATTAAATTGGCTCAATCTTTCTAGGAAGTCAGCAAACACAGCTAAGATATTTCCATGGCTAGAACCATGATGGAATATAAATACTTCTGAAATAAAAGCAACTTTTCTTAATATGGAAATGCCTTGGCACGAAGCCAGTATATGATTGCTATTTTTCTTCTTCTTGTGGATAACAGTGTATATCAGAGAAAAGAAGACTTTAGACCAGTATAATTACTTTGATTTGTACTAGAATACTGAAATCAATTATGGGGCCAAAGGCAAAGTTCTGACTCGGGAGGCGCATCCACTTCCTACTGAGTCTCAATTTAATTTTGAGACATAAATATGAATTAAATGTGTACAATCTTATCATATTCCTGCTTGGGTTTTTCAATTTCAGATTGGAGAATTGTTGAGCACTACTCATCCTGCCAACAAAGCCAGCTTAACACTTTTCTGTCCGGAGGAAGGGGACTGGAAGAATTCAAACCTTGACAGACACAACCTTCAAGATTTCATCAACATTAAGCTGAATTCTTCTTATATTTTGCCTGAAATGGAAGGGCTTTCTGAATTCACAGAATACTTGTCAGAGTCAGTGGAAGTACCATCACCATTTGATATTTTGGAACCGCCAACATCAGGAGGCTTTCTGAAACTTTCTAAGCCTTGTTGTTACATTTTCCCTGGTGGAAGAGGAGATTCAGCACTGTTTGCCGTGAATGGATTCAACATGCTTATCAATGGAGGATCAGAGAGAAAATCTTGTTTCTGGAAACTCATCAGACATTTGGACAGAGTAGATTCAATTTTGCTTACTCACATTGGAGATGATAATTTGCCAGGAATTAACAGCATGTTACAACGGAAGATAGCAGAGTTAGAAGAGGAGCAGTCTCAAGGCTCTACTACCAATAGCGATTGGATGAAAAATCTAATTTCACCTGATTTGGGAGTTGTATTTCTTAATGTTCCTGAAAGCCTAGGAAATCCGGATCCTAATTTGCCATTAAAAAGAAGTGTAGAAGAGGCTTGCTTTACATTGCAATACTTAAACAAACTATCCATGAAACCAGAACCTCTCTTTAGAAATATAGGAAGCAACACTGAACCCATTATCCTTTTTCAAAAAATGGGTGTAGGGAAACTGGAAATGTATGTGCTTAACCCAGTCAAAAACAGCAAAGAAATGCAATATTTCATGCAGCAGTGGACAGGTACAAGCAAAGATAAAACTGAACTAGTGTTACCAAATGGTCAACAAATAGACATCCCAATTTCCTACTTGACTTCGATCTCATCTTTGATTGTGTGGCATCCTGCAAACCCTGCTGAAAAAATTATCAGAGTTCTTTTCCCAGGGAACAGTACACAATATTGCATATTAGATGGCCTAGAGAAGCTCAAACATTTGGACTTCCTTAAACAACCAATAGTGACACAAAAAGACTTAAGTGGCAACCTGGCAAGTCCAGCAGTAAAGCAGGCAAAACTGAAGCAGAGAACAGATAGTAAAGAAAGTCTCAAGCCAGTCACTAAATCCCTGTCGACAAAGACTGTCAGAAAAGAATCCAGAGAGGAGGCATCTGACACAGGGAAAACTAGCCCACCAGAAAAGGCTCAAAAAGTAGAAAATAGACCTGTCATAAAAAAGGATAAACCAGCCAAAAGTGAAAGTAGGCTCTCGGTGACTGAAAAAGATCTAACAGCAAAAGAGCAACAAATTGTGAAATCTGAAACTATGGAAAAGCAAGCCACTGATGTGAAACCGAAAGTAATAAAGGAGAAGCATGTGAAAAAGGAAGTGAAAGTAAAATCTGAGGAAAAACAAGAGGAGAAAGAAAAGTCAAAGAAAGAGGTGCCCAAGAAGGATGAAAAATCCCAGACCAAGAAAGAAGAAAAGCCTAAAAAGGATGATTTGAAGAAAGAAATAAAGAAAGAATCTAAAAAAGAGCCAAAGAAAGAAGCTGCTCCAAAAGAATCCAAAAAAGAAGAGAAAAAGGAAGCGAAAAAGGAAGAAAAGAGAGAAATCAAGAAGCTTCCTAAGGAGATGAAGAAAACCTCTGCTGCTTTGTTGCCTGAATCGAAGAAGGTTGCAGCAAAGCCAAAACCACAGAAGAGGGAAGAACCCATCAAAAAAGAAAGTGGACTTGCTGGGAAACCCAAAGAAAAAGCTAAAAGCAAGCCAGTGAAGAAAGATCTCAAAGTGGCTGAAACATCAGCTGCAGCCGTGACTGTTTTGGGAGCTGGGGCTGCAACGGTAGCAGCTGCAAGCCTAGCAGCCGGTGGGAAAGAACTTGAAGTTGAGAGATCGCTTATGTCCTCACCAGAAGACTTAACGAAGGATTTTGAAGAACTAAAAGCGGAAGAAGTTGAAGTAGTGAAGGAAACGAAGCTTCAGGAAGATGAAGTTCATAATGAAAGCCAGCTAACTGACCTAGAACAAAAGGAAGACTACACAATTAAAAAAGAAAAAATTGAAGGTCCAACTTATTCTCCTGATGAAGATACCACCACTGCAGAACCTGAGGGAGAATGTGAACAAACTCCTGAAGAGCTGGAGTCTGTGGGAAAGGACAAGGTTGACGACAGCGAAAAATTTGAGGAGGAAGGAGCAGGATTTGAAGAATCTTCTGAGGCAGGTGATTATGAAGAAAAGGCTGAGACGGAAGAGGCAGAAGTACAAAGGGACGATGAGGAAGAAAAATTGCCAGCAGGTTTCAAAAAGCAAGAAGGCATAAAGGATATCATCGAAACAGGAGAGATTGAAAAAGAAATGATAGAAGCCCCTGAAAATGAAAAAATGAAAGGGTTAATGTATGGTAAAAATGCAGAATTTAGAACAGAATATGAAGACCGTTATGAAGAAAATGTAGACAAAGCAACAGTTGAAAAGGCAGAAACAGGAGACACTGAGGAAGAAATTGAAGAGGACAAAACCGAGGAGGTCAAAGATGAAGAAGAAACTGAAGAAATACAAGCTGAAGAGGATTACGTCATGGCTGTGGTAGACAAAGCAGCCGAAGCTGCTGAAATGGATGATAAATACGGTTTGCCTATAACTACTCCAACTAAATTGTCAGAATCTCCATCTCCAGCAAAGGAACCAGCATCTTCTATCCATGATGAAACTCTACCTGGTGGGTCAGAAAGTGAAGCAACTGTTTCAGATGAAGAAAACAGAGAAGACCAGCCTGAGGAATTCACTGCTACTTCAGGTTATACCCAGTCCACTATTGAAATATCCAGTGAACCAACTCCAATGGATGGAATGTCAACTCCAAGAGATGTAATGAGTGATGAAACAAATAATGAAGAAAGTGAATCTCCTTCCCAAGAATATGTTAACATTACTAAGTATGAGTCCACACTATATTCTCAAGATTTTGCTAGACCTAAAATTGCTCCTCTTCCTGATGCTTTTAATGGATTATCTGAAGGATCAAAAACAGATGCTACTGAAGGCAAAGACTATAATGTTTCAGCTTCTACCATTTCACCACCTTCTTCATTAGAGGAAGATAAGTTTAACAAATCTTCCTTCCAGGATCTGTATCATCTTCGGGAAAATGAATTCAAAACTCTTAATAAATTAGAAATTTCAGAAACTTGGGATGAGAAGGTAGATGAAAGTCCAGCCCCACTATCACCGGTTGGTAAAACACCTCTTAGTGAACGTAGTGTGAACTTTTCCCTAACTCCCAATGAGATTAAAACATCAACTGAACCTGTATCTCTCAGAACACTGCCAGAAAAGCATCACGAAACCCAGGAAGAGCAGAGCCTCAGCCCTGATGATAAAACATTAGAAGTGGTATCTCCTTCACAATCAGCTGCTGGAAGTGCTGGTCACACACCTTATTATCAGTCTCCCACTGATGAAAAGTCAAACCAACTTCCAACTGAGATTCCTGGAAAGACAACAGAAATACCAATCAGTGTTGAAGTTAGTGATGCCAAAGACAATGTTACAAAACACAGAATAAGCCCAATGGATGAACCAGTGCCTGATTCTGAATCGCCTTTTGAGAAAGTGCTTTCACCTTTACGAAGTCCACCGCTTATTGGTACAGAATCTTCTTATGACACATTTTTAAGTGCTGATATAAAATCTCTCAAAGAAACTGAAACCACCTTTGAAAAGAAAAGTGAAACAAAAGATTCTGTGTTGCAGAAGAGCTCAGTTTCTGAATTTACTTCAACAAACATTTTCCAAGACCAACAGGATGAAAAAGATTTGGAGCTGACACCTCCAAAATCAGACATTCTTCTAGAAAAGAAAAAGGATGATCTAGAAACTTCAGAGATTCAGTCTGCATTAGTTTTGGATGAGAGGAAGCTGGCAGAGGTTTCTCCTACTCAGGTGGATGTTAGTCATTTAGGCTATTTCAAAGAGGACACTAAAATGTCAATATCTGAAAGTACTGTCTCTGATAAATCTGCAACTCCTGTTGATGAAGTTGTAGCAGAAGATACTTATTCACATATTGAAGGAGTTGCATCTGTTTCTACAGCATCTGTTGCTACTAGTTCATTCCCAGAACCAACCACTGATGATGTATCTCCTTCGTTACATGCTGAGGTTGGATCTCCTCACTCTACTGAAGTTGATGATTCTCTTTCTGTGTCTGTTGTACAAACACCAACTACATTTCAAGAAACAGAAATGTCTCCATCGAAAGAAGAGTGTCCAAGACCAATGTCTATTTCTCCACCAGACTTTTCTCCTAAGACAGCAAAGTCAAGGACTCCAATACTAGATCATAGATCTCCTGAACAATCAACTATGTCAGTAGAATTTGGACAAGATTCACCTGAACAGTCTTTGGCCATGGATTTTAGCAGACAGTCACCTGAGCAACCCATAGTAGGTGCTGCTGTGCAGCATATATCTGAAAATGGTCCCACAGAAGTTGATTTTAGCCCTTCAGAGATGCAAGAACATGGATTTCCAGATAAAATATCGCCAGTGGAACAAGTATGTTTTAGCCATGAGAAGGATATTTCAGAGATTATTTCAGTTTCTCAGATAGAGGCTTCGCCTTCACCTTCCACTTCCTCTGTTCATACACCTTCACAGGCAAGTTCTCCCCTGCAAGAAGAAATTCTATCAGCTGTTACACAGCCTAGTGATATGCCAATACATTCTACATTTCCATCAGAAAAAATGCAAAGCTTAGGAGAGAAACTCTCACCAAAGTCTGATTTATCTTCATTGACACCACGGGAATCTTCTCCTTTATATTCACCTAGCTTTTCAGATTCACCACCCATAATGAAAGAAACAATGGCTGCTTCTCAGTCATCTCTATTATCGCTGCACATATCCCCAGACAAATTGTTTGGCTATCATACATCAATAGTTCAAGACCCTGAGACAAAACATGGTCAAGCACTTCTAGTATCTAAGGATCAGGAAGATACAGAAGAAACATCCTTATCACCAGAACCACTTATTTATTCTTATAAGGAAACTGGAGAAAGCACTAGGTCACCTGAGGCTGTTAGCTATTCCTATGAAAAAACAGAGGAAGTCATTGAATCCCCTGAAACCTTTGATTACAGCTATGCTGCAAAAGAAATCACCAGATCAATAGAGGCAGATAATTATTCCTATGAGAAAACAGAAAAAAGCACCAAGTCACCAGAAGCCCTTGATTATTCTTACGAAAAACCCACCAAACCATCAGAGTCTGTCCATTATTCTTTTGAGTCTACAGAGAAAGCTACCAAATCACCTGACATTTCAAGTTATCACTATGAGAATGATAAATACTTTGTTTCAGAAAAATCTGAAATCCGTCAAGATGTTGATTTATGTCTTGTCTCATCCTGTGAATACAAGCATCCCAAAACAGAACTCTCACCTTCTTTTATAAATCCTAACCCCTTAGAATGGTTTGCAAGTGAAGAACAATCTCAAGACCAAGAAAAGCTGTTAATTCAGTCAGGAGGTCCTCCACCACCCTCTGGAGGAAAACAGCAAGCTCGCCTGTGTGGTGAAACTCCCCCGACTTCTGTAAGCGAATCTGCTCCATCACAGACCGACTCAGATGTACCCCCTGAAACAGAAGAGTGTCCTTCTATTACAGCAGATGCTAACATTGATTCAGAAGATGAATCTGAAACGATACCAACTGATAAAACAATCACGTACGAACACATTGATCCTCCCCCAGTCCCTGTTCAAGATCGCAGCCCTTCACCTAGGCACCCAGATGTCTCCATGGTAGATCCAGAGACAATGCCTATTGACCAGAACCTAGGGAAGCCTTTGAAAAAGGATCTGAAAGAAAAAACAAAAACAAAAAAGCAGGGGACTAAGACCAAATCTTCCTCTCCTGCCAAGAAGAGTGATAGCAAACCTAAGCAAGTGGCTTCTCCAAAACCTGCTGGTTTGAAGGAGTCATTGGATAAAGTTTCCAGAACAGCTTCTCCAAAGAAGAAAGAGTCTGTGGAGAAAGCTGCCAAAAATATCTCTACTCCAGAGATAAAATCATCTCATAATGAAGAGAAAGATAAGGAAACTAAGAATGCAGCAAATTCTACAACATCAAAGTCAGCAAAAACTACAACCTCAGGTGAGACAAATTGTAAAGTTAATCTCATATATCAGCCCTTGAGCCTGTTGTCTTTGAGATGTACCAGATTACAGCACTCAAAATTCTCAGCCTTCATTGACAGCTCTGGTGGCTAAGAATTCTGAAAGTTGTAATTCCAACACAACTGGATTACTGTAACTAAATTACTAAAGAGAATATAGAGATATTTTTCTGTAGCTGTATTTAAACCTTCCTGCTTTAAAAGCCATTATTTTACATGGGGACCATTGAAATAGTGTTAAGTTAGTTTATTTCAGACTTGTTAACCTGAATGATTTTGGTATGATTCAACTCGATAGAAAAATATTGAGGTTTTTTAATGAAACATTTATGTTTGTCTACGTGTGTTTCTAAACAATATTTCAGAATAGTGTGCTGTTGTGCAAGACAAAACAAAATTTCCACAGTAAACATTTTACCATGTGGCCAATATGCTAGCATTTTTAAGAATCAATGAATATATATTCCAGTCCAGTTCAACTTAAAATTGGCAGTTGGAATGTAAAAAAAAATTGCTGTAATTGTTCATGAAATCTTTTCAAAAGTGGGGGAAGGAGATAAAAAGAAGCAAAAACAAGCTTAAACCCTTTTCATGAGAAACATTATAATTTGAAAGAAAAAAAGAGAATGTTTATTAAGAAGGTTCCTAGTCAAATCAAAATAATTGTAGAGTGCAGAGTTCTTTCATTTTAAAAAAAGAACTAGAAAGTCAGAATGAATTTTAGAACTTAAATATTCAGATCATTTTACATCCCTCACAACTCTTAGGATTTAAAAAAAGGCATCAAAGTTTGTCGTAATAGCTGATATATTATTCCTTCTTGGAAAAATTGTGCTTCAAATTGGGATTAGATGGAACATAAATAAACATAATTTCTTGTTACAAGAAAACTTATGGAACTATCTTTTTGAACCTTGCCTAGGATACCTTGTCGATCAGAAGGTCGGCAGTTTGGCGGGTCAAATCCCGAGTGCCGCGTAACAGAGTGAGTGCCTGTTACTCGTCCCAGCTTCTGCCAACCTAGCAGTTCGAAAGCACGTAAAAATGCAAGTAGAAAAATAGGGACCACTACGGTGGGAAGGTAACAGCGTTCCGTGCGCCTTTGGCGTCTAGTCATGCTGGCCACATGACCACGGAAACGTCCTCGGACAAGCGCTGGCTCTTCGGCTTTGAAACGGAGATGAGCACCGGCCCCTAGAGTTGGAAACGACTAGCACGCATGTGCGGGGGAACCTTTACCTTTACCTTTATCCTTCTCTAACTGTTCACTTCAAAAAAAATTGGATTTTAAAACCCATAATTCCTAGACAGAAAAATCCAAGTTATGGAATTGGAAGCTAATACATCAGTTATTATGCTAGGTATTAGTTTATAGCTATCATCAGTGTTTGAGAAGGCAAATGAAAAATTGCTGTATTAAGAAAGGAACAAATTTTTGTCAGCGGTTGCTATAAAATCTAAAATCTGTGTTTAGAAGTCAGAATAATTCAGTGTCACTCTGGATTCAACAACATTGCAAAAATAGCCTTAATGATTAGAATGATGGGGACAATGAAGAGAACTACTTACTATTTATAGTTGAAGATAATGTTGTTCTTAGTAGAAGGAAAATACTGCTTCTAATAAACATAGCAATCTGTGGTCAGATACTTAGTTTAAAAATAGCCACTGAGCATTTTGTCACTCTCTGCTAAAAAGTGATGGTACTAGTGCTTCAATTTATGTTTAAATGTTAAAGAAACACATTTTGATACTGCTGAGCTGGGAAAGGCTACTATATAGCCTATTATTATCATGGGTTTCACTGGAATTTGAAACCATAATATTGGAAAGAAATATAAGCTGCCCAAAGTCATTGAAAGTTAGGTAGCATATAAGT
Source organism: Vipera berus (assembly GCF_964194415.1). Lineage (NCBI taxonomy): Eukaryota > Metazoa > Chordata > Lepidosauria > Squamata > Viperidae > Vipera > Vipera berus. The sequence continues at coordinate 35,144,134 of NC_138203.1, read as the reverse complement.
TTAATCATTATTACTGCATACAGAACAATGTAAAATCACAATAAATTATTATTACTATCTGTTCACTCTGTTTCTTTTTTAAATTACTTGCATCTGATCTTAATTTCATTATCTTGGCCTTCAGTCTGATCTTTCGTTTTGGGACTGAATTCGATTTTGCTTTTCTAATTTTGATACCCAGTTCTTCTGTAATCATCACTGCTGTACTGCAGGCAAACTGATTGGTCTGTTTGATAGATATTATTTTAATCTTTGCAACCACCTTATTCACATCCTTCATTATAGGTGCCAAATCATATGTCTACTAATAATTCTGCATATGCCATAATCTCTTTTAATTCTTCTTTTGGGGGGATGAATTCATAGGTTGTTTCCATATTAGCCTTTACTGGTTCTATTGTTGATAAGTTGATAATTTATTATTCATGTAGTTTATATCGATTGTTCCCTTTATACTTCCAATTATTGTTACCAGGTTTCTTTGGCTATTCTACTATTTTGGGGGGGAATCTCTCATTTTTATAATTTTTCAGAACTGAATTTCCTTCCGTTCTGCTTCCCTGAATATTTTATTTTGGATAATGAAACTTCTTCATTATGGTTTGTCACACAGTCAGCCAAATATTTAGACTGAAATTGACATTTTTATCCACCTATCAAGTTTTTCCAAAGGGTGATAGGCAGATATTGCCTTTTGAAGTTGTATCATAAGTAGCATCACAGAATGTAAGCGGGTCCAAGTAAGATTGTCTTTTGCAATTGACTGATGATGATTTTTGTCAATGCTCCAGATGTTTTGGAATGATGTATTATTACTTTGATTATATACACAACAATATAAAATTATTCTATAGTGCCATTTCTTTATCTGGTGTTGGCCTTCAAAGGCACTGAGTTCTTTCTTTTCATCTTTGATTAGCCTGCACTAACATCTTGTGTCTGCCCAGTAAGGTGACAGTAGTTAGACAACTTTAACTGATCTGAAAAAAAAGGTCAGACCTAGTTAATAGTTGGGTAAGTTAATATTAGGCTATAGGCTGGAATGAGGGTGTTTTAAAAGTATCTTGGCCATGGGCAGGAGCAAATTATTTCCGTTCGATTTTTCAAAGGAAATTAGAAGGCAAGCTTCTCTTAATGTTGTGCTCCCGAATCTCTTATATTTCACATTCCTTGAAATATGTGACATTCAGAATCCATGTGATAAAGTACTTAAGGTATTGGACTATGAGCAGGGAAACTATGTTTGGGTGTATGGATGTATATACGTATATACGTATGGATGTATTCTGGTCCATCTTGGCCAAGAAAGCCCATTGGATGGCTTTAGACCAGTCATTCTATTCTCAGCCCAATTTCTTTCACAGTTGTTGTGGGGAGAAAATAGGAGAAAGGAGCAATATGCATGCTGCTTTGTGTTTCTGTACCAAAAAAATGGAATATAAATAAAATCAAATGAATGCGTTGATACATATACACAAACATGCATGGATACATATGGTTAATAACTTATTCTTTTGTAATGTTTCTTGTTCTGTTCACCAAGTACATTTTTATCGTACAAATATCTGATTTTATCAACTGCTTAAATTCCACAGGATAATTCAAAATCATTAAAAAATACATGAACTTCACAGCTGGAGCTTGTTGTGTCAGTCTGTCCAGCTTGAGCTTATCATTAGTAAACAATGTGTATTACCACAAACTGAGACAGGACTCTTATTTATTGTATGCATGTATATATGTATGTATGTATGTATGTATATGTATATGTATTTATTTATTTATTTATTTATTTATTTATTTATTTGTATTGTATTGTATTGTATTTATTTATTTATTTATTATTTTAGGATCTGGAAATGGGAAACCAACAAAATCTATAGCTGTGCCTCCAGGACCTCCTATGTATTTGGACCTGGTCTATATTCCCAACCACAGCAATAGCAAGAATGTTGATGTAGAATTTTTCAAGAGGGTGAGATCATCCTATTATGTTGTGAGTGGGAATGATCCTGCTGCTGAAGAACCAAGCAGGGCTGTCTTGGATTCTCTGTTGGAAGGCAAAGCTCAGTGGGGAAGCAATATGCAGGTATGTTCTCCAGAATCTGTGAAGTAAAGGAAAACCCATTAAAAATAAGATGCTAAGAATAATCTTTTAATTAAGTAACCAAACCTAAAGGGGAAGAGCTTACTTTGTTTAAAATCACAAGATAAGAAAAGTGGTACATCTAAATCTTCAACAGTTGTCTTTTTACTAAGGAGAGTTGATTGCATAATTTATAATTGATTGTGTGTTCCATGTGCAATACTATGATCATAGAGACAACACTTCCTGTAGCAAAATGAATATTTGTTTCCCCCACTCCCCAAAGTGGCATTCCAACTATGAAGAGTGAGAACTGCAAGATGGGTGGCAAATAAATTTGATAAATAAAGAAAATTAATAATAAATGAATAAAATATTGGATAGCTCCTCTTCCCTGATTGCTTTTGCACTCAGTTTTCCCACACCTCCAAATTCTAATATTGAGAAGAATTTGAAAGGGTTGATGCTTAGAGCAGAAACGGATCAAGGAAGATCCAAATGATCCCCAGCACTGCTAACTTTTCACTATAAGTCCCAGTGTTTGAAAATGGATTTAGATGGATTCACTCCCATTGGAGGAAATGGAAAGACTTCTTTTCAGTTGAAGAACAGAATCAAAAAAACAAGGTAGTGAACATTATTTTCTACTCCCACTTAGCCAATTTGTTGCTGGCAGGACTTTAGAAAGAAAAGCACCCGTAAGATTTTTTTTAGTTAACTAAATATTTTAAAAGGAAATAAAGATGGATCTGTAAAAAATAGAACTATAGGGAATGGAAGTGATCACATTGAAATGTAAATCAACATCAAACCACTATAATATGAAGTTTAATCCAGGAATTTCTAGAGGATTATAAATAGATTACTGTATTTTATTGTTCACTACTTGCTCTGAATTGTTTTGATAGCCCAGCTGAGAGATTGTACATGAGCCTAGAAGAATCTTAGCAATTGGGCCTATAGTTGTATGTAAGTGCAGCAGGATTATTGTATGTCTTGCCATACATTCCCTTCTCATTACTGTTTTTGGATAATTCTGCGAACACAACATCTTTCAGGCATAGAAATAGTCTTATTAAGAATAAATAACTTAAATAGAAAAACCTTCTTTTGAGAATTAAGAAAAAAAAGGTTGTGCTAATCATTTCCATTCTGTACATTCTCTGTGTTGAAATATAAACTTGTTTGGAAATAACAGATGTTGTCCAACACATCTGGAGGCATCATGGTCTGAAGGAATAATGTTTATGCTATTTTTCTCACACGGACGAAATGGATCTATATTTTATTAAATTTTATTTCTATGTGTGCATAATTAATTTATTTCCACTGCTTAATGATATAAAGCTAACTTCTAAGATCATATGCAAAATGCTTTTCCTTTTAAAAATACTTCTTGCACTTTTTACATTCATTTATATCTATTTAGCTGATCGCTCATCTTACCAGTGTGACTCTGGTTGGCTAACATGAATCAAAATGCAATATAAATACAATACATACGTTAAAAATCTACTTAACTGCATACTTCCCCAAATATAACATTGTGTTATAAAAGTGCAGAAAGTACATAAATAATAGATGCAATATATTCTCAGTAGTATTTCTCTGGATATAATAAGGTTAATGGTGCCCTAAAATATTGCTCTGCTTTTCAAAATCTATCTATATACTATAGAACCCTCTTTCCCATAACCTTTAACTGGGCTAAACAATGCCTCAATAGAGCAAAAGATTCTGTGCCAAGATACCTCAAATGGACTAAATTATAGAATGTGTCCAAAATCTGGGAGCCATCACTCCTGTGGAATTGAAATTTAGCAGATTTTATAAAACATTTTATGATATAAACATTAGGTAAAGATAAAGGTTCCCCCGCACATGCATGCTAGTCGTTTCCAACTCTAGGGGGCGGTGCTCATCTCCGTTTCAAAGCCGAAGAGCCAGCGCTTGTCCAAGGACGTCTCTGTGGTCATGTGGCCGGCATGACTAGACGACAAAGGCGCACGGAACGCTGTTACCTTCCCACCGTAGTGATCCCTATTTTTCTACTTGCATTTTTACGTGCTTTCGAACTGCTAGGTTGGCAGAAGCTGGGACGAGTAACAGGCGCTCACTCTGTTACGCGGCACTCGGGATTCGACCCGCAAACTGCCGACCTTCTGATCGACAAGCTCAGCATCCTAACCCACTGAGCCACCGCATCCCAATATAAACATTACCATAAAGCAATTTATGACATAATACAAAATGTCATACATTTTCTATGCCAATATTTGACAGTGATATATAGTTCAGCATGGGCTATTTTTAAGGCAGATACACTTCTGAATGTATCCCAACATTTCCAGCGAAGGTAGTACATTATAAACTCTGTTCCTGTTGAAGGCCTTGAAGAATCTGGTAAGGAGATGTCTCTGAAAGGATGGTCCAATGGTCACGGGTTGTCTAGTAACAACTAATTATCTTCCTATGTCCAGTTCTGATGGTCAGGTTTTCCTGACTGACCACTCTCCTGATGTGTTGGGATGGTCTGAGGATATTATGATTGTAATTCCAACACATGTAAAAGATGCCAAATTTGGTAAGATTATGCACAGGTATTTAAGACATACTAGTTGGTTGGTAGTGCAGTAACAAGGCTTTACAAACTCTCAGTCTGAGAATTCAATATTTTAGAGAATTTCAGAATGCTCTGTTCCTTACTGATATGATGCTGTAGGGGAGGGATTCACTTCCAGAAATCGCTGAATCATCCCTAAGCAAACAACTTTCCATTCCAAGATTGTGCACATCTGTAGAGTGTCAGTACTGTAGTGAGCTTCCTCATCATTCTTCCTTTTGTAATTTCTTTTGTAATGTGCTTTTTGTCTGACAGGTGACATTAATCCCAACGCATGATTCAGAAGTGATGAGGGAATGGTACCAAGAGACCCACGAGAAACAACAGGATCTTAACATCATGGTTTTGGCAAGCAGTAGCACCGTTGTTATGCAAGATGAATCTTTCCCTGCATGCAAGATTGAACTGTAAAAAAAAAAAGCAATGCATTTCAACTTTAAACTTTGTTTCCAGAAATTCTTCAATTTGAAAATACTTTTTCTAAAAATATAATCCATTTAATTCAGCTGCTGAACTATATATACCTGCCAAATGCTATACTGTATCAAAGTGATGCAAGTCACTATTTTTTTTTCAGTCTTTGCTAATTGCTAAGGGAAATAACAGTATTCCCACCATAGGGTTCAAATTACTGCAAAACCTGAAGATTCAGGTTCATCTTCATTGAACACTTAGGAAACCATGCACTAGCAAACACTGCTGACTTCTGCCAGGTTGGGGGCATTTGCTCTTGGAAGAAACAGAGAGTAAGGGTGGAGAGAGAGGAGGGGAGGGGGAAGATGAGTTGGGTGGCATAGAGGAGAATAAAATAATTAATCCTGCATTAGTTACAAAGCAGTCAGTGACTTATCTCCCACAGTCTAGCATCCTAGAGAAAGAATTTTTTTTCAGAGTAGGCATATTTAATTTAGTGACAGCTAGAACATTAAACGAAATAGAATGTGGTTTTGAAGGAACATTGCATTGGAAACACTTATTATTGGCAACTTCCCATTCAGTGTTTCATTGTCACATAACACAATTCTCTTAGACAAGATATGCAAGTAGTTTGAAACCCATTCAGTTTACCATGCAGACATATTGGTCTAAGGCATGCTCCCAGTGAAAATTCAGAGTTCTTTCAAATTTAACAAACTTGCATGCTAAAACACCCGGGTCACTGACAAGTTTACTGAAGCAAAATACCAAAGCAGTTGGGAGTACCTATGGTAGACAATTTGCCTTAGAAAGTGACTTGAATGTACAAAGATACTTGATGCACTTATTTTTTAATGCAAGATAGCAAGTTTATAAAACATCTGTGTAGGATTATAGTTACACCAGTACAGAACTATGCGTGTGCATGTGTGATATTGGAAACCTCTCTGATTGGTCAAACAGCTTGGTGCTATGAATTATGCATGTAAGTTGAACACTTCATTGGTGCCCCTGAACAGCAAACCTTGTTTGAAGTTATTTTTCCCCTCTCTTTTTCCTGCTTCCTGGAAGCATGAAAGAAAAGGTGTCCAGTACCAGAAATTCAAAATAACAAAAATATATGGGATGTTACAAAAAAGGTTGTCTGCACATCTGTACAGTCTTTGAAGCTTTCCTTTGTCTTACATTAGTTTGACTGTTAATTTAAAAGTGAATATGGGGACAAATGTACAGAATTTTTTTAGCTGTGCACGAACTTTTAATAGATGAATTTTTAAACATGTTTTGTTTACAGGAAAATGCAGAAAAAAATTAGGTGAAGGCTAATTTTTAGTAGTTTTGTAAGACAACACGTAGTGTTATTTTGAGTTCTGGTGAGAATGAAGTACGATAAAGCAGTACCATATTTATTGAACGTAGCTGACTGCCAAGGATTATCTTATGGGGAGCACACTAGCAATATCATTATGTGTTAGTGGTCAAAGAACTAACGACTGGAAGGTTAGTTGACTTTCTTTTAAGCAGGCATCTTGGATTTGGAGCTATTCCGTGGCTTTATGCAATCTAAGGAGTCATTGGGGGTGGCACTATTTCACAGTACCAATAAACACAGCTTATGACTGGGGGCGTTGCATGAAACCACGTTTTGTGACGTTACAAACAGTCCTTTGAGACACCTGTCAAACCCTCCAGTGTTAGTTGGGCAGCAGAGATCTTGACCTAATTTTTCCTAGGTATTCCTTTATCCTACACTGACTTAAGTAAAATTAATTGAAGGATCCCTTCCCAAAGTAAAACCAGAACAGGGTATACTGTATATAATGTGATTCTGTGAAATCATAGAAACGTGCAAAAAGTAATCCTGATCACAGATTTTAACTGTTGAGAACCTCAGCTTCCACGTTCTTCAAAGCTTCTAGTTCCTAGAATTACAGGAAGGAGAGCGGCTGATCAGGATTTCTTACAATCAGATGGGATTTACTATTCCACATCTTTTCAAATTAACACAGAAAAACAAAGTATGCAAAATTTATTCAGGTATGCATAATTTCTGCAGATTATAGGAATCAATTTTATGTGTGACTGAGCTTAGATTGTTTGGTCACACATTACTCCACTTGGCTTTTTAGCAGCAGCAGTTGAGTGGTGATGCTGGCATACCACACAGTATGCAATCACACTACTTTCTCCTTGCTACTACAGCACCTGCTAGGGTTGCAGGGGTCTCTGGTTCTTCCCTCATCTTTTCAAACATGCCACTATTCCATTTATTCAAACAAATTACATGTGCCTAGTTTAGTGCAAACTTACTTGCTTATTTTTTAATGTTCAAGACCACCTCTACCGGGAAGCCTACAATTTCATTATAAGACAGATGGAAATGAAAAAGAAAAATAAGAAAATGTGTGATAACAGAGGTCTGATAATAATATTTCTTGTGCTGGTATAGTATTTTCATGACCAGAGTACATGTTATCACTACCTGTAATAATACCTCCATTATACTTAATCTTTTACTTCACAGTTCTGTACAGAATTTTCACAATCTCATTCTCTCCATAATAGGAATTTGTATTGTTTTATGCCAACCATGTTTTCAGAAAGTCTGATTTCATTACGTAGTGGACAACTACAGCATTTTGTTTATTATATGTTATATAATTTATTTTAATTGTTACATTGTTTATTTTTACTTTATTTTGCTAATTTTTATATATTTTAATATTACTTTAGATCGTCTTTAATTTGGGCTGGGTAGCTCAATTAATGCTGTGAAATATTGTTTTTGTTTTGTGGATTTAAAAATTCTAATATTTTGTTTTTGTTTGACAATTCTAGCAATGCTACTTTATTTATTATTTTACCTTTATCCAAGAAACACTTATGTTTTTGTAGTGCTTTATTTTTCTTGGAACAGCGTAGATAGAAGCTCTATGGGTTAGATCCCAAGTCTTAAATAAAAGCTGGTATGATTGTGGAATGAAAAGCAAGGGGAAAATGTATTTTTGAAAGAAGCCAGAAAGCTGAACTCATAATTGTGAATGCTTGCATTTGGGAAATGCAGCAGTGGGGAAAACGTTGTCCTGGTACCCATTAAACAGAAATAACTACATGTTATTTGATATATTCCTGAATGTTATTCTCCCATACCTCATCCCCTTTCTTAGGCCAACAGTTGCTATTTCTAATACAATTCTACATAATCCACTAACCAAATGTTCGTCCACATTGGATGACCCAGGCCAATAGTACTTATAGAAGGTTAAAATGTAAGAGTTTATTGGACAAAGATGTTACTCTACCACATTGTTAGCATAATGATTGTCTTTTACTTATCCACATTGGCCACCTTAAAAATATCTGGGCTTCTTAGCAGTGGCCATGCTGGCTGGGGAATTCTGGAGAAATTCATCTGGAGAGCTCCTTAATATGGAAAGATTGATTAGATGACTTATTCTAAGTGGGTGCCAAGGGATTGCAGTCAGCTCTGCCAACTTACAATGCAATATTACATTTATTAATTATTGTTTCAAGATGAATTAATTTTATGACACACAGATCCCAAACTTTGCTGTTTTTAAGCAAAATTTAAAGGATTTCCCCAGCAGGAATATGTTTAATTTTCTTCTTGCCAAAAAGAAAAAGAAAAGAAAAGGAAATGTGAACAGTAAGACAAAAGCTGACTAGATCATAGAAGTTGTCAGTCTGTTTTGAACTGAACTTCTATGAGGATTATTTCTAGTTCATGCTCAATAAACAATATTAAATATATATTTAAATGTGCAGAAGAAATTACTTTTCTGTTTCCAAATATAGCAGATGCGTACATCAATTGGCCTGTTGAAGCAATTGTCTGAAATCACGACAGATAATTATGTATGCCATACCAGAAGTCAACTCTGTTGTGTGCAGTAGGACTCATTCCCAATAAACATATATAGGATTACCACCTTAATGGAGTTCAAATTTGGCCTTGACACTCCTTCACACTTTAAGCACGTTATTGATCCCCTTGTAATTATTGTACTGTAGAATCAGAAATGTAGTTAGATTGGGATTTTTCTATGTGTAAATTTCCCATTTCTATGCTTCCAAATGGTTGAAGGACCCAACTCTAATCTTTAATTTGGCAAATCTTGGTTTTTATGGGAATATATATTCTTTTATGACAGCTTTCCCTATCTTACAGTGGATTACAATTTCCAGCATTCTCAGCCAGCATGCTAATTGCAAAGTTTGAGAATTTATAGTCCAATAACTCTTGGTTTTTTGGGGGTGGAAGTACCAATTTGTATAGCTTTGCTCAAAGGTCTCATTTTGTATTACTTCTCAAAGGTATCATTTGGCATCATTTGGCATTAGAACGCTTTTTAATGGTCTGTTTTCTGACAACTTGCTCTTGAGAGTTGAGGAAAATTTCAGGAATACTTCTGAAAGTACAGGGACATATAGTGGGCATGGCATTGGCATTTGCCCTGCATATGAGTTGATGTGCCTTTAGAGCCAAGCCTATATTTTCTTTTTAAGTTTCTGACTAAAGCTATAGTAGTAGGCTATACAGTGCTTAAACAATTGTTTTTGAACAAGCAGGCATAGGGTTTTGAATGGCAATCAGGATTGAATTTGAATGGCACTCAATTCTGGATTTCTGTTACTGTTGTTTTAGGAAGCTCCTCTAGATCAAACTAAATGTAACTAATAGTTGTGTTAGTCACAGCCCTACACAGTTAGTATAGTGACAGTCAATCTGAAGTACCATGAATACCGATATTGTGCTCTGTTACTCAGCACAGATTACTAGAAGCATGGTTCAATATTAATTAACAATTCAATATTAATTAATGAAGCAAAAGTAGAGTGCTATATGCATTCCAGAAAATTTTACCGTTGGTAACATTCCCCTCATTGTGCTGTTATGATAGTACTTTTCCATTGAATAAAATTCAGTGACAGTTTAGTTGAGGTCACATTCAAACTTAAAACGGATCTTTTGCATGCCTTTACATTTTCCTATGGTGGGTCTAATTTCTGCAACTAGTACGTTTTAATTGCTCTTTCATTCTTCATGATTTGTGTTTTAACTTCACATACAGTAGTGGATGAATCCAAATGTGTATACAAATATATTTAGCTGTCTTCAGTAGATTAAGCAGTTTAGGAACCTTGCAACACAGAACTAAGAAGCTGTTGGTTGAGGAAAACATTCCAAGATCTCCCAGCTTAGCTTCAAGGAGTTAATTCTGCATTTCCTATATCACAGGTCATTTCTCCACTAGCAAGCATCTTTTAGAATCATCCCAACCTTGATGTGCCATGATTAACAATAAAGAGGACAAATTTTACATCACTGCAGTGATAAGTGGATGATGCTATGAAAACATTTTTTAAGACACTAGTGGAGCAATGGCCATAGCCTTTTTCTCCATACATAAGTTCTAGCTCAGAGATAATTTTGTAGTCTAAAAATATTAGTACTGGGGAAATGTTATATTTAAACTTACCAAAAAAATTGTAAGTGCTCCTTGATAGTAGAAGAAACCACAAAAATTGTCAAATTATTTATATACATTTGGAAACTGCATTGCTTGCCTTGTTAAGGATGTTTGCTTCTTTTTTTTAACAAAAAATATTCGTTGTGATCTTATAAAAATAACAAAATAAGAAAGCAGCATCAAAACCTTGAACATTTGGGGGGGAATTGTTTCTCTGCACTAAATTAGTTTCGGAGCTCTAGTTGCCCAGAGCGACTGTTCTATTCATACAAGACTGGGCTGTAATTACATCCGGAAAAGCACAGTTCTAAAAGTCCAGGATGCTTTCACATGATGGCCTGCAGCCATTTGATTCTTCCAAACCATGGAGAGAAAGTCTTGTCGTGGCTGAGAAGCACCTCACTCCACTCTCTTGTTCTGAATGGTCTCGTTTGTGTCAGTCTGAAGCTGTGTATGGTTTTATGTCTTATAATCCTTCATCACCTCTATCCTATCATATCTAAAGTAGAAAATTAGTTTCCAGTGAAAGTAATATGTAGTGCTTTTATGATATTTGTGTGCAATATCCCCTCTTCCACTGAGGATATTTGATGTAAAGGAAATTAAGCTCAGTTCCACAATAAAAAAAATAAAATAGTTCAAGTGTTGTTGGGTTTTTTCCCTTTATTTGTATATTAACAATGCAATTTCCATCTAAAAGAATCACAACCACACTATTCCCTTTTTAAATATATAAATTTTAAATAAATATTTGTATTTATAGTGGATGTTCTAGTCAATGGAACTATACTGCAATAAGCAAGAACTATATAATTGTATCATTTTCATGAACAAATATGTCCTTTCCTATTCAATGGGGTGCTTATGAAATGCTAATTTTGCAGTTCTAATCCTTTACACCTGTAGCTGTCCAGCTTTTGCCAAACTACAACTTCCCAGCATCTTTCTATTGGCCAGGTTGACTGAGTAAAAACTCAGTGCTTCCCTTGCTTTGAAGGTGGAGTTAAACTACTATAATTTAAGGTTCCTATTGAAGCAGTATTAGCAGTTCTGACCAACTTGACCTATTGAAAAATGGAACGCTTTAGCAATAAGAAACCCTGATATGACTCAAAGATTCCACCAACATATTGTTAGCAATTGTTGGCAGGAGCTATGGGGAAATTATACTAAAATTAATAAACAATTAATTAAATTGCTTGCTTGCCAATACAACCTTTCAATATATTGAAAGGAAAATGGGATATTTGGCCCTAAATCTGCTTAGCAAAGTAGTAAACAGCAAAGATTCTCACTTTGGTGTTATTGTTTGACAGCAAAGAAACACAATTTCAATTATAGCAAGTTTGCAATTTAACTAGGGCTGAAAGTTATGTAGTTCAATCAATAAACAATAGCAGATTACTCATATGGGAAGAACTACAAATTCTTCATTCATTTTTGGCTTATATTAGGCAAATTTCTTTAGAACACATTTTTTACAAAGTAGCAAAAATTATTTATTTTAAGGATTTTTCCTGTAGGTTCCAACAACAGTACCTGACATTGTACAAAGATGTGTTTAAAGGTCTTCTGAAAGGCCACATGCCTCTTCTGGCAAAACAGCCACTTCTGCTTAAGTCTCCTTGTAAATAGAATATCCTATCGCGTAGGAAAGGGTTTTTTATTGACTAAACTTAGTTTAATATAAAAAAATATATTACATTTGTATTCCGCCTTGTCTTTCAAAGACTAAGATAATCAGCAGAGATCTTATTTTCATTTTGATCCATGACAACCCTATGACTGAGAATGACGTGAATGATGGTCTCAATCCTAATCCAATATTTTAACAATTAACCCCACTGGTGCTACATCTGACTCAAGTTTCTTGAAATTAGGAGTTGAAGCAAGGGATAAAGATGAAAAGACATTAGTTGTGTAGTCTAGGGCAACAACTCGGAGGACAAGGACTAATAATTTTTCACATTTAAGATAGCAAATCCATTATACACTAAATCCATCATTTCTACTAAACTATGACCCATAGACTGAATCTTGTATTGTTCTCTATGAATAGGTTTACTAATGTTTATTTACCAGTTGTAATGATATGATCCTGAGTCTGGGACAGCCAAGCACTAACAGTGATATGAGACCAAAGGAAATCCTCTTCCAGTCAGTGTTGATTCTTGGTGACTGCCTAAATTAGACCCCACAGTTTTCTTGGCAATATATTCAGACATGGTTTCTTGCCGGTGCCTCCTTCCTAGGGCTGAGAGAGAGTGACTTACCCAGGAATACTCAGCTGGATTTTGCTGAAGATGGAACTAGAACTCAGTCTCCTGGTTTCTAGCCTGGTACCTTAACTGGTTTTCTTTCACTGGATTAAAGGCTACTTTTTAGCATGCTTGCATAACCATTTGTCTAAGACAGGAAATAGGAAAAAAGAAAAACCAAAGAATTTGACAGAAATTTCTATAAAATCTGGAATGAGGAAAGCCAGTTTGGAGAGACAAGCAGCTAATTGGTGACATTCTCTGAATAAAAGTCAGCAAAGGCAAATTGGATGGTTCTATAGAAAATAGGACTCTGTAAAACAGAAAAGATAGAAACAAATAAAAACAGCAGTAAATGATAAAAGTTGGAATTCCAACAAAACTAGAATGACAGAGGTTCATTCCCATTAGGAGTTGCTATGGTTCAGTCCATAAATCAGAATAAGTTCGACCACAGTACCTGATTCAACAACTCCTCCCAAATGTTCCTGTCCTAGCTGCTTTTTAACATCAAATGCAAGATCGTTCTTAGAAAGTAACAAGAAACCAGCTCCTACCTAGTGACCTTCTCGCTCTAGAAAGTTTCTCAAAGATTGCTTGGCACATAATGTAACATAATATATTATACAGGTAGTTTTAGGTTAACAATGGCAATTGGAACCAAACTTGCCATTGCTAAATACCAAGATCATAAAGTGCAACATCAGGTGAGTTAGTGCTTAGTGATGGCAATTCCTTTTCTGTTGTGGCCCCCACCCTCTGGAATATTCTCCTGTTGGAGGTGAGGTCTGCCACCCCCCACACACAACATACTCCTGACCTTCCAGATCCTGAAAATTGGGCTCTGCCACTTGGCCTGGGGCCCCAATAGGGGCCTGTTATGTTTGGGGAATCTGACTTGATAAAGAAGGTTCCCACTTTCAGCCCTCTCCCCCCCCCCCCCCGCCTTGGTTTTTAACTTTTATTTAATTCTTCTAATTTTAATTGTCCTGTAGTACTTTTTTACTTTTTATCATATCATAAGCCACTCAAAGTCACTGTATATGTGAAATGGGGGCTATAAAAACTTAATAAATAAATAAGTTCTGATGGTTTTATTGTTGTCATTAAGAAATGACCATGAGGGATGATAAGCAAAGACCTCACATGATCACAACCTGCTGGCTTCTTCCCTTTCGCTTATGGGAAGCTGAGAGGAAAGATCACAAATCATGATCATGTGTTCACAAGGATGCCATGACAACTGGAACTCCAACCACAGTTGAAAATACCACTCATTCAGGGCTGTCACAAGTTCAGATGGTCACTGAATGAATGGATAAAAGCCAAGAGCTGCCTGTATTAAAGTATATAAATAGCTGTCCAATTTGAACAATGAGGGCCTGTATGGCATACAATAAACCAGTAAACGAAAGATGTAAAAACAAAATACAAAATGCCAACTAAAAACAAACATAAACCAATTAATCAGCGATCAGGAACTAAATTTATTGCATTCTTCCATATGCTCCTGATGGCACATTTAGTTTTATATTTAAACATCACCTTTGGCAAGACTGACATAACAAAATGATTTATTTTATTGAGATTTTTACTATGTTGTATTATAAAAGTGTACGGTGCCTTCCTAGGTAGAGTCCAGGTCAGTCTCTTTTTCTCTTGTTAGTAATAGGAGTTGCAATCTGACCTATTTCAAGGATTGAGAAGGGCTGACCCAGATTAATATTCACAGATCACAGCAGAATAGATTATTTCTTATTCTCTGAACTACCCTTTAACTCCCAAGTTGGAAAGCTGGGAAATTGTACTTTGATCTAGAAATAACAGAATATGGATGAATATATGTGCACATTCAAATTACATTTATTGTTTTCTCTGAATTCTAAACTACCAGCAATGCTTGTCAGTAACTATCATGAAAAATAGTATATGCTGGCGATGAAAGAAGTTCTGAATGTACTATCTCACCCCAACATTTTAGAAAGGAACCATTTGATTAAATGACAGACTTTTGTTCTCAGACACAACAGAGGTAATATATACTTTCAGAAGAACAGTAATAATAATAGATTTCAGAGACGGGGATGACATATAGCCTGGATCATGTAAAGATTTAATGTGTGGACAGCCAAGTCTGTATTGCAATAAAGTAGTAAATTGCCAAGTCAATTTAAGGCATCACGGAAGTCTAAGCAAAAGCATCATGTGGCTGCATTTGCTTTTTTTCGGCTTTCCATCATTTCCTTAGCTTTTTCTTTAAATTCTTTCTCCCTTTCAATCAGCATTGTTTGCTCTTTATCCCACTCCTCAAATTTCTCTTTGTATTTTGTAATGTCTTCCTCTTCAGATGCTGGTAGTTTCTCCTCAACAAGTTGAGTAGTCAGAGTTAATAGCTTCCTAGATTCCACCTTGCCAAGGGAATGGAGTTTAGAATTCAGCTCCTGTCATGGTTGGCATAAGAGAGAAATAAAAGGAAAGAAACAGTTAATCAGTTTCACTACTTCTACAATAGACTGGCCTGGCCTATATAATCTTTCCGTCCTTTGGAATTGGAATTTGACATTCTACAAGTAGCCCTATTACAGCTGATTCACATTTATTCTTGGAAAATTGCCCTGGCCACAATAAATGAGCATTCAGCCTTTCCCAAAAGGAAAAACCAAACAAAGCCATGCATATTTCAGTAATTGGGTAGATGTTTTAGCATTATGTAGTGAGGTATTGTGGTTGTTTTTGTTTGTTTAGTCTTTGTTTTTTGCTGTAATCTGTCCTCCCAGATTCACACTGTTTGAATTGGGCAGCCCTATAAATCCCATAAATAAATAAACATATACAATGACATACATAAGCTAGTTTTTTGTAAAAACATATTATTTAGTAATAACGAAGCAGAGACTAAATTTATTAGTTTTTGGTTTGGTTAAGTGCTGAAGTAGGCTGAACTTCTAAAAGCATTAATAAAAGCTTCCTTAACAAAAGTTCATTGCCCTGAAATTGACAATTGCTGGCCATTCCAATGTTTTAGAGTCCTCTGGTCCCATCCTTAGGCATCCTGCTGAGGCAAAGACTTACGCCAAATTGCTTCAGCCAACCTTACTGTTAGCAGATGGGAATAATTAAACTATTAATTCTATAATGAAGAGATCCCAGCTTGTTTATGCCATTGAGCAGTAGATTCCTATATGGCCTTTTTCTAAAGGTGTTTTCGAAGTTACGCTCAGCTCTGTGTAGGCATTACAAGGTGAGCTGAAAGAAGGGACGCTGGCCAGACCTCCTCCATCATCAAATAGATGGTACAGTATTTCTTGCAACACACTATAGTGATGAATCATAAAAAAAATTCACTTAAGTGCCTTAAGATGCAGGATCACTTCTGGTTAGGGATATATTATAGGAGAGCTTGATGTTCAGTGGGCAGAAGGCAATTTAACTGCCTTAAAAGAGAAACCACCCCAGAGAATGAGAAGAAAACTATCTCAGAAATATGAACACCAGCAATTTTAAAATTCTATGTGTTTTCCCCCCAAAAAGACTTATAATGTCAAATAAAATGCAGAGTAAACCAGTCTTCTAAATTTCTTAGACCACAGCCTACTGAATAAAATACTCTTAATTCTGTGTAGAAATGTACTATTAATCACTTTCTATCATTTTATTTTATTTTATTTTCCTGGGCTCCAAGATCTCTGCAGATGGGGACTGTAGCCAAGAAATTAAAAGACACTTGCTCCTGGGGAGGAAAGCCATGGCAAATCTAGAGAGCACACTAAAAAGCAGAAACATCACCCTGTCAACAAAAGTGCGTATAGTCAAGGCTATGGTCTTCCCAGTTGCAATGTATGGCAGTGAAAGTTGGACCATAAAAAAGGCTGAGCGCCAAAGAATTGAGGCCTTTGAACTGTGGTGCTGGAGAAGACTCCTGCGAGTCCCTTGGACTGCAAGGCGATCAAACCGGTCAGTCCTAGAGGAGATCAACCCTGACTGCTCTTTAGAAGGCCAGATCCTGAAGCTAAAACTCAAAATACTTTGGCCACCTAATGAGAAGGAAGGACTCACTGGAGAAGAGCCTAATGCTGGGAAAGATTGAGGGCAATAGAAGGGGACGACAGAGAATGAGGTGGCTGGATGGAGTCACTGAAGCAGTAGGCGTGAGCTTAAATGGACTCCAGAAGATGGTAGAGGACAGGAAGGCCTGGAGGAACATTGTCCATAGGGTCGCGATGGGTCGGACACGACTTCGCAGCTAACAACATCATTCACTTAATACATGAAACTTTTATTCTGCCAGGAGTTCAAGATAATAGCTTAATCATCAAAATATAACTGGTACTAAACTCTCATCGATTCAGATGGACTGCAGACTGGTAGTTTATATTTCCTCTTCTGGAAGGTGAGAATGACGTTTGCTGTCCTCCTAGCTTCTGAAATTTTACTCCAAGTTTTCAAATATTAGTAAAATGACTCTGAAATTACCTCTGCTTAGTATCTTCAGTAATCTATCTGACCATGATTTAATTTAGTTTATTTCTCTTTTACCCTCTCCTTGCCTATCTGATACCGCAGTTTTCCCATACTTCTGGTGGCATAATGATGACTACCTGAGGCTTCATTTCCCTTCTGAGGGAAGACAGTGACAAAAATGGAAGTCAAGTAGTTTCACATACCCAAGAACACTCATTGTTTTTATATCTCTTACAAGCTTTAGCTCATTCTGAAATTTAGCTATTCTAACAGAGTTCCTACCATTTTGGAAGACCATCTCGCAACCTTTTTCAGGTATGTCCCTCTTTCCATCCCCCCTGCTTTTTCCTTTAATGTTTTTAGAGAACTCTGCATATATTCATGCTGGCCTCTTTAGATCATTCCTGTTTTTCTTTCTTGTGGGGAGTGTTTGAGACTGCACCTCTAATATACCATTTTGTAGAATTTCCCAATTGTTTCTTCCACCTTCTGACCAACAACGCTCCCAGTAGGGAGGACAAGAATAATAAGTTAGATTCCCATCAGATTATCAAGATAACTGAAAACTAAACATTATTGTTACTGCATACATCTTTGAAAAGTGGTTACCAGATGCAGAAAGGCATCATTTATTTCTTCTCTTTGCCCTAGTGGTCTACACAAAACTCCAAAAGTGGTGTTATTTTCTCTCTTTCTTGTTGTAATTCCTAGATACTTTCAACATGCTCTGCTGAATTTCTGTATCCCTCCATTCTTTCTCTTGGGTCTGTTCCTTCTGAATAAATTGCACACTTCCATGGCTGTGTGCCAATCATGAATATCATCCCAACATGTTTCAGTGATACCCATAACATTATATTTGTCTTTGTTTTTCTAAACTAGGATCTCTAGTTCTCCCTATTTATTTCACATACTTCATGTAATAGTGTAGAAATATAGGCATTCCAAGTCTGATCTATTGGCACTTCTCTTTTGGTATTGTTTAAAACTCATCCTAGTCTCCTCTTCTCCTTTGTGCTCTGCTTTTTTGGTCCCAATCTTTGAATACATATTAGGTCTTGGACTTTTTCCACTCTCATCCTTTTGGTTTAATTTAATGCCCTAATGCAGGGCTTTTCAACCTTTTCACCCATTGTACCACTTTTAGGATATGGCAACATCCGAGTACCACCAGTTGCCTAGCAAGGTGTCAAAAACGTGATGACAAAAAAAAGGCCGGGGGGGGGGGAAAGTGATGAAGTACAGGTAGTCTTCGACTTACAACAGTTCGCTTACTAACTGTTCGAAGTTACAATGGCACTGAAAAAAGTGCCCCCCAAGCCACAGCCGAGCAAGACATCTGCCTGCCTGCCTGGCGGTGCTCTTCCTCCTGTCCGAGGTTTTCATTGTTATGAGCATTTCTGTTGAGGATTGGCAGTGGGGGTGGGGTGTGGTGTGTTTGGTTTTTATCCCCCCCCCCCTGCTGGGTGGTTGCAGCAGGTTTTGGTCACTTCACATGAACCTGGGACACTGTGACCGTCATAAATATGAATCAGTTGCCAAGCATCTGAATGTAAATCACAAGACCCTGGAGATGCTGCAACATTCCAGCTGATCGGCACTTCTTCTGCACTCAGCAGAAACACCGGGATCAGGGCTGAGCTCCAGCTGGATCCTGGCACTTCCGCTGAGCCCTGACAGCTCTGCAGCTCCAGCCATCTCTCGCTCAGGCTTGTGCAGTGCTGCCACCGGTTCAGCTCATTCCCCTCCCCCACTACCACTTTTCTAGGATGGTCGCGTACCGCCTGCCAGGTGCCAATGTACCACAGGTGGTACCCATACCACTGGTTGAAAACTCCTGCCCTAATGGCAAGCAATAGTAATAGCTCTTAGGCTTATATACTACTCCATACAGTAGTGCTCTACAGAACTCTCTTGAGTAGTTTACAGAGTCAGCACATTGCCCCCAACAATCTGGGTCCTCATTTTACCAACCTCGGAAGGATGGAAAGCTGAGTCAACCTCAAGCCCATCAGTATCAAATTCCAAGCTGTGGGCAAAGTTAGCCTGCAACACTGTATTCTAACCACTGCGTCACTATGAGACCTGTCACTATGAGACCTAACGGTGAGACAAGCAAGATGACTTTCTTCTCAGGTTTTGTTAAAGACTTGTAAGGTATCACAGCTTTTGAAATATCAGCAAGGCACTGGGATAATTCTGACATACAGTAGTTTAACATTTATTTATTAAATTTATTTGTTGCCCATCACATTGCAAGGCGACTCTGGGTGACCTGCAAAGTTAAAACCAACAACACACACACACACACACATACACACACACACAGAGCAAAAAATTGTAAGTTATAGTAAAAAGATGAGGAGGGAAATAAAGGAATACAGGGGGAAAGATGGGATCTGTTATTAATCCACTAACCACCTCCACCGTGGCACTCTCCCATTGGGACCCCAAGTCAACTGGCAGAGCCAGGTTTTCAGGCCCTTATGGAAGGTGAGGGAGGTGGGAGCAGATATTTTAGGTCACTGACTAAGCATCCAGTATTTTATAATCCTTTCTCAACCCTAGTGACGACTTCAAATGAGCCCTCAAAGGGAGTCCCGAATCAAAATTTACAGTATAGTATAGTATAGCTAGACTTTTCTTAGGAGGTGACAGTATACATACTGTAAGAGAAACAATACAGAAACTACTGTATGAGGAAATTAGACTGAGATGACTTTTTAAAATCCTCTAACAAACAGTGAACTTCAGCTTGGGTCTTTATCTAACAAGTGTAGTCCAACATTCTAACTTTTAAGCTTTATCAGCTCTATGTAACCACTTACATAAAGATGTCATTCAATAACTCATCAAAGGAAGGGAGCTAATAAATCTAAAGCCCTCTGAAGGAGGGAAGCTAATAAATCTAAATCCTTCTGAGATGATGAGGATCTAAAAAGAATAAACATGATACTGTGATATATATTCTATACCTGATATGAAATCAGAATTACAGGAAAGTTTTCCAGCAGATATATGATGCAAAGGACAGATATATAATTCTAGGAGTGACATTTTATTTTAATTATTAGGAGTTTCACTTATTAAGGCACACGTATGAAAAATAAAAACAGACTACTAGCAACCAGGTAATAAGAAAATGACAGTGAACATAATTTTCTCCAGGCAAATTGCTGGCTGAAACAGTAAGAATGTAGCTCATCATCGATACCTGTCAATAACCAAGAACATGGTGTATTGCTAGTGGGGTAATAATGAATGATGTCTTATTTCCTCTTTGCTGATAATAGTTTGAATATTTGTAACAATTACAAGAAGAGATTACAATGTATTATATTATATAATTTCTATCTGAATTCCTGTTTTGGAAAGAAAAGGCTATCAGGTTGTCTATGATTTTCGACAGAATCATGCACGTATACCCTTTCTTTGATAACAAGTAAACAAAAAGCCTGTCTGAATGGAAATATGAGTGACTCTGTATTATGAGTTTTTGAATGTGTGTTCCAGAAACTGATATTCATCAGCACTGCATGAAAAGTTACTAGAATCAAGGAATAGGAAAGATCAGCTGCATTATCAATAACTGTCAGAAGCAGAATCAGCTATGAGGTAAGGGTGAAGAAAGCATTTTTCTGGGCTTTCTGGAATTTCCCCCCCCCAAGGTGAAGAGTTATTTATTTATTAATCAATCAGTTTTCTATACCACCCATCATTCTTACATGACTCTGATGATTTACAAATGGAATGGTAAAATCATATAAAAGCCATAGTTAAAAACAATTAACAAACAGAATTAAAACAGAGTTTAAAAGAACAATTAAAAAGTTTTCCAGCAGATATATGATGCAAAGGACAGATATATAATTCTAGGAGTGACATTTTATTTTAATTATTAGGAGTTTCACTTATTAAGGCACACGTATGAAAAATAAAAACAGACTACTAGCAACCAGGTAATAAGAAAATGACAGTGAACATAATTTTCTCCAGGCAAATTGCTGGCTGAAACAGTAAGAATGTAGCTCATCATCGATACCTGTCAATAACCAAGAACATGGTGTATTGCTAGTGGGGTAATAATGAATGATGTCTTATTTCCTCAGGAGGGAAAAAAATCCAGAGGTGGAAGGAGACCACATACCTTAAAACGGCTTAGGTATTCAGCCAGTCGAAGCAGCTCGTTTTCTTCCGGCGGTGTCTGCTTTGGTGCTTCTTTTGAATCCTTGGGGTCTTCTGGAGAAATATCTGGCTCAGGTGCCAGGTGCAAAATATCTGCCAGAACATCAACCTTTGCAGCAAAAAAATAAAAATGCAGTGGATGGCGTAAAGTAACATAAAAAAGTGTGCTATACGTGAATATATTTTCATAGTTTGTGCATCTTCCTTAACATCTTGAAAACATAACATTAAAATTAAAAGCCAAACAAGTCAGGAACTAAGTATCAACAACAGGGTGGATTGAAAATAGGATGCAGTACCTTAAAATTTTTTGGTTTTGTTTTTACCAAATCTCTTGGTTTTAACTGCAGAAAAGAGCTTAACTTTATGGAAAGCATGTACTGTAAACTGAAAATATAAAATGACAATGCATAACAAACTAAAGACCAAAATAGTTTTAAGAGCCTGAAAATATTAAGAATTTTTAAGTTTTTTTTCCTTCCATGTTTGTATGTTGGTTGAAGACCGATTTTTGATAAAGCAGACCAGGCCCTTGTGAAATTACTATTGATTTTATTATTGACTCCAAATTAAAACACAGATGCTCTTTGCTGATAATAGTTTGAATATTTGTAACAATTACAAGAAGAGATTACAATGTATTATATTATATAATTTCTATCTGAATTCCTGTTTTGGAAAGAAAAGGCTATCAGGTTGTCTATGATTTTCGACAGAATCATGCACGTATACCCTTTCTTTGATAACAAGTAAACAAAAAGCCTGTCTGAATGGAAATATGAGTGACTCTGTATTATGAGTTTTTGAATGTGTGTTCCAGAAACTGATATTCATCAGCACTGCATGAAAAGTTACTAGAATCAAGGAATAGGAAAGATCAGCTGCATTATCAATAACTGTCAGAAGCAGAATCAGCTATGAGGTAAGGGTGAAGAAAGCATTTTTCTGGGCTTTCTGGAATTTCCCCCCCCCCCAAGGTGAAGAGTTATTTATTTATTAATCAATCAGTTTTCTATACCACCCATCATTCTTACATGACTCTGATGATTTACAAATGGAATGGTAAAATCATATAAAAGCCATAGTTAAAAACAATTAACAAACAGAATTAAAACAGAGTTTAAAAGAACAATTAAAAAGATGAAAAAGCAGAGGGAGCACCTTCAACCCACCAACCATCTCCAAGGCTGTATGACAATCTTAGTCTCCCACGCCAGTTGATACAGTCCTATTCAAGAAATACTTCAATATATTTTCAAGCTATAAAAACAGTGCCGAGAATAGTAGCAACCCTGCTGCTGAGTCACAAGTATACCAGGTCACATCTGCTTAAATGAGTTTTCACTTACTGCTTCCTGGCAAAGCTTCACATCTTCAGGAAGCAGAGCCACATCCTCCATTACTTTCAAGGCTCTGTTCAGATATCCCGGGGTCCACATGAGTGGCATTAGGTGGTAAACAGCTCGCAATCCTTTCTGCAGCTCCACTTTACCTGTGATTTAACAGCTTTTTACTCCATTGCTTAAACGAGAAAACACAGCTAACCCTTGTGGCCAAAGAGATGTGGTGATGAATATGACACTAGAAACTATGTCAGCATTTTCTTTAAAAATGGTCATGGAGTTCTAATGGGCTGCCAGAAAAATTTAAATGAGACTGTAGGATATGGAAAGGAATAGTTTAACACCTTCTTCTATGTAGGCCATAACAACAAAATCTCCTCCTCTATTATTACAGTTAGATTCAAAGTAGAAAGCAGATACTGTACTGCACATCAGCGGTTGCAAACCTTTCTATCTCCACAGGCCGGCAGCAATGGTGGTAGCAGCAGTGGCATGGGGGTAGTTGGAGGGGATCTTTCGTGCACAACCTAGATTCAGGACATGCACAAATGAAGCTTTGTGCTCTCACGTGCTGCTTGTGCACCCTGGTTCCCAATCGGCTGTGGACCAGTACTATTCGGCAGCCCGGGAGTTGGGGAACCCTGCTGTACAAAATTCCCAAAGTAATATTAAGAAATCCATCAGACTTTAGCTTTCAGAATGCTTTTCAATGCCTCCTTTTGCTTTTATAGTCCTCTGCAATTCACAAAAAGGGCCTTTAAACAACGTTGAAACAATATCTGTATAGTTCTTCTAGGAAAAGAGTGTCTGGTTTCAGTAAGTATTTCTTGGCCTGGTTGAGATTAAGTTCTGTATTTTTATTTATTTGATTGATTGATTTAGTTGCCCATCTCAACTAGTGACTCTGGGTGGTGAACAGATTTAAAATAAAGTAAAAACATTAGAAAAATTAAAATACAAAAAATATTATAAACCAGATCACCAATATAACTAATATAACTAAGAAAGGGGTCCCTGCATGAATGTGGGGTCCCAGACCAACCTGATCTCTAGAGTGAGAATGCTGTTTGATAGTGAGATGGACAGCATCATAAATGAATGAGCATCTTTTATTCTTTATACAGGTATATTCCATTAGATCTGGCATAACTGCAAAATGCACATCCCGGTAGCACAACAGAAAATAGCTTTTCACCTTCAGAATGTTCAGGTGAATCTTTTGTCTACCGAAGTAAAGTGATTTGCTAAAGCCAATTCCTTTTTAAATTGTTCAGGGATGTATTTTAAAGATTTGAAAATGCTAATCAAAGACAGATTTTTTAAAAGGATAGCTGAAATGGGGGGGGGAAATGTGCTAATTGGTTTACAATTTTGATCTCTACTGCAGTAGAATCCGCCACTTTTTAAACTGTAAAAGGTAAAGGTAAAGGTTCCCCCGCACATGCGTGCTAGTCGTTTCCGACTCTAGGGGCCGGTGCTCATCTCCGTTTCAAAGCCGAAGAGCCAGCGCTTGTCCGAGGACGTCTCCGTGGTCATGTGGCCGGCATGACTAGACGCCAAAGGCGCACGGTAGGCTGTTACCTTCCCACCGTAGTGGTCCCTATTTTTCTACTTGCATTTTTACGTGCTTTCGAACTGGTAGGTTGGCAGAAGCTGGGACGAGTAACAGGCGCTCACTCTGTTACGCGGCACTCGGGATTCGACCCGCCAAACTGCCGACCTTCCGATCGACAAGCTCAGCGTCCTAACCCAAACTGTACCATCAGGTAAAATCAGGATCAGCCTCTAATTCTGATACATCATTCACTCTTATTACAGCTGAGAAACCAATGCATGTAAAAGGGCAACTATCTAACACTTTTTGATAAAGCCTCTCTCTCAACTTAAGGTAGTATGCCAATTAACAGCTATTCATAGGGGAGGGCAAGGGATTTTTAATGGACCCAATAAAGCCATTGTACAAGGCATTGAAATAGAGGGAATTCTGACATTGTATGCTGAACTTTAATCAAAAGACAAATGACAAAATGAATTTGAAGAGATTAGGGACTACCCTAGACGGAACATTCTCCCTTCTTTAAATGTTAAGTTAAGGTCTCTAATACTAAATAATAATTAATTTTAGAGAAATAACTTCCCATACATACAAGGAGAACTTTTAAGAAAACAAAGAGAGCTACAAAGAGGACATTTCAAACATATCTTACTTTGAACAATCTGGCCCCAGTTCAAGTTGAGTCTAGGCCCTATTCAGCTTTAAACCAACACCTAGTAATGTTCCTAGTAAGTTAACTTGGAGGATACAGCAAAGGAATCTATAATGCTACATAGAAAATCTTTAATTTCGGGGCTCTAGTTAGAAAATAGCAAGGGACTTCCACATATATAACTAAGGAATAATGCCTACTTGTTACCATTTATCTCCTTTCTCAGTTGAATATTTTGTGGGAAGGTGGTTGAGAGGATGACAGAAAGATAGATCGTACCTTTGGGGCTTTTTCAAATATTCAGGGCAACTTTGACTAGCCAGGTGAATTTTGCATTACATAGACTGAATGCCAATTATGCTTAACTTGATTTAGTTCTAATTTTCTGTTGTGTCAAGGTATATTAGTATTTAATTGAAGAAATTCCATTTACTCCAAACTAATCATTAGAGCAATACAGAAATATTTTTAATTAAATATTTGTTAAAACTTACCAAGAAGGGCAAGGCCATATAGCTGAGAACTGAATCCTACAGTGTTAGTCTGCTTGAGGCCCACTAAGAACAGAGATGCTCCAAGATTTTTCTCTTCTTCCCACTGTAAACAGGAAATATTGCTTGAAAAATGTGAAAGCAGAACAGGATTATACACTCTGCCAATTCTCTGCTTTATTGAACAAAATATCTTTTCTATCTATATGTGCTTCAGCAAGTGGAAGGGCTTTTGTTTAGGGCTTGCCGCACTCTAAACAGGCTTGGGCCTCCTTAATATTTGGGTAGGTAACCTTCAGGGCTGTAAACTAGATTCTAAAGCAGGGGTATCCAACCTTGGCAACTTTAAGACTTATGAACTTCAACTCCCAGAATTCCTCAGTCAGCATGGCTGGCTGGAGAATTCTGGGAGGTGAAGTCCATAGCCTTAAAGTTGCCAAAGTTGGACAACCCTGCTCTAAAGTTCAAAAAAGAAATCACGGATGAACTCATGTCCAAGTGCTTCTATACGGTTGCTAGGACAACTTATGGCATGTCCATAATGTAATGAGGAACTAACTACAACTTGAAAGCTTTTCTTTTCCTTTCTTGCCAGACATATATCCTCTCTCACACAGAGAAAGCAAACAGCAATGTGAAAACAGTGACAGGCACAAAACAGCAACTTCCTTCACTTGTGGATGTAAATATATGACTTCTTAAAAATCTCAGATACAAATTGAGTTTCACTGAGTTTAGGAAGAAAGATAACTGTAAAAGTGAATAGTATATCCATGATATACTTCAGTTTTTTAAAACAAGACTATGAAGAAAAGGAGATGTTTAGGGAGAAAGGAAGAGTAACCATGGGGTCAATCAAGGGCCATATACCAGCTGGCACAGCCTTACAACTTAAATTACACCTAAGGACCTTAAGTCTCTTCAACTTGGCTTAAAATCATACTTTGAAAGTATGGACATGCGGCGTCTGAATCATATTATCCTTTAGCCATAACCACAAACATTTCATTATGCAAGTAGCTTACCGTAAGTTCTGATTTGGTTGCCAAATATTTGTACATGGTATAAAGAGAGAGAAGTTGGGTGGACACCTTAGTAAAATCTTCTTGTATCATTATCTCAGTCACTACAGCCATAGCATCTAAAAATAATAAAAATGAGCATTAAGATGTTGCTTAAACTATATTACAATAATTATCCCCCCAATGTATTTATAGAAATGAATATATCGAACTGTTTATTTCAGATTAATATGACATAAACAGGTAATTAAAAATCCCAGTGACATCATGGGAAAAAATAAGCACTGTAAAAATTAACATCATTTCAAGCTTGATATATGTACTTGACTGGATTCCCATATTAATATTTCTAATATTCAAATTAAACACTATGTTAATGCCATTTATGAGATTTATAAATTAAGGGGAAATATCTTTGCTTTTTTTACCTAAACTATCATTATCATCTGATTTTGAAATTTTAAATATTCCTCCTGTTCAGCTTCATTCCTGGGCATACAGTTGCAAGAAAAAGTATGTGAACCCTTTGGGATTACGTGGAGTTTTGCATGAATTGGCCATAAAATGCGCTCTAAACATCATGTAAGTCACAACAATAGAAAAACACAGTCTGCTTAAAATAATACTACACAAACATTAGCTGTTGTCATGTTTTAATTGAACATAAGATGGAAACATTCACAGTGCAGGGTGGAAAAAGTATGTGAACCCCTAGCCTAATGACTTCTCCAAGAGCTAATTGGAGCCAGGAGTGAGCCAACCTTGACTCCAACCAGTGTGATGATATTGGATGTGTTGCTGACAGCTGTCCTGCCCTTTAAAAACACACACCTGTTTTGGGTTACTGGTCTCAAGAAGCACTGTCTGATGTGAACCATGCCTCGCAGAAAAGAGCTCTCAGAAGACCTACGATCAAGAATTGTTGACTTGCATGAAGCTGGAAAGGGTTACAAAAGTATCTCCAAAAGCCTTGATGTTCATGTGTCCATGGTAAGACAGACTGTCTACAAATGGAGAAAGTTTAGCACTGTTGCTACTCTCCCTAGGCGTGGTCGTCCTGTAAAAATGACTGCAAGAGCACAGTGGATAATGCTTAATGAGGTAAAGAAGAATCCTAGAGTGTCAGCTAAAGACCTACAGAAATCTCTGGCACATGCTAACATTTTTCGTGACACATCTACAATAAGGAAAACATTAAACAAGAATGGAGTACATGGGAGGACACCACGGAGGAAGCCATTGCTGTCCAAAAAAAATATTGCAGCACGTTTGAAGTTTGCAAAAGAGCACCTGGATGTTCCACAGCACTACTGGCAAAATATACTGTGGACAGATGAAACCAAAATTGAGTTGTTTGGGAAAAACACACAACACTATGTGTGGAAAAAAAAGGCACAGCACACCAACATCAAAACCTCATCCCCACTGTAAAACATGGCGGAAGGAGCATCATGGTTTGGGGCTGCTTTGCTGCCTCAGGGCCTGGGAGGATTGTTGTCATTGATGGGAAAATGAATTCCAGAGTTTATCAGGACATTTTGCAGGAAAACGTACGACCATCTGTCCGCCAACTGAAGCTCCGCAGAGGATAGGTGATGCAACAGGACAATGACCCAAAGCATACAAGTAATTCAACAAAACAATGGCTTCAACAGAACAGAATACGCCTTCTAGAGTGGCCCAGTCAGAGTCCTGACCTCAACCCGATTGAAATGCTGTGGCATGACCTTAAGAGAGCGATTCACACCAGACATCCCAAGAATATTGCTACACTGAAACAGTTTTGTGAAGAGGAGTGGTCCAAAATTACTCCAGATCATTGTGCAGGTCTGATCTGCAACTACAGGAAACGTTTGGTTGAGGTTATTGCTGCCAAAGAAGGGTCAACCAGTTATTAAATCCAAAGGTTCACATACTTTTTCCACCCTGCACTATGAATGTTTCCATCTTATGTTCAATTAAAACATGACAACAGCTAATGTTTGTGTAGTATTATTTTAAGCAGACTGTGTTTTTCTATTGTTGTGACTTACATGACATTTAGAGCGCATTTTATGGCCAATTCATGCAAAACTCCACGTAATCCCAAAGGGTTCACATACTTTTTCTTGCAACTGTACATCTTGATTTTTCCTTTACTGCAATCCAGGAGATCACATCCAAAATTCATTATAAACTGATAATGCAACTCTCCAAGAGAAGTTCCATTTATTCATTATTATACTGTTGCTAGCATGAAATACTGCAAGGTAGATTTGGAAGATACTGGGAGGAAAATTCAATTGAGTTCCCTATTCATATGATATTATGGTCTTCCCACAACCTGAAAAAAAGAAGACTGGTTTGGCAAAGGGAATCTGAATTCCTAAAACTGCAGAACGGTAGTATATCCTATTCAAATATCTTCTGACTTCACAGTTTGATCTAATTCTTTGGGTAATATTCAAAAAAGACAAATTCATTATTCTGGAAATGTAAAATGGTGGGGAGACACTCAACATATGAAATGGACTTGCACCACTATTATTCTGTTTTAATTTAATATCCCTAAGCTTGTTGTCCAAATTTTAATCACGTAATTGCAGGGATGCTGCAACAGTCATTAAGTGCGAGGATCAGTTGTACGTTTTCAGCATTGTTGTAACTTTGAATGGTTACTAAACAAATGTTTGTATTTTGAGGGCTACCTATATATCTTTTTATGAGAAGAATTCATAGTCATTGCATTAATCTTGCCACCCGCTTTACTTCTGTTATCCTCTTCTCTTTTAAAAAAAATCTATTCCTGAAATCATAGTAAATTAGTTGTAAAGAAATAGGCTCAAAAATGGGCATGTCCAGGAATAAAGAAATGCACAATACATATTAAGGGTGAACTATTTAATATATAGTTTAATAAATGTTTAATAAATAGGTGTTCCTTACTTTCATAGTTCTCATCTTTTATAAAAGAATCCAATAATAAATTGAAGGTAAAACTATCTGGAATTATTCCAAACTGTACCTGGGGAAAAAATGAGCAGAGAACAAAGTTGTGTTAATGCCATACTTTTAATAATTCTGAATAGTGGCTTGAATACATGACATGATTGAGCAAATCTAAAAAGATATCTATCAGTATGCATTCTGCTTCTATTTTCACCTTCATAGATGGACATGGGAACATAAGAAAGAATTTGCAGAGTAGCTTGTGCCTGAAGAAAACAGTTGTTGTACCCATTGGCTAGCACAGGCTTTGGATCAGTGTTTTTCAAACTAGGCTATAGGTTGGCGACCCGCGGCTCTGGAGCCGCATGCGGCTCTTTCAGCCTTCTCCTGCGGCTCCCAGTCGCCCTCCGCCATTTGCACAGAGAGAGAGAGATAGAGGCACTTGTGCTTCCCTTCTCTCTCTCTCTCTCTCTCTCTCTCTCTCTCTCTGTGTGTGTGTGTGTGTAAAAAGGAGAGTGGTCTCACGCTGTTCTCTGAGAAGCTGACAAGCTTATTGGGCGGGGCTCCTGCCTTTGCTGCATCTCCACAGGAAGCAGGAAGCAGCAGAAAGCAGGGTAGGAGAGCCAGCCCAATAAGAATGTGTGTTAGCTTGTCCGAGAACAGCATGAAGCCAACTTGCCAGGTGAGCAGAAGATTGGAGACGGAGAGAGGGGGGGGGGGAGAGGGAGAAAGAGAGGGTGAGAGAGGGAGGGAGGGCGAGAGAGAGAGAGAACTCATGCACAGCAGCCTCTATTTCTTTTTAATGAAACTCTTCAATCAAGCTCCCTTCCTTGTGTGTGCGCGCATGCGAGTTTTGCGGCTCCCAGTGTTTTTTTTCCTTTTGGGAAATGGCTCCAAGTGGCACTTTGAGTGTTTAAGGTTGCCGACCCCTGAACTAGGCAAAATTAAATTTTGTATCTTTCAGCTCCCAGCATTCTGGGGTTGAAGTACACACATCTTTTAAAGTTACCAAGTTTGAAAAATGCTACTTCAGCTGAGGCAGCATTAATTGACTTGCTTCAGGAAATTCATGACAGCTTTCCCGCCTCCCTTCAATTAAGCTAATAAAGAAGAGAGGCAGAACTATACATCCAGCAGCCCTTATGCTATGTTTTCTTTTCATCATCAGAGATTAGGGTACATAACCATCGGGCTACATGAATGTACCCAGCCACTTTCTACTAGTGAACTTTTACAGGGAAATGAGTACTCTTATTTTTCATTAATCACAGGCATGAACTCCCACAGGGACATAAATTTTCCAACATGCACTATATAAATGGCTTTTCCATTCCAAGCCAAGGACAGATAGTATTCACAAATTTCTGCCATTTTATTTTGTTTCCTGCCAAGCTATGGCACACCAGGAAAGAAGAACATGTTTTGTATCTTTTCATCCAAGCTTTTAAAACTTTTAGCAATAAGAACCGTTTCCTTTAACTTCACATTGACACTGAAGTATCCTGGTGCTGCTGATGCAGGAGACCTCAAAAATTTAAGTTGAGTGCCAGACAAAAACATAAGAAAGTAAGTATTTCCAGGAATGTGGCTCTTGGAGCACAAAAAAATGGCTCAGACAGATATTTCTGCTTTTGTTCCAAATAGTTCTCAACTAAATAGAAATCATCCCTTCAAATGCTTACTGTGGTGGGTGCACTCTGATTAAATAAACCAAGCTATATATTAAATCCCATAATAAACAAATTAATCACAATATAGGCCAAAATGTTAAAGGTATTCACTGAAGGATTTTAGTGAGAGAGATAAGCAGGTTTTTAATTACCCTTACTGAAATCAAGATAGTATTTCTTTACATGGGCCAGATCATATCCATAATATGTAGAAAAGAAAGAGGACATAAAATGAAGAACTGTATCTGTCCACGATTTCAGCATAATTAATTGATGCCCTTTCTAAAAAGATACCATGACAAGTAAAAAAATAACTCTTACTTTAAATTTGAAAATAGCAAGGTAATTCTTCCATTGAGCAACCCAGATGCAGTTTGGAATATACAGTATTAACACATCCATTAATAGGATTAAATTATATATGTTCATTATTTCATTATTTGAGTACTTGCAATCTAAGTATTATTTGCAAAAGATGCCCAGACTAGAAATATTTTCAATAACAATATTTTCTGATATCCAGATATATAGTTTGAGTGCTACAGAATGTGCACCCTGTTTTATATTAAAAAATTAATGTCTACAAACATAGCCTACAATAACTATTTGTGAATCCTTGTTAAAATATACTAATTGCGATATTTAAAAGATAGAGAAATGAAGTGAGGAATTATAGTGTTCAGTGTTCAAATGAGAGTGAAAGATCACGTGTCACATTTCTCTAGTTCTAAAGTTATATTTAAATAAAAAATGATTATTTCGTATCAATTGGACACTTGCATATATTTTCAAAAAGAAATCAAAAGAAAGAACTAGATGTGTACAGCTCATTTTTGTAGATGTGGTACTTAATATAATAAGACGTGATATAATATAATAAGAAGTGATATGATGCTCACCTGATGTGGCCCTATGCTGGGGGCCACTTCTATTCAACTATTTAGGTTGTTTTATATATTAATACTGTTCTAAAGGAATTATTTTCTTTTGTAGGTATTCTGGGTCTTTTGAATTAAATATTAATGGTTTGGAAAGAATCAAGTGGAAAATGGAAATAGAAACCATATGCATTCATGGTTGTAAAAAGTTACATTACAAGGACATCCATTCTCTCATCTATTATTTAATGGTCTGAAGAACTTACTTTTTGCTCCGCTTGGACCAGAATTTTTATCACCAGGAATCCCAATACGAGGACTGCAAATCCCAAATTCTGGACTGCACATAATGTATATAAACATTTCCCTTTTTTCCTTTTTCATTTTTTATGCATGCTAAGACTGGTATAAAAAATTAGTAATTTAATTGCGTAACATTAGTTTTGATAAGTACATGAGCAAAGTATGATTTTATAAAGACATTTGTTTTTCTCTGTTTTGTTACTTTTCTTTTTTTACATATAAAATAAAGTATAATAAAATTTAAAAACCTTGTTTTGTAGAGTATACAAAGCTTTGTCCTGTGCACCAAACTTAAGGCACTTCCTAATCCAGCTGTGGATGATCCAATCTCTTAAATAAAAGCAGTTAGGACTATGACGAAACCTAATGATGACAGAAACATCAAGAATTATGGAAGTTAATGCTGAATTTGTGATCCATATTGCCCATAACTGGTTCCGTTCAATACAGCCAACGCTTCAAATTTTTAAAGGTGTATAATTTTCAGTAAAATATTGAAACAGCTACTTTACTCAAAATGTAAGTCAACTGTATTTAAAATATTAAATGAGATTTTGCAAATTCCTAATTTTAAAGTTTTAATTACTTGGGGCCATTTCATACATCACAATCCAATTGCACCAGCTGTCAAATGGCAATCACGATCAATTCTGCCCATCAAGAAAATTACAGTATTTGAGAGATATGCAATTTGAAACATCTTTTGTCACTTTCTCACTTTACATTTTATATGAAGAACTGTTTAAATTCTAAAATTTAAATGAAAAGAATAATCAGATGTAATGCAATAGAAAGTCATAATTAGCCACCAGAAAATAAAAACCATGTAAAAGCAAACTAGATTCAAAGAAGCTTTCTTTATCAGGGACTCGCCACCAGAACCAACAATTATTCGTATTAAAACACCATCTGGAATTATTTTTTAGATCAATTAAATTGAGAAATATGAAAATAATATATAAAAAGGGTCATTTTAACAAACCATTGTTATACCTTCATCTGAAATGTTCCATTTAATTTTACTTTGTGCCAGTAGCCTTCGTAATTGCTTAATCCTCACTGGACAGTGTTGAACAGCTGGGAATTGCTTTTATTCCCCATTGTGACAGACTGTGACAAGCAGGTGAAAGATTTCAGCTGTGTCAGAAGAGGCAGCATAGCCCAGACGTGGACAGCAAACAGTTCAAATGTTTAATTAGCTTGCATAAGTCAGCCTGGAAGCAATTTTTTGCAATGTTCAAGATTAAGCTTTTACCAATGACTGGCAGAAAGAATATATTTCTGAAATTTGTTTTCTTAGCTTTTGAATGGTTCAGCTACACGGAACATCACAGCTATCAAAATACAAGAGACAGAGAGAGAGAGAATATTCTGCAAACATCCTCATGTGATAGATGATGTTGTTATGGTTGCAGAAGGATCCGCCCTGAAATAATTAGTTCTCTGTAATGTATGATCATTAAAGGAAATTCTGCTTGACCAGAGGTCCTCTAGGGACTCTTTTCCTAAGTAGAGAAATCCGAGTAAGCTGTTCTGGAAGTGCAAAAAGCAGCTTTATCAACTGCACAAAGAGGTTGCTAAGAAGCTAGATTGCTAAAATGTCAATTTTAACCTAAGAAACTAACATCAGGCAAAACCACCCCAAATGGAAGAAAGATAAATAGGCTGCCTCATCAAATATTATTGGATTAGTTGGTGAAAACGTCCCACAAAAATCAAGCTACTATGTTTTACCTATTGATTTCATAGCTGCAGAGATGACATTCGGGAGCAGTTGCTAGAGGTTTTTTTTCTGTTCAAGGAAGGATCCACTGCCAGTCTCCTATTTGCCTAGTGACTGTGGTTTGCTACTTCTTCTTATGGTTGCTGCTTCCATTGAACAAATTAATAGTGTGGAGAGCACTTGTTGAACTTTCCTATCAGTCATCCAGATAGAAAACTGGGTGACTCATACCCATAAAGTGGCTTCAATTGTAGACGGCAAAGTAAATGACCAATCTAAAATTCATATTCAGGATATGGAATGGTTGCAAAACATTTCACCTAAATAACCAATGATCAATAAAAACACTGTTGAAAACAATTCTAAAGTAAAATGATGATAATAGTTGCTCTGTAAAATAGATCCCAAGCATGAAATAAACATTTTGGGATACAAAATGGATAGTCTCAAGCCGTTCGGGGTAAACCATTTGAAGCAAGCTCAAAGGATAAAATCTCCTGGGATACAATCTATAAAAATGAACATTTTTCTCAGAGGAAGTCTTAATTTATTGCCAAAAGTGAACCAAAAGAAAAATACCACTGGCTGAACTGCTGAAATACCACAACATTTTAAGGCTACAGAGCTATTTTACAATGAATATCAGTGGTTTGCAAACTTGGATTATGAAAAGGAAGTCTTGGTTTAAATCACACAAAAACATACAATTATCTTAAATGTTCTAATTCCTCTTCATGAACTCTCATGCTCTTACTACATTCCTGAAGGACATAATTTTATCATTTCCATAATATTAAAGCTAGAAAAATATGGTTAACTATCTAGAGTGTATCCCTATTTCGTGTCATAAGGTTTTCAGGGCAGACAACAGTTTAAAATAGGAAAAACCCAATTTAATAACAGAAAATAACTTGTAATGGGAGGAAAAAAAATTCCTAACCATGTCTTATGACTATCTGACCTACTGACTGAAGCCTTTCAATCAGAACTGGGTAAACATAAATTAGAATTTATTGCTCAATCTCCAAGTAGCTAATTCAGCCAGGATTTCTGAATTTTGGTTGTTCTAAAGCAGCGATAGAAATTTCACTCCTTTTACTTTTAATTATATTGCCACAATGGAAAGAAAACATTACTGATGGTGGGGCATTAGTCAGAAGGTCTAATATTCTTTCATCTTTGTTACTCAGAACTAATTTGTGACTTCAAATTTCTTTAATTCTAAGTATGTCCAGCTATGATGGTTCCGCTGATTCTAGTAACTCAAAATAAATCTATAAATCACAGCTTTTTTGGCCACTGTGCTAAGAACCATATAATCTATAAATGACAAGGCCCAGGAATCCCTGCATCTAAATGACAGAGACCTTAGCCCATATCCCTTTTTTACAGAACATCAGGATGAATGAACAGTACTAACCCACAGATGCTAAAGCAGCCTGAAGCCAAACTGCAGCAG
Organism: Vipera berus; assembly: GCF_964194415.1. Classification (NCBI taxonomy): domain Eukaryota; kingdom Metazoa; phylum Chordata; class Lepidosauria; order Squamata; family Viperidae; genus Vipera; species Vipera berus. Next base: position 35,108,588 of record NC_138203.1, on the reverse strand, counting down.
TATTTAACAGCAAGAAAGAATCTTCCATCTGAATGAGCATGCTTTCCAGAACATTTATCAGATTATTATAGCCACCATCCCTTTTCACTACTGTCAAGTGAATTTCACAGAATTGTCCCTTATGGCTGAAGGCTATATATATTACCAAGGAGAGAAGAGGTATGTTGTTCGGTGAATAGAGCCAAGATGTTATGTTCTGTTCCCAAGAAAGAAAGCTATGGCATGAAAGCACTGGCAACAAAATTGTGTGTGTGTGTGTGCATAGTTTCTTAAGTGACTGACTGTTCCTTCTTTTCAAATTAATTTCATAATACACAGACTCACTGAAAATCAAGTTATCAAGATCCATTTGGTTGATCTAATTGCTTGACATACTTCCACTTGAACTCTGATATTAAGAACAAAAAAGATTTTATATTTGTTTTCATTAGAGGATTGCTTAAAAATTGCTTGCAGGAAACCTCAGTTATATACCATCAAACTGAATTATGATTTGATGTATCAGTTATCTAATTGGTATTGATTGATTTGCTAGTTACACAATATGATTAAAATATGAATAACTGAATCCCATTATAAAGCAGAAAGAATATTATGATCCCAAAAGTCACTGAAGAACACATGCAGGGGATGGTAAATTCACACATAATCATCTCAGCTGGATTGCAGGATCAGGTACAAGAAGAAAAACAGATGTCATAGCTAATTAAATTATTGGCATGCATACAACTGCATGTATACAAGGGTCTGCATATGCAATGATTAGAAATATATAAGTTGTATATATGTAACAATGTAAAACAAACCATTCACCAGTGATTTATTTAAGGTTAAATTGTTGGACTATTCATAATTTCCTGTAAAAAAAAAGCCAACTCAGATCATGAAAAAGAGAACTGTTTCAAGCCTTCGTTTATCTTTTTGCTGCTATATGGTTCCCTTCAACAAATCAGCATTCAAATAATGTAAGAGGTGTGCCTTTTACTGAATCACCACCTCTTAAGAGATTTTCAAGTAGTATAATGTGAAAACAAAAAGTTGAATTCCTTTGAACATGACATTTAAATAATTATACTTCATTGATTTTCATTATTTAACATTATTAAATATGATTATTTGAAATATTTATACAGCATATATTTGCACTGCATTTCTCTGATAATTTTTTAAAAAGTATCATAACACACTCAGTCATTTTGAAGCATTTGGCAAATATTTTTTTCTTCCTGAAACAAATTTGTATCACTACCTAATTAGATATAAAATCAGTTACAATTATAAAGATGTAAGAAGAGAGATTCTGATAAATAGCTGAGAGACTGAGTCTGACGAATACTGCTTTGTAATTTCAATCTTCCCACTAGCTGTCTTGATTAAGAGTATTCTTCTCAATTTGGCTCCACACAAGCAAAGCTGAAAGAGAAATCTGTTTATTTATCGTAAAGAAACTTTCCCTCAACTGGCGCTCTACAGATCTGTTGAAATACAGATCCAACTTTCCCAACTGATATAGATCAGGGCTGTCAAACTTGCAACGTCACGTGACGTGTCACAATGTATTGCGACTTTTATTCCCGTTCCCTGCAATGGGGTGGGGGCAGTTTTGGCATGACGCATCTGGCTCGTGGGCCGGCAGTTTGACACCCCTGGTATAGATACTATGTTGTCTGGGGATGAAGAAAGATATAATTCAGGATTGGGCAAATTTAATCCAGCCTGAAACTGCACATATTTTCCTTTCTATTTCTGGGTTTGGAGGTTGGCCATCAAATCAGTGATGATAATAGAAGAAAGTGAAATATTTTTTTTATCCTTTTTTATTTTGGATCTGAGGGATTCTTGAGGAAAGATTTGTCAAAATGGTTTCAAGTGTTTGTGAAAAAAAAATATTCTGAAAACTGCTATTTTATCAAAAAATTTTGATGGCATGATCCATGATCCTTGATGGTACCAGACTGACAAAAGTTCAATGATGAACTGGTATAACACATTAGGATACGATCAAGTTGGAGAGGTCTGTTGTACATTATTGGGCCCAATTACTAATAATATGTCTCTCAGGATGTGCAGTCTTCCCTAAAGAACCAATACTCAATTCAGTTTCTTTCAGCCTCACCAAAGAGACCAGTTAGGAAACATCGACCGATAGGCTAATTCTACTTTACTGTAAAGATACATTAATAGAATCTTGGAAGTCTGATTGTACAGTTCTGCACAGCACAGAGGCAAATGCAGTCAGTTGGCAATTCAAACAGTCCTTTAATTGCTCCAAATTTTCCCCAAATGCTCCCACGTTTCTGGCAAGCCTCCAACAAAAGAAAACACACACACACCTTCAGCTAACTCTGGCTGGAAGTAGTTTCACATACAGTCTGATTAGAAGAGGAATTTACTCACGGCCACAGAGATAACAAGGAATAACACATACATCATAAACCTAATGAGTCTGTGTGAATACAAGCTTGCCTGAGCAGTTTCAAAAGAGAATATAAAATATAGTCTGAGGTCTTTAAACATTTAAGTAACATTGTCAGTCAGTCCAATAGTCAGAGATCCAGGTTTCCAAGCAGAAGTCACAGAACAAGAGATCAGCAACAACAGACAAAACTCCAAGGAATCAGCGTTTGTTCCCAACAAATGCCCCTCCCCACAGCGTCTCCTTAAATCTGTCTCCAGGTGTGGCTTGTGGAGAGGGGTGGGACGCTCTCCTCCCAAGTAATTGAGCCTGCCTGCATTGTTCCCTCCTTCTCTCCACCCTCCGTGCTGTAGGATCAGGTGGGGGTGGCTCTTGCTCATCGCCTGAACTCTGTCTCTCCTGTTCATCCTGTCCCAATCCTGAAGGGCCCTGGCCTGCCTTGGCCTGCTCTTTCCCACATTCCTCTGAAGCCACACTTTCCTTTGCCCTGCATAGGGTCCCGTTCCAGCTCATTTTCCTCCGCAGATTCAGGCTCCGACAGAGGCATGGCAAGTTCTCCTACCATCATCTTCACAGCCTGATAACTTAAGGAAGGTCCTCTCTGAGCCTCTTGTTTTGCTCATTAAGCAGCTATATGCTATGCTCCCACTTACCTTACCATTCCCCAGGGAGCCTATCTTCACTCGGTCTCCCAAAGTCATTCCCACATATTACAATTTCTGAAACATTTTCTATTTTACCTTGATGTTATGTAAACAACATTCAGTAACTGCTATGTTAGATATTTTGCACACACATTTGCATGCACACAAACGCAGAATCAGTTGAAAAAGTATTAAGTGTCTCTCTGTTCCCTTCCAAAACAGGATATAATTAAACTGTCTCTCTGCTCCTTGAATAGGGTGTAATTAGGTTGTGTTCAGGGCCCCAAGTCAAGAGAAAGAAACATTCAATCTACAATAACTAGGAATATAGAACGTATCTTACGTTTATAAATCAAGGCAAAAGATAAACATAAATTGAATGAAAAGGTAGCCTCTACTACATTTTATATGCTGAATGGGACAATCAGGAGCTTTCTCTGTGGTTTTCTGCTATTTGTACCCCTCTAATTTCTAATAATCTATTGTTGGAGACAGCATATCAAGCATATTTTAATACTAACACCCAGCAAACAATAAATTACTTCTCAGAACCAGCAAACTGGTTGCTATTTTTTAAATTCCTAATTCAGCAAGGCAGTACAATTAAATGACATCACACACATTACTGTGTAGCTTTTCAGACCCATATACAATGAGATCTAAAACCTTCAGATAACTATATTTAAAAAGCTCCCTACTTTTATGGAAGAGAACATTGGAAAGGTTGTGTAACCCAAGCAAGGCAAAATGTTATACAGTACAAGTAGTCCTTGACTTACAACCATTCATTTAACAATTGTTCAAAGTTACAACTGAACTGAAAAAAAGTGACTTATGACTAGTTCTTGTGCTTACAACTATCAGAGCATCACCATGAAAATTTGGGTACTAAGCAACTAACATGTATTTATGGCAGTTACAGTATCCTAATGTCATTTGATCGCCATATGTGACCTTCCCTCTTGGCTTCTGACAAGCAAAGTCAATGGGAGAAGCCACAGAACAACATGATTCACTTAATAACAGTAATGATTTGCTTAACAGCATGGCAAAAAAGGTCACAAAATTGAGCACAATTTACTTAACTGCCTTGCTTAAGAAATTCTGATCCAAATTATGGTTGTAACTAGAGGACTGCCTATAACTGAATTTCAGACACCCATTAACTATTATATATATATCCCACTTTTACTATTTTTATAAATAGTTATAAATAATTGAAGGTGGTGGACATATATAAAAATCCCTCCTATTTTCCTCACAACAATAATTATGTGAAGTGACTAGGACTGAGGGTGACTGGCCCAAACTCATCCAGCTGAGTTTCATGCCTAAAACAGGATTATAGCTCACAGTCTCCTGGTTTCTAGCCTAGTGTCTTAATCACTAGGTCAGGGGTTCCCAACTGGGGGTGCTTGCACCCCCTGGGGGTGCAGGACGATATTCCAGGGGGTGCGAAAACTTTTCAAAATTATAGTATATATGCATAATTATTTCAAACTTTTGTAAGGGGTGTGAGAATATATCAGAAGCATTCTAGGGGTGTGGGGTATAGAAAAGGTTGGGAGCAGTAGATCAAACTGGCTCTTTGAATGTGACTAAATAAATTAAAATAGGCATACGGTAATCACCTGCCACTGCTAACTTTTCAGACACTGAGAAAGGAAGACTGGAATATGAACATACGAAGGATTTTTCCCCAGTATCGGAAGCACTGAAATGCTTCTGTGGTGAAAAGATTTGCCAGTGATATCACTGTTGCCCATGGGATGTCCAGTTGGGGGCTCCCTTTGTGTCCCCATAAAGTTGCCCACCGAAGTGGCACCCATTAATCTATTCAGTCGCCCACTTTCAAACTGCTGGGTCGGTAGAAGCTGGAGTGTGTGACGGGAACTTACCCTGCTCCGTGGCAGCAATGGGTCTCAAAAACGAGCCTGTCAATCTGCAGCCCAGTGTTCTAACCTCGTGAGCCACTGTGCTTCATGAAGTACAATTACATCAGTTCTCTGCACCAACTGCTACAGAATTGAGTGACAATGCATGCCAGAGGATCCTTGAAGCATTCTCCATCTGATAAAACAGATAGCATTCCCAGAATTCCTGCAATTACCGCTGTGTTTTTCATTGGCAGGAATACCTGGAAAAAGCAAAACTGCAACTCCCTATGGGCTTTTGAAAGAAATATCGAAGGAACTACTTTCAGAGCGAACCAATTTAAGTTTTTTCTTCTCTAAGCATGACTTTCAATGGAAAGTTTCCAGAAAGAATGCCATCAGCGATTTAATTATATTTTCATCAGACTCTTGATTGGGCGGGGAAACAAAGGACGGCGCATACACAGAGGGCTATGTACAATGTGACTAGAAGGAGAAGAAACTGTAAGGGTCAAGAATTGAGGGGAAGGAAGACAAGAAAGACACTGTAAGGCATTGATAAAGAACACAGACAGAATAAAAAGGTAACCGGCAATGAGGAACAAAGTTGTGTAAAGTGGAAGCAAGTGGAGGCAAGAAAGATCTTGTTCTTTTTCACTTTTAATCATTTATGATACTAACAGAAAAGCTTTCTTTAATCCATAAACATTCATTAGACTTAATCTCCCACAATTCTTAGCAATAGGTTTACTGAATGAAGAATTTTGAAAATTAGATAACACAATTGGAGGATGTCCAGGTTAGGGAATCCGACAGAAAGAATGATCAAAAAGGGAAAAAATGAGGGTCATTTCCTATTATTTAATTAGGAAAAAGATTTCGATATTCAACCAGTTGAGTGATCCAAAGAAAACAATTATCCCTATCCACTAATGAGTTAAGAGGTGCAATCTTAACAGAAGGTGTAAGCTAATAAACTTATCATTGATCATTTCAGCAATTTTAAATTTAAGCAATAAGTAAATGTGGGAAACCTGGAATTAAGTACTAAAGCGACTTGTTTTTTTAAATGTTTGGTTACTAATTCTTAAACTGAAATACTTTATGAAATCAGGGGACAATACAGCAATTTACAAGACCTAAAAGTGTTATTTTTTAGAAATAAATTCAGCTAATGATCAGGGAAATACTTTTTTTTAATATTATACCAAAATTATGTTTCCTTTATATGGATCTTAAAAGTTTTGTTCAGTGCCACCATGTGGTAATTTTTTGTACTGATATGCTCAAATACAATCGTTTATGAGGCATCAATTTCAACATTGTATACAGGAATACATGTGTACTACTTCTGATTTTAATATTTTCTTTGCATTCTCAAATGCTGCATGAATTAACTGAAATTAAAGAAGATGGAGAGACTATTTTTTTGAAATCTAATAAAACATTACAGATTGAGAATATACATGTGCTGTGTTCTGGTCTGGTCCAATCCCAGAAGTATACGAGTGAGATGTATTCAAAGTGAAATATAAATCAGTAGAACTGCCCCAGTTTATGCTCACTGTGAGTCTTTGCATACTCATGTATGTGTGAAGCATTTGGAGAAGTGATTTTTCAAAGCAGCTAGTGCAAACAAAATGCTCCTGTTTGAGGTACTGAAGCAGATAGGTCAGAAAGCCATATGTGGATTTTGGGAAGACTTTTCCAGCCTCCCCATGCACAACTGTTTTGCTAGTATTCTAGACAGCAGTGTTGTCTATGCGTGCACAGTCTAGGCAATGGTTGAGGCAGCTGTTTTGAGCCTTCCATGGATCCAGATCCTTACAGCTGTCTCCATGCTGTGAGGAGGGGCACTTTGTTCATGCCAACAGGCTTGGCTTTCTGTAGTTTTCCATAGTCCTAGTATATATTCATTTACTTTCATAAAAAAGCATTTTTGTTTGCTTCAGAGTCTAAAATGATTTGAGAAAAAACAAGAAAGCAAATATTTATTTATTTATTTATTTATTTAATTTTATTTATATATCGCCCTTCTCCCGAAGGACTCAAGGCGGTGAACAGGGCAGATATATAAAAATACAAAATACAAAAGTTAAAAAAGAATTAAACATGTGCCCAGCTAAAAACAATAAATACATATAATAAAATGAGAATAAAAAACCCAAACCATCCCCCATCAGGCCAGGCCGGCTTGTTCAAATAAGAATGTCTTCAGATCGCGACGGAAGGAGCGAAGATCGGGCGCCATCCGGAGCTCAACCGGCAACCGATTCCATAGCTCCGGGGCGCCCACAGAGAAGGACCTCCCCTTCCAAACAACTAAAAATAAGCTGGTCTCTTGGAACAATTCAGATTTGCCTCCCTTTCCAAATGCAATTCAAAGCAGCACATTAAAGGCTGAGCTTCAAAAATGCTAAAGTTCTTCCTTCCATGCATATTTTTAGGTACAAAGCTTAATGATCAAATAGAATCTAGGCAGGCTTAACTTAGAGGATTTGGAAGGATGTCACCGAGAAACCTCCTTTGTCTGCCAGTGCAAGCTCTAAGCGGTGGGAGAAAAAGCCTAGAGGCACTTACTGATCATGCATCTCCATCAAAGAAAACGGCCTCACAAAGCTGGTTGCTCCTTGAAGGCTCCTTTTTAATCATGCATAACCAAAGGAAGCTTTCCTTTTGTCACTCAGCCTATGTCAACCCTACGTCCCATTTGTATGGCATGCATGTACGTGCCTGTACGTCTTTTCAAGCCTTTGTCTCTGCAACCCATGAGCTCTTACAATAAAGGACTCCCTACACTTGTTAACCTGGGTGACTCTAAACCCTGCAAAACATGAAAAGGAAACATATTCTGGATTTATTTAAAAATAATCCACTTATACTTGGGGAACTAGGCCCCGTATATATATCTTTTTTTTAAAAAAAGGCATGTTAAATGGGATGCTTCAAACAGAAACAGAAAGTATTGTTTCCCTCCAGTAATCAGCTATGAAATCAGAGGCAGGAAAGAATCTCAAAACATTCTGTTCTTTTTTTTTTAAGGGCAAATAAAAAGAAACTTTTTCTCCTTCTCCTGCCTTATCACCATAGTCACTGACGTTTTTCAATCAACATATCACAGAAGTTCAATAATAATTTGCTCTTTGGGAAAAAGATGTTGAAACTAGTTAATTTTAAAATAATAAAAAAGTATTATTTCCAGCCTGTATACAAACAACACTATTTTCATTATATTTATTTCGATTCCATTTTTTTTTTTAAAAATTATCAAAACATAAAATACAAAGAAAAATGAAAATAGTGGAAAATTTCTTGAGGATGAAATGCTTTACAAAGGTAAAGTGAGAAATATTTAGGTTTAAACAAACCTATTGATAGTCAAACAAAAATCAATAAAGATTTCCACTATTGATGCCATTTCATTGAAAATGAGTGGATTTTAAAAAAATGTAATAACCTAATATGTGCACTATAATAGATCAAGGAAAGCACTAGAGAACAGTGGGGGGAACTGTTGCTATAGCAACCTGGTAAGAGATACTCCCAGCATGACCACAATACAGTAACTTTAAAGTAACATTCCAGCTAAACCATTTTCTTAATATTATATCAAGCTTTTTTTCCCCTTCTCTTTTCAACTCAATAGAAATTTGGAAAGATTTTATGTAAAATGAGATTATTGGGCACACTGTTTGTCCACCATCAGGATAACTCTCAGAAAACTGAACAGAATGGGTCCACATTTGGTACTATATGATGGATGAAAACAAGAAAAGTGAGGTTGAAAATGAGTTGGATCTCTCTTGGGCAAGTGGAGACAAACATTAAAGGAAAAAAATCCCCAACGCATCCCGATGGGAGAACTAACTGGGTAAGTCTTGGAACGCTGCCAGCTGCTCTCTTCCAAGCCCCCTCCCAGCTTCCCCCTGGTCCCATGGCCCAGAGCAGAGCATGTGCACTGACCCCATGCTTCCTAGGGCACAAATACACAAACATACAGATGCAATACAAGTGGAAGGAAGCAACATACAGAGACACAGACAAAATATTTGGAAGAAATTATGGATTCCTCCGAGGGCCATTACTAGTAAAGGGGTTGGAAAAAAATCCATAAGCCACAGTATGCAAGTTGTTGCTGTCTTATTGTTGACCCACATATACAGAATATTTAAATTCCTACTTTGTAATATATAGTGTACGATATTGTAACATTAATAACACAATATCAACAATGACAAAAATTTGTATTTCTGCTGAAGCTAAAAAAATGTTTTAGTTAATATCTATAAGCCTTAAAAACAATCAAGATGGGTTATGGCAGGGGTCCCCAAACCCTGGCCCACTACCAGGCCATAGCTTATTTGGAATTGGGCTGTGTGAGTTGCTGGCTGGAGCGCGCAGCTCAACTTCTGTGAGTGGCAGGCCGGCAGGCGCTTGCACATATGCACACCACCCTGCTGCTCATGCTGACCTGCCACTTGCACAAGGGCTGCATGCATGCTTGTGTCGGCATGCCATTCACATGTGCATGGTCGAACAGCCTGGTTCCTCTCCGCCCCCCCCCAGCTGGGCCGCCAAACCACAAAGGTTGGGGAACACTGGGTTATGGTTTACCAGCCAGTCTATTCAGCCATACTTTTCTTAACCAGTTCTTCGCTATAATAAACATTTTGGGCTGCTACCCTTAAATATAAATGAACACTTCTGCTCATAACCCAACTACCAGTAAACAAATGTAATGCTTACATCAACCTACAGAATCAAAGATTCATATTGCAAACATGTTGTGAGGCATCAATCAGCATGTCACAAATGTTTAAAGGCCTTTGAAAATTGGACAACAGTTTATGTAAAAGTGCAAGAAGAGCAAGTGAGTGAGAAATCTCAAAACATCTTAATATTTATACAAAGTATACATATGCATAAGGCATGATTTCCATCAATTCTAAATCACAATGGCTTTTTTTTTAAAAAAATCACATTTTCTTAACCCACTTTATTTAATTCCATACCCTTCAAAAGATACTGAGTTCAAATGCTCTGTTTTCACATGTGTAACAAATACATTTGCATCACTTACTTCTTTGTACTTTACCATTTAAGATTAGAACACATGGCAACCCTTATGAAATGTTTCAATGTGCTGGGATGTAGGTTCATTCCATTCCTTTTATTATTTATAGTTGAATTTGGCTGGCATCAGCCGTTGTTTTGGGGGGGGGGAACTTTGCATACCATCTAGAAAACTTTTTCATAAAGTTTTTCATAAATGAAAACAACTCTTTGGCACTGAAACAAAATAGGAGAAATTGCCATTGCCATTAATCCAAAATACAGCCAAGGTTTATACCATGTTAGTGCAATTTTTCCCATCTTTCCTCCTCCATTAATGTGAGGCAAGGCAGCTGCTCCTGTACTCATCACTTCTAACCATTTGATCTTCTAATTCTTCACTATGACAACCATATTCTCTAATGTATGCCTACCCCCAGCATAGCACCAAATGTAAAATGTCAGAACTATAATGAAGGGGATGAAATGTCAAGAAATCTAAATGACAGCCTTGAATTAAAAACACATATTGTTGACAATTCATGGCATACTCTTTTACATTTCAAACACAGATTAAGGACACATGGACCCAGGCTTGTGATGTTTCATTTCCCACAAGGGGGGGGGGCACAAGGGAGGAAGAAAGAACAGCTCTCTCTTGGAAACACAGCATGAATATGTTATCTAAATCAGCCTCTCTGATTAATGATGCACCCAAGATGGCTACCATCAAGCTGTGCTGCAACTCAGTACTATAGTCACATTATCCACATTTCATGAATATGTAATTAATTTTAAAAGCCTTACTGTATTGAGCCATGTTTTTCTGCTTAGATTGTACCCAGGAGGTGTAGTGACTCTAACTATAAATTGTTGTACAATTAGCTCCATCTGCCTTCTTTGGTTACTAAAGCCACTGACATATATTTTTTTCCTGTAGCTTAAGATGAAACACCACAGAGTGGTCCACTTTCACAATACAAAGAAAGAAAGCAATCAACCTATAAGAACAAAATAGTGAATGCAAAAGAGTAAAAGAATACCTTTCTGAACACAAGGAAGAAGAAAATAGCTGCATTATTTGCATTATACTACAAGGAGAAGTTGTCTGGATGGATAAAAACATGAGTTTTAGAACAGAATAGATTAGAAAGGAGCTGGATTGAATGAAGTTAATCACTGAACCTGAGTCATGGGCCCTGACAGCAAGAATGGCATGCATTTTGTTTTCCTTCACTGAAGTCCAAATAAATATTTTGAAATTAAAAGTGCCAAGATTAATTTAGGCTCAGGAAGGGAATATCACAAAACCAGCACATGCCCTTCCAGAACCTTCAAATCAATTTGTTAAGATAATAGTTGGGGGCTCTTAAGGGTAAGGATAGGGACTGTTTCATAGAATCCACCTGTTCCTATTCCCACTCTAAACCTCCCCCCCCAAAAAAAGAAAAAGAAAATAAATCCACGAGCACCATGCTTTCAGGTAATATGACAGCGTGACCAGATGGCTTTGCTTGGCCCTGTTCCGGAATGCAGTCCTCAGCCTTCCAAATGCTACTCAGTCCTGCAGAATGCCCAACGGAATCTGACTATGAGGTAGTCTCCATTACAATTCCCATTTTTCAGGTTTTGGGGGGGAGGAGGGAAATAAAAAAAGAATCATAGGAGCTTAGGATTCAAAGAAACTTCCATATTTCAGCTGACAATTTTTTGTTGAAGAACAGCAGGCCACAGTTAAATTCCATCATCGCCTATGAAAAATCAAAGTCACAATCCTCATACAGTATATATCAGCCCCAACACCATTCCCATTTATGGGCACTGCAATACAAAGAGCCTTTTTTTAATTGTCTTTCTTACGCTTCACAATCATTTTTACTGAGCAGTCATAGACGTAGAAGTGAAAAATTGAGTTTCATAAATGTACTGCATTATATAAATTACTTATTCTTCAAAGCAGGCACAGTACCAAAACACTGCATGTAATGGATAATAAGATATCCTTTGGGGGTTTCCTTGTAAACCTTTCCATATAAGACCATGTCTTGCCAGAGCTATTTCATTTACCTGGTGCTTCTCAATATTGGCAACTTTAAGTTGTGTGGACTATCCCAGCCAGCATTCATTTGTGCCCATCAGAACCATCCTGTATCTCCTGTCAATTCACATGCAGTAATGCAGGAGGGTAACTACAAAATCCTAAATTACCGGCCTCACAAGGGGAAAAATAATAATAAAAGATTGACCTCTTTTAAAAAGGATATGTACAGATCACTTGTATATTATGTTGGTGTCTGCATAAATTAAAATCACAGTCATCTCCCAATACGTGTTGCAGGCAGATTGCCAGAACTGTTTACCATACCATGTTGGCTGCCATCTGTAATTTTCAGCTACTGCTGACCTTTCTATAATTTCTAAACTCCATTTACCAGCTGTTACTACATAGGCAAGCTAGCTAATAACGAAGCAATAATTAAAAGTTTCTGATGCTGAGAAGATATGCAAATGGCAGTGGTCTCTGAGGACTTTAGTGCTGAATGGCCCAGTCACTGTTGCACAACAAAATCTTTTCCTAGTGTTGAAATCTTGTTTTTATAGTAAATAAGTTTGCAAAGAGCCAGGATATTTGAGAATGGAAAAATCAGGAATTAAAAAAAAAAGAGTATGGAAACATTTCACAGGGGTTTTTTGTTCTTTTTTTAATTATGTTTTTTTAAAAAAACAAGCAAGCAAAAGAAGAAAAGCAAAAACAAAAAAGGGGGTGATACAGAAGTATGGTATCTGTGGTAAAGGGAAACACTGGTCTCCTCAGGAGTAAGCCACAGTTCCTAACTGTAAGTGCCTGCAGACTCAGTGCTTGCTAAACATAAAGACTGCTCTGAAGAAAAGGCAAATGTAAGGGCGGGAAAGAAAGGGAAGGGAGAGGACAGATACTAGGAGCAGGGGTAGGCATCCTTGGCTCGTTTATGACTCGTGGACTTCAACTCCCAGAATTCCTGAGCCACCTGGCTCAGGAATTCTGGGAGTTGAAGTCCACGAGTCATAAAAGAGCCGAGGTTGCCTACCCCTGTACTAGAGGATGGCAAAAAGAAGTCTATGGAGGAAGTTAAGTGTCTGCTGGAATTATCCTTATCAGGCCTGAATAAACAGACTCTCCCACTCTTTTATGCTGCTCATTTTCCAGGCACACAATAGAGTTGATTTCTCATGTTGGACAACTGAAAGAAAAGGAAGGAGCCAGAGAGTTCCCAAGTAAGGAATCGCCTACATGCTCACAGCCCACTGTGAGTACAGCAAGAGGATAACAAACTGGAAATTGCAGCTGTCAGACCCATTTATTTCCTATTTACTTAGCTTGTGTGAAACCAACAGAAAGGTTGCAAATGGTGATTATGTGGTACTGCAATAATCGTTATCGTGAGCTAGGCACCCAAATGCCCAGACTGTGATCACTTGACTATGGGGACACTGCAATGGCCAAAACTTTGGGGACAGGTAATAAGTTCCTTTTTCAGCACCACAATAACTTTGAACAATAGCTGAAGAATGGACATAAGCTGATGACTACCTGTATTCATATTCAAAAACTGGGTGGGGGTGGGGAATAACCATACTGAATGCATTCTGGACATTTAGTGACAATGTCATAAAGCTGAACAATTCTTGAAGATAATTTCACTTATAATGAAACAAGTATCAACATTTCCTTTTTGCCAATTGTGGCTCAGTGGGTTAGGACGCTGAGCTTGTCGATCAGACGGTCGGCAGTTTGGCGGGTCAAATCCCGAGTGCCACATAACAGAGTGAGTGCCTGTTACTCATCCCAGCTTCTGCCAACCTAGCAGTTCGAAAGCACGTAAAAATGCAAGTAGAAAAATAGGGACCACTATGGTGGGAAGGTAACAGCGTTCCGTGCGCCTTTGGTGTCTAGTCATGCCGGCCACATGACCACGGAGACGTCCTCGGACAAGCACTGGCTCTTCGGCTTTGAAACGGAGATGAGCACTGGCCCCTAGAGTTGGAAACGACTAGCACACATGTGCGGGGGAACCTTTACCTTACCTTTTTAAGCATTACTAAGCCCTATATTGCTGTAAAGTATACAGAGTGGGACGCGGTGGCTCAGTGGGTTAGGACGCTGAGCTTGTCGATCGGAAGGTCGGCAGTTTGGCGGGTCGAATCCCGAGTGCCGTGTAGCAGAGTGAGCGCCTGTTACTCGTCCCAGCTTCTGCCAACCTAGCAGTTCGAAAGCACGTAAAAATGCAAGTAGAAAAATAGGGACCACTGCGGTGGGAAGGTAACAGCGTTCCGTGCGCCTTTGGCGTCTAGTCATGCCGGCCACATGACCACGGAGACGTCCTCGGACAAGCGCTGGCTCTTCGGCTTTGAAACGGAGATGAGCACCGGCCCCTAGAGTCGGAAACGACTAGCATGCATGTGCGGGGGAACCTATACAGAGTGGGCTTTGCATATGATAGTAGCTGCTGGGATTCTTCATGCTTCATATTGAACCTTACATATAATTCCCATTATTAGGAGAACTGCAGACTTACATATGGGATAGACATCAACAGACATCAAGGCTGACACTGAATTAAATTAATGAAGGCAGGCTTTCCCAGATTAGCTGGAAACTCTTAATTGTTCATTCTGATTGATAATTATTTCATTGGCTGATTTTGCTAATTACTGATTTATTTTAATAAGGGTTTTTAATTGCCAAATTGATATATGTTCATTCTTACATATGTATATCATTTTTATAAATCTCTTTTCTATTTTTGCTCCCTTCTTTTTTCTTGGTTGCATTTTTAAAATCTCTAAAATAAAACAGAGAGAGCAAAAGGGAGAAAGAATGAAGGGATGTTTAATGCTCAGAGTTGTTTGAGATTACATCAGTTTATAAGCCCTGAAAAATATCTAAAAAGCATCCATGGTTAAGAGTATATTTGAACCTGGCTCTCCCAAGATTTAGTTCGATACTTTAAACGTAGTTAAAATGTCATATTGGCTCTCTTAAAATTTCTCACATTCACACTCAACTTTGTCGTGTCAAACTGAAACATCCAGTTTTACTCCATATTTGACAAATATGACACAAAGATACTTAACAATCAGCCCAAAGATTGGAACACTTGAAGGAATGTGACATTCCAAATAGATTGTTACATATAACAGTTAGTAGTAATAGTAATAATAAAGTTGGAAGGGATCTTGGAGATCATCTAGTCCAACCCCCTGCTCAGGCAGGAAGCCCTATACCATTTTGGACAAATGGCTGTACAGTCTCTTAAAAACTTCCAGTGTTGGAAAATTCACAGCTTCTGCAGGCAGGTTGTTCCACTGATTAATTGTTCTAATTATCAGGAAGTTTCTCCTTAGTTCTAGGTTGCTTCTCTCTTTGGTTAATTTCCATCTGTTTGCTTCTTGTCCTGCTTTCAGGTGCTTTGGAGAATAGCTTGACTCCCTCTTCTTTGTGGCAACCCCTGAGATATTGGAACACTGCTATCATGTTACCCCTCATCCTTCTCTTCATTAAACTAGACATATCCAATTCCAGCAACCGTTCCTTATATGTTTTAGCCTCCAGTCCCCTAATCATCTTTGTTGCTTTTCTCTGTACTCTTTCTAGAGCCTCAACATCTTTTTTACATCGTGGTAACCAAAACTAGATGTAGTATTCCAAGTGTGGCCTTACCAAGGCATTGTAAAGTGGTATTAATACTTCACGTGATCTTGATTCTATCCCTCTGTTAATGCAGACTAGCACTGTGTTGGCTTTTTTGGCAGCTGCAGCACACTGCTGGCTCATATTTAAGTGATTGTCCACTAGTACTCCGAGATCCCTCTCACAGTTACTACTATTGAGCAAGGTACCACCTATACTATACCTGTACATTTGATTTTTCTTGCCTAAATGTAGAACCTTACTTTTTTCTCCACTGAAAGTCTGTCAAGATCCTTCTGTATCTTAAGCCTATCTTCTGGAGTGTTGGCTATTCCTGCCAACTTGGTGTGGTCTGCAAATTTGATGAGTTCCCCATCTATCCCCTCATCCAAATCATTGAGCACTGGGTCCAGAACAGAGCCCTGGGCACCCCACTACACACTTCCCGCTGTGTAGATGCAGTTCCATTGAGGACCACACGCTGAGTACGGCTGGTCAGCCAGCTACAAATCCATCTGGTGGTGATGCTATGTATGCCACATTTGTTTCTATCTTATCAAGTAGTAGGTTGTGGTCTACTTTATCAAATGCCTTACTGAAGTCCAAGTTAATATATCTAAGCTGACCTTGGTAGGCAGCCCAAACATTTTTTTGAGGGGAATCTCTAACAATATAATAAGCCTTGAGATCCAGCATTCTTCTTGGGCATGAATAGTTGGCTTCCTCTACAGTCATGATTATCTAAATGCCACCTAGGCTCATTGTTGCTTTACAGCAGAGGACCCCAACCCCCAGTCCATGGCCTGGTATGGGAATCAGGCCACGCAAAAAGCAGGCAAGCACGCAAAGCTCCATATGCACAAAACACATGTGCGCAAAAACATCTCCTCTCCTGCCCTTGCCACTGCTTCACAAAGCTGGAAAAGTTTGGAACCCTTGCTTTAGGGAGCACCACTGTCATTCTTTCATTCTGAAATTACCACAATGAGAAGATTGTCTTTATGATCAAAATTATAGCAGCAAAATTATACTTCCTAACAGATAATTGATGAGTGCATGGTGAGTCCCTAGACATCAATGATATCCAAAATCATGATCAGAAATTAATTTTCAAGCAATGTGTGATTTAACTAATTGAAGCCAAGAGCTGAGAACAAAGTGTGCAATGAAAATATATAATTTTGTTATAAAACTAAAAGGGTTGCTTACTTGTATAGATAATATTCAGTTTGATCCACCTGCTCACGAGAAGAAATGTTATCTATAAACTAAGGGAAAAATAGTTTAGAGATGATCTTAGGTAAACCATCGACAGCCACTCAGATATGGCTGAACATAGCATGATCAGATATAACTGCAATATAGAAAAAAAATCACTTTAAAGTGGCATAGAGATAAAATTATCACTGTAGCACTTTCACTTGATTTGCAATTGTTACCTTTACCTGAAAGAAGACTAAAAACCAGACTAAAGATTATTTTTTATGTTTAATCTTCCTTTTTATGAGGAAATAGCCTTGAAATAAATATATATGATGATAATTATTAATATCATTAGCATTACTATATATAGTAACATAGTACTAACATGACAGTATTATTAGTACAAATTCAGGAGCATCCAGAAATTGTGGATTTAGGCTTTAAAGGCAAACACTAAATGGAACAAATTGGTGCACAATAAAATTCTTTTGTACCAGTTTTCTGAACATTTTGTTCTATTTCCTCTCACAGGTGGTTTTCTGAAGGTTTTGTCCCCAGCAATCAGTAATCAATCTGCTACCATTGAAGATACCCAGATTTTATTATGCTGCTTATAAAAATGCCTTCACTTGAGAAAAAAAAGTTTTTACTTTTGCAGGATCCAATCTGAGCCAGAGGTTTAGTCTTCCAAGCTATCTTCAGGGAACTTCTCTCTAGCAGAGTGGTGACTGACTCAGATTGGATCTTGCAACATTATCCTGGGACAAGTATATTAGCCTTCATTCATTTTTACTTTTGCTGGTACCTTCTAGTATGTAGCTTGGCACTTTTGGCTGTAGGAAAAGGCAGAGCTGGATGGCGGAACTAGGAGAATCATCAGCCTAGAATCATTAGTCCCCAAAATAGTCCATCCCTCATGAATTCTATTGACCTTTATTAGGTGCCAATTTAGCATTAAAACATTTGTTGACTAGATTCTTGTATATAAATGTGAGCAATAAATCTTCTAAATTGCAACTTTATGGTCTTGATTCTTTGCGCCTAACATTGGCAACATAAAATATGGCACCCAAATAATGTAGCTGGAATTGGAATAAAGAATAATTCTATATTCATTAATTCTATGTCTTTTTTATTTAACAAATCTGGACCAAGACAGATTTTAAAAGTGTGAGAAATAGGTAGCAAAATCTCAAGAGTCACTCAAATAACTTGGTCCCATGCCATGTAGAGCTCGATGGATGACAACTGGCATCTTGAATTGTACTCAGAAGCCCATTGATAACCAGTGCAGTTCAGGTAGCAGAATTGTTATATGGGCACATTCTGGTACACCCACAGCTACTAATGCTATCACCATATTAAACATTACACAAATATATTCTTAATTACATGTCCCTGTGACCATGAAAACTTATTTTTCATAAGTTTATCCTCTAGGGCAGACATGTCAAACTCTCAACGTCATGTGATGTCGTGCGATGTATTGGAACCTTTTCCCCATTGCCGGCAATGGGGTGGGTGCGGTTTCCTCATGACACATCCAGCCTGTGGGCCAGCAGTTTGACACCCCTGCTCTAGGGGAAAAAATCAGAAAAAACATAACTGCTTTAATTCATGTGACCCTTATACACTAGCAATGCTTTTATTTATAGGATTTAGGGAATGAGGAAATGGAGCTTGTTTCTCTCTCTCTTTATCTATCTATCTGTCTGTCTGTCTGTCTGTCTGTCTGTCTGTCTATCTCCAAGGAAAGACATGTCTGTAATATATGAGATAATAAGTTATATCAAGTCAAAGTAGATAACTCCCAAGGTCTTAAATAACTATCCTGGTATATGTAGAAAGCAACTGTATACATGTAGCAATTCAACTAAAATACTAGTTTAAAATATCAAGATGTTATTTTATCTGGATTATTTTTGTTTTAATTTAATTTAATGTCATGTTCTTACCCGAGATAATGTTAAAGAGCTGACCGGTAATTTTTTTTCATAGGTTTTGTCCATCAAATTGGCTAAATTAGCTGCAGGGGGAAAAAAGCACCTTTAGTTTTTACTCATTAAAGTTATTGGATGAAAAAACAAGAAATGAAAACGAAGTATGTTAACTCCAAAAACGGCCTTCTTTCACGCTACATCTTTACAATGCAATAAGGTGTCATCTAGGCCTGAGAACAAACACACCTGCACAACTCACGGGCCACAAAGCAACACTTGCTGCATCAGTTAGCTGTTTGATGGCTAGCAGAGCAGCAGCAGCAGCACTGGAGTTGGTGATGTAGGTGAGGCCTGGAGGCATTTGGCAGTGTATCTGTTGGGGCAATGGCCACAGTATATCCTTCCGGGCAGCGCCAACATTTAGTGGCAGTAAAAAAAAAATTTAAAATGCCACTGGGACCCACCAGGGTGCTTGGTCGTTAAGCAAAGCAGTCACTTAGTAAAGCTATGTCTGTGAGGTGGGTTGGACTGAGAGAGTCACTGCCCAAAGTCATCCATAGCCTCCCGCTTGCCAGCATGGTAGCTGTAAATTTCAAACATTTGATTAAAACAAAACTCTTAAAGCACCTATTGTTATATATGACATTATATCTGTATTCTGATACAGTTAAACTTCCAGAAACTGTGTTGTAATATTCAAAGACAACTGAAGACAGGTCAGTTCCCATTAATATAGTAAATCAAGAGATAAAGGATCAGATAATCAACCATGCACGAAGATCAAATTTATCCATCAACCCAATGTAATATAAAAAACAGCGTTTCATTTTCTATTATTTTAAAGAAATCTAGCTAAAAAAGAAAAAAAAATTAAAATCAGTGGAGCTATTCTGGAAAACTGCTTAATATTATTGCTTAATAGTTCAACCTTAATAATATTGCTTAATAGTTCAACCTCCTCATGATGAACAAAACTCAGCATGGCATATTCTAGCCTTCTTAAATTATGGAATGTAATATGGAAATCTCATGAATCAACTAAAAAAAATCTTAACCAGCTCTAAATGGCATCCATTCAATAGTTAACTATTACCTCCTAAAATAATGAAACCTAAAATTGCCTATTGATTAAATTTACCTTAAAGCTGTCATAGAAGATTCTTGCTCTTACAAATTGGTGGCTCAAGGGACTAGTAACAGGAGATAAAGCTTTTCACTTCCCAAAAATTGCTGGTTCAAAGCTAGCTCCAGGCAGTGCCAGTCAATAAAGGCTTACTATATAATTGCTGCTAGAATACTCTTCAAAACAGATCAGTGCTGTTAGCTTATTTTTTAATGGAACCGCATCAGCATAAAAGAGTTTGCAAGTAGTTTCTGTAAGGATGTCAATATTCAATGAAAATGTAGGATAACGTATACATAAGTGTAACTGTATTTTAAGTCACTTTAAAGCAGAAAATTACTTTTGCTCCTTAAACAAATATTCATAAAAGTAATTTGAATTCATTAGAATTAATATGCCATACTTCTCAATGTATTTTGCTCAATCTTCTAAATATAAACCTTGGAAGATATAGCAGCTTTCCCGCTCTACAAGATTAAGAACATAAGGGCAGTTCTTGGTCTGAATGGCAATGATTACAAAGTCCAGGATCTTGGACTTAAAAGACAGTGTAGTTTCTTCATTCAGCTGTTTCTCCACAACCAGTATTCACAATCTGCAGCATCTGAACTTTGAGCCAGCAAGATCCATTATGTACTAATGACTACTGACAGACTTACCCTTCACTAAACTGTCTTATCCCTTTTTAAAGCTATACTGTATTGAAAGCCATCATTATAACCTATATTTATTGTAACTATGTGCCATAATAATCCTTTTCTTTGTTCTGAATTCATAATGAGAATAGCAAGGAAAAAATTAACACTTTGGTTTCTCAGCATCATCTATAATTGTATAAAGTGTTTCCAAATATCTTTTTCTAGGCTAAAAATCCAAATACAGATCGTTCTTTTCATAAATCGTTTTGGTTCTCCTTTACTATGCTTTTGTTTAGAATAGTATGCTCTTTTTTAATCAATAAAAAGCCCAAACACCATTCTCTTCCTCCTCCTCCTCCTCTTCCTCCTCCTAACAAACCTGCTGTACATTAAAAAAGTGTTTCATGTTAACTACACATTTTAGTTAGAAGAGTAATAAAACCTATGTTTAAATTATTATGGCCATGAACAAAAGGTATATGAGGAAAGTTAAAAGCACCTCATGTACCAAGTGTTTTCTTTCCAATACAAATATATATATCGTTTCAAATGTAGAATCTGCAAACCAATATACACATTGAAGTAACAGCCCTGCTGCAACCTGCCAAACCTATCTCAGTTCAGAATTATGAAGGAGGAAAAATCCAGTAGAACAGCCACACTGGAAGGATATAAGATTATTACAGAATATATATATATATTTTAATCCCATTTATATCCCGCCCTTCTCCGAAGACTCAGGGCAGCTTACAATTTAAAGCACAAATCAATGTGCTTAGCAATAGCCTTCATTCTATGTATATGCCTGCTTATTAGGGCTTTCGCCCCCCCCCCAAGCGGCATTATTACAAAGTCAGTTTATTGCCCCCAACAATCTGGGTTCTCATTTTACCTACCTCGGAAGGATGGAAGGCTGAGTCAACCTTGAGCCTGGTGGGACGCGAACCTGCACTAATTGCAGGCAGCTGGTGTTACTTAAGGAGGCATTAGCCCACTGCTCCACCAAGGCTCTGTAATATTGCTTTCAGGAATATTCCTTTTTCTCACCTTCCATTTGCAAATATGACCCTTTGCTTATAATGTTGCCTCTAGGGATACCTCCATTACAGAGATGCAATAAGTATGTAAGTAATATGTTGAGATTGACTGGATTACACACTGATCAGTTCTGATCATTTTGAATGTAAGAGAACAGAATAGCACTTTTTTTTAAAGACAATCAGAAATTTACAACTTTTGTCTCTGGACAAGAGCACACCTCCATAGCTCATCTGGATAGCCTACAGTGTAGGCCCTACACTGAGCAAATGCACTACAAAAACCTAGCATTTTGGTAAACTCTTACAGTATTTTTTGACACAGCTATCATCTACCAAAGTAAATGCTACTTTCATTCTCCTAAACCTGCAGTCTTTCTCCTAGGGCAGGGGTAGGCAACCTTGGCTCTTTTATGACTCATGGACTTCAACTCCCAGAATTCCTGAGCCAGCACGTCCTAGGGATTAGTTAAATACCTGCTTTGTCCCATGTTTATTATTATTTATTATAATTAATTATTTTATTATTTCATCTTGTATAAAGACTCCATCCTTTAGTCTGCCCCCAAAGGTTTCTCTGTGCCTAACAGATCTAAACTCCTGGGCAAAATTGAGTCATCCAAACACCGAGCCCTGCGAGTTTTGTTGCCTACCTTGCCTGAAGCAGACAGGTAGAATTTCTAAAAATAGCAGTTTAAGAGTCCTAGACTTTAATCTGTTATCTAACGATCTAAATCTAGCTTCCAGGACTACAGGCTTTAGCTGTCCTTCTGACTTCCTGTATAGCCCAGCTGGAATTTTAGAATTTTAAGGCTAGATTGTAGACTGCCCCTCTATATTACTGGAAAGCATCCTCATTACTGGACTTTTCTCCTTCGTACTAGTTTTTGTTGATAGCTTAGTTTTCTTGTTTGATTTTCACACATGATTTTTTTTTCTTGCAGAGAGCTAGTCCCTGCATTATAAAGTTAGTCTGACTGGCCATTGTTGTAAAAATTGTAATTCTCTTGACTGAGAAATGCTACCACTCACAAAGGCACAGTGCCATCTTGCGTTCAAGTAAAAGACACTGCACAGCTGTGGTTTGCAAACTGATATCTAGCAAGCTAATTTATCTACCCTCAATCAATTGAATGTCCTAACTTGGCTGCTTTTCCCCTAATATTTCAGCCTATTTTGCTTTCAGTACTATATTTTGGTATATTTATGAACTTTATGAAAGTTCGGCCACAAGGAATGTGTTAGACTCTTAATGAAACAGCTACAGTCCTGTACACTACTGAACTGTAAACAGAAGCAGCATCTCTCTCTCTCTCTCTCTCTCCAGAACTGGAGCTGTTGAGATGATGGTTGATGGAAAACTGCTGCTGCCTAGAAGAGACAATGCTGCTTTCTATAAATGTCCTCTTGGTATTGTGAAAAAAACACCTATTTCCACTATTAGGAAGTTGCATGTTTCCCCAACCCTGAAAGACACAGCCAAAGATAAAAAGAAATGCAAAAAGACATGATAACATAAAATATTCAACATACATATTATTTAGAAAAGGGAAAGAAGCGGCCATGAATTCCTGTCTCCCATATGTACAACTCTGCTGTATACATCTCTTTGTTTTTTACCACAACTAAAACACTGCTAAACTAAATGAATATTATTAAAATTTGTCGCGTACTGTATTGTCATCGTTGCTTTCTCAAGTATTTAGCCCCCATAAAAAAAGTCAAGCAGGCACTCTTGCTTTGAGAAATCGGCATCTGGAATACTAACAAATTTAAGTCTAGATCATGTTCAACATTAGATCCTGTAAGCCCAAGATTAAAAAAAAGCATTCATTTCCTTACCCAGGCTGTGCTCTTCCTTTTTTCTTTGTTCCCATGTTGTACTGTCAACGTATGCTGCTGAAAGAATACACCTTTGACCTAATAAAAGAGGTCAAAGAAAGTCCTTTAGAAGATTTCCACATTGAAAAATGCATTAGTCATCCTATTTGTATGCATTATATTTATTACATTAAATGCACCAGGTTGCTATGGTAGCAATTATTATTTCAGGAATCATTTAATTTTTATCAACCTTTGGGATTCAGATTCTATAAAAATTGGAACTCTGATAAGAGTCTCTGTCAACTCTACAGCTTTAAAATATCTCACAACGTCAGCATAAATTATACTTCTATAAAATTCAATAAATCTTACTCAATAAATATTATGATTTAGAGTATTCAGGGGGCTCAAGGATAACTATATAGCATTTTCCGTAAAAAAGGTTAATTAAAACTTGAAATGCTAATCTGTTTAAAAGATATTAATCAAAATAGCAACTCCCTACATCTTATATTGGTACAAAAGATTGTTTATTTATAAGACTTACAAACTACTCCATTTTAAATCAACTGAGTGACATACAATCTTTTATTTTAATTGTACAGAATAAAAACAGAAAATATGAATTACCAGAACAAACAAGTCAATAGAGAAAAAGTGTACAGAGATATAAACAAATATGTACAGTTTATTTCTAAAGTCCTAATAAATGCAAAAACATTGATTCAGTAACACCTTATATAGAAACTAACTTTTCAATAATGTTCCCAATATTTCTTTAGAATAAAGGTTAAAATGTTAAAAATTCTGTGATCCTAATTCCTAAAGTGAAAATCTAATTGAGAGAAGCATCCTGGTGAAGATTCAGAAACCAGAGATGCGAAGTTCTGAAATAACATTCTCAATGGTTTTTGAGCAGGCAAGAATTAATATGCTGAAAAACTGAGTGTCGGGCTTTGTTTTCTGCTGCGGGCTGCTGCCTTGAAGAATAAAGCGTTTTCAGCTCGTAGTGGAGGTCTCTCGTTCCTGTTTCGGCTTTTCGTTCTGCCTGCTGCAGGACGGGTTTTGACACTAACAGTTTCTCTCCCACCCCAATGCTCTCTTTATAATGCATACCTATCTAAATCTTATTTTAATCTTTGCCAGGTGAAGTCCGTGAAAGGTTTCCAAAAGCAATATTGCTATAGCTTAATCTATGTTCCTGCCACTGTTTGGAAAACAGTATGAACACAACACAGGAGAAGGTTAAAAGTGCAGTGCCAATACAAGTTGGCATAGTATTCCATAAATACTAAAATACTAAATACTAAATACAAATACTAAAAAGGTCCTACAAATCCCACCAATTGATCTTCTTGCAGCCAAAATTTGGTTCAACTAAAGCAACCAAATCATTCTGAAAATACAACAGAATTCAATTAGGCATGGAAACAATGCAGTTTACACTGGGCTCCAGGCAAAGCACTGCTAGCTTGTGGGGGCAACCTTAAACAAAGGCAGGACCCTGACATATACCTTGGCCTACTACATTGCGAAGGGAAGACAAAGAAAGGCAGACACAGTAAAAAAAAATTACGGCATTTTGGAATTCCTTTCTACTAGGTTGGCATGCTACAGCACGGAGACGGCATTGGTCGCTCTGATGAATGATCTCTGGAGGGCCCGGGACAGGGGCCATTCCTCTGTCCTAGTCTTATTAGACCTTTCGGCGGCTTTCGACACCATCGACCATGGTATCCTGCTGGGGCGCCTCAGGGGACTGGGAGTGGGAGGCACGGTTCTGCAGTGGTTCTCCTCCTTTCTCCTGGGTCGCTCGCAGTCGGTGCTGGCAGGAGGACAGAGGTCGACTCCGAGGCCTCTCGTTTGCGGAGTCCCTCAAGGGTCGGTTCTCTCGCCTCTCCTGTTCAACATCTACATGAAACCGCTGGGTGAGATCATTCGTGGTTTTGGAGTAAGGTACCATCAGTATGCTGATGACACCCAGCTTTTCATCTCAACTCCAAACAGCATCAGTGATGCCCTCGACGTGATGTCCCGTTGCCTGAAAGCGGTCCGGGAATGGATGGGGAGGAACAGGCTTCAACTCAACCCGGACAAGACTGAATGGCTGTACATACGGGCAAGCCAGGATACTCAGAACATTCCATCCCTTAACATCGGGGACGAGTTATTACCCCCTGTTGATAGGGCCCGCAACCTGGGTGTCCTCCTAGACTCACTGCTATCCTTGGAAGATCACATAGGAGCTGTGACCAAGGGGGCCTTCTCCCGGGTTCAACTGGTGCGCCAACTACGACCTTATCTGGACCTGGATGCCTTACGTACAGTCACCCATGCACTTGTGACCTCTCGCCTTGACTACTGTAACACTCTCTACATGGGGCTGCCCTTGAGAGCCACTCGGAAGCTTCAACTGGTGCAGAGTGCAGCTGCACGGACACTTTTGGGGGCCTCCCGATACTCCCATATCACACCTCTCCTCCGTGAGCTGCACTGGCTTCCGGTTGCCTTCCGAGTGAAATTCAAGGTGCTAACAATGCCATACAAAACCCTGCATGGCATGGGTCCGGACTACCTACAGGAGCACCTTCTGCCAACGTCAACACCCCTCTGTCCTGTGCGCTCCCACAGAGAGGGCCTCCTCAGGGTGCCACCGCTCAAGGAATGTCGGCTGGTGTCCCCCAGGGGGAGGGCATTCTCAGTGGGTGCGCCAACCCTCTGGAACTGCTTGCCTACCAAAATCCGGATGGCCCCCGACCTCCGCACCTTCCGGCGCGACTTAAAAACTTACCTGTTCCAGCAGTCCGGCCTGGCCTGATAGTTCTTGGGGTCTCAATTGTTTTTTACTATTGTTCATCTGTATACCTACCTTACTCTGTACACCGCCCCGAGTCCCTCGGGAGAAGGGCGGTATATAAAAACGAATAAATAAATAAATAAAATAAATAAAATAAATAATCATACTATCTCTGACAGTACCGTCAGTGAATATAAACAAATTTATTGGGCCACAAAAGTACCTCATTGATTTCTCTTTTCATTGCCACTAAGGGTCAATTCAGCTTGCTGTGAATGGTTACAGGTAGTCCTATAAATTTAAAATAAACTCAAATCTAAAAAATGTGGGCAGAAGGATAAAATAGGTGATCCAGACAAAAAGGTTCCAAATCAAGTAAAATTAGTGAATAATATAATATCTTTGTTGGGAAAATATCCATATACAATATTGAGAAATACTACATTAATAAATCTTCTATGAAAAATGAGAAACAAAAATGTTTGTCAATGTCCAGGCAATCTTTTCTATACGATGTGAAGAAACTTTGCCCTTGTTCTATGGAATAATACAGGCTTTACTTTTAAACAGGGCAGACCAGAAATGGCCACTACCTCCTTTTGATGTACAGGTACACAATTTGTTTAGTGACCGTTAGAAGTTACAACGGCACTGAAAAAAGTGACTTTTGACTGTTATTCACACTTATGACCGCTGCACGAGATCAACATTCAGATACTTGGCGACTCCTATTTTTGACAGCTGCAGTTCCTAGAATCCTCTGATCACCTTTTGTTACTTTCTGACAAGCAGTCAATGGGGAGTTCAGATTCATTTAACAGCTGTGTAGCTAATTTAAGAACTGCAGTGATTCACTTAGCAACTGTGGGATTAGAGAGGCAAAACTCACTTAACAAATGTCTCACTTTGGGCTCAATTGTGGTCGTAAGTCAAGGACTATGTTCTTACCCAAACTGGTGAAAATTTCCCCAGATCATATTCTCTTTGTGAAAAAAATAAAACTAGTTTCTGAACATTTCTAAAGAATTACACTGTTTCTCCAGTGTACATGAAATAGGTCTGTTATGGAATTTATTGTGCAGAGGTCTCCTTGTGCTACCAAAGAGTTGCACAGACAAGGAAGGGCACTGAGAGCAGCAAGAATCACACACAGGAATACACTGAGTTATAAAAACAAAAAGTATTTTACTTTGAGGTGGTGTAAAAACAAAAATGCACAGTCAAAAATAAACAGTCCAAGTCATACACAATAGCAACAGTCCAAGGAGTAATCCAAACTACAAAGTCTTCTTACCGGTCCAGAGGTCAATACACAGTTCAGGTTTACAACAGTAGTAAACCAACAGCAGAGCAAAAACAGTAATAGTAGAGATCAGTGAATTCAGAGAGAGAGAGAAGCTACGTTCCTAGCTTCCTCTTATGGCCATGAGAACACTTACACACCCATTGGCCAATTAACTTCTTAAAGCCATAGCATTATGGTTAATATATTTTCAACCCAACATTGTAGGCTAACACCATATGCCTAACATTCTCCCCTTTGGGTAGAATAATATATAACTCTTACAATCTTATGCACATTCTTTCACAATTAGCATTGTGTTTCACAGCACTTTGTACCTTCGTAAAATGGTCTGCAATATTTACATCAGTTGGACAATACTCTAACTGTATTAATTTATCTTTGACACATTGTCTGACATTTAAATAACGAAGATCAGTATGTTTAGATCTTGTTCTTACTGCAGCATTATTAGCCATCTTTATTGCAGCTTGATTGTCCTCATACACAATGAATGGATCATTTACATTTAAACCCATATCTAACAATAATTGTTTGTACACTAGCAGTTCTGTACATAACACTGATAGACATGAAAATTCAGCCTCCATTGTAGATAAGCTTATGTGTTTTTGTCTAATAGACTTCCATCCAATCAAAGAATCACCCAACATTATAGCCAACCCTGAGGTAGATTTACGAGTGTTTGAATCAGAGGCAAAACTCGCATCTGCATATGCAGTAAGGATTAACTCACGATTTGGCTCTAGATATAACGAGTAGTGAATAGTCTGCTTCAGATATCTTAATACTCGTTTAGCTGATTGCCAGTGTCTAACAGTTGGATTATTGTTGTACCTAGCTAATTGGTTTATACAGTAAGAAATATCAGGTCTAGTCCAATTACTCAGATACATAAGACTTCCTATCAAAGATTGGTACATAGTCTTATCAAATACAGGACTCTCAACATTAGTGTCCTTAAAATCCATAGCCATCGGAGTTTTTGCTGGTTTACACATTTCCATATTGTATCTCTTTAATAACTGAGATATCTTACTGGCTTGCGACACCTTAAAACCCCTATTCGTTTTCACAATATCTAACCCCAAATAGTGGCTTATTTTCCCAAGATTTCTAATTGTGAATTTATTTTGCAATCTTGAAATGATAGTTTGTGCTTCTAACTCAGTTTTTGTTATTATTGCAATATCATCTGTGAATAATAAAAGAAAAGATAATGCTCCGTTGTGTTCCCTTCTAAACAAACAAGGATCAGCATTACTGGCTACAAAACCTAATGCACTTAACTCATTAACTATACATTTGTTCCACTCATAGCCTGATTGTTTCAATCCATAGAGGCTTTTCTTTAATTCCCAACAATCATGGTCTCTATCACTGGTCAATCCTGGTGGTATTCTTAAATAAATAGTATGTTGCAATGGAGCATGTAGATATGCAGTTTCAACATCTACATGATTAACCATATATTGGTTTTTAGCCGCCCATACTAAAGCTGCTCTTAAAGTAGTTGCCCTTAGACTGGGTGCAAACACTTCGTCATAATCCTCAGTAGTTTGGGCAAAACCTTGTGCAACCAAACGTGCCTTATGGGTTACAGTCCCGTCTACACCCTTCTTTAACTTATATATCCATTTACAACCTATAGCTTGCTCACCAGGTGGCAGTTTAGCTTTCTGATAAACCTTAAGATTCTGCAAAGACTTCAACTCCCTGTTCATTGCAGCTTTCCATGATGCTTGTTCTTTTTCAGGATACATCCTGATCTCATCATAGTTAGATGGCTCTACACTAACTTGACATATTACACTTGCTTCATAGCGATCAGGTGGACGTCTGATACGCATTGAACGCCAGGGAATTACAGGGCTTTGAGTTTCTGACTCCTTTCCTTCCTCTGATTCCTCTTTTATCTCCCCTATCTCCTCTTCATCTTTTATATTTACAGGAGATGTATTATCATTACTAGTTACGTTATCAGAGGAGTCCTCAAACACTAGAGGATCAGTATTAACAGCTTCTTGCTCTAACCTATCCCAACCAACGTGCTCAAGGAATTTTGCACTAGCACTGTTATATACATTAGTTGTGCCTCGTTCCCAGAAACGATAGGATCTATGGTTAGCTTCGTAACCTACGAAGTATAATTGCCTAGCCCTATGTTGGCCTTTACTCCTGAGTTGTGCAGGAATGTGGACCCAAGCTGGGGTGCCAAATGTGTGCAGGTAATCAAGGTTTGGTTTTTTACCATGCCATATAGTATATGGTATTTTACCAGTAGAAGTATTAACAACTATATTCAGAACATGGTTTGCACATTTTGCTGCCTCCCCCCACAGTCTATCTGTTAAGCCAGAATCTTGTAACATGGTTCTCATCATGGCTTGTAACGTTTGCCCACGTCTCTCAACAAAAGCATTATGTTGAGGTCTATAAGGGGCTGAATGTTTATGCTCAATGCCAGCTGATTGTAGCATATCAACAAAACACTTATTTGTAAATTCAGTACCATTATCAGTAATTATGCACTGAACCTTTCTCTTTGTTTTTCTCTCCACGAACTTCAGCCAGTTTGCAAATTGTTGGAAAGTATCTGCCTTTGACTTAAGCAGATAACAAAAACCATATCTAGAGTAGTGGTCCAATATACTTAAAATATAACATGACCCTCCTAAACTTGGTTTCATGGGTCCAATTAAATCAGCAAACACAACTTCCAAAGGTACAGTTGTTTTGAAGCCGTTTATCCTGTTTGCAGGAGTTGCCTTGCTCTTTTCCTGATTACAGGCATTGCAATTCAAATACTTACTACATGGCTTCAGTTTAACTCCCTCTACTAATTCCACTGTTTTACGTAGTGAGTTAAAGTTTACATGCCCTAACCGCCTATGCAATAAATGTATACATATGCCTAACATATGCCTAACAAGGTCAATATATATTATATTGATAGGCTTAAAGGAAGCCACTGAGGTTTAAAAATAAGAGTATATGGAACTGACTCAAAAAACAATAACCCTATTTTTCAAAAGTTTCACTACATCCATGACATCAGTGGAGGAACAGTATAAGCTGCTCTTCTGTCCCAAAAGGTTAAGACACCAAAGTCAATCTTAAACCTTATTTACTTTCTGGCAGTCTTGTTTTATATTTTAACATTCAACAATAAAGATCATTGACCGAAACATTTGATTTATATCCTGAAAGAAAATATATTTCTCTCATAATTTAAACCTACTTAAAAACCACATTTTAATTTAACTTAATATGTGAATTCAGCATTGTGGTTCCTAAATCATGTCTTAAAGCAATGTTTGGACAACAGCATATTCAACAAACTGTGATTAAAACAAATGATAAATTAGCATGACATGGGCCTTTCTTCTTACTGACACTAATCTAGCATTTTCGCGTAATCTGACACACATTTGACTTTGATGGGGAGTGACATATATTCTATTGAAATAAGGCGGCTAGGAAACAACACGTGAGAAAATCAAAATGCTAAGCTGGCCGTGGTCTTATCCTCATCAATTCCACGTGGATATTAAAGAGAAGAACAAATCCTGACGTGCAAATCTTTCTATGCAAAGATTCCTAGCAGGAATAAACACTCCTGAACTAGTCAGTCTAAATAAATGGTTTATAAAAATCGCCAAAAAAATCAGTAAAACCCTCAACTGAAAAAAAACCCCTCCAGAACTAAGCATAGTAAGAAACGGACAGATTCTCTGAGGAAGACTTCCATTTCCTCCCATCTGAAGCGACCCACCTGTCGCCGCCCAATTTTTCATCGTAGTCCGGCTCTGCAGTAATCCACGCTGAAACATGAACGCTGCC
This sequence comes from Vipera berus, assembly GCF_964194415.1. Taxonomy (NCBI): domain Eukaryota; kingdom Metazoa; phylum Chordata; class Lepidosauria; order Squamata; family Viperidae; genus Vipera; species Vipera berus. The sequence continues at coordinate 35,077,223 of NC_138203.1, read as the reverse complement.
ATTTTGGCGCGTACCGCATCTATGATCCAGATGGGAGGAGCAGTAAGGGGAAGAAACGCCTTTACTGCTGCGGTCCAGACCAGCTGCTTAAGGCTCTATGCCGGAGACGGGGAACTACGGCCTTTTTATGACTTGTGGACTTCAACTCCCAGAATTCCTGAGCCAGCGTAGCTGATGGTCACATAGCTAAGCGAAAGCCTATGTGACAATAGAGTGCTACGGGAAAGAAGGGCAACACTTCTTGGGCGGTCCTTTAGCGCCTCTCTCTTTGTAGCGGTTCTTCGTATGTCCCGGCGGTAAGATGGCTTCGCTGATGGTTGGATCCTCAGGTCGATTCCTGCGAAAGACAGTCGAATATCCCGTGGCTGGCGGGCTGGTTGCGGACAGATTTGGCTGTTGTAACTGCTTTCAAGGAGGTACGTTGGAACTGGTGTTAGAAAAAGAAAGGGGGTTGGAAATTCTAGGTCTCTCTTTAAAGAGTGAACGAATAAATGGAAAGGTTGCTTTACACCTCTGAAATTTGTAATGTATAGTCATCAATAACAAACACCACTGTTGTGAGCCGCCCAGAGTTGTGTTTTAAAGTGTATATCCATGCAAATCTTACAAGTCTGAGATGGTATAGGTCAGGGGTAGGCAACCTTGGCTCTTTTATGACTCGTGGACTTCAACTCCCAGAATTCCTGAGCCAGCCATGCTGGCTCAGGAATTCTGGGAGTTGAAGTCCACGAGTCATAAAAGAGCCAAGGTTGCCTACCCCTGGTATAGGTTCTTCTGCTTAAGCGGGGGGGGGGGGCTGGACTAGAAGACCTCCAAGGTCCCTTCCAGCTCTATAGTAATGTTGCCTCCTTTGAAGGCGCGTGGGTGAACTCGTCTTGTGCCGACAGGCGTGTTCTGTGACTGAAGCCAGTCAATCCGAGCCCCGAGGGGTGCGAGCCTCCAAATTGTGGCTTCGAAAGTCAGACATACTGAGTTTGACGTGGAGCTGCTAAGAATTTGATCCCCGATTTTGGGAGAGACATTTTTACCTTTGCAAAAGGGTTCTTTGCTCACCCGAAAAATAGAAATCACCAAATATTATTGTTGTTGTTGTTATTTAATTCAGGCAAGTAGAAATCATTTATTAAGGGGGGGTTGGGGAGTGAAATCTTTTTAAGGTACACAAACAAATTACAGGTAGTCCTCGACTTCCAACAGTTCATTTAGGGACCATTTAACGTTACAACAGCACTGGAAAAAAAGCGATTTATGACCTTTTTTCACACAACCATTGCAGCATCCCCATCGTCATGTGATCAAAATCCAGATGCTTGGCAACTACTCATATTTATGACTGTTGCAGTATCCTGGGGTCATGTGATCCCCTTTTGCAACCTTCTGTTAAGCAAAGTCAATTGGGAGGCCAGATTGACTTAACAACTGTATTACTAATTTAACAACTGCAGTGATTTACTTAACTGTGGTAAGGAAGGTCATAAAATAGGGCAAAACTCAACAAATGTTTCAGCAACATAAATTTTGGGCTCAGTTGTGGTCACAAGTCAAGGACTACTTGTGGACGTACATTGGATATAAGTGATACAATAAAAAGCAAGCAATCAGACAATAAAAGATATTAATTACATGTTATTGCTAAAGACAGCTTTGCCTTCTCTGTGAATTCATATATATTGCAATTGAACCAGTTCTATTATAGATTGTTGCATAAGAACACCAATATCAGGACCTAATTCTGAATTAGTACAAGTAGTGTGTTTATTAGTTTGATTTTTATCTCACCTTTTGTTCAGGAGCTCAAGGTATCATTCATGTTACTCCCAATTTGGCACACAGTGTATTCTGGAAATATACTGTACCTTAGGAGAGGGAGGACACCAATTACTTGTTGGGACTAGAACTTCTTTGACAATGTCATCTGAGAATTTTTCCAGCGACATCCAGAGAGAGCCAAATTAGGAAAGTCAAATCCACAAGTACAGAGGAAATGTTTTATATTTATATAATGTGTTGTCAAAAGCTCAAGCAATACAAGAAACATTTTAACGGTAATAGCCAGTATGTACTGGATGAATGTACTGGATGAATAAGAATAAAGGAAGGAATGTGTAAACGGATTCATGCATTATATTGACCCAGTTCAGATTTAAATTGGATCCATTATTAACATGGGGTGGACAGTATTTAAGGTCCAGGAGTCATACCTAACTTTTTTTTTAGCGAAGACTATACTTAGCAGACCAATACTGAGAAATTGATAAAACCATGTCATAAATGGATAAGAACTTTGTTTCTATTTTTAAAAATATACTAAGCAGTTGTACCATACCGAATGCCTGTTTTGTTATTTAAAATGGTAGGAAATTATGCTAATGGTTTTCAGTAGTTATTAGACAACCTGTGACCTGTTGGGACATCCTTTCAGAGATATTTCCTTACCTGAATAAACAGAAGGACCATGCATAGGCAAAAAGCAAGGGGAGCGGGAGTGACTTCTGACTTCCTGCCGGCTTCCCCATTGAGATCCTTGTGGGAAGCTGTCAGGGACCATCAAGAAATCAGAAATATGAGTTTATATGATTGAGACTTGACACTTACTGTTTTTGCGGAATTGAAATTATTCACATTTACTTGGCAAAACCTGATTGAATTTTATTGTTATAATAGAAGTGATCATAGTGGAAACATGTAAGTATTACTGTACAATGTTTCTAATCATGACACGTCAGAATAATATTAATTGCATAAAGGAAAATGTCTGAGGTCTTTTTCTAGTTGGAAATATGGTTATTTGATTAAGGTTAAAAATAATTATTTTTAGAATAAATAAAACACTAGTATATTTTCTTGTTCCATTTTCAGCAAAACGTTACTTGTTAACAGAAGATGTTCTGCAGTTACGTAAATTTCAAGAAAAGAAATTGGAAAATCAATATAAAATATATGGACAAAAAGGTATTTGCATCAAATTAATCATTTGCAAATTAAAATTGAGGAGCATAATTTTTATCTGTGATGTACAAACTATGATTTCGCTAATCCATACAGTATGATAGCTAAGATACTATCTCTTTAAGTGTCTAACCCAGGGGTGTCAAACTCAATTTCATTCAGGGCCGCATCAGCATTGCAGTTGCCCTCAGGGGGCCGGGTGGGTATGGCCAGGGTGGGCGTGGCCTACTGGGTGGGCGTGGCTAGAGTGTGTATGGCCTACTGGGTGGGCATGGCCAGCTCTACATCGTTCGTATCAAGGGTGCCTATGGGGGCCTGGGCAAGAGCGGGACAGATCTGAGGGTCTCTGGCAGAAGGAGGGTCTCTGGGCCAGGGCAGTGGGGGCCGTTCCCTCACTGTTTCCAGGATGGCTTCGCGGGCCACATGAAACCACTTCACGGGCCGGATCCGGCCCCCGGACCTTGTGTTTGACATGTCTGGACTCTAACCTCTTCCCCACCCCCACCCCCGAAAATAATATTTACATGCAGTACAATGCTATACAGGTAGCCCTCAATTTACAGTAGTTCATTTAGTGACCATTCAAAGTTACAGTAGCCCTGAAAAAAGTAACTTATGACTCTTTTTCATACTTATGACTGTTGCAGCGTCCCCATGGTCATGTGTTCAAAATTCAGATACTTTGCAACTGACTCATATTAATGACAGTTGCAGTGTCCTGAGATCACGTGATCCCTTTTTGTGACCTTCAGACAAGCAAGTCAGTGGGGAAGCCAGATTCACTTAAAAACCATGTTACTAACTTAACTGCAATGATTCACTTAACAACTGTGGCAAGAAAGGTTATAAAGTGGGCAGTACTCATTTAACAAATGTCTTGCTTAGCAACAGAAATTTTGGGCTCAATTATTGTAAGTCGAGATTACCTATATTTTCTTGTTAAGAATAAATGTATTACTAATCTCTATCTCTATCCAAATATCAACAAACTTTGGGAGTTTTTATTAGGTATGTGTTAAAGATATGCACTATTCAAAAGTAATCATAAAACATGCTTCAAATATTGTGTGAACACCTCTCTGCTCAATACTAAAGCAGCTTTTGCAGAAGACAAAAGTGATTCATTAAAGTAATTCTTAAAGCATCTATTTCTCTTTTAGGGTTTGCATGGAAACCTGAAAAAGAAATATTTTTTAATGAGTAGCAGAAAAGCAGTACAGTTAGTCCTCGACTTAGAACAGTACATTTAGTGACCATTCAAAGTTACAACATCACTGAAAAAAGTGACTTATGATCATTTTTCGCACTTATGACCATTGCGGCATCCCCATGGTCATAATTCAGGAACTTGGCAGCTGACTCATATTTATGACATTTGCAGTGTCCTGGGATCATGTGATCACCTTTTACAACTTTCTGACAAGCAAAGTCAATAGAGAAGCCAGATTCACTTAACAACCTTGCTACTTACTTAACAACCGCAGTGATTTACTTAACCAGATTTCCCACAGCACATATTTAACTTATATAGTTGTATATTTAAAGGCAGTCCTTTTTAAAGCCCATGGGTTTATATTTAAAGACTGCCCTGTTTTACAATAGTTAGAAGTTACAATGGGGTTGAAAAGGTAATTTTACAACTGATTCTTGCACTTATGATTGTCTCAACATTCCCATTGTCACATGTTGAAAATGTGAATGCTTCGCAACCAGCATGCATTTTAGACCATCCCACGGTTACTTGATCGTTATTTGCGATCTTCCCTGCTGGCTTCCAACAAGCAAAGACAGTGAGGAATCCAGCAGTAAAACTGCAAATCATGGTCACTTGATGTCTTGCTTAACCACTTTATGATTTAGTGATGGAGTTGCCTGTCCCAGTTAGTTGTTAAATGAGGACTACCTGTATTCATTTATATCCCCAAGTGCTTCAAAAGTTGCAGAAATCCAGGTAAATCACTAAATGGCAGAAGTAGGAACTCAAAGTCCTTGTTGCCATCCAAAGGCGTTTGGTAGCCCAGGTTTGGTAGCCCTCATCATTATGCTCAGGGAACAAAGAGGCAATTTCCTGCTCTGTGACTCAGTCTCAGGTGAGCCTGCTGCTGCTCTGGCGAACATGAGCTTCTGGCTCTTTCTGCTATTGTTATTGCTGAACTGGGCCAAATTCTGGAAATCAGAATATTTTCCTGGGTTGAGGAATGTGTCTGATTTGTAGGATATCTTCCCCAAAAGGGGACTGTTCCAGCAAAACTAGGAAGCTACATCATCCTAGGTATAAACAAAAGCAAAGGTCAGCTTCATTTTATTCTACCAATTCTGCACTATTGTAACCTTAATAGCTGATTGTAAATACAATTGAATACAATATAAACAATTTACTTTTTTTTAATTACAGATGAGTTTTTCAGAACTGTTGAAAAAAAGTTAGCAAATGATACCCTTATCCTCAAAACCGAATTAATAAATCTACTTTATCTATGTCAATCCAAAAATGAAATAGAATTAGTCAAAAGAGCCATATACAGGTAAGAGTCATTTAGTAATGTGTATATTCATTTGTATTATCTTTAGTTCATTTCTGATCATGTTACAATAAGGGAGTTTTATAATGAGGCTATTCTTAATTATTTCACATTTGATTTTTTTTGTCTTTTTCAAAGACTAAATATCGTACATTTCATTCTTATGGAAATAATGCAAACCACAACATAGTAAAAGGAAAAAATATATAGAATATTTTACCAGCATTCAAAATTCATTTGATAGAAAGAGCTACTTTAGGGATATTATTATATAAACTCTTATCTTGTTGACTGGGAAGTAGGTTGTCATTATTTTTAGTTGTATGGTATTTGAATGATATTGGTTTTCTGGAAACTCTAAACAAGTAACTATAACATTTCCTAGCATCTTGGTTCCTATCTTGTGGAAGATTCATATTGAGGTATGAATATTCTGTATTGTATCTGTCTTATCTTTAAGCTTAAATCATCATCATAACAAAAACTGTATTCTACTCAGGTATCACAAAGAGAACAGAAACAGAGCTTTTGGGGAGTTCAGATTTGGACCCATATTTATGAGGTTATGTTATGAACTAGACCTTGAAGCAGTTGCACTGGAACTCATCAAAGACCAGGTGAAATTCAGGTCTATGTTTGTATTATTTTTATTTTCTATAATTACAACCATGGAATTCAAGCCATAGGGCAATTTATTTTTCTTATGCAATCGTCTTAAAATCAGTGGAGCTTTTTATGGCCAACGGGTTTAGTTTGGAACATTCGGGTTCCATTTAAATTCCTGGATATCTGGAACCTTGAACCTCGAGTTATAAAAATGGGTTCCAGTGAGAGTCCAAAAGCTCGAAAGGCAAAGCCTCTGATCCCGGGGACTGACCCAGATTGGATCCTATACAAATGTAGCTGACCTAATTTTGGAGTTTATCCTGTGCTATATTTGGGGTGAGGGATAGCGGAAAGGCAGGGAAGAAGATGGGTGAATGTTTATCTCACAGCTGGGAGCTCATCCACCTGCTAATAGATACAAGAAAAAGCATTTCAAGAAAATTAATTAATTCACTCTAACTAAGGCTGAGAAATTCTTAGAGTTTTCAAGATTCTGTACTTATCTCGGACTAGCATTAAAGATACCTTCCTGAAATCCTACTTACCCTTATTTCCTTGGTCTTGCCAGTTGCATGGGACTCTACACTTGGAAGTAAGTCTTGTTTCACTGGGGATTACTCAAAGGTTTGAGCACAGTCCCCTCTAGTCCATGATTAAGATCCAAAGGAAGACATTCCATGGTCTGTCCATTTCCAATAATTTTTCAAACAGTCCTCTAATATATCAACATTTAATCTTTGATAATTTATTTTTAGAAGTACTATAGTGATAAATGTATTTTGAGAATGATGACTCTCTCCTAAATAAACCTTTGTAGTTTGAGAGGATGATCCTGAAATTTAAAGTCCTGAATTTTTATACAAGTTTTTCTCAAGCATTATGAATAGAGTGATTTCCTTTGAAGACAGCCAATACAGTTATATTTTCTGATTTTTTCCCCCATGTCAGACTCTAAATGGCTTCTTTGGAGATTACACATCATTCAATATATTAATGGACATGTTGTTTGAAAAGGGCCATTATGAAGGTAAAGGAAAGATAATATTAATCACATTATAATATAATTGCCACTGAATAATTTGATCTAATAAATTTTACGTGATTACTTTTCGATGTTGCAGAGCTATAACACATCTCGTAAAAATAATTGTGGTTCTCTTAAGTCTGTGTTCATTAGATGTTTGTTTTCATTCAGTGAATGTAATCTTTCACCGAATGAAAACATTGTACTTTTTTGGAGTTTTTTTAAAAATTTACTTTTTCTTTTGGGAGCTTGGAAAATTTTAAATCTTGACAAAATTTTGTCTGACCATAACATTTCTTTTGCCATGGCACATTGCATTCTGTGTAAATATCTGTTAGAAAGAAAGAGTATTCTAGACAATAAGACTTAATTCCAAACAACTTTGTAGAGTACTTCAGCTTTATGACATTTAAAACTGAAATTACTACAGCACTTATTTCTAGATATTCACAGACCTCCAAAATGGAATCAAAATTCTTTTTTAAAAGAAACCCAAATCTCAAGACATCTTTGTCATGAGTTTTTGCAAGATGTCTTATCACTTTTAATGTTTTAAATTTTGGATTATACCTTTTAATTATTGTGGATTTTGTAATGCTCTGGTTCTCTGGGAATATTTTTAACTTGCAGTTTTGTGACTCAGATGCCGAAGACACCCTTTCTAATCACTTCATGATACAAGAGTTGCAAAGAAAATTGTATCTGGACATCAGGGCTGAAGCCTAATACAGCATGCAATTTTATTCCAATTGTGATCAGTTGTAAATAGTATAAATAGTAAATTTAAAATAATGATACATCAAATTTTTTGCTATCACATAGCATATTGTTTTACTATTATGATACATGGTTTTCACTGAACTGTTGCAATCTTAGAATTTAGGTATAAAATCATTTCTAATTGGCATCCCCAGCTTGGAGAACATGGGCTGCATTGTTCATAGCTTTATTCCTTGGCATCTATCAGGTCCCTGCTCTACCTAATGTAATTTTTAATACATACTTTAATTGCATTGCAGTAACCTGTAATATGATATTGGCTTGCAAGAATGCATTTGAATCCAATAGGCATTCTTGGAAAGTGATAAGCAGAAATATCCCAATGCTCCCTCTAACGTTGTACTTGTGTATTCAAAGATGGGGAAAAGATAACCATAGGAAGAACTTCACAAATTTTCCTCCTGCTAAATTGTTATTTTTTGACTGCCCCCATCCACCATGAAAAGCACTGTATAAATCAACTTCTTCCTATGGCAGAATTTTTGTGTGAGTGTGTATGAGAGGCATTCATATATCCCAAAAGAACCTACAATAGTGGCCAAAATTGTGGAAACCTTTTGGGATAAGTGTACATTTGAGGTTTGATGGCTAATAACACCACTTTTTTGGAGTAGTACCATAAAATTATATATCAATGGAAAGATAATTTAATCAAGAATGTAATGCAACAAAGTTTGTTCGATTATCTGTATCCTATGAAAAGTTATAGCCAAATAATCAGAAAAATGAAGCACAACTTACTTAGGTTGATATCAGGTAGCTTTCCTTCATCTGATTGTAGCCAATGACCATGAGTGTTTAGAGAGCCAATCAGTTGTTATTTTGTTTTGGCAATGAGCCAATCAGATCACAGTAGGATTCAGTTATGGCATGTATTAAAGCTGAGAGGAAGACATTTGTCAGTGTGTTATGTGATTGCTATCAAGTTGGTTTGGTTTTTTTTTATGTTCTTTCATTTAGTGAGCTTGTAAAACGTAATAAAATTAAAGTAATGGTGCAAAGAGTTGACTGGTCGCCCAGAAAGCGATGTAAAATAGTATTAAGTGAACAAGGCTACAGTTATAAAGAAAAATTGGTGGAAACTTAACCAAAGGTGGCATTTCTAAGTTTTTGAAGAGGTATAAGGAGACTCAGTCACTACAAAACCACACGGGTAAAGGCAGGAAAAGGTGCACAACAGCAAGTAATGATAGAAGAATTAAGAGACTGTGCCTGTGTGACAGAGGAAAATAATCTGGGTGTATACAAGATGAAATGGTGCAGTGCAATGTGAAGTTGAGTTTAAGGACTGTTCGGCGAAGACTGCAAGAATTTGGCCTAAAATCCAGAATTCCACGAAAAAAGCCACTTTTATCTCTCAAACAAAGGTTGAAAAGACTAAACTGGGCTAAAACCCATGTTACCTGGACAGAGGAACAATGGGACAGTGTTATTTGGAGTGATGAGACCAAGATCTATCTCCCTGTTTGGTAGTAATGGCATAAAATACGTAAGAAGAAGAATCGGAGAAGATTTGCATCCTGATTGCATTACATGTACCGTGATACACCCAGTCACTGTTATGATCTGGGGTTGTATGACATCGAAAGGTGTGGGCAGAATTTGTGTGATTAATGGGAATATAAATAGCCAAAAATACATTAATGAAATACTTGAGCCCAAACTGAAGCCTTCCGCACCTGATCTTTTCCAAGACAATGAAGCATTTATATTTCAACAGGATTCAGCTCCATTTCATGTTGCTGCTGTATGCAAAAAGTGGTTTCAAGATAATCATATTCCATTGCTGGAATGGCCTGGGAATAGCCCAGACCTTAACCCAATTGAAAATCTATGGAACCGACTAAAGAAACTTATTAGTCAGAAGCGACCCAGCAATAAAACCCAGTTAATAGAAGCAGACATTCAATCTTGGTTTCACATTATAACAGCTGCAGAACTAAAGGACTTGGTTCACTCCATTGGAAGACGTTGTAAGGCCGTAATTCATGCTAAAGGTTACCCAATTAAGTATTAACTGACATGGTGATAATTTTTGTATATCTCATTTTTTCTATGGTGATATTTTTTTGTATATCTCATTTTTTCTATGGTGATAATTCTTGTATATCTTGTTTTTTCTGTGTGTTTCACTTTTCTTTATAACTGCTATTCTAATGGGAAATCCTTCATAAAAGTTATTGCATTACATTCTTGATTAAATTATATTTCCATTGATATATAATTTTACGGTACTACTCCAAAAAAAGTGGTATTATTCGCCATCAAACCTCAAATGTACACTTTTCCCAAAAGGTTTCCACAATTTTGGCCACTACTGTATTTGCCCAAAGAGTTGGGAATACCTGAGTTGTTCTGTACCAGCCTGCTACCGGCCCTGCAGCAAAAGCAGGGACGACCCCTTTACGAACGGCAAGAGGCTGGAATAAAGCCTGCCAAATTTATTCACATAAAACAAGAGCAAGACAAGACACCAACCATAAAACACGAGCTAAGACGCAGGAACAATCCAAGCGGTTGCCTTCAGCAAACCAGCCCTCCCACACATTCCCCTTAAATACAGTTCAGGGCGTGGCCTCTCTGTGCCTCCTTCCGAGGTGCCCCATTGCCTCCCTCTGTCTACTCCTGACTGACTGCCTCCTGCGTCGGGCGTCCTTGAACAGGGCCAGCTGTGGGTCATCTTCATCCACACTGTCAGGCTCACACAGCTGGGTCTCCATGGTGACCAAGTGGGAGGGGCCTGCCTGAGGGCTATCATCAGCAAGATCTTCAACCCCCTCAGCAAGGTCTTCAACACCCCCCTCCTCCTCTGAGTCGTCCGACCCAACTGCCGAACCCACAGGCTGACCCTGAATCACAACATGAGTTAAAATAAAGAACCTAGTACTGATAGAGGAGAATATTTGTAGCTCAGGTTGAAATGAGGGGTCCTTGGTGTTCTCTCAGCTTGGTTGTTTTGTTGCTAATGTTTCATTACTGAAAATAGGTAACATCATGTGATACCTACTTTTGGCAATGAAACATCTACAACAAAACAACTAAGCTCAGAGAACACCAAGGAACCCTGAAAGAATCTAATGGTATGTAATTGATTCCCCAAAGTGTTTTTTTAATAAATAATTTATTTCAATTGCAAATATTATTAATTAGTAGTTGGAATGTGTGACTATCTACAGATACTGAAGGAATGCTTAAAATTAAAATTATTTTCCACAGATGCCCTGAATGTGCTATTAGAAATGGACAGGGAAAATGTCAGATTCAGCCAAGACACCTACTTGCTTGCATTTGCAATATGCTACAAACTGGTAATAATATATATTGTTTAAATTGTGTTTAATATGATTTTTTTAAAACAAGTTTTATTGGTTTTTCAATTAAAATCTACATATTTAGAAAGCATCACGATGACTGGGTAATCAGAGATTCAGTAACAGAGTTTTCAGTACATAATTCAGGCTACATTATCAAAACATCCTTCTCAATTTCCCTTAACATTTCATACAATGACTGCATTATTTTTCTCTCTGTCCTGGTGCTTTGTCAACTAGCGGCAGACACTAAGATTTCTTTGGCGTTAAACAGATGATGTTTTATAGCTACTGAAATGGAGAGTTGCATGTTTTGCATACAGTCATAGTTGAATCAGGAATATAATATAAATTTGACAAAAATATGACTTTTAAAAAATTAAAAGTTAAGGAAAATGTATTTAAAATAATTATAGCATTTGCTATTTTGACATAAGATCATAATAATCTTGTTGCCTCAGGTTATGACTTAAGAAAGCCAGTGTTTCATGACACATATACCAGAGAGAATCATTCAGAGTTCACAAGGAGGATAATATTTGTGATCTACTGTTGCTCTATAGCAGCTATACCTGGGATTAGAGAGGTAATGCACAGCCATTACGATAAGCAGCCATTGACAGCCTGGTCCTTCTTCCATTTGTCTGTAGTCTCTATTTAAATTGCCACGTGAGCTGTGAATACCATAGTATGGCTACCCATTGTGTAAAGAACATAATGGTCATCAATAGTTGCATAAAACTGTGATACACAAAAGCAGATCTTTTCAGTAATACAAAATACCACAGTAGGCTTTGTAAAAGATATACCAAAATAAGTGTGAATCACAGTCATTTGGTAGGTGTTTGTGCTTTGACCAATATAAAAAACTGTCCATAGTGAGTATTTTATTAATAAATTAAGCTTGCTTTCTATGAGGAAAAGTACATACAGTATGCTTCTTTCTCCATCTGGAGCTCTTCCTCCTTCAAGAAAAATAGAATCTTCAACTGTAGAAAGAGGGGAAGTTTGATAGTTTGGAAACAATACGTCTATGTGGAGAGGAGATATACTTCTTCCTTTACCTGTATCTGACACAGAGGCTTGCATGATCTTCCATTAGAGAAGTATTAAATATTAGCTTTCCCGATGTCTTCACAAATTAATCACACTGGAGTATCCATTGAGCTCCAGTTTTCATGGGAGTTTATAAATAGCCTGTTTATAATTCTGTTTTGTTTTTACCTTTAGTGGATTTTAAGAGAAGTTCTGAGCACTTTTCATAGCCCAAGCATTTAGAATTCAGTAGAGTTGTAACATCTCTGAATTGTAGTCTGCCCTGCAATTATACATGTACTAAAAATCTTGCATCCTGCAGAACAGCCCAGCGTCTTGGAAAATTGTTAATACATTACTTGAAGATAAGCATCTCTATGGACATGAGCTTTCAAGAAGAACACAATATTTTATAGTGGCACTTGGTCTAAAACAGGTAAAGGATTATTTATTTCTATTATCAGTGCAGTTTGATGTTCTGTATCCTTTGATGTGTGTTTGTACAATAACCTCAGTGCAGTGGCTTATGCTTAAAAAGGGATTAACAGTAAAAAACTAAGAAAATAAACGGTAAGAAAATAAACGGGCAAATTCTCTGGAATATATAAAATATAAATATCTTACAGGAACGTAACCACATCCTACCCTCAAGTCCTGGAGGACAGACAGATTTTCAGCAAATCTGAAGAAAGCATATAGGTCTCACCAGGGGTGCTGTTCCAGGCTGACACTAACTAGAGAAGTTACGCTTCCTAGGTCCCAATAGCTGACATTGTTTAATTGAAGGGACTCAATACGCACTTATTCTCCTCATTCTTACGAGATGCGTAGAAATAATTGGAGATAGGCTGTCTCTCTAGCCAGGCCCTATGTCATGAAGGGATTTTTAGGAAGTAACCAGCACCTTGAATTGCACTCAGAAACCAACTGTTAACTAAGTTTGTAGAGTATTGGAGTCACGTGGGCACATTGTAGCGTGCCCATTCTGAACCAGCTGTAGCTTCTACATGGACTCCAAGGGCAGCCCTGTGTAGAGTGCATTGCAGTAGTGTAAGTATAAATTGATTAGGATATCAGTGTTTGTCTCAGAGTCTTCCTAATCCAGGAACTCTTGGAACCAAAGGGCCTACTGGCCACAGCCTCCGCCTACTCTTTTAAGTTTAAGACAACCCTCAGATTGTATGCCAGTCTTGAATGGGAAAATGCTTCCCCATTTGAGAATAAAGATGGAAAATCCTCAAAAGCCAGGGGGCCCAAATATTGACAGTTTCGAGTTGGGCTCAGAGTGAGCTGAACAGCATATAACAGTGATGAATATTGAAGTCATCCCCTGAACATTGTTGAATTCCAACTCACAGCAGTTTTAGTCAATATGGCTAACTGACAGAAGATGGGAGTTCATCAACTGGAGATTCAACATATTGCTCACTGAAGGGTAGAAGGGCATAGAGCAGGTTAACACATTTAAATTGCCTGGGAGGGGGATTCCATTTGAAAGGTATTTGAATGTTTTGGTTGGTTGTCCCAACATGATAGAATATGAATAAGTAAGGATAGATGGGAAACAGCATATGACCTACAAAATCTCACTTTCTGTAAGTTAAGATTAGTACTAGTGTTTTTCCATCAGCACTATTCCAAGACAGATAAAATACCCATAGTGGAGCACATTTATCCTTAGTAATAAAGAATCTTACATCTATTATTATATTGTAAATTTTATAGGGACATAAGGTCTATTTATATGTCACCTCTAATAGAAATGTTCCTAGGTAGAGCAGGGTAGGCAACCTTGGCTCGTTTATGACTCGTGGACTTCAACTCCCAGAATTCCTGAGCCAGCCATGCTGAGGGGAAAGGGAGAAGTTTCTAAGCTGAGCCATGCTGGCTCAGGAATTCTGGGAGTTGAAGTCCACGAGTCATAAAAGAGCAAGGTTGCCTACCACTGAGCTGGAGTATACACATTTCATCTGAATTATCTTCTCCAGGATTTGAAATCCACTTTTTCCTGTCCGAAAGTGAAATTTTATGTTGCTGCAATTAAAGAAATAATTAGTTTAAGAAGTTTTCACATTATCCCTAATATTACTTTTAGGTAGTTATTTTTAATGAATTTCTTCAGGATATTTACATTACAGTTTTTTAAAAATTTAAATTTATCATTACTTGGTCAGTTAATATATTAATACAGTAATAGGGGTGTGAATGTTATATCATGTGATTTGTCTTATGTGCTGTATTAATTTGCTTCATATTGTTATTCTTTTAAATGTGCTGGTCAATGACCGAATAAATAAATATTACTACTGATGATTTGGAATAATATGATAAGTCTATTTATTATTGAGAGGTTATGAGAGCCAATTGTTAGGATTTAAATAAAATGTTAGGCAATATTTTTAAAGCATGACTAATTATTATTTTTGTTTCCTTCTACAGAATGATTTTTTTAAGGCCCAGTACTATTTTTCACAGTTGCAGCCTACAGAAAGTATAATATATGATAATCTAAAGGTAAATACACTTAATTTGTGTGTTCTACCTTCTGATGCTATTTTTAAGACAAAGGATGTCTTTAATCTGCTGTATTCCAGCGCTACTTAAAAACATCTCTGCCTTATATTATTTTCTTTATGTCCTTAATTTTTCAAGTGTTTCGATTTGCTTTATGGCAGATCAATACTGGAAAAATATAAGTAGTGACTCATTTACTGTTTGTCAATGCTGTATTTAAATAACCAATGGTAAAATTATTCAAATATGCTGGCAAAACCTTTTCTATGATTCACATCAATGAAATGGTTCTAAGGAATCTTCTTAAAATCTTTTGTTAATAAAAATTTCCATGACAGCAAATGTAGGAGTAAATAACTTACAAGATGTTGAAAGAACAGTGAAAAGTGGGCAAGCAGAGATAATCTCAGAGAGGATATGGCACTGAAAACAGGAGCAATTAGTATTCCATTTTTTCTATTTAATCATGTATGATTCTCAGAGACAGCCAGGACAAGTCCCTGCAGTTTTCTTGGCAAGGTTACTCAGAAGTAATTTGCCATTACTTCCTTCCTAAGGCTGAGAGAAAGTGACTAGCCCAAGTTGGGGCTAGCACTCAGTCTCCCGGTTTCGATGCCATAACTACTATGTCAAAATATCTTTGTTTAACATTGAAGACACAAAAATCTATACGGGAGTGGTAGAAAGAGGGGCAGATGGAGGAAGGGACAACAGATAGAGAACAATCAGCAATCTAATGCTTATTTAGGAACAAAACAATTTCTTCATCAGATATTCTTCCCCATTCCTCCCTCCTATTCAGACCAATTTTATTGGTTTGTTGTAATAGCTTGGAGTTGGAGGGCAATGATTATTTCCATAGTAATAGCAAGAATGTTCCTAAGCAGCCCCTTTTAGCATAACATTCTTCACTATATTGGGCTGCAATGAAGAAGGTTGCGCTGAAGTTTCAATCCCAGCATGTTCTTTCCCTTAGTTGTGTCTATTATGATAACTTTATTGTCACTTTGTACACCAATCGGCATACATCAAAATGAAATTTCATTGCATACAGCTCTCAAAGGGTCACCACCTCCAATATATACTCCTTGTTCATGGCCCGCTCAAATTTCACATTGTCCATTTTAGTCTCTAGGGAGTGAACGATGGCAAACAGGACAGATGGAAATGGGGCTCCATGTGGATTATTTTTTTATTTTTTATTTTTATTTTTAATTCCATTTATATCCCGCCCTTCTCCGAAGAAGAATAGCCCTCAAGTTAGCTTATATTCTGACAACCTCGCCTTCTTTCCTTTTTCTGATCCTGACTCTTCCACCTTTTCCTTTAAGAGGCCTTGCTTCTTTTCACCCCTGGAGCACCCCTGTTATTATTGTGAGTTTCTGCATCACATGCTTTATTGTAACTTTTATAAGTTACGTTTTATATTGAAAAATATATACCTGGAATTTGCCACAATCGATGATCAGCAATAGGTATACCACATTCATAAGGGTACCACATTCCACTACACTTTATGAACAATACATTCTGTTGATGATCATCAGGGCTACTGGTACAAAGACTTTTGACCTGCCTATTTGGAAAGTTTTTCTTCTGACACAATCCAGAATTTCTTAAAGTATTATTCTTTTGTGGTGTTTGTATTGAAGATTCTTCTTTTGGCTGCCTTTGGAAATCTGAAGACTCTTGTGCAAACACTGGAAAAAGCTTCAAAATTTGATACATATTTTGTGAGAAAACCTAACTTCTGTAAGGATGTGGTAAGTGAAAATTATTGGATAGAGGCAGGCTTTTATAGATAGAAATATAGCTGATTTTTTTCCTTTTGGGCAGGAGGGGTTGTGTGTGTGTGTGTATATATATGAAGGGACTGGCCCCTAGAGTTGGAAACGACTAGCATGCATGTGTGGGGTAACCTATAAGTAAAGGTTCCCCCGCAGATGCATGCTAGTCGTTTCCAACTCTAGGGGCCAGTGCTCATCTCCGTTTCAAAGCCGAAGAGCCAAAGGCACACAGAATGCTGTTACCTTCCCACCGTAGTGGTCCCTATTTTTCTACTTGCATTTTTATGTGCTTTCGAACTATTTTATACTGGAATAAATGTACCCATGCTGTTGTGGATATCTCAGTTGTTTCAAATTGTTAGATTATTTGTACTACCATATACTTTATATGCTTTATATCAGTTGCAAGCATTACTTGTTTAATAGAACACACCCCTATACCTGATTTTTTTTTAGCCCAAGGTAAATTACACTGTAAATAGTGAGAATCATTGCTCACTGAGTTTTTTATAAATAAATCAGAATCTGAAACAATTTGGCAATAATTATCTTGAAATAACCATTTATATAAACAGCCTCTTAACATATTAAAAGCTGGCTGAACTTGCTTTAGGAATATTTTTCTCATCTAGTTAGTCTCTATTAACAAATATTTTGGGAAACGTCTGACAATGCACAAATTTAAAACTTCTCTAGCTTGTGGCTTGTAACTGAAGAAGATAAGCCTTGATGTATAGAGCTGCAGATAACCGTAACTTTCACAGGTGTGTGCCTTCATAACAAATTGCTAAGAGGAATTGAATTAGGGCCTTTTTTCTATACATTTGGTAAAAGTTTGTTTTGATTTGGTGTAGAAAAGACAGTTCTATGTTGATCATGGTTTGTTTGCTGTAATCTTACAGATAATGGCTGCCAGGGAAAAACTAGAACTCGATCTAGACCTCACTATTCAGTTTGAAGAAATTGTTACCAAGTTAAAAGTCTCAGGACAGATAAATGAACTGACTCTGGATGACCTGCTGTGTGAGGTCCCACATTCCAAAGGGTACAAAATGCAGCTGTTGAAAGAAACAAAACGGAGTCAACGGACTTTACAGCCTCTCCAGTCTTTTCTGCTAACTGACTGAGTGCACTTTCCCCATCAGGAATTTTGTCCTAGAATACACCTGTCTTTCTTAACAAGATTTTCATTTAGTGTGGATTTTTTTTGGCGGAATACCGATGATCACAAATCACATGAATGGTTTTGCTGGTATATTGCCAAGTAAATAATGTAAAAACCTAACATACCGTATATACTTGAGTATAAGCCGAATTTTTCAGCCCACTTTTTGGGCTGAAAAATTCCACTTCGGCTTATACTCCAGTCAACAAAAAAACTTACCGAGGACTTGTGCGCGGCCGAGGCTTTGGTGCTTCCGGGATCGCGCGCACCTCTCCCAAGCCACCGCCGGCCGAGACCTGCCGAAGTTTGGGGAGGTTTGGGGAGGTGCGCGCGCACCTCCCCAAACCTCCCCAAACGTCGGCAGGTCTCCGTTCCTCCGCTCCCTGCCTGCCTGCTTCTTTCCGCAGCGGAAAGAAGCAGGCAGGCAGGGCGCGGAGGAACGGAGACCTGCCGACGTTTGGGGAGGTTTGGGCGCCTCCCCAAACCTCCCCAAACGTCGGCAGGTCTCCGTTCCTCCTGCCGACGTTTGGGGAGGTTTGGGCGCCTCCCCAAACCTCCCCATGTCTCCGTTCCTCCGCGCAGACCTGCCGACGTTTCGGCAGGTCTGCGCGGAGGAACGGAGACCTGGGGAGGTTTGGGGAGGCGCCCAAACCTCCCCAAACGTCGGCAGGAGGAACGGAGACCTGCCGACGTTTGGGGAGGTTTGGGGAGGCGCCCAAACCTCCCCAAACGTCGGCAGGTGTGCGCGGAGGAACGGAGACCTGGGGAGGTTTGGGGAGGCGCCCAAACCTCCCCAAACGTCGGCAGGTCTGCGCGGAGGAACGGAGACCTGGGGAGGTTTGGGGAGGCGCCCAAACCTCCCCAAACGTCGGCAGGAGGAACGGAGACCTGCCGAGGTTTGGGGAGGTGCCCAAACCTCCCCAAACGTCGGCAGGTCTGCGCGGAGGAACGGAGACCTGCCGACGTTTGGGGAGGTTTGGGGAGGCGCCCAAACCTCCCCAAACGTCGGCAGGTCTCCGTTCCTCCGCGCCCTGCCTTCCTGCTTCTTTCCGCAGCGGAAAGAAGCAGGCAGGCAGGGCGCGGAGGTCCGGAGACCTGCCGACGTTTGGGGAGGTTTGGGGAGGTGCGCGCGCACCTCCCCAAACCTCCCCAAACTTCGGCAGGTCTCCGGACGGCGGCGGCTTGGGAGAGGTGCGCGCGATCCTGGAAGCACCGAAGCCTCGGCCGCGCGCAAGTCCTCGGTAAGCTCCGGGCGGTCACTTGCTTCGCGTCTCCTGAGGGAAGGGGGGGCGACTGGAGCAGGCGTGTTTCCTCGCCTGCTGGGCGCCGCGATTTGCCCGGGGAACGCGCGGGCCCCGAATGGCAGCGTGGAGCGAGGAAGCGGACAGCCAGGGCTTCCCCGAGAGCCGCGGCCACACAGGGTATTCCTGTGTATTCAGGCTTGCAAAATGGCGGATCGAGCCTCTGCTGGCGGCAGAGGCTTGCAGAGCGCGGATCCAGCCTCCGCCGGCGGCGGAGGCTTGCAGAACGGCGGATCGGCTTATACTCGAGTCAACAACTTTTCCCAGTTTTTGGGGGTGAAATTGGGGGTCTCGGCTTATACTCGAGTCGGCTTATACTCAAGTATATACGGTAACTTCATAATAAGGCATTTTGCAGAAACAGTTAAAAGAATCTGCAGGGGAAATTAAGAGTTTGCCAAGCTCATGAAAGCTTTTTTTTATTTCATATTACCGTGTTCATTGCTTTTTATTGGAGAAAAAAATGATAGGGTGAAGATAGAAATGACTTTCCCTTGCTCTGTTCTTCTGAGCAATTCACTAAAGCAGGGGTGTCAAACTCAATTTCATTGAGGGCCGCATCAGCATTGCGGTTGCCCTCAAGGGGCCGGGTGGGTATGGCCTGGGTGGGCATGGCCTACTGGGTGGGCGTGGCTAGAGTGCGTATGGCCACTGGGTGGGCGTGGCCAGCTCTACATCATTCGCATCAAGGGTGCCTATGGGGGCCTGGGCAGGAGTGGGACAGATCTGAGGGTCTCTGGCAGGAGGAGGGTCTCTGGGCCAGGGCCAAGGCAGTGGGGGCCGTTCCCTTACTGTTTCCAGGATGGCTTCACGGGCCGCATGAAACCACTTCACGGGCCGGATCCGGCCCCCGGGCCTTGTGTTTGACATGTCTGCACTAAAGGGAAGAACCTCTTGTTAGATAATGTTACATGGTGTTGGGCTAGGGCAGGGGTAGGCAACCTCGGCTCTTTTATGACTTATGGACTTCAACTCCCAGAAATCCTGAGCCAGCATAGGGAGTAGGGAGCTAGGGAGATGCAGGTTCAGGTCTGCACTTAGCCTCAAAGTTCACTGGGCTTTTGGAGGCTATTAACATATCACATCCCATGGTCACTTAAGCATGATTGTGTTAGTAACCAAATGAACTATTTATTCAATATGCCAAACTAACCACAGGAGCTAGATTTGCACAACTATTAAGTCAAAGTCAAATAAGGCCCATTTGGATTGAGTTCACCAAAGTGGTCTGCTTAAATATACAGTAATTAGTCTGTAAATTTTTATTATGTTTTTATCCTACATTTATTTGTCTTTGGGTCTCAGTGGTGAACATACCTAATACTCTTATGTATTATTTCCCCCTTGATAACCACCTTGTGAGGTGGATGGGACTGAGAAAGAGTGCCTGGCTCACAGTCATCCATGTGTAAGAGAGGCCTACAATTTAATCTGCTGATTTCTAGAGTAGCATCTTTACCGCTACGGATAGTCCTCAACTTAAATCACAATTGGGACCAAAATTTACATTATAAATTGATATGGTTGTAAAATAAGTCATTGCATGACCGAATCCAATTTTAAAATCATTTTACCACTCATTAAGTTGCTGTTAAATGAATAAATTGGGCGTTAAGCAAATCTGCCTTCACCAATTAACTTTGCTTGTCAGTTAATCAATTAACTTTGCTTGTCAGAAGCTAGCTGGGAAGGTCACAAATCATGATCACATGAACACAAGACACTGCAACCATCGTAAATGCAAGCTGGTCTCTTAAGAGCTCAAATTGTGATCACATGACCTCGAGGGTGATGTGGCATTCACAACTTTGAGGGTGGGTCTTAGGTTCACTTTTAGCAAGGCTGTCAGAGCTTCAAACTATCATTAAATAAACAGTTATAAGTAAGTACTATCTGTATAGCAAACTGGCTCATGATATGGCAATATGCTGTAGTACATAATTTATATTGCGGTAATACATAATTTATATTGTTCATTGTGTAGTGAGAGCACAGACCGTTGGACTCATTCAGATAGCCATAACTTAATTTTGGTATGGGGCTTCATATGCTTTTAAGCAAACCTTTTGGAAACTTCTGATACAAAGATCTGTAGAAAACTTGGCAAGCCCTTACAAAATGCCTGTCCTCTCTGCTCTTCCCTCCACCTGTTCCCGAGCCTACTGATTTATAACAAATTCTTCCATAGTCCTGCCTGATTTAAATTTGTCTTGCTGACTTGGATTGAGAGTTCCTTTTTTTTAGCATGTATATATTGTTATTTTCATCACGGTATGTTTACCAAAATTCAGAATTGCCTCAGTACTACTTAAGAAACATTTCATAATATCTTAGTAAGGAGTCATTTTCTATGAAAAGGGATCCTTAATATTTAATGGAACAAGAGGTGCAAAAGCTATCCTGACAGAATGGTAGATATAAATATGATACGAAACATGGAAATATCCAGGAAGTTGAAATCCTGAGCACTCTGAGGTGGAAATAAGTATTGTTGAATTAAAAATAGCTGGGGTCAGTCTGAACTGTATATGTAATGTCTGTATCAGACACAAATCAACAAGATTTTGTTAATTTCCTTTCGATTAGTATATAGCAACAAAAACATATTTCTATGTTTTCTTCAAATAATGTTTTAAATGACTTTAGAAAAAGATAATGTAGGAACTGACTTTATTTTTCAATGTCTTGTCAGTAGAGGGTGCACTATTCATTATTTATAAAACAATCCATCTAATTTGAATGGTGAATGCAAATTATATTGGAGGCAATTTAAAAAACGTATACCTTTTGTGGTATAAAATTAGTTAAATATAAAATAAGAAATACACTGAGTTATATACCTGGGTTATACACATAATGTGTATTATATCCAGAATATGTTTAGAGATAAAACATGAAGGATTCTCATAGAAGAAATGCAATAAATAAATAAGCTTTACCTTGCCCTGTACTCATCAAGCATCTGCCAGCTATTTATAGTGATTAGGATATCAATGTTTCACTGGGATCTTCTTTTTTTCCAAAATAACAAAATTGTGACACTATTATACAAGAAATGCAAAAACATACTCAAGTTATTTGTTCATCCATTTAACTTCTATACTTCTGGATCCTGTAGCAATCTTGGTTGTTGTGCAGATAGTCCTCAACTTACAATTGGTCACTTAGCTACTATTCAGAGTTACAACAGACTTCCCCAAAACTACTTACAACCAAGTTTTGAAATCATGGTCACTTGCAAAAAATTTGGGGGGTTCACCCTTTTGACCAACCACAGAGAAGCTGCAACAGTGTCCCCCTCACCTATCTCCCTCCATCCCATCTTGCCTTGGGCCTGCTTTCCCACCCTACTAGCTCCCTGCAGCCCTTGGGCCTGCTTCCCAACCCACAGAGTTACATATCCTCCTCCCCACCCTCCATCACAGATTGTTCACTTGCCTTCTGTACTGTACAGCTCCAGAGTTCACACAGAGAAGGCCACTCCACTCCTCGGCTTTCTTAGGTTGGATGGCTCCATCCAGGAAGTGGACCCCATTTTTGGAGCAGCCACAATTCACAGAGCGATAGGCAAAGCAGCCTGCTCTCTAATGCGAGCTCTGAAGATCTACAGAAGTTAAGTGAGAAAGCAAGGGATGGGGAGGAGGGTGTGGGTTGCCACTTACCTTTTGTAGAGCTCTGGAAAGGGGAAAGACAACTAGGCTGCTCCATCCTTCAGCATCCCTGCAGGCTATATGGCATGGTTTGGCAATGTGGCTTCTCCAAAAATGGTACCTTCATCCAGGACCATGCCACGCAACCTGCAGGGATGCCAAGGAGCAGAGTGGCCTACAATTACCCAATATGAGCTCCAGAGATCTATAAAAGGTGACTGGTGATGGGGTAGGAGAGAATATGAGACCCAGAGGGGTGAGAAAGCAGGCCTAAGGTCTGCAGGGAACTTGAGGATGAAAATTGGGGTGCTTCAGGGCCTATGTATAGCTTAAGGCATTGTGCAAAGCAAGATAAGTGTAATGTATACTGTAAACCATGATTAAGCAAGCTATTGTTTAGTGTGTTGTATGATCCCACCGAGTTTTCAATCTGTTTCCATAGTCTTGAAATACCAATGTAAATAGTTTACAAAACTTACTATAGAGCTTTCAAGACTTCTTAGATACTGAATGTTGAGAAAGAACATACATGACTGCAAAATAACTAGTTTTCAGCTTGCCTCTTAATAGTGTCAAATAATAGTGTTTTTAAAGTAATAACAGAAATAGGTCTGCTTTGGCAGTAATTACCTCCAAAAGAGTACGCCTATTGTTTCTTGGGACTTGAACCAACTCTGTAACTGTCTTGAATTACCTTGCAATGTGATAAGAAGCATTGGAGCATAATCTAAAAGCAGGATGGTAAAAAATAAACTAAGTTCTCCTATGACAACTCCCTGGCTAATTTGCAAGAGCTGAGCAAAGATTCCCCAATTCCTAACAGTTGAGTAACATCAAGAAAAAAAGGGTTTTCCTTCGTCCTCTATTTTCATCTCAATTAAATGAAGTGTCTGTCCTGTATGTGCAGGCTTGAATGCATAAAGCTTCCCATTGCTGTGCTTGTTTTTGTCCATTAAGGCACATTTTATACATAACCCTAGTAAATAGACCGGGCGATTATAGTGAAAAGCAATGTAGCTCCATTGAGCCTAATAACAGGGCTGTTTCTGTCTTATTTATATGATTTCTAACTGAATATAGCCTTTATGTTCACGTGGTAGTCTCTTGTCCCTATTTTCATATTTTGTCACCTTGAACTTGTGGTTTTCACTCACAAAGTTCCTCTTTTTTTCATTTATTGCTTTTAGGAGTTCATTTCAAGTAAGAGAAGTTGACATCAGTAGTTGAAGGTAGTGTTTAAAGTAAAGCTGGCAGAGAAGTCAGTACAGGCAAATAAAATTCATAAATACTGCTGATTGAATGTACCCCCTACCCCCAAAAATAGAACACCTTAAAAGAGACATTATTTAAATATTTATTTTAAAAACTGATAATTGAGTTTGAACCAAAGGACATTATAATAATTATACAATTATAGTAATATTGTTCAGTTGCTTGTGTTTTGTTGTTGTTAGTTGCGAAGTCGTGTCCGACCCATCGCGACCCTATGGACAACGTTCCTCCAGGCCTTCCTGTCCTCTACCATCTTCTGGAGTCCATCTAAGCTCACGCCTACTGCTTCAGTGATTCCATCCATCCACCTCATTCTCTGTCGTCCCCTTCTTCTATTGCCCTCAATCTTTCCCAGCATTAGGCTCTTCTCCAGTGAGTCCTTCCTTCTCATTAGGTGGCCAAAGTATTTGAGTTTCAGCTTCAGGATCTGGCCTTCTAAAGAGCAGTCAGGGTTGATCTCCTCTAGGACTGACCGGTTTGATCGCCTTGCAGTCCAAGGAACTCGCTTGTGTACAAAGCAGCAAAAGGTGATACCTCAGTGAGTTGTCCCATTTGTCTTTTGAATTTTTCTCCCCCTTTTACCATTTTGGAATGACTTTCGCTCTTCTGTCACATCTGTCATTTATGTGGGCAGACAAACCTACTGCGGCAACCCAATGGCTTGTATATTTGTTCATAATACTAGCCCAGTACTGGGAAGCTAAAACTACTTCCTAGCATTGTTTAAAAAAAAACAACAACTCTGCATGGATGCTGTCATCAGGACTCAAGCTTGACCCAAGAGCATTTTTTACACATGTACAAATGGAAATGCTTTATTGGAAGACGAAAGGGTAGAGATAAATTGAAAAACTCCTAAAAATCTGCAAATACATCCCTGGTTTATCCAGGCATATCCACTTAAGGTTAAGAAATACGTTCTCTATTCTATACTAGCAAGTTGTTGTCAATCACTGGAGACAATACTGAAGTAGATCAATGATATGAAATAGATTCTCAGATTATTCTGCCATTGCATGTCAGTCTTCCCCAAATTGCAAGAGATAATGGATCAAATACAGGTAGTCCTCAACTTACAACAGTTTAGTGACCGTTCAAAGTTACTACGGCACTGAAAAAAGTGATTTATGACTGTTTTTCATACAACCTTTGCATCATCCTCATGGTCACATGATAAAAATTCAGACACTTGACAATTGACTCATATTTATAATGGTTGCAGTGTCCCAGGATCATGTGATCACCTTTTGCAAACTTCTGCCAAGCAAAGTCAATGGGGAAGCCAAATTCACTTAACAACCATGATACTAAACAACCACAGTGATTCACTTAAAGGTCGCAAAATGGGGTAAAACTCACTAAAAATTGTTTCACTTAGCAACAGAAATGTTGGGCTCAATTGTGGTCATAAATCAATTGGAATTCTAGGAGCTGTCATCCAACATATTTGGATGGTTGGAAATGGTTGGATAAAGGAGTAGAGCATAAATATATAAATTTTACATAAACTTTTGCAGTTCTAAAAATAATTGCATTATGGGGAGGAAGAGAAATAAAGCAGCCCATTCTTTGGGAAGAATGCATTTATGTGTCAAGCTTCGATAGTTCTCATTTCAATATGTCCAAAAAAGAGAGAACTGGAATAGAAAAGACTGATGCCTGTATAAAATCCTCTCTGCGGTTAAGCAGTTTTCAGGGGAAATTTAGACCACAGAATCTGTTTTGTTGTACTGTTACTTACTTTTAGAGAGGAACCTGGATTAGCAATGAAGATAGATTGTGGCTTTGAAGTCTCATGGGTTTTTCTGAAGATTGAAATAAGAATTATTCTTTTAATGTCAAAAAAGAAGGCACAAGAATATTTTGTAACCCCATTTCTTGACAACAGTACAGATGTAGTTTAATATTGCCTTCTTCCAAGATTGGGGATAGGAAGAGTTGATTTTCTAGTCTAGTTTATAACCTTGGATGGGTTCCATCCAAATATTAACCAGCTCTTACCTGCAGATCATCCAAGATTGGGTTGGTGCTGTTACTGCCTAGACCAGGGGTCAGCAACCTGAAACAGTGAAAGAGCCACTCGGAACCGGTTCCCTCAGAAAAGGAAAAACTGGGAGCCGCAAAAAAATGTGTGCACATGCGCGTACATGCGCGCATGCGCAGAACAGGGTTTGACTGAAGAGTGGAGCCAAGGTGAGATATGCACCTACCCTGCATATTTGAATTGATTGGTTGAACTTTTTTAGTCCCACTTTTTTTTGGGACTGCGCATGGCAGAGGACTGGGAGCCGCAGGAGACGGCTGAAAGAGCCGCATGCGGCTCTGGAGCCGCGGGTTGCAGCCCTGTGGCCTAGACAAATAGAGAAAAGCTTAGACGTGAGAATCTAAGACTAACTGGTATTTTTGTTATAATTTTAATTGGATTTTTAAAAATTACAATTAATTTTTCTTAAAATGTGTTACATATTAATAACAGTAATGTATAATGAATATGTATGTCCATACACACACATTCATGCTAATATTATAATCAGTCTGAATCAACACCTTTTAGGATGAAGGCCTCTTCACTGAAAGTTATGAGGCCATAGTCTACCACACTGGTTCAATATAGGTTGGCAGACAGATGTTTTTTGACTTCCCAATGTAGGGCTGAGAGAGAAAGGCTGGTCCAAAGTCATCCAACCAGCTTCCATGCCTAAGGAAGAACTAGAACCTAAGTCCTTCTCATTCCTATTTTACCACACTGTCTCTCATAATTATTACATAACAGATTATGTTTAAAAACAAAACCTAAAGTAACAAAAAAATGTAAAAGCCTCAAGCAAATAAATTATTATTCTAAACAAAACAAAACAAAATGAAAAAGACAAAAAAGGAAAGTAACATTTAAAATCCCATTAATTAAAAAACTAAATTATTCAAATATGCAAATTATATTACTATTATATTGTTATTCTGAAATTTGATACTATTAATTTTAAATTAATTCAAATCATTACAATTTTATTTGAACCATATTGAGTCACACTGTTCAATTTTGTCTCCTTCAAAATAGAGGCTAAGATGTGACAAATTTCATTAAGCCAATTTTTAAAATCCAATACAGTACGTAAATATCCTTCTAGAAACATATCATCACCTTTTCTCAAAAGAGTTCAACCAAGATATACTTAATGATTTTCATAAACTGAGAGAGTCCCAATTTTTCTTCCAAGAACTGGTTCACTTTCAGCATTTATATCTCACCAATAAGGAATTAGCAGTTGACATGTTCATGACAAATGCGTTACTTTTTCAATTTAGAAAATATAACAGCCAACCTTTTTTTTTAAAGGCAAACCAGCCTCAAACAAACAGGTACATCAATACCTAGTTTTAAGTCCTGTGTCCTAACTTACTAATGCTTTTACCATCTTTAATGTCGTCTGAAACAGAGTATTTGAAAATATTAACTCATGACTGGTATGAAAAAATGCCTTAAATGCTTCTGAAATCAATTTATAAGACATTCTAGAGCAGCCTGGCCAGAAATGTCCCTGGGCCCCCTGATTCTGATAATTCATGGTAGGCTATTGCAGCCATATTTAGATTTAACAATAACAGCAAATGTACTCAGCTCCAATATTCTGTGTATTTCAAATATCTCCAGATGAAAGTGGAACTTTTAAGTACTAGGATTTAAGAGCTTAGATTAAATAGATCTTGAATCAAAGTAAAATTAACTGCTTATTCAAAATGATAAAGGAAATTTGCTTTATACAAATTAAAAGCCGCTATTTAAAAAATACCGTATTTTCCAGCGTATAAGACGACTGGGCGTATAAGACGACCCCCTACATTTCCTGTTAAATTATAGGGTTTGGGCTATACTCACCATATAAGACTACCCCTCTTCCAACGTACACCAAATAAAAATTAAAAAACATCAGATTTGATTTTAATATGGTAATTTTAATTCAAATGCTTATGACATGCAGGTGCTTAGTAGGAAAACTGTCACTTATAAACATAAGGCTGTTTGTCATCAAATAATAATAATAATAAGAATAAGAAGAAGAAGAAGAAGAAGAAGAAGAATAAGAAGAAGAAGAAGAAGAAGAAGAAGAAGAAGAAGAAGAAGAAGAAGAAGAAGAAGTAGTTGGAGGGTACCTTGGAGGTCATCTAGTCCAACCCCCTGCTAAGGCAGGAAACCCTATACCATTTCAGACAAATGGCTGTCCAGTCTCTTCTTAAAAACTTCCAGTGTTGGAGCATTCACCACTTCTGGAGGCAGGTTGTTCCACTGGTTAGTTGTTCTAACTGTCAGGAAGTTTCTCCTTAGTTCTAGGTTGCTTCTCTCCTTGACTAGTTTCCATCCATTGCTTCTTGTCCTGCTTTCAGGTGCTTTGGAGAATAGCTTGGCTCCCTCTTCTTTGTGGCAGCCCCTGAGATATTGGATCACTGCTATCATGTCACCCCTCACCCTTCTCTTCGTTAAGCTACACATACCCAATTCCAGCAACCGTTCCCTATTTTCCTAATTCACTTTTTCACTTTTCCTAATTCACTCTAAAGCTTTCCCTGCGCAGAGCCTTAAATAACACCAGCTGCCTGCAATTAGTGCAGGTTCGCATCCCACCAGGCTCAAGGTTGACTCAGCTTTCCATCCTTCCAAGGTAGGTAAAATGAGGACCCAGATTGTTGGGGGCAATAAGCTGACTTTGTAATAATGCTGCTGGGGGGGGGGGGTGAAAGCCCTAATAAACAGGCATATACACAGAATGAAGGCTATTGCTAAGCACATTGATTTGTGCTTTAAATTGTAAGCCACCCTGAGTCTTCGGAGAAGGGCGGGATATAAATGGGATTTTAAAAAAAAAGACCAAATGGGAGATCCGCTCCAGGTTTTCCAGCCAGCCCGCCCAGTTCCTGAGTCAAATGTGTCCTTAGAGCTAAGCGCTGCTCTGGCTGCTGCCTTCCCCACCTGCCTTTCAAGTTGGGATATACTACAGCTGCTCTTCAACTTTAGAAGGAAAGACGCCCAGACCCCAGCCTGTAAAAAATCACAGACTGCAGCTTCTTCTCCAATTGGTCCCGCTTTCCCTGTGCAGACTAAATGGGAGATCTGCTCCAGGTTTTCCAGCCAGCCCTGTCCCTAAATTTTCAGCACCCGGCGTATAAGACGACCCCTGACTTTTGAGAAGATTTTCATGGGTTAAAAAGTAGTCTTATACGCCGAAAACTACGGTACTTAGTGTCATAGGAATCCAGTCATAGGAATTATAGTTTCTAAATCAAGGCCTAAGCCAGTGTTTCCCAACCTTGGCCACTTTAAGACGGGTTGACTTCAACTCCCCATGGCTGGCTGGGGAATTCTGGGAGTTGAAGTCCACCTGCCTTAAAGTGGCCAAGGTTGGGAAACACTGGCTTAACGTATTTTATGAACCCCAGGTAATTATGCCTTATCCAATACCTCATAATGAGAAAACCATGACTTAATTTAGAGACCGATCTTCTCTTGTCCTATCATAGAAACACTGAAATATAGGAAGATCAATGAACAGAGTGGTTGGATTTACACAGCATGAAAAACCAGGGTTTTGAAAACAATTTGTTGCCAAAGTTATTATGTACAAGTAGTATTACGGTAAGCAAAAATAAATGAGCTCTTTGAATATGAATCCAACAGGCCAGAAAGACTTTCGCAAACACAGACTCAGTAATGAAATCTGAATCATCAGGGAAACATCATCATCAGGGAAACATCCATTTGTGCTTCACAAATGGATATTTCTATATTTTATGCCCTAAAGGTCAGATCTTTTAATAAGATACAATGACATGACATTTAGCTGGCACATTTTCAGGAACTTCATATAATGAAATAGGTGAAACCAATAGTATATTTTGGGGGAAAAACACTGCATGAAATTTATCTAGACAGCAAAGCAGTAGGCAGAAATAATTATAGCTAGACTGGCCTACCTAGACATTTAAATTGAAGGTTAATCATATTTACCAAGACCAGCATATTGATATTTAAAATAAATTGCAGTACAAATGTATGTAGCTAACACCAAGTTGTTCTTTCCATTTCAATATATGGCTAATTGAGTGCCATTCTTTAATTAGGAAATAACTAATTTTGTTTCCCAGTAAAGAGGCATATAATATTCTTGCTGGGTTAATCATGTATAAATAATATCCATGCCCCTTTTCTAACTATTTATCTATTAGTTCTACAAGGTAAATTTTTAGCTTCAATTGAATTAGAATATAAATATTTTGGGACTTGGCAAGATGGAGACTTTGTTTTTATAACACCAGCATTTTTCATATGGTTATTGACTGTCCCTGTTTCCTATCTATTATGCATCATGACTTGCGATATTATGATATACTAAATAGATATAACAATTCAAATATTATGTATACATGCTTTTTTGGTTGACATTGAATGATAATGGAAGAACCAAAGGTGAATTTGATGGATAGTTGTGGACCATTCTGAACAAATACAGAAACTTTCTGCTAGGTGACTTCAATGGATGGGTTGGAATGAGATGAAAAAAATGCAGAAAAAGTGACTGGGCTATTGGAGTCTATAATGGCAGTGATGAGTGGTGTTTGCTGAGAAACAGATGCATTTGTTTTAAGAATGTAATTTAAGACTACAGTTATACATGTGTAAACACAGCAAAGAAATGTATATACTACATTTGAAAACACAAATTCCTTAGTAAAGGATATGAGGGGAATTGGAAGTTCTGATTTTGGAACAGTATCAAGAGTGAACCTTGAAGGGAAATGGACATGGAAGAAAACTTAAAAAGTGAAACCAATAGGAGTGAAAGTGCCTGACTTCAGGAACAGAAAATGTGAATCCTGTCTGAAAAAGAGTTAAGTAGATTGATCTCCCAAGAGAATGAACAAAGTAGATGTAAGAAAAAAAAAGGATGCGAAAGCTGCCTAAAACCTAATGAAAAAAAATTCTGTTATGCCAATGGGAAGTATGAAAAATGATGTTTGGTGAAATGTTGAAGTGAAAGAGATTGTGAATAAGAGGACATGCATTTAAGAAAATGTTGCAAGAATGGGAATGAAAAAAAGATAGTATATAATGTCTGTAGAGAGAAAACTACATTTTTATATATAATTTATTAAAAGTTGTAAAATCAAAGGTAAAATGTAATACAAATTAATGTAGGATAAAAACAAAAAATCACGGAGCTGAAAGGGCAAAAAAGAAAAATAATAGAAAAGAACAAAAGAAGATAGAAAGAGACGGGTTTTCTTTACAACAGTTATAAGCACTATTATAAATTTATCTCTCTAGGAGAGTAATAGGTTTAAAAGTAAAACTAATAAAATGACTGAGGATGAAACTGAAGTGAGGAAATGTTGGAGTATTTTAGAGAAGTGTATTAAGAATATTTCAGAGTAGAAATAAATGACAAAAAGGAAGTTATAGATGTGACTGTTGAAGAACAGCAAAGATGAAGGTATAGATGTTGGAACTGAACAAATGTTAAAATATTAATCTGGTTTGTTGGGAGATGTTTAATTTGCTTAAGAAGTATGAGCAGACTCCCAAGACTGTGTGGGGATTAGAAGAGCACCATTGTTCTTTTTCTACACAGCAGAAAAGGGAGCAAGAGTGAATGCAAACACTACAGTGAGGTTAGTTTGTTCAGCATCCTTCAGAAAGTATTTGCCAGAACAAGTACAAGAGTGACAGTGAGCAAAATTTATTTATTTTTATTTTATTTTTATTTTAATCCCATTTATATCCCGCTCTTCTCCGAAGACTCAGGGCGGCTTACAAGCTTAGCAGTAGCCTTCATTCTATGTATATGCCTGCTTATTAGGGCTTTCACACACACCCCAAGCGGCATTATTACAAAGTCAGCTTAATTGCCCCCAACAATCTGGGTCCTCATTTTACCTACCTCGGAAGGATGGAAGGCTGAGTCAACCTTGAGCCTGGTGGGATGCGAACCTGCACTAATTGCAGGCAGCTGGTGTTACTTAAGGAGGCATTAGCCCACTGCTCCACCAAGGCTCTTTAGGTAGTGCTATAGGTTTATACCCAACAAGGGATTGTGTATATCAGTTTTTTGCTCTTCAGTAGGTCACAAAAGGGAGAAAGATTGTTTACTGTATAACAATAGCACTATATGTCTGTTATAGCATATGGACGAGGCAATTTCTGTTACTCCAGGAACTGACATAGCTCAGGGGGCAGGGCACCTCTGGATAACCTTCTTCACACTCTTTTTGTTGATCATTGAAAAGGAGCATTGATTGGCTAAGGGTATCCCTGCCTGTTCCCAGCATTTTAAGGTTGGCAGGTATGAAGATGATACTCCCTATGGAACTGTTAGGTAGCTGAAAAAAATGCCACATGGAAGTGCCCTCAATTTTAAAACTGTCCATTAATCTGAGTCTGTTGATTTTGTTTTGTCTTCTAAACCAAGTACAGGTAATCCTCGACTTATAACAGTTCATTTAGTGACCGTTCAAAGTTACAATGGCACTGGAAAAAGTGACATGATTATTTTTCACAGTTACAATCTTTGTTGTAACAGATCATGATCATGTGATTAAAATTCAAATGCTTAGCAGCTGGCTCATACTTATGACCATTGCTGTGTCCCAAGGTCATTTGATCACTTTTTGCAACCTTTTGACAAGCAAAGTCAATGGGGAAGCCTGATTCACTTAACAACCAGGTTACTAGCTTATCAACTGTTGATTCACTTAACAACTGTGGAAATAAGGGTCATAAAATGGGGCAAAACTCACCAAATGTCTTACTTAACAACAGAAACATTGGGCTTAATTGTCATTGTAAGTCGAGAACTGTAGAGTTGGTTGTGTTTTAATTGACCAGATTGAGTTTCTTGATGGAAGGAGTCTGCTAAATAATCTAACCATATCACTGTTGCTTTGTTCATTCTATGGTTTTTTTAGTTCTATCACTTTTGCACCAATCCAATTTTTTCCTATCAACTCAGCTTTGCCTACGCTTTATACTTATAAAACCCTAATGTTTCCCTTCTGCAAATAGTTGTAGTATATTTTTTGACAAAATATGACATATGTTAATTGGATAATATGTTATTTGTTATAACATCCTCTTCTCTCTTAGGTTAGAATATGTATTTTATACTTCTGTGGGTGGATATACTGGTCACTTACTCCTCTGGAAAGCAAATCTAGGCTCCTCCAAGCTTGTGCTTGCATGTGTGTGGTTGAAATGAGCTTCTAAAATTATTTTGCATTTTCTTTAAGATATGAGAAATGTAAAAATCTGATAGCTTGTATGAGAAAAAAAGACTTAAATACTTAAGTGTAATTAATTTTGAGAAAATCTTAACCAGTAAGAATGTTTTGAATATTGTGAGGAGAACAAATTTAAATAAGAATGTAAACAGGATTTATGACAAGGCAATTAAGATGATCAATGAAAAGAAGCTTTATATTTATTTATTTATTTATTTATTTATTTTATTTTATTACATTTATATACCGCCCTTTCCCGAAGGACTCAGGGCGGTTTACAGGGTGATTAAAAACAAAAATACAAAAGTTAAAAACAGATTAAAAAGATTATATTCATCCCTGCATAAGTAAAACCCCAGTTAAAATTAAAATTAAAACTAAAATTAAAATTCTCAGCCTGGGCCAGAGAGCTTGAAGAGCCAGGTCTTCAGGTCCTGGCGGAATGAACGGAGGTCGGGGGCAGTCCTAAGCTCTACTGGCAGCTGGTTCCAAAGGGCAGGCGCACCCACTGAGAAGGCCCTATCCCTGGGTGTTGTCCGCCGGCAATCTCTTAACGGTGGCACCCTGAGAAGACCCTCCCTGTGGGAGCGCACTGGACGAAGGTAACTTGATGCCGGCAGCAGGTGTTCCCTCAGATATTTTTAATTGTTTTAATTGTTGGGCTTATGTAATTTAATCTATTTTAATTTATACTATTTTTTTATATTATATTTTATGCTGCCCTGTAAACCGCCCTGAGTCCTTCGGGAATAGGGCGGTATAAAAATTTAATTAAATAAATAAATAAATAAATATCCCGGACCCAAGCCATTTAGGGCTTTATAGGTCATCACCAGCACCTTGATGTGGTTATTATTTGCAGAAACATGAGAAAAATGTTTATATTTAATTGTCATTTATTTAAATAAGAACTGTATTAATTTAAGGTTGGCAAAAGAGAATATTATTGGAAGAAGAGGAAATCAAGGAAAACTATTATATGGACTATTATATAGAAATTGTTCTTGATTGTTTTTTAAACACTAGCCCAGACAACACGATGTTTACCAAATATTAAGGTGTATGTTAAAAATTAATAAAACATTTTTTAAAAAAAATTATTTTGCATTGGCCTTATTTTCCTAATATGTACGGCTTGGTCATTTGGAGTTGGAGGGAAGAGACAATGGTTGTAGAAACACCAAAAAATAAACAGTTAAACCAGTCAAGTACCTTACCACATTTAGTCAGGGACCCTCAAACAAGCAGCCCATGGACATTCTTCAAGATATTTATTGTGGCCTAAAAATCACTTTCTAGAAGGTAGGACACTGCCTAGAAATGTTAGGATTTTCACTGTAACATAGATGCACAGATTGGGCCACAATATTAGCCCAACCTATTGTTTCTCCTGCCAACTGACACCTTGGTTGGCTGAGCTGGGCAGATCCAGCCTCAAGGCAGTGACAGGCATTCTGAACAGGAGAAGGAGCGAGCCTGCCCAGGGGGAATAGATTACAAGGGTGGAACTGTCCCAGGAGGAGGAGGAGGAGGAGGGGTCCCATCATTAACACCTGGGTGACAAGTGAGAAGGATGGCAAGCAAGTATGGCATGGGAAGAAGAAGAAGGGTAAGAAGAGACGCAAAGAAAGAAGAATATGCTTCTGCCCAGCTATTGAACTAGATCCCCATGTAGCAGTCATAATAATTTTGAATTTGAGATTCCTGAATTAGCACAAAATACTCCCAGTCGTGCACAGAGTAAATTAACCCTGTTCAGTTAATCATTTATGAGAACATTTGAACCCTGTAAATCATGGGTGTCAAAGTTGCCACGTCACGTGACATGTTGCGCCATACTGGCAATGGGGTGGGCGTGGCTTCAGTATGATGAAACTGGCCTGCGGGCCAGCAGTTTGACACCCCTGCTGTAAATCAACCCAATTTTCATAGCAACATTTTAAAAAAATAAACAAACATGCAAACAAAAACCTCTAAAACAAAAATCCTGCTGCTAAGATTAGGCAGAACGTACCAACGTGTATTATCTGCAGTAGCAAAGCTGCTCCTCCTGCCTGTCTGGATGGTGGGAAGTGACCAAGATGTCCATACCATAACATTTAATGCAAAGAATAAAAGTCAGTCCCTGAAAAAGTAGATGAGATCTCAGTAGGTCCCAGAGCAGTGATTTTTGACTCAGTTGTTTTGAATCTATGTTATGGGAATATTTGATTTGGTGGCTGATTGGCTTGTGCGTGTTGCAGAAATGAGGCTGTTGTGAGCATGCTCTGTGTACTTTGCACACAGAGCGAGAGCAGATCCCCTTTACTGTATTTATCAGAAGATGTTTCTGGCATTTTTTTTCCTGTGTGCCCTGAATTTCACTTGTGAAATTTCAAATATTAAGATTACAGTTTGGCCTGCAGTTTGAAATTCATGCCTGCATTTCAACGTGCCATTGAGATTAATACCATAATTGTGCAAATCACTATTATTTCAATAGTACAGTTATGCATATATTGACCTATGCACGAGGGTCACACTGAATACCTTTATTTGTAACCATTTTGGAACTTTGTACAAAGAGACAATAATCACAGGCTTACCATTACTGGAGAGCCCACAATTTGTTTCAGTCATTTCCTCTTTTTTATCTAAGCATTCCAGCGTTTTCCCCAGGAAATTCTTTCCTATTCATTTTGAGTGTCTTTCAGGGAAGCCAACAACATGAAAGTTCTGAAAAATGTTGTCTTATTTTGACATCATAATCAGATGTTTCCCCTTTCTTTCAGCTTTCAGAGAAACAGCCCAACAGCCTTCAGAGTTTAAGAGAGAGAGAGAGAGAGAGAGAGAGAGAGAGAGAGAGAGAGAGAGAGAGAGAGAGAGAGAGAGAGAGAGAGAGAGAGAGAGAGAGAGAGAGGGAGAGAGAGAGCAGAATTCGGCAACCTAGTTCAACTGATAAGACTTACATGGACCATTCATACAACACGCTTACCTGAGTTTTGGGCGGGAGATAAATTTGTCATTCGAACTCCAAAATGAAGCTAAGCGACTTTGTCCACAAACCCTGCCAAGGCTAGATTTGATTAGAAACAGACCGTGCATCTTTTGGAGTTAAGCTAACTTCACCCAGTGAACTAAACTGTCAGTGTTGTTTGAACTCCTGATCTCAGGCTGACACCTCCCACCCATCATCTACTATATAATAGAGGCAAATACTGTGTAATCTGCAGTTGTTCCAGTTTTCACTCCTGGTGCTAAGGCTGTCCAAAGTAGCACCAACCCAGTCCTATTGGTGCAAAGATGAACAAGCAAAGAAATTCTGAAACAATGAGTTTCTGGGGTGTAGAAATGCAACATAACTTAAATTTAAATATTTTTTAAAAATTCAAATTTTAAATTTGCACTACTCTTAGGCCTGCTTTAATATATTGCCATCTGCTTTTTCTACTTTAATAAAATTCCTCTTGAGGAACAGCTAATTGAATATTATCGGGGTAAGCAAGAAAAGCTTATTTCATTTATCAAGATTTATAGGTTGTTCAGATATATACAGTGGGTTAGGATACTGAGGGCTGGCTCTTCAGCTTTGAAACGAAGATGAGCACTGGCCCCTAGAGTCGGAAATGACTAGCACGCATGTGCGGGGGAACCTTTACCTTTACCTATATACATATATGCCCAATTGCAAGTCCCTCTCAGAGTAAGCAATGCTATGCAAACTAGAAAAAAAACTAAAAAATGTCAATTATGTGTAATTGTTGGTTTGGGCTTATGAAAGCTTTTTTTCAGTACTTTCAAAATATCTGATCCAAAAAAGAAATATAATATTATGCTTTAATTACATGTATGGCCATTCATTTGTTCATATTTTATTTGTACTCTTTCAGAAATTGTACAGATATGATTTCTAGCTAACTGATTAACAGTGATTATTCAATATTTTACCTATTCCTCTGTCTACTTGCACACCCTCTCATATCCAATTTTAAATAAAAGCTCTTCTAAAGCATCAAGTTCTCATGAAAACTATTGACACATTTTAATTTTTTAGCAATAAGGCCTCAATATGTATAACTTAAGTGCAAAAAAATTAACAGTGGTTTTATATAATATTAAAGTATTTGCCAAGATTTCAATGATGCCAAGGAATAACTCCCTGGGCTTGTAACAGTATGTTTTTAACATTATTTTCATTTCAATACATTACTGATAGCAATATCTTATATTCAGTTGCTAAGGCCCAAATATTCAGAAGGACACAGGGTGTCTTCCTAAATATATCAATGTTTACAGGACCGTACTAAATATTAAAGAAGATAAGAAGCATCTTTGCCTAGTTTCAATATCAGAAACATTCCTTTTTCATTCAAAAAAATAAAATGTGATGGAAATCCAGTTTGTTTATAGTCTATGTTGTGGTATTCCAAATGCTTTTTCTACATACTAAGAAGCCAATGGTTCTATTTCATTATTATAATACAATGCTAAAATGATTTAATATTGTTGGAAATTTGAATGCCTTTCATAAATCAAAATTGTGCAAGATTAATTGTTGAAAGTAATGCTTTTGGTAGTCAAAGTAGCTGTCATAACTTAATAGCTACATCTACAGTAATAAGGACAATTTGGATAATAGCTCACACAGCTGTACCAACCTCATAATATGATACGGATAATCCGTTTTTCAAAAGACCTCTTATATACTGCTACAAGGGAGCAGACAGATTGTCTTATCATTTTCATACCACTCAGTGGGGATCCTGTCTGATTTCCTTCAGAGGCCTTTCTGAACTTCAGTTTTCCAATGATATAAAATACCTTCCACAATTTTAAGAATGCGGCTAAGTCGTAGATTAGATTTTTTTTAATGTTAAGAATGCTCCAAATGAGTATATTAGATTTCTGGAAGATTAATTCTGATCTTCAAAATTAATGGCAGATGTATCCAATTTATGGTTTCTAGCATAAACATCACAAGTTTTGCAATGCCTTGTACAGCCTATATTTGGGGGCAGTAATCAAGTACAAGACAATGTTAATCTAGATAGATAATTGCACCTTTAGGCCAGTTTTCTGAAGATCTACTTTTGTTTCTTGAAGGACCAGGGCATTGTTTCATGTTCATATCCATAGACATCACAGAGAAAGGAAAAAAATGGGGGGAAGAGTTGGAAGACTACGTGGTGCTTATTCTTTATCAAGTATAGAAAAGAAGCATTTTTAACAATGAAGTATCAGAAACTGTTCAAAAAATG
Organism: Vipera berus; assembly: GCF_964194415.1. Taxonomy (NCBI): domain Eukaryota; kingdom Metazoa; phylum Chordata; class Lepidosauria; order Squamata; family Viperidae; genus Vipera; species Vipera berus. Next base: position 35,038,803 of record NC_138203.1, on the reverse strand, counting down.
ACAGTAACTATCTTAAATATCCCAATGTAGGAAAATCTGTTTCAGATTTTAGCAGATAAAAAGGTAAAGGTAAAGGTTCCCCCCCACATGCGTGCTAGTTGTTTCCGACTCTAGGGGCCGGTGCTCATCTCCATTTCAAAGCTGAAGAGCCAGTGCTTGTCCGAGGACATCTCCATGGTCATGTGGCCGGCATGACTAGATGCCAAAGGCGCACGGAACACTGTTACCTTCCCACCGTAGTGGTCCCTATTTTTCTACTTGCATTTTATGTGCTTTCGACAGACATGAGTTATAGCATTGTAATATCAGAAAGAAGAAACTGTATATTTAATATGTTTTTCATTTAATCCACTGAAAACTTTATTGCTTATAATTACTGTAAATATAAATACTATAAATATTAAGTGATAAGCAAATATGGTTACAAGAGAATCAAAAACATCAACATGACAATTGCAATCTTATGGTCAACTGTAGCCAACAACTTTTGTTTTAACTTCCCCTAAATATGCTCTGCTCTTGAAAACATTTTTTTTTATTTTTATTTTTTTTTTATTGAAAAGTTTTAACACACAATTTTTCTTTAAAACCCCCCTTCCCCCTCCCTTCTCCCTCCCCCTCTACCTCTCCCCCCTCCCCCCCTCCCCCCCGACTTCCCAGAGCTAAATACAAGGTATATAAAAAAAAACAATCATAAACAATCATATACTAACAACTATAAACTCTAAAATCCATCACTCTCTAGCTTATATAGGATAAAACAAGCCTTAGTAATATTAAATATATATATAAAAAAAAACTAAAAGAAAAAAAAAGAAGAAAAAAAGAAGGAAGACTTATTCAAATGCTACATAAAACTTCTTAACCCTATACTTATTCTGGATAAACTCAATCCATTTTCTCCATTCCATAATATAGCGTTCTTGCGAGTGATCTTTCAAATAGGCCGAAATCTTCGCCATCTCAGCCAGGTCGGAAACCTTTAAAGTCCACTCTTCTATAGACGGCAATTCCTCTTTCTTCCAATACTGACCTATCAAAAGTCTTGCTGCCGTAATTAAATTCAACATCAACTTAGTGTCCACAACTGTAGCATCTGTAATTATTCCCAACAAAAAAAGTTGCGGACAAAACTTTATACTCTGTTTAAAAATCTTCTGCATGTTCCACCAGACTTTTATCCAAAAGGCCTTAACCTTTTTACAAGTCCACCAAATGTGAAAATATGTTGCGTCTTCATCACCGCACCTCCAACATTTAGGCTGATAATTCGGATACATACTTGCAAGCTTTTTAGGATCTAAATGCCATCTATAAAACATTTTGTAAAAATTCTCTCTTAGATTTTGAGCTTGTGTAAATTTTACGTTCCTCACCCAAAGGGCAGCCACTGAGGCTCTTGACCGAGTTGTACCCTTGCGGCCCCTGACCCGATGCAGATCCCGTCGAGCTCCATGGTTCTCCGCGGAGCTCCGGGAGATGAAGCGCCGGAGACGGGGCCTAGAGAGCGGTTGGAGGTCCAGCCGATCCGAATCCGACCGATTGCGACTAAGAACCCATATTAGGTCTTATCTCGCTGCGATAAGGGTGGCGAGGTCTAATCACTTCGCTACCCTTATCGCGTCCGCAGATAATCGCCCGGCCGCTCTGTTTAGGGTGACTCGCTCCCTCCTTAATCAGGAGGCGAGGGAGGAACCCTTGCAGGGTCGTGCCGAGGAGTTTAACAATTATCTGTCGGACAAAATCACTCGGATTCGGACCGGTCTGGACTCCGACTGGGCAGAGTCTGGCGATCAGGACGCGGGTGGTCTTGTCGATATCACTTGGGAGGAGTTTGATTCTGTGACTCCGGAGGAAGTGGACAGGATTATGGGGAGACTGAGCTCCACCACATGTTTATTGGACCCGTGCCCTTCCTGGCTGACTTATGCAGCCCGGGAGAGGACACGCAGCTGGTTCCAGGCAGTTATATCAGCTTCTTTGAGTGAGGGTAGCTTCCCTGCCGTCTTGAAAGAGGCGGTGGTGAGGCCCCTCCTCAAGAAGCCTGCCTTGGACCCAGCTGTATTGAACAACTTTCGTCCGGTCTCCAACCTTCGCTTTCTTGCGAAGGTTGTTGAGAGTGTGGTGGCGCACCAGCTCCCTTTGGTCCTGGATGAAGCGGATTATCTAGACCCGTACCAATCGGGTTTCAGGCCCGGGCACAGCACGGAGACGGCATTGGTCGCGCTGGTGAATGATCTCTGGAGGGCTCGGGACAGGGGTCATTCCTCTGTTCTAGTCCTATTGGACCTCTCAGCGGCTTTCGATACCATCGACCATGGTATCCTGCTGCGGCGTCTCAGGGGATTGGGAGTGGGAGGCACGGTTTTACAGTGGTTCTCCTCCTATCTCCAGGGACGCTCGCAGTCGGTGTTGACAGGAGGGCAGAGGTCGACCGCGAGGTCTCTCGTTTGTGGAGTTCCTCAGGGGTCGGTCCTCTCGCCTCTCCTGTTCAACATCTATATGAAACCGCTGGGTGAGATCATTCGTGGCTTTGGAGTTGGGTATCATCAGTACGCTGATGATACCCAGCTTTTTCTTTCTACCCCAAACCACCCCAGTGATGCCCTCAACGTGATGTCCCGTTGCCTGGAGGCGGTTCGGGTCTGGATGGGGAGGAACAGACTTCAACTCAACCCCGACAAGACCGAGTGGCTTTGCATACCTTCATCCCGGGTCTATTCGGATATTCCATCTCTTTCTATGGGGGGTGAATTATTACCCCCCGTAGATAGGGCTCGCAACTTGGGAGTCCTCCTAGATTCGCGGCTTACCTTGGAAGATCACATGGTGGCCGTGACTAGGGGGGCTTTCGCCCAGGTTCGCCTGGTGCGCCAGTTGCGGCCCTATCTAAGCCGGGATGATTTATGCACGGTCACTCACGCGCTCGTGACCTCTCGTCTAGACTACTGCAACGCCCTCTACATGGGGCTTCCCTTGAGGACCACCCGGAGGCTCCAGCTGGTACAGAATGCAGCCGCGAGAGTTGTGTTGGGAGTTTCCCGATACTCCCACGTGACACCTCTGCTCCGTGAGCTGCATTGGTTGCCAGTTGTCTTCCGGGTGAGATTCAAGGTGCTAGTAATGGCGTTCAAAGCCCTCCATGGCATGGGGCCGGAGTACCTCAGGGAACATCTGCTGCCGGCATCAAGCTCCCTGCGCCCTGTGCGTTCCCACAGAGAGGGCCTCCTCAGGGTGCCACCGGTCAGAGAATGCCGTCTGGTGGCCCCCAGGGGGAGATCCTTCTCTGTGGGCGCCCCGGAGCTATGGAACCAGTTACCGGTTGAGCTCCGGACGGCGCCCGATCTGCGCTCCTTTCGCCGCGATCTGAAAACATACTTGTTCGAGCAAGCCGGCCTGGCCTGAGGGGGGATTGGTGGGGTTTTTATCATTTTTATTGGGGTTTTTATTATGTATCAATTGTATTTTAATCGGGCATGCATTTAATTATTTTTTAATTTTTGTAAATTTCTGTGTTTTATTCTTGCCCTGTACACCGCCCTGAGTCCTTCGGGAGAAGGGCGGTATAGAAATGATAATAAATTAAATTAAATTAAATTAAATCTTTTCCCACGTGTCCATTGTGATAACTTCTTGGATATTTTGGGCCCATTTTATCATACAATCCTTAACAAGTTCTGTTTCTGAATCAATCTCTATCAACGCAAGATATATCCGTTTAATATGTGCTGGTCCTTGATTTCTAATTTGCTTTATCAAATTTTCATCAGTCATTGTAAAACCATTTTTCTGATCTTCTTTCCACCTGGCCCGTAACTGAGTATATTGAAACCAGTTTTGAACAACCTTCTCTTCTCGCAAGAGGCTATATGGTTTCAAACACCAAACATTTCTTTCCAAACTTAGGATCTCCTTATACGTAGTCACATCATGTTTGAAACCAGCATGTATGTTTTCTTTGAAAACATTTTTTATTGGAAAACTCTGAGCTACAGTCACTCACAGCAAATTGGACAGCCACAAGTGGTCCAAATGTTAAAGGTATCAAGAATGAGACAAGTTTTCATGGGCTTGTAACTTTCTGGAAATGGATGGACACAACAATCATCAAAAATGTCATAACCAATGGACAGGGATGTTATAAACCCCCAGGTTTACCATCCTTGAACTGGATCTGGCTGAGCTGCAATAATCTTTTAGCACACATATTTGTCCCATTTAATCGCTTTATTTTATTTAGTAATAAAATATAAGCATAGGAAGCTGAATGAATGGCAGATGGTGTTATTTTGTAAAACTGAGTCTATGATGCATGTGAGGATTTTATAATTGGCATCTCTATACTTGTATACTGGAGCACGCAGTCGGAGATCTTTGATGGATCATTTCCAACTGTGGAGGTGTTTGATGTTAATGCAATAATAATCATCCAGATACATTTTAAGATGAAAAAGAAAAACCTTCCTGTATAAGAAGGCATACTTATTTTGCTACTGACAGGCCTCTATGATATTGGCTTTGTTCTAGTGGTTAAGGCCCCAAGCTAGAAAGCAGGAGACTGAGTTCAAATCCCATCTTAGCCATGAAAGCAGCTGGGTGACCCTGGGCCAGTCACTCTCAGTCCAGCCCACCTCACAGCATTGTTGTAGTGAGAAAAATAGTAGGAGAAAGGTGTGTTGGATATGTTCACCCCCTTGAGTTATTTATAAAAATGATAAAGGTGGGGAAGGAAGGAAGGAAGGAAGGAAGGAAGGAAGGAAGGAAGGAAGGAAGGAAGGAAGGAAGGAAGGAAGGAAGGAAGGAAGGAAGGAAGGAAGGAAGAAAGATATTGGTGTACATTGATAGTGTATTTTCAGACTCAGTTTATGAATTACAGCATCTAACATCTGTTATGATTAACTATTTAGGTCAGGGAATTTTGGCTTGTCTATTTCTACCATATAGCACCTGAAAAACTTGGCTAGTACCAATCCTGTCCTTGTCAGGATTGTCAGCAATGTCAAGACCTTACCATAAGATAAAATGATTACAAAAAAAACAAACTCTTCTATCGTGGTCACTACCATCCATTTTTTCCCCAAGTCTGCACGGGGAGAATGTGTTAGTTAAAGTATAAGATTTGCACAGATTTCTTGGTGTTTTCATTTAATACACAGGCATATTGAAAGATGATGTCAGAAACGCAGTCTGTTCTGTTGTTTGGGTCACTTCCAATTAGAATACAACCCATTGGGCCTCAGTATTTATTCTACTGGATAGAGCTAATGGAAATGGAATCTAATAGCTGAAGGGCATTAGGGTGCTCACCTCTGGGATGGACAAAACTGGACAAGACAGAGAAATATCCTGAGCCACAGAAAGCGGCTTCCTTTGTTTCTCTTATCTACACCCTGACTGCTTCCTTGTGTAACTTCCCCTCACAGTAATATCTAGCTTTGTGCCCTAAAATTTTATAAGAAAGTTTTAACATCCTTCAGTTTAAGGCCAGAGGAGTAACTAAATTCCAGCACACAATTGTCTTATTAGTTATGGAACGGGATGCACCTAAAAAAGGTGTCTGGAGACCCTTGAACCTGGAATGATTTATCAACTGTCAGATAATAAAAGACAATCAAATGTGTTGTGTGACATATTTCCGTCAGGTCTGTCCTACTCATCCCACAGCTGGGCAGGTGATAACCAAAAAACAGTTGTAGAGTTCTAGTTACAGACACACTTCAGTACTTCAGTGTTGAGTGGCAAACAGCCAATTTGCTACCAGTTGAGTTATTCACACTGCAATAGGAAGCAATTTTTATGATATACAAATTTCCTTTTTCTGAAGCTAGGCAACAATCATATGTATTTATGAATATTATATAGAAAAAGAAACTCCACTTTAGTAAAGATAAAGTTTCCCCTGCACATGCGTGCTAGTCGTTTCCAACTCTAGGGGCCGGTGCTCATCTCTGTTTCAAAGCCAAAGAGCCAGCGCTTGTCCGAGGATGTCTCCGTGGTCATGTGGCCGGCATGACTAGACGCCAACGGCGCATGGAACACTGTTACCTTCCCACCGTAGTGGTCCCTATTTTTCTACTTGCATTTTTACATGCTTTCGAACTGCTAGGTTGGCAGAAGCTGGGACGAATAACAGGCGCTCGCTCTGTTACACGGCACTAGGGATTTGACCCACCAAACTGCCGACCATCTGATCCACAAGCTCAGCGTTCTAACCCACTGAGCCACTTTGTGAAGGTTCTAATTCTTTCATCATATCATTCTGAGATGTCAGGAGAGGAAGTTCTAGACAGCATTTATGATCTTCCCAACCGGCTAATATTAGGGATTCAGGAAGATGAAACTGCTTATTTCCTTCAACTGCACAAGACTGAATATTTAAAGAACTATTATTTTCAATTTTGCTTCTGCAAGTGGTTTTAGCATGAGTTATCTGCTAAAAGGGACGTGGTGGCTCAGTGGGTTAGGACGCTGAGCTTGTCGATCAGATGGTCGGCAGTTTGGCGGGTCGAATCCCGCCAAGTTTATTACATACCTTTCAACTCAAAGATCCTCAAATACGCAATTTTTCATAAGGAGAAGTGGCTCTGTCCCACAAGTAAAAACCTTTGAATGTATCCAGAATGAAAGTGCTGCGAGGAAAAACTATTTGACAAAAATCAGTGATCTAAAACAACCTTGCAGCTTCATGAGACAAAAATGACTTTTGCTAGACTAATGTCCTCCTAGCAGAAATCATCTGTGTTTGAGTTTGCATATTGTTCTAAATCAAAATGTAAGCTATTTTGATTTTGGCTCAATATGTTCTGTGACCTTATTGTGATTTTTAAACAGGAGCATATTACTCAATATGCTGTGAGAATAACTACGGTAATCATATTTCATCTCAAAAATAATGGCTTTATATTCCACAACTTAACATAGTATGTGAAACCTCATGATAAAAATCAGCTGAGGCACAGACCCATATCTGAATGGCTCTAGGTAGTGTGGCACTTGAACTGGGTTAGGGCAAACACAGACAATGGCTCTTGTTTATTTTTATCACACTGAATACCTGCACTTTGGATCTGTGGGCGTATACTTGAGCATGATTCATGCTAGATACACCCAGTGCTTTTTTTGTAAAAGAAAAAGGTGCCAGAACTCACACATGTTATACAACCCACCTTGCCTACCCTACAAGGTTCCATCCAAAAAAGGTGCCAGAACTCCATTCTGAGCGTTCTATGAGAAAAAAAGCCCTGGATACATCTAAGCCACGGAAGAAAAAGTTTAGCTGGAAGAAATGAATGATGGTTCAAGCAAGCTAAAATGTGGCAAACTGTTCCAAAGATATTTGAAACAAAACAAAAGTTAAATGGTTTAAATTCTAATGGTAAATTTTGCATTTTTGTTTTCAATGAGATGTTTGAATGTTGTTGTTTTTTCACTTGTAGTGATGGAATCATTATCACGAATTTTCAGAGATGCTCTATTATGCGAAAGGAACTCAGTTCAACTGCCAACAAAGATGCTGAAACAAATATATTATAAAAAGGTCAAGCCTTTTGTACCCCTTTAAAATTTGTTGTTGCATCTAGCAAAGCGGAAACACTAAGAGCCACATGAGACTATGGTGGTCCCTCCCAGCTATCAAAGGCACAGAGTTTCCTCCACATGCTGAACAAGTTTACAGTGTTTCCAAAGTACACAATCAAAACCTTTCTCCATTCACGTTGTTCCCTGAAATGAACACTTCATAAAACTACAATTACAAATTGTACAAATTACAATTTGCCTTCCAAATTGTCCTATTGTTGTAACTGTTTTCATGTGTGTTCCAGTCATTATTTATATCAGTATGATTTGATTTTAAGGAGCTCAATCTTTGTTGCTTTTAGGAAAACATGGTCTATAAAGTATTGGCATGTCCCAATTAACTGGAATTACAAAATTACTACTTTATTGTTATAGAGGGATTACAACAGAATCTTGAAAAACAGTGAGTTTTCTCCAACTTCTTTTATTCCAAACACAATCAAGGCAAGATTATTTTGAATTGTTTTGACAGCTTCCCCTTTGTAAATTTTGTAAATTATAATTCTATCCAAATTCGACTTGTTTGTTTGTTTGTTTCATCATATTTATATGACTGCCCATCTCACAAATAATTATTTCTGGGTGGCATACAACAAAGCAAAACAATATATACAGACAAGAATTAATACTATTATTAAAAACATTTTTGTGTGTGTACATTGTTTGTGTGTTTTAGTTTTGTGCCTTTTATAATTTTACAGCAGAAGTTTATTTTACTGGAGCTCCCTCAATATTTCACCAGTCCTCTATTAATATTTAACAATGGTTAGATAAATGTCTTAGTGTAGTAAATGAATCAGTTCTACGTCTCTTTACAATGATCCCATCAAAAATATTCATGTATATTTGTCTGCATACACACAGAGAGACTGATTAACTTTCCAGAAGAATACTGGCGTCTGCACAAAGTAATGATAAAGACAAAATGGTCAGTTCTATTCATAGGTAGCTCAACAATTTTCTTAAGTCATTCTAATGCTTGTAATGTAAGAGCTATAGTGGAGAAGATGACTCATTTCTCCTTGCTTTTCCAGTCCCATAGCAAAAGCTGGATTTGGGGTCTGTATGCAGAAAAAATGATAGAAGCATTTTTAGAAACAAAAGAAATTTTTGTAGAAAGGCTGGTGCAGACCTCTCTGTACAGATCTTACATGGGCAATATAATTCTTACCTGTAGAATTATTGCTTCATATCTCTATCTACCTTCATTTTATGTGTTCATAAATGAACTAAAAGATTGTCATAATTTCCTAAGTCTCCAGTGCTCATTTCATTGATGAAAGATAAATCCAGGTAAAAGATGCCTCTAAAATCATTTATGTCTTGAAGAAAGCAATATGGAACATCATAACAGAGCCTATTGGTATATCTGGAAGATATCACTGATATTTCTATATGTACTTGACAGAAATTACAACTGACAATTGATATGTCTATTTTTTATTTTATTTAAATTAACAAAATATATTTTACATGCAACTCTGAAATTAATTATTAGGTAACAAAAGTAAATTGGAACATTGGCTGAATTTTATTTACAAAGCTCACATTATTTGTTATATAGATAAAACATAAAATGTTAATGTTAGACCTTATTCAGTTTAGTAAACACAAGACAAATAGCAGAATTCTATTCAACATAAAATGGGCATAATATAAATATTATATTTTAAATTATACTTTCAAGATTTGCACCATCAGCTGCAAAATGCAACCGCACCATGAAGCAGTAAGATGTCAGAGATGATATCCCTGGGCAAATATTTCAGCAGAATAAAGGGATACAGAAATAAGAATCACCTGGTTGCTGAGAAAAATTATACAGATAAAATAACTATCAAAATCTAATTAACTTATTTAATTCACTATGGTACCATTCTCCCCAATACTTAATACTTACAAATGAAAATAAAATTGCAATCTTATATGCTAGGCTACCAAAAGGTTTTGAGATACATAAATAGAAATTATGTTTCATATTATGCATTGACTCTTTTTACCACTTTCCAAATATATCTGAGCTCTCCTAGATCATTTGTTAATTGATCAGCTTGATGCTGTTTCTTATCTTAGTTATATCCGCTTACAATGAGAGGCAATCAATATTTCTTTCCAATTTTTCACTTGCCTGCTATGTACTGCTGCGTCTTGCAGAATTCTATATGACTGCCCAGAATCCTTTTACCAAATGTAGCTAGTCCTTGAATTATAATCACAGATGAGCCAGAATTCTGGCTGTAAGTCATTACAGTTGTAAGTTCAGTCACCATGTGACTGGATTTGATTTACAACCATTTTTATGCAGTTGTAAAGCAACTCACTGCAGTCATTAAATGAATCATGTGGTCATTAGTCCAAATTCAGCTTACCCAATGGGCATATTTTGCTAGAAAATGGCAAAATAATAATAATAACATAATGAGATTATGTGATTGTAGGATGCTATAACCAGTTGTAAATGCAAGCTAGTTGCCAAGTGCCTGAAATGTGATGGTGTGATGTCGTAGTCATAACAGGTCACAAATGACTTTTTCTGAGCCCATTGTAAATTTGAATGGTGATTAAGCAACCTATTGAGGACTACTGGTACTGCTTGTTCTTAAATAAAGCATATTTGTGCCCTAAGACTCTTTAGGGATATCTTTAAGATTTGGTACGAAGAACACTGCAACTATAGCTTTGTGAATCTACTCCTGTTACAGAGTATAAGAGAAAACTACAATTACCAAGGTTCAAAAGGAACATGACAAGAAAATTAGCATAATATGGTATCTCACACCTTTGCAAGAGGTCAGTCTGTATAGAAAACTTGTGTAATTTAGCCTGGGGGATTGTTCTTGTTTTATGAGTATAATTGTAAGCAATTTTATAACACCTTATTTGTAGGTTAGTGAGGTTTCCATATTACTTAATGGAGGAATCTGAGCTCCTAAGGCCATATACAACCCTTGAAGTTTTTCTGCCAAATTGAAATGTTAAAGTAATGCTTTAGGAAAAATTATTATGTACATAGTGAGAAACCACCATGTCAAATTTATTTTGGCTTTTATTTATCTTTTGCTTGTTATTAGAGTGCATCTCCAAGCACAATGACCAAAGGTCAAATACCATTTCCACTTCTCCAAAAAGTCATACATTCCTAACTGAATAGCTACATCTAAACATCTCCTTAGCCAGTACAGGTCTATACAATGAAGTTTTCAAACTGTATCCAATGAATAATAAGAAGAAAGCCTGCTATTTATTGTTGACCTCTTCACATACAAGTTCTCATTTTAATATCAGACTACTAGTATCCAATAAGATGCAGATCATATTATTGCCATAAGCTAATCTAAGGCCATAATCATACGCATATATACTTACATAATGACAGCAAGACATATTGAACACAGGAAGAATTGTATTCTAACGTTATTCTCATTTCTGTACTTTGAAGCAAGTGCCAAATTAGCCCTGATACTAAGTGTAGCTTTACTTATAAATACTGTATGGATTTTTCAAAATGCAAACAGAATTGGCTGAGTGAGTTACTGATTTTTAGGTTCATAAGATAAACAGAAAAGAGGAATTTACCTTTCCTTGTCCTGTTGCCATTACAAGGGAAATCCTTTCTCTGAATATATTTGAATGGGGAGGAAATGTATTAGCACCATATATTTTCTAGTTTGTCCCTAGGTCTGAACTCTGCACGATTTTCTTCCTAAGTCCTACTAGCCATAGGATCCTATAATATCCTAAACACAGTGACACCTAAGTGATGAAACGTGTTCTATGATATCATGTTGAAAGTTCCATTCTTTCTATTTGCATTTTGATGTAATATGTAAGTACTCTAGGGCAGAAATGTCAAATTCGCAATGTCACGTGATGTCACACGATGTATCGGAGCTTTTTCTCCATTGGGGTGGGCGTGGTTTCCTGATGACATATCCGGCCCACGGGGCGGGAGTTTGACATCCCTGCTCTAGGGGCAGAGTTTGTACCCTGACATAATACATACTCTGTCACTTGCCCTCCTCTGGTTTACCTAACAACCAACATGTCTACACTAACAGTATATGAATCAATTATCTTGAGAATGCTAAATGGCTGAAGCATTAGAGTCAGTTAATTTCTGGATGGAGTACATTGCAATCACTACAACAGCACTCTCCAATCTTTCATGATCATGTTGCAGGAAGTCTTGCAAAATACTGTTCAAGGGACCATTTCAAGATGGCTATTGTGGGCAATATAAGCAGTTACAAACACCAAAGTACCATAAAGCTATCATCCCTTGTATACCAACTCCATCCAGTAAATTGCACCTTATTATGCCAAATTATCTTGGAGAGGGGCCATATGGGCACACTTCCAAATAATGCTCTGCCCAGCATTTTCATTTTCTAAAAAAAAATTGAACCATATTTCTCAGTTATCTGTTGTTGAAAATATTTTCACAGTAATTCAATCAATTATAGTAAAGGAGAAAAGAAAGTGTTAAGTTCATGAATTCCCTCATTATCTCTCCCACATGGTGACCAGTATTGTGGCAGGATTGAGTCATTACTAAGAAGAAGAAATGAGACTTCAGAGATTATAAGGAGGTATAGACTGGTAAAGACTGCCTTCATAAATGGGAAGTTTAAATACATAGGACAATAGTGCTAATAATTTTACATTTATTTTATTTAATTAGAACTACATCTAAATTAATTCAGTTAAAGAACATTTGCCCTTTTTATGACTAGGTTTTGCACAATTTGAAATAATGTGACAATTCTACTTTCCACAGAGTCTGTGTGCAAGTTTCTCCTTGTCTGATATCTATAATTATTAATGTCCAAAAAAGTATAGAATTTCCTTCATACATATAATATGCATGAGATATAAATTTTATAGTCTAGAGTTCCCTTAGAATTATTTTAATGGGGGCAATGCTCTTGTGTATCTTTGTGTGTTATCTCTTTCACTAAATTATTCTCCCCAGTATACAATAGCTGTACAAAGCATTCGTGCTCTGCAAAATATGCTAGCGTGTATGATGCATCTCTCCTCAAAGCATTGTCAGTTGCAACTTTTGTATGGCTTGTGTAGCTGCTTTCAAGTCTGTCTCAGTTGTCAGTCACTTCCCTCCACTGGCAGTTCTATAGAAATTGTCTGCACAGATACATGCAAATGGCCAGGGACAGCCTTCAATGCAGCTGTGACCAACCTTCGCTTGCACATTCAAATGTTGCAAAGGGTCTGTTTTGAATGCTTCTCATAGCTCTACAGTCCAGGGTAAAGTCCATGTAAAGTCTTGGTTTGCAACTTTGCAATGCAGATCAAGTCAATAGTTACCTTGATTATATTTTTGAAGAGTGGAATAAGTTCTTTAGTTGGTGTAGTTTAGACATGGGACCATTAAGGTTAACAAGCCCACACTGAGATTTTGTTTTCCTTAATAACCTTACATGCAAATGTAGCATAGTCTACAAGTAAAGCAAACAGCCTATGGAAGTTATTAGACTCATCAAATTAAAAGGGCAATTCAACCCAGAAGATGCTTTAGATACTTCTTCATATTATCCCACATGAAGAACAATGTAGTGATCTCCACATAAAAGAATATATGGAAATATAAGGATCTCCTCTGTATCACAGGATTACATAAAAATACTTATTTTTGTTCATCTGTCAAGAAAATCTTTTGGGATGCATCTTTCAATATGGACAAAATAATCAAAACCTTTACTGCAATATAATCATTGCTTATTGCAATGATACAGCATTTTTGCATCCTTGGCTACTTTTCTAAGTATGTATGTCACTGAATAGACTTGGCTATTATGAAGATATGGAATGACACTCAAATCAATTTAAGTATTTATTGCAACTATACAGTGAAATCTATAATAATGTGTATTGGTTAAGACATCAGGCTAGAAACCAAGAGACTGAATTTATTCCCACAGGCATGAAACCAAATGGGTGACAGTAGCCATTGCAAACCAGTTTCAAAAATCTTTCAAGAAAACTTCAAGGACTTGTCCAGGTAGTTGCCAGGAATCAACACAGACTGAAACGCCCACCAAAAGGCAAACAATGCAAAACTGAATTATCAAAAAAAAAACAAAAAACACCCATGTCCAGAACTGAAATAAACTTCTCTTTCTTTCATGGTAGGTATATTGATCTAGTGAAAGAGCAATTTTATAACTGACAGCTTTTGTATGAAAAGTAGGCCTTCAAGGGACCCCTTGGTTATCTGCAGAGTGCATGTAGTTACTAACTTAGATCGGTTATGGTAAAAGAGTTTGGAACGATTAACCTCTATAATGTTACTGTATAAAAACAGGAAAGAAGAACAGATACCACCACAAAGAGGCTAAGCCTATTCTTCCAGTGTCTGGAATAAGAAAGAGGATTCTTCCTCATTTCTTATTGCTCAGGCAGATCTGCTCCAGTTATAGGTTCTTGGCCTTGCCACAGTGTGACTAGTGGTGGGATTCAAATATGTGAACAACTGGTTCTCTGTGTGGTGGCCGCTTCCAGAAGTCCATTCTGGGCCTGGGCAACAAAACATTAGCTACCGGTTCTGCTGAAGTGGTGCGAACTGGCTGAATCCCACCACTGAGTGTGAGAGAATATTAAAGAGCCTGGAACCAAGTCCTGGAATGAGCTTCACCACTGGCAGAAGGAAATGGTGGTATCTTGAGTTAGAGACTAGACACTTCAGGTGGCTGCTTCACATGTGCTTCACTTCCTGCAAGCAAAATAAATATACCAACAAAAACGAGGATTGTGTAGCCTGGAAAAAGTTGTGATGGGAAAAAACTTATCACATAGGGAAACATAAAAAAAGATTATATTGTATGCCATCTGTTATACTTACTACCTCAGGACTCTTCCACTTTGTTCTGCTGAACATGTAGATCTGGTCAAGGTTTTGGGAAGAGAATGATAGATTAGATTAATCTCTAAAATATTACTGTTAAAAAAGAGAAAACCTGAAGGAACAAGGGATATTTGTCTTAAATTATTTTTGCTAGGTTTTTTTTATCATTTTTTAATAATTTTTGCTATCATTTACCAGTCTTGGTAAATGTTATAGTTCATGTTAGCCAAAAACTCTGAAAACACTTCATTTCCCCAAAGATAATTCAGTGATGACCATTTAGATCCCCAGAAAAACAGCTTGTGACTCCATTTTACTTTCCAGCAGCTCCTTCAAACTCTTGTTCCTATGTTGAAAGTACAAATAGTCAGACAGAGACTGAGTGAATCTACTACTTTCGAAGTGATATTCCTCATTGTGATTCACAAAGTCTCTCTCTCCCCGGCATTGCTCCCTTCTGTTTTCTTGTTTGTCCTCGATGGTGTCATTGTACTTTTTCTCTTTTCCATGACAGTAGGACTCTCTGAAATCCTTAACCTCATTTTCTGTTTCGCCTGGAGGATCCTGCAGTCTGTTAGGGTTCTTGCCCTTGTCATACATGCGAGGGGAATACTGCTCTGCCCTCTGGCAATTGTCTTCTTCATCGTGGCTTGTGTTTTGCTTCGCAGTCTCCCTGTCAGAATGAAAGGATAGTCCTTGCCTGTGGTTCTTTTGGGAAAGGTCAAAAGGTTCTTCCTGTTCTAGGCTTCTTGAGGTATCCGTTTCTGATATGCTCAGTTGTTCCCTTGCAAATCCTAGGATATTTTTGAACAAGACAAATGCATTAATGGATACATTTCCCATTCCATGTCAATTTCGTAATTACAGTGACTCTGATCTTCAGCTTTGTGCAGAATATTTCAACTTGTGTCTTATGATTATTTTGCAATTTTATAGTAGGGAATATAAAAAAAGGGGCTCTTTGCTATTTCACTTGACATTCTTGACAATTTTGAATAGTTTTTATTGCATAAATATTGGATGAGTTTGGACTATTATAGAAATTCTAAGTAATACTTGATTTTATTATATATAGCAATAGAACTTAGACTTATATACCGCTTCATAGTACTTTACAGCCCACTCTAAGTGGTTTACAGCAGGGCTTGTCAATCAGTGGTATGCATACCACCGGTGGTACTTTGGCACCTGGCAGGTGGTACGCAACCACTTCTCTAGAAGTGGTAGTGTGGGGGGGAGATGAATGAGCTGAAGCAGCGGCAGCACCACACAAGCCTGAGGGAGAGACAGCTGGAGCTGCAGGGCTGTTGGGCCTCAGCAGAAGCCCCAGGATCAGCGCCTGGCTCCAGCTGATCGGCGCTTTTGGAAGCTGGAGGTGCCCTGAAGAGAAAAGGAGGAGGGGGAGAGAGGAGAGGATATAAAAGGAAGTTTTGTGGGAAAGGGCAGCAAGGGGCTGCCCCTGCCCCGCCCACTGGGTGCACAAAGAGGAGGCAGTGAGTGCCCGACATCCCTGCTGACCATCCCTTCTGACTACTGAGAAAGAAAAAAGGCAAGAGAAGCACTTCCCTTTCCCCCAGGATGCCAGTGCTCGTGCGCTCGCTGCCTTCTCTGTGCACCCGTAGGGGGTGGGGCAGAGATGGCGGGGGAACCCTCGCTGGCTCCATGACTGCCCCACGCATATAAGGCTGAGTGCATTCTGGCTTTGATAGGCCCCAACAGTAGATCAGCACCATGCCCACTTGGTGACCTAGCCTTGCAGCCACCAGGCTTCCCTTTCACTGGGCCCGCCCCTGCCTGCATGGGATAGCTATGGCCGGCGGCAGCATGGCCACCGGCAGCACTGGCAATCTCTCCCCTTCCTGTTATCCCTTCCTGAGCACAAAGGAAGGAAGGAAGGAAGGAAGGAAGGAAGGAAGGAAGGAAGGAAGGAAGGAAGGAAGGAAGGAAGGAAGGAAGGAAATTATAATGAGGGGGAGGGAGGGTTTGAGGGAAGACCTGCCATAGCACTAGGCCACGACCAGCCCTGCTGCCCTTTTGCCATCCCCTTGTCCCCTCCTCCTGACTCTTCTGGTGGTCTCCCATCCTATTGCTGAGGATGCTCCTCGCAGGGAGAGGGAGTGGGCCTCCCTCTGACCCACACATTTTGCCCTCCCACACACAGTATAAGCAACCTGACCAAGGAGAGCAAGCCAAACAGCAGCAGCCTCGAGGAGAAGCTAAGCGCAGCCGGGGGGGCCCTTGGGGAAGGCTGGGCTGAGCTGGGTGCTTGCCCTCCACTGACCAGGGCTCTGGGCAGCCTGCACTGCTTGGGGGTCCTCCACATGGCCTGAGAACAAAGGAACCACCACCGAAGAAATTAAAACCGGTACTTTTTTCCTTTTTTTACGATTTGTAATATTTTATTAGACTATGGAATAAAGTACAAAAATACAAAAGCGAATAGTAGGACACAATGGGGAGGAAGAAGGGGGGGAAAGTGAGGAGGAGAAGGGTAAAAGAAAAGGCATTGATTTCCGACTTCCTCTGTTGTGGTAGAATGAAGCATTAACATCGAACCTCAATTTTTTACTTTTCCATAATAGTATAAACTAGCCATTTCTATAACAACAAATGAATCTAACTAGTAAAACCCAAAACCCTGCCCCTTTTATTCAGTCATCAAGTTTTTGACACCTTGCTAAGCACTGGTGGTACTCGAATATTGTCATGTCCTAAAAGCGGTACAATCTGTGAAAAGGTTGAAAAGCCCTGCTCTACAGAACCTCTTATTTCACAAAATCTGGTTCAACTAGACATGATTTTGATTCTGTTACACAAATGAACTCCGGCAACTTCTAGATGCTCAATAATGTCATTATATTATCGAATGAAATACAAATAAGGCTAGTTATCACTTTTTACCTGGAGAACGAAATCCTCTTTCCATGACCCCATGTTTGACTTTCATGTGTCTGGTGAGGTTCCCCTTCAAGGTGAATTTGCTGGGACAGTAGAGGCATTTGAATGGCTTGCTGTCAGAATGCAAGTGCATGTGGCCCATTAAATTATGCATTCGATTAAATTCTTTTCCACACAGCTGTCAAAAGACCAATGAGAATCAGAATGAGGCACCTTTTTTCAAAGAGATCATTTTTATTTTTTATTTTTTTTTATTTTAATTCCATTTATATCCCGCCCTTCTCCTAAGACTCAGGGCGGCTTACAAGCTTAGCAGTAGCCTTCATTCTATGTATATGCCTGCTTATTAGGGCTTTCACACACACACACACACACCCCAAGCGGCATTATTACAAAGTCAGCTTATTGCCCCCAACAATCTGGGTCCTCATTTTACCTACCTCGGAAGGATGGAAGGCTGAGTCAACCTTGAGCCTGGTGGGATGCGAACCTGTACTAATTGCAGGCAGCTGGTGTTACTTAAGGAGGCATTAGCCCACTGCTCCACCAAGGCATTAGCCCACTGCCCCCCCCCCCAGACATAGCCTGTTTACACTGAGTCAACTTCTCCACAGTTCTGCAGTTTCTCTTTCTGAAGCATAAATCAGCAACATTTCTTCTATTGCCTCCTTTTAATCTCGATCAAAGAATGAACAGTTCTCTAAATTGTCAGGATTTTCTAGTTCTGGAAATAAAATGAATTATTCAAAAATTGTGTCCTTGAATTGGTGCCTGTGAGGCTTCTAGTTCTGACAGGCTTGACAGAAAATTACTCCAAAGTATATTTTTTACAACATGTCAGATTTGACCTGGCCAAAAAAGATGAAATCTGAGATAGAAATCTAAGTGCTGACTATAGGGTTATGGTTAGGGTATAGATCCAAAATTTGGAAGAAATTCCACTTTTTAATTTCATTCTACAATGAATGAAACTCAACCATTACAGATAGGTCCTCAAGGAAAAGGAATGTCTTTACAGCTAAATTTGATATGCTTCTCTTTCATTCAAATTTGATACTGTACTCACTAAAATGGAGAGTACAGGAGGCTTTGAAATTACTGAATATTCTTTGATCTGGAAACAAAATTATAGCCTAAAAATACAAATATAGCAGGCAAGTATTTTTATTGGATGCTGGCTGAGTAAATATAAGAACAAACTCAGATTTATTGCAGAGTAGTTTCTGAATGGTCTTAGGCCTATTTGAGAAATTGTACCAGCTTATTCAGAAATGCAGATCACTCTTATTCTAAACAAAACCTTCTTGGAAGTTGTGCCTTCAAGGTTGAATGGATGGTCACTTCCAATATCCAAGGTTGCCATTCCCTGGTGTGATGGGAATGCAATGTATCTGAGTGTGTCAGGTTGGGGGCTAGCCATTCTAGAAGATGGTGTGTGTTTACCATTGGGATTCCTATTGTTTAAAATGCATGGAATGCTACAGGAAAACTAAACAGATGAAGAGGAAGTTCTGTATTTCCTCTTCAAGTGTATTTCTGTTTCTTATTTAATCTTTGATTTGCTCATGTTTCTTTCCAGCTAATATTTGATGGACTCTTTGCTCTCTCTAGCAAACCTTTGGATTTCCTGGGAAGGGAGAAAAACTACCAGTATTATCGTATTAAAGCAGTCTATCTCAGTGAGGAAAATTGGCCGCTGAAACTCATTTTGGCTTTTTTGTTGGAATATTCTGAGAGTAGTGTCATGGTTCCAACAGACAGAGATGAATAAACTCTACAAATTAGCATGGCTGCAGCCATTTTTTTCTTCTCATTCAAGGTTGCCAAGTAGTTCATACAAAGGCTGCATACTTCATGTGAATTGATTGCTTGTTAACTTTTGAAATATTTTAAATAAAACTCCATACTATACTCACTGGCATGACAGGGCAATTCTGTCATTTTAAAGGCTTGATTTATTCCATCCCAAATGTATATTGACTATTCTACTAGACAAATTTGTAGAAGATAAATTGAACAGCAGAAGTTTTGTCAGTACCGCAATCGTGTTTTAATTCTTTTTAGAACAATTCAGTAGCCAACTATCATATTGGTACACATTTTGCAAAATGAGGCAGTGTACAACTAGGTAATTTTAGCTATCCTAAATATCCTTATAGACAATTCATTCTAATCAGTCCTATTGCTATGAAAAGTTGTTTAAAAATGGAGGAAATAAAAGAAATAAAAGCTGTGCCAAGCAACATCAGTCATGGTAAAAAAAAACGATACATTTTTATTAACATTGGCACCATCTTCTGCTGCATTCCTGATTATTTACCATTCTCTTAAAGGTCATTTGAGGCCCTTCTTAAATGCTGAAGAAGACTTCACTTTGCTTCACTACTGAAACTTACACAAAGTAAATTTTTGACAAATTAGTAGCTTATGATGGAACACCATGGTTATTGTAAAAGTTGTCCCAGATTGTTCAGTACATTTTGAGGGACATTGCTAAATATAATTCAGCATTCTGTTTTAGAAAATATTATTCTAAAGACTCATTCCAGCATCAACCTGAACAGTCTGGAACTATAATCCTTTTGCAAACAGCAAACAAAAGAATCTCAAATGTTTGACAACAGTTAAGATAACAAAGGACATGTGTGTGCATTGACATGGACGGGGAACAGTTGTTTCAGTACATTCATGCATTAACTACACGGTTGCACTTGGAAACAAAATTTGTGTAATTATTTGTAAGCTAAACCTGCAATCTCTGGCTGGATTCATATAAGAGACTGCAGATAGCACTGCTCGTTGGAGAGGAAAAAAATCCAAGTAATGAGGAAATATTAGCGACAGAGCCTGTCTTCTGCCCTTGGGCCACATCTGGTCTTTGTGATCAGCTCCGTAGGAAAGCAGGCTGTTTTGTTTTGCTCTGAGAAACTAGTCCAAGAAAGCCCAAGCCTGCAGAGAGGTAGAAAGGCCACTGCTGTGCTGTCTTACCCTTGTTTTCTTTCTTCTTTTTTAAAAGACGGTTTAATAAGAAGGGTGTTCCTTTCCTGAAAGTAAGAGAGAGAGGGAGAGGGAGAAAGACTGCAAAGTGTCCAAAAGGGCCGTGAGAAAACAGGAAGCTCCAAAAAGTACAAGAGAAAGCAAGATGAAATCTATTTGCAGGCCATTCCCTGGGGACGTGCAAGCCATTGTTAAGCAAGTAGCTCATACAGCGATATCCTTCCTTCTGTTCAGGAGGAGCATGGTGCCAAAAAGCGGCTATCTGGTCACTGCCTGAACTTGCTGAAGGCCAGCCAAACAGCCCCAATTCTCCAGGGCTTCTTGCAAGCAGGCCGATCCCCTTCTCCAAGTGGCCACTTTCAGCTGCTGCCTGTTGAAACCCTTCAGGAACAAAACTGTCAGGGTTTAAAATCAGTCTGTTGGATTTCCTTCCTTCTATTGACTATCTTAGTTTCTCTCCATCTGACCATTCAGTGCAACAAAGATCAGATGGCTGTTGGATTCATGCTTTTTTTCCCTCCTGCACTAAAGGTTTCCCCTGTCTAGTGGTGTCTGACTCTAAGGGGCAGCGCTCATCTCCATTTTTTAGCATTGGCCGAAGATACTTCTATGGTCAGATGGCCAGCATGACTATATGTCAAGGTGCATGGAACACTGTTATCTTCTCACCGAAGCGGTACCTATTTATCTACTTGCGTATTTATACTTACAAACTACTAGGTGGGCAGGAGCTGGTGCGAATAATGGGAGCTCATCCTGTCACACAACGCTTGGGTCTCAAACCTGGCTGTCAAATTTCCAGCCAACAAACCCACTGAGCCATTGCACCCGTCTTCCCTCCTGCACAGATAACTTTATCCAGTGCATGATCTACAAGGATATAAATACCTTCCCTAAGAAGGAATACAGAGACTATTGTTTTTAAAGTGATAAAATTATTTTTTAAAGCATTAGTCCAAATCCAGGATTGAGGGAGTTCTAGATAAGAATTGATATTGATATAATAGGTATCTTGTCATACCAGTAGACTATGGTGAGTTTGCTAACAATGGATAACTTTGATGGCAGCCATAATGTTGGCTATCTAGATCTCTCTCCAATTAAAAGTCCTTACAGTATTCCTGCCCTCGTATTGCTTTAAACTGCTATGGAACAGCTGCAGTGGTTAGGCCCAGCTGCCTGACATTGCTTAAAGTGCACAGTCAGGTAGATTCCAGGTTTGGTTTTATAAATGGACTGTGCAAGTTTTTTGGAGCCTCAGAAAATGCTACCAAACATTGGATGTCCATTTTATCTCTGCATAAGCCATAGTGGTGAGATTCAAATATGTGAACAACCGGTTCTTGGTGTGGATGCCGCTTCCAGAAGTCCATTCTGGGCCTAGGCAACAAGACATTAGCTACCGGTTCTGCCGAAGTGGTGCGAACTGGCTAAATCCCATCACCGATAAGCCATCATCCTTCTTAATTATTTGACAAAGTTACTTGGTGCAATGTAGAGATATTGAAAAGGCTAATTGTTTCTTGGTTTTCCTATAGTTAAGACATTACCTGTGGCTTCATGGGTAGTAGAGAACAGAAATGTCCTCAGAAAA
Source organism: Vipera berus (assembly GCF_964194415.1). Classification (NCBI taxonomy): domain Eukaryota; kingdom Metazoa; phylum Chordata; class Lepidosauria; order Squamata; family Viperidae; genus Vipera; species Vipera berus. The sequence continues at coordinate 35,016,874 of NC_138203.1, read as the reverse complement.
AGTAGGTAACAAAACATGAAGTCAGACAAGGGAAAACAGAAAAGTGCAAGAAAGAAACTCATGACTGACCTTGTTTAGTGTAAGAAGGAAGGATAAATGCTATCAGGCTTTGGAAATTCTGTTAGTATAGCTTCTATCAATACAGTAAACTACAGTTGCAGTATATCTTGTGCTTTCTGTTTCCTGACTGTCTACCTCAAAGGCAAACATCAGAGCTTCATGTGGCTTACTAAAATTCCTCCAAGGTGTGAGTGATTATCATAGAATAAAAGCCTTGGAAAAGGGCATTTAGGACTTTAGATAGGACTTTAGTTCTCATTTTAATGCAGGAATCTGGTTTAATCTGATTATTCCATTTCAGGATGATAGCGAACATGCCCTGGACTACTTCTGACACCATATGGTGTTTGGAAAAAAAAATGCTTATCTCATTTGCTCCCTGCATAATTTTGCTTCCTGTGCTCAACCATCTTCATGGCCTTTCTTTGCACCTCCTCCAGTGTGCCTGAATGTTTCTTACCTTTGATGCACAGCACTGAATATAATACTCAAGGAACCTGATCACTGCAGACTACAGTAGGACTATTATTTTCCCAATTTATGGTACAAATTTTAATATCCTGGAAGGTGGAATTGATTAGGTACAAGAAGATCAATCCTGTATATGTAATTAATTTAGTTTTGCATTGGTCCTGCCTATGTTTTGAGGTGGGCAAGCAAGGTTTACTCCTCAACTTTATTGCCATTCTCTTATGAAGATGGTAACATATAATTAGAGTAATTCATTTTGTTGCCTGATTTCCTATGTAAAACTTAAAATAGTGATTTGTTTTTGACAGGACTACAAGCAATGAGTGTCTTTAGAGCACTAGTAAGGATGAGGGGCAAATGGTGCAAATGAATCATATCAATGACACAAATATGCATAATCTGCATAATGAAATCATCACATATCTTTCATCATTTTTGTGTCAGCCCACTTTGCTACACAAAACAGCCCACTGTTTTGAATTAAATATACCAGTCATAGCTATCATGCTAGAAAACTGCACTTAAGTTTGCTTTGTTCTGCTTTGCTCTTCACTTCACTTCTGGGCTCTCCCAAGGCAAGCCCAGTTTAAAAAGGCTCATCCAGAAAGCATTTCCAGGACCTCCAGGACCAAGCCAGAGGCCTCCCGTCATCAGATGAGACTGAGGAGAAGCCAGAAATGAAGCAACAAGATGAACTGCGTGATTGTGGCATCTCAGGACAGCATTGAAATAGCTTTGTCTCTGGAGCCAAAGGAGGCTTCATGGGACAAAGTCTGGCCTGCTCACACAAGCCTAATGAGAATTCCATTCTTACAATGTATTTCCCTCTTTCCTGAGGGAGAGAAATGATGACAGTGAGTCACCAATGCCCTCGTTCATATTTACTTCCTCTTGCAGCCACGTGCTGATCCTGTGCCCTCCCGAGGGCAAAAAAAGGTAAAGCAATCCTAATCTGAGCTCACAGTTGAGGTAAAAGGAGTTTTTGCCTCATTCAGTAAATAGGGGATTGGGGGCCACTGGAGGTCTTTAGAAACAGCTGCCATCCAAGAGGGTGCTGACAATGAAAGATGAAGACAGGAGTAGCATCGACTGACTGTATTCTTCTGCAGGTTGTCAGAAGGTGCAGCTATTTCCATGAAAAAGTTAATAGCATTTTCAATAGACTCATTTTGACACGGTTGTGCGAGTTATGATGGTATTCAATTAATATTATCCCATTTAAAATATGGCATTGTCTCCTCTAGTGCTGCTAATATATTTTCTGTCTTTAGGTATAGGCATAATTGATATTTTGTATTGATAAAAAAGGCAACATGCGCAGACTGATTCACGTGTCTAGCCAGTATATCAAATTGTTAAATATCCTTGACCTCCCTTTGGAATGAAATGTGCAATACAAATGTCAGATATATTTATCATCAGCAGACTAGCAATCACACTAAGTGCTATGAAATGCAATCTCAAGATGAAGAATAAAATCAAAAGGAAATTTGAAGGCAAAGTCTGCGTTCTAGTTTTAATGCTTCCTCATTTCAGTCCTTCTTCTCCTATTTGATAGCTGATAAATATATTGTAACTGCAGCTCCCAGAATACCTAGCAATCACGGCCTTAATGCTTAGAATTCTGGGAACTGCAAACCCAACACTGCACAAGAGTGTGGAAGGCTGATTTAGTGCAGCAACTGAAGAGTCAAAGAATGAGACAATGAAACTATGGCACTATTTCATCAGTCCAAGTACCCCATCTCCGGAAAAGGAGAAAAAATTGAACAATTATCACCTACATAACAGATTAACATTATCTATTAATCATGCTAAATAGTATATCATCCTACTCCTTGGTAAGCTAGAAAAAAGTGGAATAGACAACATCAGATCTGTAGCTGGCTGGCAAACCATACTCAATGAGTAGTCTTCAATGGCACTACATCCACATGGAAAGAAGTAAGCAGTGGGTTACCACAAGGTTCCATCTTTGGCCCAGTATTCTTCAATATCTTCATCAATGACTTAGATGAGGGAATTGAAGGTGAACTCATCAAATTTGAAGATGACACTAAACTGGCAGGAGTAGCCAACACCCCAGAAGACAAACTCAGGATCCAAAAAGATCTCGACAAACTTAAACAATGGGCCCTATCCAACAAAATGAGTTTCAATGTGGAAAAAAGCGAAGTTATACATTTAGGTAGGAAAAATCAAAGGTACATGTACAGATTGGGCAAGACCTGGCTTAAAAACAGTAACTGTGAGTGGGACCTTGGAATCCTAGTGGACGATCACTTAACCATGAGCCAGCAGTGTGCAGCAGCAGCCAAAAAAGCTAAATACAATCCTGGGTTGTATAAACAGCGGGACAGAATCAAGATCACATGAGGTATTAGTACCGCTTTATAAAACCCTAGTAAGACCACACCTGGAATACTGCAGCCAATTTTAGTCACCATATTACAAAAAAGATGTTGAGTGTTTGAAAAACATTCAGAGAAGAGCAATTAAGATGATCAAGGGCCTGGAGACTAAAACATACGAAGAATGGCTACAGGACTTGGGTTTGGCTAGTCTAAAGAAAAGAAGAAATAGGGGAGACATGATAGCAGTATTCCAGTATTTGAGGGGCTGCTACAAAGAAGAGGGGGTCACATTATTCACCAAAGCACCAGAGGGCAGGTCAAGAAACAATGGTTGGAAACTGATCAAAGAGAGAAGCAAGCTGGAATTAAGCAGAAACTTCCTGACAGTGAAGACAATTAACCAGTGGAACATCTTGCCTTCAGAAATCATGGACACTCCATCACTGGAGATTTTTAAAAAGAGGCTAGACAGTCATTCGTCTGAGATGGTATAGGTTCTCCTGCTTGAGCAGAGTGCTGGACTAGAAGACCTCCAAGGTCCCTTGCTATTCTATTCTGTTCTGTTCTATTCTATTCTGTTCTGTTCTGTTCTGTTCTATTCTATTTTGCCTATGTATTCCAGAAATGAATATCTTTTGGAAATCAAATTAATATTATAATCATGTATAGGCACAAGTCTACGTAGGTTTCATTTCTTGCATTGTAGATTTGAATGTCAGGCCACAGTCCAGAATAGAAGTGAGGTTTTACTTAGCAAATTACATAAGGCAGATGTCTGCAACTTCATCAAATGCCCCAAAGAACCCACTGCTCATTATATTAGCTGTAGATTGGCACTGAATGACAATAACCACAACGATAAGTGGATTGTCCTGGTGTGGTATAAATATTTTTGTTATTAGCAAAATAGTAGTTCTGCTTCTGCTCCCAATCTCTTGATATGAGAAAGTGCTCAGATTTGCTTCTTTTAAATACTACCTTAAAGATCACTCATACCAGGTAATATGGAAGAAAGTTCATAAATATGTTAGCTTAAGATTCATTGACATTTCTTTTCTAAGAATGAAGAATGAACTCCAATGTTGGCCAAGGAATTCTGGAAGTTGAAATCTTAAAGTTACTAAGGTTGAAAGGCACTGCACTGACTTTATCCTGCTTCTGTTGCGTTATAGGTCTCTATCCTGTCACACAATGTTAACAGCAAACCAGCAATGATCTGCTGCAATGTTCTAGTTCTATTTCCACAGTGTTGTGGGGGGGGGAGGCTTTATTATGTCATCTGCAGGTGAATATTGTTCTGTTTTAGTAAATCCATTTTGGGAAATGATTTCAAATGCAACTTTGCTGACTTGATCCATAATCAGGATTTTCTTGGACAAAGCATTTTTCAGGACTTGCTAGGATAATAGCACCATAATATACCAAACGCATATTTGTTTTCATTTTTGTGAAAAAGAAGGAGGGGGTGTTCGTTGATTATTGGAGTGCTGGAAGTGGTTAGGAAGGGAGGATGCTCTGGCACGGAAAAAAAGTGAACAATGACGGGCTAGCTTTTTTAGTGTTCTGGTATTGGCTAGCTTTCTCTGAACAATGGTTGGTTGAAAGTACAGTAGTTCCTGTACACTCCAAATTCACTCCAAAGTGGAGGATTTATTGGTTAGATTTAAAGCATGTTGGGAGTTACTGGAAACAAAAGCTTTTGTGGTATGGTTCAAACTGTCTTCACTCTAATTTTCTTAAACATGAATTTATCTCCTTCCTTTTAAAAGTAAAGAAGGATCAAACTTACCAGCAAGCGTAGGAAAGCAGATATGGGACATCATGAAAGTGAATCATACTGGTTTGTATGATGATGTATGAAAAGAGCTATTCTGAGGTCTTATTAAATCATCCATGTGCTCTGAATTCAATAATATTGATATTTACATATTTCTACTAATGCAAATGTCAGCTAGCCATAGACATAATAATATTTATGACAAGTTGCCTTTGTTGTTTATTGTGCAACCTATAATGAATTTATCAGGTCCTTCTCCACCAGTGACTTAATTTTTTTTTATAACTTTTAGTTCATTTGACCTAGGGCACAGGTCTGCAACCCGCGGCTCCCAGTCCTCTGCCATGTGCAGTCCAAAAAAAAAAAGTGGGACTAAGAAAGTTCAACCAATCAATTCAAATATGCAGGGTGGGTGCATATCTCGCCTTGGCTCCACTCTTCAGTCAAACCCTGTTCTGCGCATGCGCGCATGTACGCGCATGTGCAAACATTTTTTTGCGGCTCCCAGTTTTTCCTTTTGTGAGGGAACCAGTTCCGAGTGGCTCTTTCACTGTTTCAGGTTGCTGACCCCTGACCTAGGGTAAGAAATACTCACCTTACATTTGAAAGGTTTGACGTCTGAATGGACAATCATATGGGCTTTGAGAGTTTGTTTTTGCACAAAGCTTTTAAAGCAGAGGTGGCATTGGTAGGCTCTGATATTGGTGTGAATTAAGACATGTCTCTTCATATTGGCAAGTAGTGTAAACTCCCGACCACAGATTCCACACTTGTGCTCTTTCACACCCTTGAAAAACATAAGAATGAGGTAAGTGTTGGTTCCTAATCCTAACCCCCGCCTTTTTCTTTTTTCTGTTTTAAATTTGATCTTGGTTTTGGCTGGGGTAGCTGAGACTATTCACTTTGGCTCAACCACACTGAAAAAGGAATCTAGCTTTGCAAACTTTTGAGTTTTGGGTCAGATATCTTCTTTTAAGGGAACTTTTATTTTATCTACTCTGAGCCCCTTGACTCTCTTCCTTCCCCATAGTGGGCATGTTGCTGTGATGCTGTGCTGAGTTTTTTTTTAATTGAGTTTAGGTGGCTTCTCTTTCATGAAACAGTTAAAAGCACAGTCAGGTGTTTTTTAAAAAAGCCAAATAAATGGACTGGCATATAAAGACAGAGGGTGATACTGGCCAAATGTCAATTTGTGAACACCTATTGGACGGCTGCAGCAAGTATGGTGTTCTTGACATTTCAAGATGGCTGCAGTGAGGATCAATGCTATTGAGACTGAAAGTGTTTCTGAGGTTAGGGAGAAGTAAAGATGGTAGTAATCTCGAAGTGACTTCTCTGTTACTTTCAGTTTAGAAGTACTTAAAAATATTTGCTTTTTAGCAGGGTTTTCCCCCCCCCCCAGCACAACTATTGGAGAATCCCTGGCATTAGCTTACCTTATGAGTCAAGGAGTGCTGCTTCAGGTGATGTGGCTGCACAAATTCCATACCACATTCAGTGCAAATATATGGGCGAATATCCTTGTGCTTCATCATGTGATTCTGCAGCTGGCTTGGGTACTGGAATATCTTGTCACACTCAGTGCAAGTGTATTGAATAGGACCTCGGTGGGTGGTTAAGTGCCTCTTCAGCTGAGACAAAGTTGGGAAGTCAAGACCACACTCAATGCAAATATTTTCTCTGCCACTCTCATGCTTGGATTCATGAGCTTTCAACTCACTGGGATAAGCAAAACCCCTTCCACAAATCCTGCAGCTGTAAGGTTTAATGTCACTGTGCTGCATCATGTGTCTCTTCAGGTGACTCGTTTGGGTAAAGGCCTTGTGACACACCTGGCACTTATGAGGTCGAGTGCCTTGATGAGTCAGCATATGAGTATGGAGATGGCTTAGCTGCTTGAAAAGCTTGCCACACCGGGAGCAAGCGTGGGGTTTGATGCCACTGTGCCCCAAAATGTGAGTGACCAAATTGTACTTGGATGTGTAAGACTTGTCACACATAGGGCACTGCCAACGTTTCTGCTCCCCTCCTACATCAATGTAATAGCTGTCATCGATCTGAATATTAACATCTACTCTTTCCACCTTTTGCTTCTTTTCAGCTTGCTCACTTAACTCAACCCTTTCAAAGGCTGGCTCCAGGGGTCTTTTTAATGGGAAAGGATTTCTAAAATGCAAATCTGGGGGCATCATAAAAGGAAACATTAGAGTAGGATGAATTTTGGGATAGTATGAATAGGGAGCCTGCAGAAAAGTGGTAGGACCAGGCCATAGAACCTTGGGCTTTATTGGTTCTTCTTTGATATGCTGTGTCCCAAAGTGTTCCAGAGTCCTGTAAAAGTGATAACCAAGGTTGCAGAGGTCGATCATGTGAGCATTGTACTTTGGCTGTGTGGATTCATGCTGAAATATTGAAGGGAGGCTGGGAGAACCTCCATCAACATTTTCTTCAACTTTGTCCAATGGAGATGTGGGATCTCCTGGAGGGAGAGTGGAAGGCATTTTCATTGGCATGCTTTTACGTTTACGAGATCCCCCTTCCAAAGAACTTTTGAAGTTTTCTAAGTCTGTGGGAGGACTGTATCCAAATTGGGCAAGCTGTGTCCTGAATTCCTCACTGAGGGGTGGAACTATATTGGTTTTTACAATAGGATCCAAGCAATGAGCAAAGGAAAAGGCTTGTATATTGTCCATCTTGCAATGTGTGTCCTCTTTCTTCATTGCACCGAAGTTCTCCTGGACATTCTAGCTTCCTTCAAATAATAAATAACATCTTTTAAAACCAATCTTATTCCTACTTGCTGTTATTTGATATGAAGTGTAATTGAGTTGAAATCCTTAAATGACAGTTTAACACAAAAGATGGTGGTCTATCCTGTTTTGTCTGCTTTCTTTTTTTAGCCTCAAGTTTACTTTTCTAGGCCAGAAATCTGGGTTCTGGCATTTGTCAGTCTTTGTGGCTTTTAACAAAAAAATCTGGTCAACTTCATGCAGTTGCTTAATATAGCTTTATGACATGTAACTCCACATGAAAGGACTCAGTCTAATTCTTCCATGCATTAAAAAATGAGTACAAGCTATGGTTGATAAGGGCTACTACTGCTGCTCCACTATGGCTGCATTTAGATGTGCCTTTCAATTTCAAAAAAGTTCATACATACATACATATATGAGTTCATACATACTTAATGAACATTCCTGTTCATTAAGATCATGGAACTGGAAATAACTGTTTAGGCAATCATCCTGCTCCTAAAGTCATGCTGTACAGTATATTCCTTTGGGGTCAAGAACCACACTTAGGCTCTGACTAATATCTTAGGGACACAGTGGAAAAGGTGTGGCAATCCCCCCAAAAATGCCCAAATGTCAATTGATTGAATTAAATGTCAATTGCAATTAAATTAATTAAATATAATTCATATGGCTATTAGCAATCACTTAATAGCTTGCCTTACCCCATCAGTTAAAACTCAGTATTGAATAGCAAAATGTGTCACAGTTCTGGGGAGGGGGTCACACTCAAAATAGTGTGGCCAGTTGCAACTTGCCTTAATTACTAAGCTGTTTAACTAGTTTGCTAGCTGGTGGATTAGTTGGCAATGCTAATTTCAGAGAAAGTAAGGCATGTCTTAGAACCCATTAAGTTTCATGCATAGCCAGTTGCTTGTTTTGAATGCAGAACATGTCAAGGTCTACAATTTCCAGATAAGACTTGGGAAAACGTCTCTTTGAACCCCCTTAAGACCTGCCATCACATTATATGGGTCGCTTTTAGCCTTTGAGTGGTAGAAGAGTAGAAGGCCGCAGTCCCAAAAAATAGACATGACCAAAATAAAAAATTGGACTGAGCTGGGCAGAAACAATACTATTAAATAAATGGCATTCATACCATGTTTTTATTCCATGAATGTCATTATTTCTACCTCTATCAATGTAACATTTACAGTTTAGTGATTTTGGGAGGGACTATATGTACCAAAAGCTTGATTCAGTGAAAGGCAATGTCCTATGTGACTAAGTATTGATTTTGCAGGCTGTCACGAACTGCCGAAACTAGTAAGCAGACAATGAAAGATTGGTACTGTGTGCTTCTACTGGTAAATTTAGGACCTTTGGATATGCCTTTCAATGCTGTACTCTGCCCAACAAATTAATTCAACCCTTTATATCCATTTGTTATTTAGCCTGTTTTATAATGTTTGTTGAATAAATGTGCAACAAATAAATAAGCCTTAAGTTTAAGTATCAATAGCACAGCATCTGTACTCACATTAAATCATCACCTTTGGGCCAAATGGGCTTTAAAGGCATCTGCATGAGCTCCAGACATCTGTGTCTAAGAGACAGAGAAAACAATGATCGTTCTTTAAATACAGTATGTGATGGTTGAGATAGAAATGTATAAGTTCAAGGTTCCATGTTGTTTTCTAGTAAATTATTGGGGGGGAAATATTTGAGGACACCGTTGTTTAGAGATGACAGAAAGATGAGGTGCATAGCTACCTAATTACAGGTAGCTAGCTAACTAGCTAGTTAGAGACATGGAGGGAAGAGAAAGAGAGAGAGAGAGAGATCTTAAACATTAAACAACTTTACAAAGGTAGTGTACCATATGTATGCCCTTTGCTGAATTGGAAGTTACAATATGTAAACCTGCTCTTCTATGTATATAACTTCCTATGCCAAGGAGCAAACCTGATGTGACTATGGTAACCAAAGATTCTCACCATTGTAGTATGCAGTGCTTTTTTTGTAAAAGAAAAAGGTGCCGGAACTCACACGTCATACAACCCACCTTGCCTACCCTACAAGGTTCCATCCAAAAAAGGTGCCGGAACTCCGTTCTGAGCATTCTGTGACAAAAATAGCCCTGGTAGTATGATTCTGAAATAGATACTGCATTTGCCTCTACTTCATGTTAAATTGGAGCTTTTATAGAATTCAAGAAAGTATATTATTTTTCTTACCCTTTATTATGTCTTCTTTGCATATCATTCCTTTGAATAATCTTCCTCAGTATGGGATCCTTTAATTGCTGAATGGGAGCTATACCCCCAATAGAAGGCTGAGGGACAAAGTTTGAGAAATTTTATGGGCTCTCTACATGCTTCTCATTAATTCTAATCTTTCCACAATATTAGGAAATAGAGGGAAAGAAACAGTTTGGTGCAGTGGTTAAGGCATCAGGACAGACACCAGGAGACACTGAATTTTAATCCTGTCTTAGGCACAAAGCCAGCCAGATGTCCTTGGCAACCCCAGGAAAAAGGCAATGGCAAAACATTCAAAAATCTTGACAAGAATATGGCAGGACTTGTCCAGGCAGTCACTAGCATTTGGTGAGTTTGATATGTATTTATATTAGCATACTTCCTGTGCCATGTTAGCTTTGGGGCAAACCCTTAATTTTTGTCTTGGGCTGACAACCCATCCTAATCAATGATTTTTACAGTTGCTTTCTGAGATGAGAGAGAGAGAGAGAGAGAGAGAGATGTGGGGATCTCCACTCAAAGTGAAGTCCCTAATAGTATATACAGTTTTGCCCTTCAAGGCTGCAGGTTAGTGTGTTTATGCATATTGCATATTGCTAGAGAGGAGTGCAAAATGAGAATGGCTTTTGTGAATTTTGAGTTGCTTTTAACTTTGCGTGGTTTGTCATCCTTTTAAAAGAACAATAGCACCATCCAAATTAAATTTTAATTTATTTTAAACAGTGAGTAATGCAACAGAAGTGACTTCAGCATGAATCACATTTGCCTTGAATGAGAAGAAGAAAATGTTAGTACATCTACATTGGTTCCCAGTGATCCTAACTGCTGCCAGTTTAATATTTTATTATGCTTTTTCAAAAGAAAAGGTAATTATTTATCATCTTTAGAAGACTGGAACTCCATTCTCTCCTTTTGTACACAACGTTCTTATTTCTAAGTGTAGGAAGTAAGCGTTAAATACTACATATGCTGCCAAGTGCAATAGCAAGAGAAGACCAGCTTCCTGTACCTTGAATAGTGAGCACTGCAGTACAACAGTTTTTCTTACCCTTCTTGATAAGATCATATCTCCAAAATCTTTATCTGCACCAGAACTATTTAAAGTACAAGCGCCCATGCTGTGATCTTTTGTTTCAAATTTTCTGAAGTATACAGAACAGGAATCTTTCTTCTATACTGTTTAGTATTATGAGAAGTCAAATGTTTTGTGACATAGCAATCCAGTTGTCCATTTTAAATTCACAGTCATTTAATTCTAAAGCCATCACTCAGTGCACTTTAGCCTAAACCAAGCATAAAGAAGTTATCAATGATAGTAAACTGTTTCCATGAAGGCAAAGTCAATACTGAATCACTGTGACTTTGATGAATGAAGGCAAATATATGTGTCTCTTGATAATGTTGCAGGATCCAACTTGGATCAGTCACTGGGACCAGAGGTTTGTTTTCCAAGCTTTCGGACTTGTACCGGAGCCCATCCTAAGGGAGCTTCTCTCTATCAGAATGTGCCCTGAGGATGGGCTCCAACATAAGTCTGAAAGCAAAACCTCTGGTTCCGGTGACACACCCAGATTGGGTCTTGCAACCGTAACTTGGAGCCAGACATTTTTGGAGGCTATCTTAAGGGTCTTGAGCAGATGCCTCTTTTTGCTGCCTTGAGCTTCCAGACAAACAGCAGAACACAAATGCATTACACAAATCACATTATAATCTCTACATTTGTATAGTGTGCTAAGACTAAGACAAATAAAAAGAGCCAGTTTGGTCAGTGCACCAGGCTAGAAACCAGGAGACCATGAGTTCTAGTTGTGACTTAAACATAAAGCCAGCTGGGTAATCTTGGGCCATTCTATACTATTAGCACTAGAAAGCAGGCAATAGTAAACTGTTTCTGAAAATCTTGCCAAGAAAACAACAGGCAGTTGCTAGGAGTCACGACTGATTTGTCCTCAAATAAATGAACTGCCTTATGGTATAATAGGGGGTGAAACAGATCCCAATGTGGATATTCCTGCTGTCATTTCTGTTGCTGAACTTCATATTCTTTATTCATTTGTATTTGACATTGTATAAAATAACACACATCTATCTTTTTTCTGGGGCTGTTGTTTTGAAACAGATTAAATCATGCACTAAATATATAATTCAAAATAAATAGCTGCTGGACAGGGAATGGAGCCTTTCTGTATCTCCCTCAAATTTCAGGAAATAAGAAAATTTTCTAACTTCCCATTGTAGCCTACAGTGCTAGAATTCCTGATATCTTCCCATCCAAATATTAATCAAATCTGAAGCTGCTTAGCTTCACAACACAGGCCAGGTTAGCCAAATGCTATCCTGAGTTTTTAAAAATATTGGAAAACCCATTAAAAATTCTTCCAGCAAGGGCTAGATGGTAAAGATGACAGCAAAGATACTATTTTCCCTAAAGAAATAGGAATAATTGCAGATATGCACATTCCTTAGGTATGTATTACCATACTGAAATGTATTCTGCATTAGCAACCATAAAAATATTGGCACCAGTCACTAGGTGCCCCCAAAGTTCAAGGCTTAACTTATTGCTGTAGGATAGGAAATACCACCAGAAGATAGTTATACTACATTCTTCCTATAAAGTAATTCTAAATCTGATTTGATCAGAAACTTAACTTTTTTTTAGCCATTTAGCTGTTGTAAGGGCTGAAAAAGTCAGAAGGAGGGGGATATACAGGTAGTCCTTCTTTAGTGACCCTAATTGGGACCAGCAATTCGGTCATTAAACAGGGTGGTATCTAAGGAAAACCATGACTGTGCTTACAATTTTACTTCAGCTTGCCTTTGCTTTATACAGCTATGAAGATTGTAAAAGCAAAGACTCAGCATAAAATTACTTTTTCATCAGCATCATAACTGTGAACAGTCAGTAAACAAGGCAGTTGCTAAATGAGGAACACCTGTAATCCTAGCGGATTTGTAAGTAACTCAGTTGACCAAGCATCCTTTATTATGAAAAACCTGATTACACTGGGGTTTCTGATTATGGTAAAGTCTTAGGTGAATTTGCACTCAATGTATGAGCATCTGTGGAGAACATGGGCCTTACCACTGGCTTTCACTTTGTACTTTATGCTTTAATGCATGCATGGGTCCTATAGCAAGACAGGGAAAATGGACAAAGTAATAAGGTGTCTAAATCTCTGAAAAGTATTTACATAAATAGTTATAAGCAAATTTGAGACCCCATAGCAGCTTATTCTGTATTGTCTTAAACTACAGGTAGTCCTTATTCAGTGACCATAAATGGGACTGGCAACTTGATTGTTAAGCAAAGCAGTTGCTAAGTGAATCAGCTGATATGCTTATGATCTTACTTTGACTTTCCTTTGCTTTAAAAGCTGGTAGATTGTTGTCAGTCATCATTATCTTGAATGAATTGAAAGTAGCAACAGAGTCCACCTCTCAGCCATGTCTTAGATGGGCATATAGGAAGGCTAACATCTCAGTTCTCTATGGGAAATTACCTTCAGGTATTGATTCAGGCATAAAGTGTTTTCCCAGCATAAATCACTTCCTTTCTTCTTTTACTTCATATATACATTAAACTGGAAGTGAAGATCTGTCAAACCTCTTAAAGTTTGACATAGAACACAGTCAAATTTATATGAGATTTATAACTACTTTGGCAATTCAATAATCACATGAATTTGGGCTCTGTAGAGCTTCAAATTTAGAGGGGAAAAGGTATTTTAGAACATACTGAATATATCAGTGCGCCCGGACCATCTGCCTGCAACTCTTTAAATTACTTGCATCTTTTCCTAGAATTGCACGGGGGCCCTCAACAAATAGAGTGTTTCCTTTTACATAGGAAAATGTGAGTTTGGTTCAAAGAGTTGTAGAAGCTTTCTGTCTTCAAATCTGAAGTTGGGCACAGTCCTGATATTCATGGTTGAGTCTATATGCAGAGGAGCATAGAATTCAAGATATACAACCCTGTCTTTTACTGCTTCTGGAAAGGACAGCTACCAACACAAAGTGAATATACCAGCCAAAATCTATAATGTTTCAGACATCTCTGGGCCAGGCTGAGCTAGGATGAGCTGTGGCTTTTTTCAACATTTTTTCACAACTCACAAAACAGTGTATTTTGGTCATTTATGGAGAATGAATTATAGGCAGATACAGAAATGTTTCATCTCTAACAACAATTCAAAGTAAAAGAATGTTTCTAGCATTCCCTTGAAGTAGAATTTGTTTTTTGTGATGATTCCATAGACCCAAGTTCAAGAGATGGAAAATTACTGCCCTCACTTTCAACCATTTTCATCCAATCCTAATATAGCCATTGTCACGAAGACAATTCAGAGTAAGGACAATAGATATTGTCCTCATTTGACACTGCAACATCATATATTAAGGACATCATCCCCACTGAGTTGCTTGCAAATATTATCCCAGTCAAGGGGATAAAAAGAGTTACTTTTTAGAAAATGCTGTGCACAAAAAACAAACAGTTACAAACAGGTAGTAATACATGGTGGATCAGTGGGTTAGGACGCTGAGCTTGTTGATCAGAAGGTCGGCAGTTTGGCAGGTCGAATCCCAAGTGCCGCGTAACAGAGTGAGCGCCTGTTACTCGTCCCAGCTTCTGCCAACCTAGCAGTTCGAAAGCACGTAAAAATGCAAGTAGAAAAATAGGGACCACTACGATGGGAAGGTAACAGCATTCCGTGTGCCTTTGGCATCTAGTCATGCTGGCCACATGACCACAGAGATGTCCTCGGACAAGCGCTGGCTCTTTGGCTTTGAAATGGAGATGAGCACCGGTCCCTAGAGTTGGAAACGACTAGCACGCATGTGCAGGGAAACCTTTACCTTTACCTAATAAACAGAATCCTGAAATATGAAGAACAGAATATTCCCCCACTTCCCTGGTCTCCCTTTTGCATGGAAGAGTTTTGCCTGAATTCTACAACATATGTTCCATTTCTATAAGGAGCTTGTGTACTATGTGACTTAATATCCAGATTTATATAGCAACTTCGGAGACTCTGAGGAAGACTAAAGCCATATCCATGGAACCCTTCTGCTGTGGCATAAGGACAGCTCATTTAGCATTCTTGGAAAGCATTATTGTACCTTACACTGCAGCAGCCATGTTGTACCAGCTAGGCACTCAGGGTGTGCCAAAGTCCAGCTGAGGCACTCCAATATGAAAACAGTATTTTCCCGCTTGCTGTGGCATAGTGCCAGCTATGTCAACACTGAGATGCAAAAGGGTGCAAGGGTTAGCCCTGTAACTATGTCACTCCATACACCAGGTCTATTGTAAGACTACTCCCTCACATGTAGACAATATATATCACTTCTGTTCATCATTCACTGATTATAGTTGTGACTTGATTGCTCAGTCTCCATAGACAATGGGGTTCCTGATCTCCAGGTATCAGCATTGCCAATGTTTAAGAAAGCTCCTCCTCTTAAATATTATTCACAGTCAGGATTTGTCTGAACTTTTGCAGTCCAGATTTTGTAACCTAAAGAAGATTCCAATGACATAATGACACAGTCTCTTCATACTCTGATGAAGATTTATCGCTCACCAACATGACTAATTCAGGGGAAGTGAAACCTACAGAAGAAGGTAATTACTTACATAGATCTTCAGAGTGTTTCCTAAAACATCTACCAATTTAATCCCAAATGTGGTTCAGTATTCTCACTTTTATGAAAACTCATCTAGTTCTTGGTTTATCTTCCTCTTTCCACTATCTTCTTCTTTCTGTTTAATGGATTCATTTCAATGTTGACTCAAGGCCAAATTATTTAAAATAGACTCTCTACTACAATTCTCCATAGGTCCAGTATAACACTAGCTGATCATGATTTTAAATAGGTGGGTTATTATTGGTTTTATCATCAACAATGTGAGTTTTCAGAAGACTGTCACCATCATCTTCTTGTAATCATTTTAAATGCTTTATATTATTTTTCAAACTATTCATTACTTTATGACTTGTTAACAAGGAATATGTGGGCTAGAAATTATATTTATAAATAAGCATAATCAAGAACACTGGGAATTCACACTGCTCTGGCTTATACATTGTGCTAAACTCTGTTTTGTTTAAGCCTGAATAAGTTTTAATCAGCTGGGTTCAGCCAGTGTGCAAAGACAAACTATCCAAGCAGCATTAACTACAATGTGCCAATCCAAGCACCTTTGAAAATTATTATGAATTAACTGCAAGTCAACATTGTTTCCAAGAGCCATTCCAATTCATTGAATGATTAAATAATGCATATAATACTGCGGATTCTCTCTCTTTGCTATTTGACATGTGATGGTATTTTAGACTTTATTTTAATTAATATTTATATACTGAATCTTTATGGTTCACTTAATAGTTTCCAATGTTTTCTCATTATTTAATTTCTAATTTTATATTTTTGAGCTCTTAAAGGTACAAAGGCATGATAGTAAATCTTTAAGCAAGGATGCACACCAAACTGCCTGAAAAAGTTAATTTTTCCTTATAACATAATAATTGAGTGTTTTGTTTTATTTCTATCCTGATTGCCCTTAAATTGTCAATTCTCACTCTGAAACAACCTTCAGAATGAATCTCTAGTTACAACCACTAGCTACAAGAATATGTTTTATTGTATATTTAAATATGACAAATATAAAATATTATCTAAAAGTTAACATTACTCTAGGTTAAGCACTGTATACTGACTCATATATGAGCTGTTCCAAAGATTACTGATATTTTAAATTAGGCCTCAGATCATAACACTTCTGAGAATGTTAACTTCTTCTGTATTGCTTACCTCAACCAGAGAAAATTTCATTAAAAAGACAGCCAATAAATCCATCAATTACATAGGCATGCATACCTTTAAAAATTTCCAACAAATCTGGTAAAGTATTGTAAATAATAGAAAATTGCATATGATGTCATATGTGGGGGAAAAACTCTCCCACTTTGCCATGGACTTGATTTTAATCCCAAACTTTGGGCGGATTTATTTATTTATTTATTTAAAAATATTTTTATATTTGCCCATGGAAGAGGAAAACTCTTCCATAGTATAGGAAATAAAAGAAACAAAGAATTAATAAAACTAACATTAAAAGAAACACCCAGCAAAGCACTTCTTAAAAATGCACAGAAGCCACAGTTCAGATAAAATGTCAGTCAGAACAATCAGAACAAAATATTTTCTAAAGTTTTCTTGAAAATTGGCAGCTACGAATGCTTGACAAACCTCAGGCAAGAAAATTTGTAAAAGGACTCTTTTTAGTAGCACGAGTTTAGTTAAGACCAGAAAGTCTGGGCTGCAAAAATCTAGACAATCGCTAAATAATAGAGTTAAAGTCCTCTTGTATCTCTTTGCTTAGCGGTGATTCAGATTTTTGCAGCCCAATTCTGATATCCCCAAATGTCATAATACATAGTGCATAGTACAATTCTACACATGTTTTTTTCAGAATTGTTGCAATCTGTTCAACACTGCTTAGCCTGTATAGGATTGGAGCTTGAGGAAGAGGGCTCTTCATTTCAAATATTGAGGCTGGTAACAACATGTCTTTATTGAGAAATAATCCCAATTTTGTACAATGGAAATCATTTCTAAAATTTCTAAATATAATTCCCAGATAGTTTAGATGTGAGAAAACTGGGTCTTCAGTATGCTATGAATACTTCACATTTAAACTTAAGTACCAGCATTGCTCTGCCTCCAGAATGAAGGAAAGGAAAGGAAAGGAAAGGAAAGGAAAGGAAAGGAAAGGAAAGGAAAGGAAAGGAAAGGAAAGGAAAGGAAAGGAAAGGAAAGGAAAGGAAAGGAAAGGAAAGGAAAGGAAAGGAAAGGAAAGGAAAGGAAAGGAAAGGAAAGGAAAGGACCCTATAGTGAAAGTAAGGCTTACTCCTAGGTGTCTTGGCGTATAATTAAAACTACAGCTAAAATTGCAGTGAACAAGATACTGGGAGAGTACAATTCATGACTGAGCAGAATTAACCTTGTAACTGGAATTTACTTAAGAGAAATGTTGCCTAGATTTTGATGTATTTGTTTATAAGATAGTTTCCAGAATCTTTTACTGCTTATGATGCAAAGTGGTTGGTTCACTGGTATTGTACACTTTCAGGAAAGAGAGCACTTGAGATATTAACACTTTATACAAAAAGGCACTCTTCATATAATTATAGCTTCCATCTTCTGCTTAAAACTAGAAGATTTTAAGAGATCATTCAGGCCCCCGTGTAGCCCAGACTAAACCAATTAGCTACTAAGGGCCACAAGAAAGTGCATTTCTCAGATGAACTATTTTGAGATTTCACAAGGATCTGAGTGTGTCTTTCACATCGGGAAATGCACTAAAACAAAAAAGATTGCAGCTTTCAGAAACCACTAAAAATGTTTACTGTAGTTGTAAAAATTATCACTTTTACAATTTCAGATTGTTTGATCAAGTATCTAGAAAATTGGAGTACTGTATAGTTAATTGTAGAATGCACACAAGCATACATAAACACACATACTAAGCTCCTGCCAAACTGAATTGCTTGGGATCCACAAAGAAGCATGTATTTGATCTTTCAACTTTCATTTATTATTAGTTTACAGGCTGCCTTAAGAAATTTTGGAAGGTTAACTTACCAGGTGCTGACCCGACAGTGGTAGTAACCCAATGCTTGTAATTGCTCCCTAATTGGCAAAGTTGTCACTTCTCGTGTGGCAGCTGCAGTGCATTTAGAAAACGTGGAGGGACAGCGTTCCAAATGACTTAAGAAAGAGAACAGGAACAATCACTTCATTCTGGTTTTTTTTTCTTCTTTTCTCAGATGAGTTCTGTACCTTCAGAAAGAAGGAAGGAAGGGAGGGGAGAGGAAGTCAACAACCCTTAGCTTTCCTGCAAAAAAATAAGGAAACGGCAGATAGCCATCTCATTTTCTCAAAATGTTTGGAAAAATAAACGAAAGGAAAAGAAATTCCTCAAGTATTATATCTTTATGATGGATTTCATAGGGTGAAATTTATAATTCAATGGGTGGAATGTCCTCAAAACAAACACAATGTTCCAAATACAGAGTCTTGTTTTGGAAGTCAGATTCCCATATCTACAAATTGCTGCTTGCTTAAGAATATAAACAATGAGAAAGAGAGAGATGGGTCAGCCCCTCCACCTTTACTACACACAATTGAAATATCATTCTCAGTATCCATTAAAGTGTACATAAATGTATATAAAGAGATAAATTTATGTATAGAAATAAAGAGGGATTTTGTGAGTAGAGTAAGTGATAATTATAAACTAGAGTTACATATGTTATCATTCAATAGTTTCCTATTACGTTTTCTGGACTGGACCTCCCAGAAGCGCCAATTAGATTGAAAAACTGAAGTGCAATTCAGACAACACTGAAAAGTACCTATTGGCAAGAAAGCTTGGGTCTGGAAATTCAGAATATTCCCTATCAAGATCTACTTCTCTTAAAAGAGAAATTGGCAGTACTGGATATCACCTACAAAGCCTTATAGTATATAGCTCAGCCCTAGAAAGTCTCTTGAAGATTTATCTCCAAGTCCTTCTGTAACACATAGATGATGCATCTGTCAGAGGACAGATGCTTGTTGAAAGTCCTCCCCAGTGGTGGGATTCAAATATGTGAACAACCGGTTCTCTGTGTGGATGCCACTTCCAAAAGTCCATTCTGGGCCTGGGCAACAAAATGTTAGCTACCGGTTCTGCCAAAGTGGTGTGAACCGGCTGAATCCCACCACTACTCCTCCCCTATCAGGAGATGTGATAGGAGGGAGCCAAAAGTGGACATTCTGTATGGAGGCTCCCTTGCTTTGAAACAAGTTGCCACCCAACTGGCCTGCTGGGAGCTTGTAAAAATTTGGCTATTGCAGAAAGCCTTTGGGCCTTAAGTGCTATAGAACTCCCAGTTGCAGGAATAGAATACAACTTGTAATTTTTGCCGTAACTTTATACTGTATTTCTGTGTTGTGTGTTGATTTACAGCAGTATTGACTGAAATGCTTATAAAATTCATTACTAAATGAATGGATAGTTGACTATGGTCTGTACATAACCCATGAACTGCAACTATTTCTGTATCTCCAGATGATGGTGATAGTATGAAATACATTTTCAAAACTATATTTAGAGTGTTAGCTGTTTCCATTCATAGACTATTGCAATTTACTCCACATAAGTCTTGTCTTAATGAAAGTACAGTAACTTCAGATAACACAAAGTCAGCAATCAAATGAAAGCACAGTGATGTGATCCAATCATGCCACGATGAAAGATCTGCTTTGGTTGCTCATTGCTGTTTTAGCACAAATCTCATGGTTGTAGCCTTTAGAATTTAGATTGTGTAGGGATTAACTTGCTGATAGACTGCTTCTCCAATTACAATCCTGTCCGGGCACTTAAATACTCAGTGGAAATCTATCTATCTGTATTTGCAAAGATCTTTTGTTAAGCACATGGTAGACAGATTTCACCTACCTTCCTTCCAAATTATAAAATATATTCTCATTGTTATGTATTAGGCTTTTTAGGAACACCTAAAGCACTTGTATAAGAGTCACCACCAGGAGGCGTTGAACTGTAACTGTTTTGGCAGGAAGCAGTTTCAGTGGGAAACAGAGGTTCAATCCGATTGGTTGGCTGTGTACCTGGCCAGGTACTGGCCAGGTATATAAAGAATGCAGGTAGCCCCTATTCCCCAATACGGTCACTTCCACCTAATAAAGAGCTGTTATGCTGTACTCATCAGACTGGCGTCCTTCCTACTCTCCAGAACCTACTACACAACACTCATGATCTTTCTAAACTCTGTTAACAGTAGCAATAGCAATAACACTTAGACTTATACACCACTTCACAGTGTTTTACAACACTCTCTGAGTGGTTTACAATGTTAGCATATTGCCCCCAACAATCTGGATCCTCATTTTACCTCATTTACCTTTCTTTTAGGAAATGAGTTAAATTTTACCTCTTTAGCTGGGGATTTAAATATGTTTTGGTTTGATTTTAATATTGATGTATTTGTATTGTGGCCATACTTGTGTGTATGCGTGTGTGTGTATTGGATGGAAAGGTGGAATATAAATGAAATAAATACAAATAATATAAATCTAAAAATATATTTCATATAGTCAAGACTGTAGGATATGAAAGAATAGCTACTAGAAGTAGTTTCATCTTCCTGACAGTCCAGTGATATGCCACTATTTTAAAGTCAGGTCACTTTCACTACGTATTGAGTAGCCAACTTCAAAGCAGTTACAGGCCCTCAGACAGAACAATCACATAGGTGAACATCAGCAGAGCTCTTCAGTCTGAGGCATTTCCTCAAAATATACAAAAGGGGAAAACAAGTTTAAAGGGTATTTTTTTAAGCACAGTTTGCTTAGACTAGCATTGTTGAATGGAAGAATGTTTTCCTGAATCACATGTGGAATGGATGGAGTGGAAAGAGTAGAGACTGAATTAGGGATACTTAACACAGGTTTTTTTTAAGTGTATCTTTTCTCTGTAATGATTAAGATGATTGGGAATAAATATAGCACATGTTTATTTTATACCAGGCAGCTCTAACTCTTTTTAAAGCAAAATCAGAATCTTTAAAAATAGTAAAGGAAAAGAAACAGAATCTTGGACTATCATCTTTTCTCCTTGATAAGCTGGCTTTCCAGAGGTAGCAAGATTCTTGTAAAAAAAGGAATATTTAATCACGTGATTTTGCCATGTTACTTTGTAAGACTAATGAATAGGTAATAGTTTTTATATTTAAAGCCATACATGGCATGAGGTTAGAATATAAAGAAATACTAGAACATGAAAAAATGAGGATTATAAAACAGAGGTGACAGTTAAGATGGAAATACAAATGATAAGCCAAGAGAATGACTTGTTCAGGGACCCCTTACTGGATTTATAAAAGAAGTTTGTTAAAGCCTTGAGGAAGCCTCTGAGATGAAAAAAAAATGAAGAGAGATCAAACCCTATGACAATATCTGAATGAAATAAACATTAAGATTTCTGGAAGCAAAAAGAAGGAGTACAATGTTGATTTATTTGACCAAGACTAAAATAAGTTTCTATAGAATTCTGAGAATTCTTTATGAACTTTTGCTGACAACAGGAATGAAAATGTTAATGATTTATGGATTTGCATATGGATAAGGGATGGTTTATGGGAAGAAACAATGGATTGGAAACTAATCAAGGAGAGAAGCAACTGGAACTAAGGATAAACTTCCCAACAGTGAGGACAATTAACCAGTGGAACAGCTTGCCCTGAGAAGTTGTAGGCGGGGGCAGAGCAGGGGCAGGCAGGGGTTGGGGGGCAGGGTGGGGGGCAGGGGTGTGGGCAGAGGGGGCAGGGCAGGGGGCGGGGTGGTTTTGGGGCACTTAGTGTCTAAAAGGTTCACCATCACTAGTATAGGGTCTCTTGCTTTAGCAGGAGGTTGGATTAGAAGACCTCCAAGGTCTCTTCCAGTTTTGTTCTAACTGAAGAAAAAATACTTGCATACAACCTTATAAGGCAGAGGCCTCCAACCTTTGGGGCACCAGGACCAGTTCCACGGAGAGAGGTTTTTCCGCAGACCAGATGGAGCATGGTTTTGGGTGCTGCCTGCCTCCCAAGGATGGGGCTTTGCTTGTTTGCACAGCCTGGTTTCTGGCATGCCATGGCCCAGTGCTGGTCCGTGGACCAGGGGTTGGGGACCCCTGTTATAAGAGATGAAGAATTACCAAGTTTGTACTTGTTGTGATGAAGATTGGAAGTCACTTCTTTAAATATTTTGTTTGCATATTTTTTTACTTCTTCCTTTGTTCCTCCCCCACTTTCTTGCACCTTCTGTTCTCTTTTTCTTTTCTGAGTTTAGTTTGTAGTTTCTTTTATTACTGCCTTTTTAAAAACTTCAATAAATATTATTAAACTTGCCTCCTTTAATGAGTCACAGCACTTTCACACCACAACTACTCTTTAACCATTCAAACAAAAGTAATTGTAGAGCTGAGCCGCTCAATTTTGATTTCCACTGTTGTTGTTCAGCAAATCACTTTAGTTGTTAAGTGAACCCTGCGGTCAGTAAGTAAATCTGGCCTCCCCCATGGGTCTTGCAAGTCAGAAGCCAGTTAGGAAGGTTACAAATGATGATCACATGACTGCAGGACAGTGCAACTGTCATAAATACAGGTAGTCCTCAACTTATGACCATTACTGATCTCAACGTTTCTGTTGTTAAGTGAGACATTTGTTAAGTGAGTTTTGTCCCATGTTACAACTTTTCTTGCCACAGTTGTTAAGTGAATCACTGCAGTTGTTAGGTTAGTAACATGGTTGTTAAGTGAATCTGGCTTCTCCATTGCCTTTGCTTATCAGAAAGTTGCAAAAGGTGATCACACAGCCCCGGGACACTGCAACCGTCAGAAATATGAACCAGTTGCCAACATCTCAATTTTGATGATGTGACTACAGGGATCCTGCAACCGACGTGTGAAAAAAAGATCATAAGTCACTTTTTTTGGTGAAAATGAACAACAATGAATTGTTGTAAGTTGAGGACTACCTGTACGTGCCAGTTGCCAAGTGCCCAAATTTTGATCATGTGACCATGCAGATGCTGCAGTAGTTGTAAGTGTGAAAACCGCTCATCAATCTCTTTTTTCAGTATCATTGTAACTTTGAATGGTCACTAAATGAATGAATGTAAGTCAAGGACTACCTATTTGAAGGTTTCTATGGAAACAGTTCTTCAAGTACTTACTAATTTCAACTGCTAAGAGAAAGAGATTCAGGCTGGTTTAGTGGCTAAAGGAACCAGACTAGAAACCAGGAGACCGTGAGTTCTAGTCCTGCCTTAAGCATGAAGCCAGTGGAGTAGCTTTGTGCCATTATCTCCCTCTCTCAGTCCCAGAGAGAAGTCAAGGGCTAACTCCCTCTAATAATCTTCCCAAGAAAATCACAAGGGCTGTCCAAGAAGTCAAGAGTGATTTGAAGGTACATATGTGTGAAGACACTCATACACTAGACTAGAGAATTAAAAGGACATTTTGCACTTGAATGGGTTCACCCCAATGTTCATTTTTTTCCCCTGAAGTATTGGGGACATGTAGAAAAAGAAATACTTACATAAATGAACCTTATAAAACGCTGCCTATCTTCAGTGATAGGTAAATTATTTGTCAGAGAGTTGTTGCTCCATTCTTATTTATTTATTTATTTATTATTAGGACTTATATGCCGCCCTATCTTCCGAAGGACTCAGGGTGGCTAACAACAATAACATACAATAAATACAGAAGTTAAAATAAAAATTAAAATTAAAATTAAAGGCCCCTGTACAATAAATTAAAATTAAAATAAATTAAAAATTAGAGTTAAAAAATAAAAACATAATTAAAATCCCTGTCAGTCCAGGTCAGCCAGGTGGAAAAGGAGTGTTTTGAGGCCGCGGCGAAAGGACTGGAGATCTGGGGCCATCCGAAGCTCAGGGGGGAGCTGGTTCCATAGGGCTGGCGCTCCCACAGAGAAGGCTCTTCCCCTGGGGGTCGCCAGCTGACATTGTCTAGCCGATGGTACCCTGAGGAGGCCTTCTCTGTGTGAGCGTACTGGGCGATGGGAAGCCATTCCCGGCAGCAGATGGTCCTGCAAGTATCCCGGGCCTAAGCCATATAGGGCTTTAAAGGTAAGTACCAGCACCTTAAATCTCACCCGGAGGACAACCGGTAACCAATGCAGCTCACGCAGGAGGGGTGTAATATGGGAGTATCGGGGTGCTCCCATCACTACCCGCGCAGCTGCACTCTGCACCAGCTGAAGCCTCTGGGTGGTCTTCAAGGGCAGCCCCATGTAGAGAGCATTGCAGTAATCTATACGGGAGGTAACGAGTGCGTGGGGCATCTTGGTCCAGAAAGGGGTGCAAGTGGCGTACCAGGCGAACCTGGTCAAATGCCCCCCTAGCCACGACTACAATATGATCTTCAAAACTGAGTCGTGAATCCAGGAGGACGCACAACAATGTTCAGGTTGTGATGTATTTCCTTGACGGCAGCTGTGTTCACTAAAGGATTCTTCAGTTGTGGGGTCAATAAATAATGGTGATATATTTTGTACTTCACAACTGAGCTTTAGATGGGCAGAACTAAAAAGTTACTATCATGATGAAACTGAAAAAAAAAGACGAAAGTAGCTGAATGTGAAATATTAGGGTAGAAAATTCAAATGTATTGGGCAAGTCTACCTCAGTCTACTCAGAAGTAAGTTCTGATATGTTCAGAGGGGTTTGTCTCAGTGAAATTTCTGTAAGATTGCAAACTTAGCCAGATAGTTAACCTTAAAAAGGATTGGCTGCACTTTATGTTTCCTCAATTTGCAATTCAGTTAAATAACTCACTGGCAAGAAAACACATCTGATTTAAAAGTGGTTCTCTTCTGCTTTATATTCCACACTAGCAGCAATAAGAAGTGATGATACATCCAAACCAAAAAATGTCTTTAGCATTTCTTATGAAAATAATTATTCTCATGTAAGAAGACAATGCTAATAAGGTCAGAGCTAACTAGTTCAAGGACAGAGTGCCATCTATTGACTTTAAATTAGCAAGCACTTAGTAGAATCACAGTAAGATGCATATTTCAAGCCAGCTTAAGATAAAAATGACTGTAGGGTTATTTTGATTACCCTTAAGTAGCAGACAAATGTAGAAATGTAGCAGCTTCTTTTTCAATACTCAGTATTGAGGGGCATGATACTGAGGGTAACATATGGCCATAATAATGAATAATAATAATGACTGATAGTTATATTCCTAAGGAATCTGCCCATGGAAAATGTGTCCCAGTTGATGGCCATCTGGTGGTGGTAATGCATGTCACAAGTTAAGCATATGAAAAACCTCCTTTTATCTCTTCTGAAATCCCCTACCAATCAGATGAATAACATTGGATTCTGGTGTTGTGAGAATGCTTTTTCCAAATCTGCTTTTTCAAGTTCATACGTTATTTTGTATGCCTCTACTGGCACCTCCCCCACAAAATGCTCATTTGGTTTTTATGGGGGAAAAATACCTAAATGTTATAGCCTTTCTTGTAACAGATTGAACTTTATCATTTCAGTCATTATTTAGGCATTTGTCCTTTTTGAGGAACACAACATACACATTTATAGTGTGTGATCATTGATATAAAGACATAATGATGCTGGCAATATGGCCAATTATTTTAATATATTTTATAGCAGTTATACACTGAGTAGATATTATCCATGAGAACCTCAAAATCTCATTATTAACATATTCCTGCATTATACAAATGAGAAACTAGAATTTTGGTCCCAAATGCATACTTTTATACTTGCTTACGTCGCTGTGTAATATCTATTTCCTTTATTTGAATTGCTTTGCTTTGCCCTTTTTTGTTCTAACCTTGAATCAGTTTGAGTTAGTGATGCTTGAGGAAATGGACAGGGTTCTCTGCTATATTAGATTGGTCATCTGTTTATTGGACTCAGGTTCCTCCTGGGTTATTAAGGCAATCAGGAGGTAAACTGTAGTTGGATCCATGCTGTATTGTTGACCTCAATGAGAGATGGGGTGGTACCTTTGACCTTGAAGAAGATGATGGTGCACCTTTTCCTCAAGAGATGTATCATTTTAAATTTGGGGGGAAGAAATGGCAGTCTGAAGGTGGCTTAATGAAAAGCAGAGCATGGTGGAATGAAAAGCTGGAGAATAGACTAGCTGTTCAATAATTCCTCTCTGGACAAGGAGAGGACTCGAGATCACCCACAAGTACTGTATTCCAGACAGTTGATCTTCACAAGAAGAACATAAAGACAGTAGTCTCCAGCAGGTTTAGAATTCTCGGAGATGAGGAAATAACCACCTTGCTCAAACCACAGTTGGCACTTCTGAAAGGACAAGGAGTGCACATACTTCCTTTTCTATTTGGAAATTGCTTGTTAACTGCTTTTCAGTTGTTAGATTGTTTGCTTCAACAAGTTTTATAACAGTGGCATAGTTTCCTTCAATCCTTCAGAAAATAAGTTTAAAATACAAATTTAAGGACTTAAATTTGAGGAAATTACGTATAGTCTAAGGCACAGGTCTGCAACCCGCGGCTCCGGAGCCGCATACGGCTCTTTCAGCCGTCTCCTGTGGCTCCTAGTCCTCTGCCATGTGCAGTCAAAAAAAAAGTGGGACTAAAAAAGTTCAACCAATCAATTCAAATATGCAGGGTAGGTGCATGTATGCGCATGCGCACATATTTTTTGTGGCTCCCAGTTTTTCATTTTGTGAGGGAACCGGTTCCGAGTGGCTCTTTCACTGTTTCAGGTTGCTGACCCCTGGTCTAAGGGTTCAGATAAATCTGAAATAAATTTTTGGGATTAATTGTACATACTCTTTCCCATGGCAAAATATTTTGTTTTGAATTCAATACTGAAACAGCTTTGCTTATGCTTTCTAAAGTCTCCCTGTTCTGTACCAGCCTGCTACCGGCCTTGCAGAAAAGGCAACCCCTTTATAAACGGCAAGAGGCTGGAATACGTCTGCCAAATTTATTACAAAAACAAACAAAACACATACCAAGATACAGGAGCTTTGAAACACTATCAGAGCGGTTGCTTTCAGCAAACCAGCTCTCCCCAAACATTCCCTTTATAAAGAGTTCAGGGCGTGGCCTCTCTTTGCCTCCTTCCGAGTAGCCCCACAGCCTTCCTCTGCTTGCTCCTACTTGACTGCCTCCTGCGTCGGGCGTCCTTGAACAGGGCCAGCTGTGGGTCATCTTCATCCACACTGTCAGGCTCACACAGCTGGGTCTCCATGGTGACCAAGTGGGAGGGGCCTGCCTGAGGGCTATCATCAGCAAGATCTTCAACACCCCCCTCCTCCTCTGAGTCGTCGTCCGACCCAACTGCCGAACCCACAGGCTGACCCTGAATCACAACACTCCCTAGCAGAGGGTGGCAGAGGACTGCCCATTCGTGGAGAAAGTTTCTGGGCTACCTCTTCTGAACACTTCTCACTCAAATTGTCTGGAAGTCCTTCACCTAAATGGGCGGTATGTAATACTTGTCTTGGGTAAAACACATGGATAGTCCCAAATGTTCAGCAAGTCTGGTGAAGTACATAATATATAGGTAAATTCAAGATTGTGGCAGGGTTAGGGATGATTATTTCATTAGATCAAACAGAAAAATGTGCGTGTTAACCCTGAGTTAACATTAACAACAGATCAAAAAAGAAAATGGGGAAAAACTTGGGAAATTAGAAAAGAATTTTTAAAAATCATCAAATTGTCCATATATCCTCCCTTTATTTGTTTGAAATAAAAGACCACTTTCAATATTGAATGCAGTCAACAATTGTTTCAAATCATTTGCAAATATGTTTCTCCAATATTGTTGGAGTATTGCTCTTGGCTGTACCTTACTAGTAAAAATTTGATATATTCCAAATATTAGAGAGATAGCCCAAAAGAGCCTCTCCAATTCTGACACACTTGGATTTGTTTAGCTCTAAATCTAAATTAAAAATTTTGGTCAAAATGTGGCACTAACAGAATAAGCCTGAATGACATGAATTAAGATTTTAAATCCTGAATTGCCTCTCTTGTAGCAAGGCAATGCTAACCAGCTTTTATTTAAACATTATTTGAGGTATTCAAGAAGGTGCTTTGTAACACATTGGAGGAGGAAATGCAACATTGTGACTCAGTGCAGTTGTTAAATTAGTAGCACGGCTGTTAAGTGAAAGTGCAGTTGTTAAATTAGTAGCACGGCTGTTAAGTGAATCTGGCTCCTCCTTTGACATTGCTTGTCAGAAGGTCACAAAAGGAGATCGTGTGACCATGGGACACTGCAACTGTCATGAATAAGTCAATTGTCAAACGCCTGAATTTTGATCATGTGGCCATGGGGTTGTTGCAACGGTCGTAAGTGTGAAAAATCATCATCACTTTTTTCAGTGTTGTTGTAACTTTGAACGGTCACTAAATGAACTGCTGTAAGTCAAGGACTACCGATACTACCAGGCAACTATTTGTTTTCTATTTCACTAATGGAATAATTCCTACTTTGAAGAGAAAAAGGGGCACTGCAGAAATAACTGATACAAAACAGAAAAAAGAAGGCAATTATGAACTTTAATAAAAAGGCTTGTTTTTAGTCCAGGCAGGATTAATTAATTTAGTCCAGGCATTAATTAATCAGCCACACTTTACCCTAATATCTTGGGCAAATTTAGTCAGTTAATTTATAGTTTAGCCAGCCATGGAAACTTCCAAAACATCATATGAACACAATCAACATTTTCCAAAGCAGGATCTGTATAGATGACTACTATCTAGTGACAATAGATAACACAAACCATTTTACCTTTATTTTTGTTACAATAATCAAATTTTAAATATTAATCCTCAGAAGGCTAAAAAATTTAAAATAAATAATTTTATTTTTATTTTCACTCTGTAGACATTACAGAAAAGTCATGAATAAATGAATCCAATATACCAATGCTTAGGACTTCCTTTACATCTAAATCTAGAAATGAATCCCTTTCAAATAATCTCAGACATATAAAATGTATGGAAGCTATCCAGGGTTTACTGTAAGATGGGCAGTTATATAAATGTTTTAAATAAGTAAATAAAATGAAGATTTAATTCTGGAGATTCCTGGTTTATATGTGATTATCCTGGAGGAACAATACATTAAATCAGAAAGCCAGTTATTGAATTAGCACAAAAGATCTTTCATGAAAGCTCTCTCCCCATTGTTATTATGGTTACCAGAATCTTCAAATGTGCCATGATGACAAGTTATCCTAAGAGATTTTACATCTGCGCTATGTCACATGCACAGAAGAAAGTGTATCCCATGCATACCGGAAGAAGATTGTAGCTCAACAACAGATCACACACTTTGAACCCCGATGGTCCCAGGTTCAGTTCCCAGTATCTCCAGGTAGGACTGAAAGGATTCATAAATGACTGGTGCTACTCAGTGGAGGGTTCGTGGTTTATTGAATGGATCACTAAATGAAGACTTCGCATGTTGTACTAAAAGACACTCCACGATTGCCAAATCACAATGGCTAAGCCCAGAGAACACATAAAGCCAAAATGAAACAAACTATGGAAATTTAGTATCAGTAATATTGCACTAAATGAACAATTTCCCTACATTTCTATTGGCTTAATCTGGAATCATTAATTCTTTTCTGTCAACCGCACCTTAAAATTATGCTATGTTAATGATATGAATGACAAATGTTAATATTAGACAGCAATTTATAATGTCAGACTTAAGTTCTAAAACTCAAAAGTTCTGAGCTCTTTTCGCCCATGAATAACACTGAAGTTACAACAGCATTGAAAAAAGTAACATGACTGTTTTTCTCATTTATGATGTTGCAGCCTCCCCACGGTCCCCTGATCAAAATTCAGATGTTTGGCAGCTGGCATGCATTTATGATGTTTGTAGTGTCCTGAGGTCACCTTTTACAACCTTCTGACAAGCAAAGGGAGGAAGTCAGATTCACTTAAGAACCATGTTATTAACTTAACAACTGCAGCATTTTACTTAACAAGGCAATTATTTTAGAGGCTTTTCTGAGAATAAATGAGAAGTCTTTGAAACAGCTTTGAGGAGAAGAAATAATGCTAACAATAATGGTAATAATATATTTATAAAATAGTTGGGACAAACTATTTTGATCTACGTGAAAAGAATTACTAAATTTGAAAATGTGAAAAAGCACATTTGAAATTCAGATTGCACTTTCAGTAGGTGCTTTTCATATATTCTGAGCAATGTTCTTATATATGTTACCCTTTTCCCAGGTGAATGGCAGAATATTAATGGCCCATGATGGTCCATGTTATTTTAAAAAAAAACAAACCAAGGAAAGATTTTCATCTTCAGTGCTTTAAAAAACTAGAATGACACATTATAGTTCAGAAGTGTGGCAGAACTACTGGGTGGTAAATGGTTCACTGAGAAATTAAGCTGTGATATAAGTCTGACTCATTCGGGTTTGCATAGTAACAGTTGCTCATCACAACTATATGTGTGCAAAATATGCATCTTTATCATTACCAAAAGAGAAAACAAACCCTAATGATTTGGAGCACCAGGTACAATGCCTGCCAGAATCAATCAACAACGCCTTAATAAATTAATGAAACCAGTAGGCAGCTGGTACAACCTTATGCATAGTAATGAGAATGGTTGTTTCTTTTCTCACCTCTATGTGCCTTGGTTAAGTATTCTGTTTGCATGAGTCATCTAGCTGAGCTGAACATTTTGTTCCCTAAAATCATCTCCCCCAATGCCACATTGTTAAGGCTGAGCCATAAAATAACATGGAAAAAGCACAATAAAGTGAATCTAAGCCAAGTGAGATTTGACATGGAACTTGTAAAAGAGAGACACCTGATTTTGATTCTGATGGTAGAAGAAAATGGAAAGCATAACATTTGAATAAATACAAGACCTGGAGGACCTTATTAGACTCTTCGTGGTCCAAAAAACCCTTTTTGCATCCTCATGATATTCCATTTTTAAATTACGGTATATTCAAAATTAGGGAACAATGCTTTTAGGAGCTAATTCACAGGTTGCTACAACAGGATGCTGCTAAATGAGTTTCTATTAAATGAAAGAGTATAAAGAATGTATCAACTGCTATTTTATACAGAGAGAGAGAGAGAGAGAGAGAGAGAGAGAGAGAGAGAGAGAGAGAGAGAGAGAGAGAGAGAGAATATACAGAATAAGTGACAAAAGTTAATGATTTTGAAAAATTAAATTAGAAAGAAGATAGGTAGAAATCCCAAGTCTGATTATTGAAAGAGAAGCTTTACTGGGTTGCTTCACTCAGTACATATGAGACTACAGTGGCCAGCATCAACCATCAGCATTGTCTTGGGATCAGCACAGATATGTTCCTTTCACTAGGAAAGCAGATTAAAAATAAAAGGAGAATTGCAGCCTTGGAAACTCACCTGTTTCTAGACTGCTTTGCACCAAGAGGAGGGACAGCAAAGAGCCACAGACCCTTTCCCCATTCCACTCCCCTCTGCTCATTTACAGTAGGATCACTCATGCCTCCTGTGTTCCCTTGTCTTTGCTATGCTCCTTCAATTCCTTCCTTCTACTCCCACTATTTCTTGCTATTTCCTCCACAGGATTTCTGCTTCCATCTTTTTTTTTGCAGGAAACCCAGTACTTACTACTCAGTTTCACCCCGATACACTCCAGTCAACCTCTTAAATTGGGATTGTTTGCTAAATTTTGAAATCCCAACCAGTTAGGCAATTGATAATTTAAAATAATGCTACTCAGTAAAATAGTTGATCCATCATCCTAGCTTATAGAAGCAGCTATCACACATATCTGAGTGGTATACAAAGTAAAAAAAAACACAACACAAAATATAACAAAATAATGAAAGCTATAACAAATTAATGAAAACTATTTAAACACATTAAGAAGACATAATTTGTGGGAGAGTGCATTCAATTTTCCCAAAGGCTAGCCTACAATTAAATAAAATGAGAGAAACATTTCAACAAAATAAGCCAGCAAAGGCTTATTTATAAATGGAAATGAAAGAAGAATCCAAATTGTTTCTAATCATACACACAAAGGACTTGTAATAGCATCTGCACCAGAGCCTTGGAAAAGAGCCCTAGACCAAGCTCAACAAGGCTATCTAGACACCCATGGATGGCTTCACTACTACCTAGTATATAATGTAGTGCATCTACAAAATTCAAAATAGTATTGCAGAGATTGGTGGACTACGGTCTTTGAGCATGACATAATTGATGCAATTTTTTTTAAACTATTACATATTGTAATTGTAGCCATGACACATAAGACTTATACAAGTGTACAGAGAAAGCTGTTATGAAGACCTCAAAGCTATAAGACTTGTCAAAACAATTATCTTTTTTTAGAATTCGTTAACTATCTTAACAGACTTCTACCAAATTTAGCTACAGTCTTATAATTTTGAATACCTTACTACAAATGGGGAGGGAATAGCAGTGGATAAAACAGAGTGAACAATCTTTTACAGCAGCAAAGAAAATAGGGTGCTTAAACACAACTGCAGAGTCGCGTGGTCGCACAGAGAGACGGACACTGGAGCTGGGTAGTACTTCTTTTATTCGGATCAGGAATGAATCTGGGACAAAGGGGTTTACCTGGTGTTTCTTATACCTGCCCAGGTGAATGATGACCAATAGATTTGAACC
This sequence comes from Vipera berus, assembly GCF_964194415.1. Taxonomy (NCBI): domain Eukaryota; kingdom Metazoa; phylum Chordata; class Lepidosauria; order Squamata; family Viperidae; genus Vipera; species Vipera berus. The sequence goes on along the minus strand of NC_138203.1, from coordinate 34,983,940 downwards.
TGGGCTTCCCGCCAGTGCGTGTGGCCAATAGGTTTAAACCCTGGCTTCCCGCCAGGGCTGACCACGCCTGGAGCTGTCAGACTTGCTCCATCCGGCTTTTCCCGCCTTAGCGGTTATTGCCTGGAGCTGTCCAGCTCCCTGCTACGCTGGCATTTCCTGTGTATGCTAGCAGCATACACTACACCCCTTCCCCCATAGTGAGGACTTTCCTCTGTCAAACCATCTCCAACTATATACACATATTTACAAAACATGGTTACATGGATACACTTAGTTGTTCAGTTGCCCCCCCTATGAGCGTACATAGTCAGCGAGGTAGCTTGGCGCTTTGTGTGGCCTACTTGACCTTCTTGGTACAGGTTCTCCAGGAGGTATGGTGGCATGGCTATTCTCTCCTTCCTGAAGCTCCTGTTGAGGATTGCTGTGTGTCTGTGTGTGTGATTTGCTGATTCCTGGTGACTGCCTGGTTTCTCTGTCGGCCTCCTGCCTGTGCAGGGGTTGCCATTGATTCCCCCCTGCCATCCTCCTTGGTGAATGTGTTTGTATTGGCTCTTGTGTTGGGTCTTCCTCCTCGTCCCCCAGTGTGTCCTCTGCCACCCTTTCAGGAGACCTTTTCCTCAGTTGGTCCAGATGCCTTTTCCACAGGAGTCCCCCCTCCACCCTTACTCTGTAGGAAAGGGGCCCTGTTTGCTCTAAAATTTCCCCTGGCACCCATGGATGACCCATGCTGTAGTTCCTGGCCCATATGAGGTCCCCTGAGGTAAAGTGTGTCTTGATGCTGGGGTTCCTAGTGTCTGCGGCTACCCTGTCTGGATGGAGCCTGTCTAACGTTGTAATGAGGCATCTCCCCCATCTGAGTTCCGCTGGGCTTTTGCCTGTGGCAGTGCAAGGTGTTGCGTGTTGGTGAAGGAGGAATGTGGCTAGTCTTTGCTTCCAATCTTCCTGTACTATGCGCTTGAGTGCATCTTTTGTTGTTCTCACGAATCGTTCTGCCAATCCATTACTGGCAGGGTGGAAGGGGGCCGAGGTGACGTGTCTAATCCCCAAGGTCCTCAGGAACACCTGGAAATCCGAGGAAGTAAATTGCGTTCCATTATCTGACACGATTACATCCGGCAACCCATGTGTAGCAAATATCCCCCTCAATGCTTGGATAGTCCCTGCTGATGTCATGCTGCTTACAGGTACCACCTCAAGCCATTTTGAATGACTATCCACAACTACCAGGAATGTGTGACCTTGGAATGGGCCAGCGTAGTCTATATGCACCCTGGACCAGGGTGAGTGTGTTTCCTCCCACTTATGGACTGGTGCATGTGGTTGTTCTGGCCGTGTCCTCTGGCATGTGTAACACCCCGCTACCTGTGCTTCTATTTCCTTGTCCAACCCTGGCCACCATAGGTAACTCCTTGCTAGAGCCTTCATTCTTACTATCCCAGGGTGTCCATCATGTAGTGATTGGAGAACTCTTTCCCTGAGTCTTGTGGGAATTATGACTCTGTTCCCCCACAAAAGGCACCCTTTGTGTGTAGACAGTTCATGCCTTCTTGAGAAGTAAGCAGTGAACTCCTGCCCTGGTGATTTGTCTTGCCACCCACTACTCACCCACGAATGTACCCTGCTCATAACCTTGTCTTTTGGTGTCTCTGTGGCTATGTCCCTCGCATTGAGGGGGCATTCTGGCAGTTCCTGAATTGCCAGGATTTGGGCTGCCGGTGCTGGGTCCGGCTCCCTGTCCATTAGGGGCAGTCTGCTGAGACCATCAGCATGCCCCATCTCTTTCCCTGGTCTGTGTATCAATTTACAAGAATATGCCGAGAGAAATATTGACCACCTTAACATTCTGGGTGACAATATCTGTGGTGTTTGCTTCTCTGTTGTGAATAGTCCTAATAAAGGTTTATGGTCTGTGAAGATTGTGAAATCTCTGCCATATAGGTAATCATGAAATTTCTTTACTCCAGCAACCACTGCTAGTGCCTCCTTGTCTATCTGGGCATAGTTCCGCTCTGCAGCTGACAGGGTTCTGGAGTAATAGGCGATGGGAGCCTGCGTTCCATCCTCCTTGAGATGGCTGAGCACTGCTCCAATCCCATAAGGGGATGCATCGCACGCAAGACAGATTGGCTGATCCTCCCTAAAATGGGTGACTGTAGCGTTGCTTGCTAACATGTTTTTTAGTGTTTGAAAAGCTTTTGCATGTTTGTCAGTTCAGTCCCAAGGTGCTTGCTTGTCAAGCAGCCTGTGTAGGGGTTCTGCAATTGTGGCTTTGTGAGGCAGGAATGCGTGGTAGAAGTTGAGGAGCCCCAAGAATGCCTGCAATTCAGGCTTGTTTTTGGGGGCAGGGGCTTCCTTGATTGCCCTCACCTTTGATGTAGATGGGTGGATGCCTTGAGCATCTATCCTGAACCCCAGGAATTCTGTCTCTGTGACCCCAATCTTGCACTTCTCCCTTTTGAGTTTGAGACCTGCCCCCCTGAACCTCTCAAGGACCGTCCTTAAACGGGTTGCCAGCACGTCAGGGGAGCTGGCTGCGATCAGGACGTCATCAAAATAAGGGCAAACCCCTGGTATTCCCTTAAGTGTCCTTTCCATCACCTCCTGAAAAATCCCAGGCGCTACGCTAACCCCAAACTGCAACCGGTCTACCCGGAACGCTCCCTTGTGAGTTATGATCGTTTGCGCTCTAGCAGCCCCTGGGTCTACCGGCAGTTGCTGATAAGCTTGGGCGAGGTCCAATTTAGCAAACACCGACCCGCCTTGAAGGGACGCTAAGATGCTGCTGACTGCAGGGACCGGATAGGAATGGGCACTTAAAGCTCGGTTTATGGTCCCCTTATAGTCAGCGCAGATACGAATTTCCCCATTTGCTTTAATTGGTGTTACGATGGGAGTTTCCCAATCTGCTCCATCTACTGGTGTTAACACCCCCTGGTCTACCAGCTTATCCAATTCCCGCTCTATCCTTTGCTTTAACGCGAATGGAACATGCCTCGCCTTCATTCTTATGGGTTGCACCTGGGGATCTAGCCTAAATGAGATTGGGGGACCCGTGTACTTTCCCAACTGCCCATCGAACACGTCTGCGAATTCCTCGCAGACTGCTTCTAAGGGCAAATGGCTCCTTGTCTGGTTAATCCCTGTGATTTTGATGCCCAAAGCGTTAAACCACCCTAACCCCAAAAGGCTAGTCCGCTGGCCTTCGACGACCATCACACTTAATTTACCCTTGAATCCCTTGTACTGCACCCACACCAACGCCTCCCCCCGGACTTTAATCAGTGAATTTTGAAAGTCAGAGAGGGTCAGTCTGGATGACCTCAAGGGAACCCGTTGGCCGCTCCGCTTGCAAATGTCTAAAAACGTTCTGGCGGAGATGATGGATACGGCTGACCCTGAGTCCAGCTCCATCGTGCAGGGGACCCCTTGCAGCTTCACCCTCAGTTTTATTTTTTGGGCTAGTGCCGCAGGAGCCCCTGTTTTGAAAACGCCCGGCCGTCCCATCGTGTGACTCACAGTCAGTCCCAGCGACCGCTTCCCAGTTCCTGTGGCATACTGGAACTCAGCTTCCACCTCGTGTAGGCTGTCCCGCTGCTTGATTCTGCAGACCGCCGCGATGTGCCCCGTTTTCCCGCACGACCGACACTTTGCCGACTTGAAACGGCAGGTAGACCGGGGATGCTGTCCTCCGCAACTCGCACAACGGGTAGACCGGGAGCCGTTCGCGCCGCAGCCGGAGCACTGGGTAGACCGGGGCTGTCCGTAGCCACTGTTCTGGGTAGACCGGGAGTTGCAGCCGCATTGCTGGGTAGACCGAGGGCGATTCGCGCTGTGGCCATGAGGCTGGGTAGACCGGGGTCCGCTCGCTCCGCATCCGCACTCCTGGTCTCTCTCGCCTGCCGTGGTTGGTCTCGGGTCTTTTCTGTTGTCTCGGTTGGGGTTGAAGGATCGCTGAGGCCGGTTGATGGCATCCACCTCCAGCTCTGCCCCGTCTGCGTCGGTGCCTCGTCTCACCTGGTGGATGGATCCGCCTTCCCTCGCCTCGGACTCCTCAGCTGCATCCCAGGCTAGGAGTTCATCTTGGACGTCCCTCAGGGTCAGTTTCTGCTTGGCAAAAAGTTTCTGGCGCAACTTTCTGTCCCTCACCCCACAAACGAGCCGATCCCGCAGCCTAATTTCAAGATTTTTGAAATTGCAGAGGCGAGCTGCCTGCCTCAGAGCTGCCATGTACTGTTTGGCAGACTCACCTGGTCGCTGATCCCGTTTTTCGAAACGATACCGCCAGGCGATCTCAGACGTCTCGGGCTTGAAGTGTTCAGACAGCTTCGCCAGCAATTCGTTGTAGCCAATGGAGTGGATGTCATCGGGAGCGCAGAGTCCGACTGCCAGCTGGTAGGTTTCTGTGCCGCAGCTGCAGAGCAGTACCGCCGCTCTCTGCCGGTCCTCCTTCACCCCGTTTGCCCGCAAGTAGCATTCTATCTGCCCCACAAAGGCTTCCCACTCCTCGGGGCGGCCGCTATTGAAAAGGGGATACTGACCCAGTTGTGTCATCTCGTCGTCTCGGTTGTCCTGCGTCTGGATCCGGGGCTGCCGATTGGGTTTCGACCGCGGCTAGCGTTGTCCGGTGCAGGATCCCACCTTCGTCGCCAATGCAGAGTCGCGTGGTCGCACAGAGAGACGGACACTGGAGCTGGGTAGTACTTCTTTTATTCGGATCAGGAATGAATCTGGGACAAAGGGGTTTACCTGGTGTTTCTTATACCTGCCCAGGTGAATGATGACCAATAGATTTGAACCTGGGCTTCCCGCCAGTGCGTGTGGCCAATAGGTTTAAACCCTGGCTTCCCGCCAGGGCTGACCACACCTGGAGCTGTCAGACTTGCTCCATCCGGCTTTTCCCGCCTTAGCGGTTATTGCCTGGAGCTGTCCAGCTCCCTGCTGCGCTGGCATTTCCTGTGTATGCTAGCAGCATACACTACAACAACGCTCAGAGAATATAACCTACACTTACCAAGGAAGATAGTCTTTCCATCATAATTATGACATTTTTCACTGAGCAAACTATGCAAATAAGAGACTATAGAGGAAATTATAATGGACAACAGAAAAAATAAAGGACCTCTCTTATGTTGCAGAGATTGCTCCTAATAATACATTGACCAGCTAAAGAGAGCCACTTCACTGAAGGAAGTTGTGACTGATGTGGTTGGAGATTCATCTGTAACTCCTGATTTATCTCTAAATTTACAAACCACCCAGAGTCACTTAGATGAGATGAGCAATGTAGAAATTTGATACATAAATAAAGCAAACACACAGCAGGTAGTCACTGTGCACTCACTGGTCCTTTTGTGGTGACAAATGTTATAGATTTGCATAGCAAGTACAGAGTCTACATTTGTGGTATAATATGGCTTCACATCTTAATGGGGAAAGGTGCAGATATTGTATTATTATTGTTATTGATTTAGCATGCCTCTTAATAAGAGCCTTGGTGGCGCAGTGGGCTAATGCCTCCTTAAGTAACACCAGCTGCCTGCAATTAGTGCAGGTTCGCGTCCCACCAGGCTTAAGGTTGACTCAGCCTTCCATCCTTCCGAGGTAGGTAAAATGAGGACCCAGATTGTTGGGGGCAATTAAGCTGACTTTGTAATAATGCCGCTTGGGGTGTGTGTGAAAGCCCTAATAAGCAGGCATATACATAGAATGAAGGCTACTGCTAAGCTTGTAAGCCGCCCTGAGTCTTCGGAGAAGGGCGGGATATAAATGGAATAAAAATTTAAAAAAATTTAATTTAACAAGGACTCTTGTTCAATATCCAGTTTTAACAACTTTATTCTGGGAGTTGAAGTCCACATATCTTTGTCAAGGTTAAGAAACATTGCACTGGAGTTACTTCCTTTATGAACTTCAATAAAGCAGACAACAACAAAAAAAACCTAACTTTTCTTTAAAAAATCCCCTAACCCTAACTCTAGTATCTTTTATTTAAGCATAGAAGAGATACAACAAAATTTATTGCAATTATCTTAAAATCTTAAAGGCAAACTCTCATATAATAGCAATCAACATATGCATTTCAACAGAGATTAGGATAATTCCCACACACCTCCTACTTACACATTTACTTCTAAAAGGGACAATTACTTAAGATAATTTGAAAGAAAAGTACACTACACAAAATGAAATGTGCTTTACCACCTATATTCCCCTGAAAGGAGGATAAAAGCATAATAAAGTCTGGACTGAATCACTACTGTTAATTACCCCATTCCTTTGGATTATCCCTGTGTCCGCAGGGCTCTATGTACAAAAACCAGATGCTGTGCAAGAACCATCTTTAAAATATTCTTTTGTGCTTTTCTGCAATTTCTTACCCCATCTTTGAGATTTTTTTTCATAACAATTAATTGGTGGCATAATTGGTATCATGGGACTCATAGTACCTTAGGAACAAGAGACAATCTTCTTGAGTTGGTAGCATGATTGGAATTTGGGAAGTAGATGGTATGCATAGCTACCCACAAAATATCTATATCATAGAGCACGGGTGTCAAACTCGGCACGTCACGTGATGTGTTGCGACATATTGCGACTCTTTTTGCATTGCCTGCAATGGGGTGGGCACGGCTTCGGTATGATGAAACCGGCCCACGGGTCGGCAGTTTGACACCCCTGTCATAGAAGATTAAATTTCCTCCAGGATGCTTTCTTCTTTCCCAGTTTTCAGTTTAAAGGCATTCTTACAAATAAATATATTAAAAATTAGCATTTCGTTTTGCAGCATAGTAGTTTTCTATGCATTTATTATTATTAAAATATTTAAATCAAAGTTAGGTAAGTCAAGAAATCATAATCATAATCCAAGGTCTATAATCCATAATTTACTAATCACATTTTTTATGCTAAGAGAAGTCTAGCTAGCAGATGCAAAGATATTTGCAGGCACCAGAGTGCTTACCTCTGTCTTGGGAATCTGGCCCAAATAAAGTAGAGCTTAACACTTTAGCTTATTTTCTTAAGTCATAAATAAGCTTGGAGGATGGTTGTGTTCATACATCACATTTTCCCATGACTTAACTACGGTTTATTTATGGGGGCAATTTTTCCAAGATCAGGGACTGCAGCTTGTTTCCTGTTTCACCAGTATTTTTATAAGCAGCTCAATGGAAGAGTGGTGATATCACAGAAAAGAACAAAATTAATATTTTTGGTTTTTAATTTTTTTAAAAAAAAGGTTTTAAGGATGAAAATAGGATCAAGAAGTTTTTAGATGAAAAGGTGATTTTATTGTCCCCCTTAAAATTAGCCCATCCGCTCCAAATGTCTTGAAACTGTAAAACTGCATAATATTTACAGTTTTGGGCCCTTTAAAGTTAGTAATGCCTTCCAGAATAGTTTGCCCTATCCACTTCTAATTTAGATAAGGGAAGGAAAAGAAAAGAGAATTGCATTGCTGAAAATTGGCCATTTTGCTGCTGAGTGTCAGTGATATGATTTTGGGGTACATGTAGAGAATGGGCTGCCATGCCTGGTTACTCAGCCTATTTTTTTCTCCTGGGTTTATATAACAAAATATGGTTAATTTGTAGTCCGGTCTGTTATGGAAACATAATGGGTAAGTATGACTGAGGAGTCCACCCACTGGCAAGGCCAAGACTAAGCCACAGAGTAGCCAAATACTTATACTAAGACTATAATGTAGAGCTGAGAGAATGGGGGATTAACTCTTATCTTTGGCTTCAGTCCTCACAATTTGTCTCCTCCAATTCAAATAGCAATTTTATACTTACTCTGCTTGGCATTTTGTGTTTTAAAGTGCTTTTCTAGATTCGTGAAACAGAAAGTGAGAAAGAGAAGTTGAAAAAGAATGGATCCAATATTCCAGTTACAGTGAAAGCTATATATTTCTCTGCCCACTTTCATTTACTCCCCAAACCATTTCTTACTGGCTGCGTACAACTATCAATTAAACTACAGATTTATTATAGCTTGCTGAATAAGCCACAATCAGCTGGGTTCGTATAGCATGCTAAGCTGTAAATCATGGTTTATAAATCAACAGAGCTGATTTACACAATACTTTGCTGGATCAAGTGACATACAATTTTCTGGTAATATATAAATACAAATAATTAAAATGTCTAATCCTGACTAAGAAAGGTGAACCCAGCATTCCTAAAAGGTATAATACAACCATTTCATTTATTTTCTTCTTGAATTATATTCTCTAGAAAGATGAATGAAGGTGGACAAAATGAGAATTTTCTATCCCCCTTTGTGAATAAGACAGAGCAATGTCACTAAACACCCCAATTCTTCTGTTTAGCAATTGAGAGTCTTCTTCCAGGCCAAGAAAGGAACTTCAAAAATGTTTATTTCTGTATATGAGCAGTGGCCACCAGTCTTTTTAGTTTAAGATACAAAATTGCTACGACATTGCAATCTTTTCTGGTGGTTTTTGTTTATTGAGACCAATAAATTTGGAGATAAATACTTTTCAGAAATAATTTCCTTAATTGGAAATGTCTCTTTAATGTTGATATAACAATCTGCTGTTAACTTCATGATCAAAATATGGAAGTTGGAAGCAATTATAAATATTTACTTGGATATTTCATTCTACATCAGTTAGAGTGTCATCACAATAAGTTTAGACATTTCTTATAGAAAGTAAGTAGTTTGTCCAACTTCTGGTGTTCTTATTCAATCCCCACCTCCCTTCAGCCCCCCCACCCCCCTTTGCTCACTGGGACAGTGAGAATATTTGTTTCAACTACTTTATTGGATATCCATAAAGGAAGTTTCTCTAATCCAGAAATGTCAAACACAAGCCCGGGGGCCGGATCCGGCCCGCAAAGTGATTTGATGTGGCCCATGAAGCCATCTTGGAAACAGTGAGGGAACAGCCCCTGCTGCCTTGGCCCCAGCCCAAGCTGGCTGGGAGCCAATGTACAATTTTGTGGTGGTCGTCTATGCTGAAATACATTCAGTCTTAGCTCCACAAGGCTGTCTGGAAACAGTGAGGGACCAGCCCGTGCCACATCAACACTGCCCCCTGGGCACACACTGGGGAGGTATGACTCTTTGTGATGAATGAAGAAATGCACTGTCTTCTGGAAGTGGCCAGCACATGGCCCTGCCTACTTCAGGCAGGCTAGGGGCTGGGCAGCATTGTGGTTCTCTTCAGATTCGTGACACCTGGCTCAGCCTCTCAGCGCTGTGAGGAGAGCGCCCTGCTGTCTGCCAAAACCGGGCAGACTGGGGCTGGGCAGAATTGACTCTCACGCTGCTCATGGCATCCCCTCCCCCAGAGCCCACCAAGCCAGTTATGTGAAGTAGGCGAGAGGCATGTGCTGGCCACTTCCAGGCTATGGTGCATTTCTTCATTCCTCATGAAGGATGACACTTCCCCAACTGTGTTTCTTGCCTGTTTTTCTCCCTCCCTCATCTCAAATATTTTCCCACCACTCTGTTCTAAGGAAGGCAGGCAGGCAGGCAGGCAGGCAGGCAGGAAGGAAGGAAGGAAGGAAGGAAGGAAGGAAGGAAGGAAGGAAGGAAGGAAGGAGAGGGAGGGTCTGAGGGAAGTCCTGCCTTAGTCCTGCCCTGCTGCCCTTTCACCATCCCCTTGCCCCCTCCTCCTGGCCTATCCTGGGGGGGGGGTCTCCCAACCTATTGCTAAGGAAGCTTTGGATACAAAGCCAAGTCTCCTCACATGGAGAGGGAGTGGGCCTCCCTTTTGACTTTGCCCTCATACCCATCATGAGCAACCTGGCTAAGGAGAGCAAGCACAGTAGCAGCAGCCTTGAGGAGGAGGTAAGTGCAGCTGGGCACCCCCCCCTTGGGGGAGTGGAGCTGGGTTTAGTGGCACGGGTGCTTGAGGGCTGGGCTGGACATTTGACCTCCGTGCCATTGTCCAGCCCCACCCCCCATAGCCTGAGAGGAACAGTGACGCTCCTCCAGTGGACCATGCCTTGGCACTTGCCCCGATCCCATCTCCTTCTGCCAGAGACCCTCAAATCTGTCCCACTCCTGCCCAGGGCCCCATAGGCACCCTTGACGCGACCGATGTAGAGCTGGCCATGCCCACCCAGTAGGCCATACGCGCTCCAGCCACACCCATCCAGTAGGCCGTGGCCACTCTGGCCATACCCACCCAGCCCCCCCCAAGGGCAACCACAATGCTGATGCGGCCCTCAATGAAATTGAGTTTGACACCCCTGCTCTAATCCTACACTAGAGGTATGCACCTTTCCCAAGATTAAAGACCATCAACTTCTTCCCCACCACCACCAAGTGGAAATTGTAGGTATTACCGCTGGTAGTGTGGTGATGCCACATGAAAGGGCAGGGTTGATTTTTTATCCTCCTTTTCCTGTTTGTTTTGGCAGTTTTAAGGCAGTTTTGCCCACTTTTAAAATTCTCTGAATATGCCACTGAAATTTAATAGCAGAATGGCCAGATTACTGAGGTGTGATGAGAGTTTTTGAGGGGTAGAGTGGAATTATAGACAGACGTGCAATTGTTTTGCCTTTCAGATGCCTTCCACTTTCATTTTTCACCCTTACTTTAATAAAAAAAGTCAAAGTCACACCAATCAAATCAAGCATTTTGCCACTGAATGTTGGTGAGGCCACTTTGGGATTTTGGAAGAATACTGGGGGCCACCTGAGGCTTGAGATCTCTCAGTTGCTCGTTCTATCCTAGAATGTTATGTTGACGTCTGAATCTATTTACATTAGTTCCATTTTTCCCCTTGTTATTAAAGGAAAACTAGTATTTTTCCTACAAGCACTGAAATCATCATTCCTGTACTCCACTTTCATTAAGTCTACTCTTATCCTGAAATCTACACAGTATCTTTTAAAATTTGCAAAAGACTTTAGAAGAGAAAAAGCTTGAATAAAATACAAGGGGAAAAAGTGTAGAAAACTAAGAGAGGGGGGGAAAGGGAGATAGTGTAAAGGGGAGAAGAAAAAGGGAGAAATTTTCACTTCTATTATTCCATAGGTCATAATGTATATTGTGTTCTATGGTGTATTTGTTGTATGGTGTATGTCACAAACCAAACTCAACTTTTATTTTATTAACAAACAGGGTTTTACACTTTTAAATAAAATATTGGTGTATATGTCACATAAGTCCACAAAGAAGATGTTTGTTCTTTCTTCTCATGCTAAATTCATTCATAGTTTGAAAGCAAAGGAAGAATGGAATAATAATTTTACCTTTAATAAGGAGAAAGAAGACTAGAAGAGAAAGAATCAAAGGAAAATCACAAAATACAAAGACCTGCAAATAAAAGTAGAATGACTGTGGCAAGAGAAAGCAAAGATGGTACCAGTAGTAATTGATATCTTGGGTACAGTCCAGAAAACATAAAAACATCATCAGTCAATTGGAAAAGACAGCTTTACTTGCAACAGCTTATATAATATCCTGCAACAATATCTTTAACAACATCAAACAACAACGTCTGCCCATCCCAGATCCATGGAAAAGACTCAATGGATGGACAAAAATGTGAAATTCAGTCTATACATCTGGCTGACTGTGTGGCTAACTATGATAGTATTAAGACTTGTGCATACTCTTCTTCTGCTCTCCAAAACAGAAATTCTCTGTAACATAGTTCTGGAAACAAGCCCTCCCAAGGCTGTACTTTTATATCACTTGTGATCCTATCCAAGTATGCAGTTGACTACACAACTATTGGCGCCCCCAATTATCATTATCTGTTTATATTGTTATGCACCGATCATATCAATATTCACACTCTTAATTACTTATATTCAAATAATGCAATAGCCCACTAACAATATGTCTAATATTTAGGTTGTGTTTTGTTGTTGGAATTATTTCTAATTATTCTAAAATGCATGTTAATTTGTTCCCCAGTCTATATTGCTTAATAATACAGAGATCAACAAATTACTTAGAGTATTGTATTTCAGAAATGAATGTCGTTGAATAATTTGGCTAATAAGCCTTCCCTGTTAATATAACATAAAACCTCTTTAGTTATCTATACATGACCCATATATATCAGTGTAGACAAACTGGATCCTTTATGTGTATGTATTAAATTAGGAGATGGTAATCTCTTTTAGCTAGGAATGCTTCTTTAATCTGTTTGTTCTGGCAAACTATTATTTTAAATTATGAATTATCCCATTCAGATTTTTACATTGTTCAGTTCAGTAGATGTTCAGTTTTCCTGCAAGAATATGTAGATCCTTTGGTGGTGGTGGGGGGGGAACGATCCTTCTGTCAAATACCACTACTATAGAAATGGTGAAACTTCACTGGAGTAAGAGAAGGGGAAGCTATAGGAATTAGGTAATCATGGACACCTTGATGAAGGCTGTTGTAAGAACTATTCATATGAGGAAAAGCCACCTATTTCCGAACAAAGACAGGGAAGCAGAACAGTTGCTAAAGATACCCAGGTTCTCTGCATAAAATTTGATTGAAAATATGAGACAGTAGGACGTTTAATGCAACTCCACTTTCTTCTCACAAAGACAGTATACTTCAAAGATCCTGAAATTCCACCTAGGCTCACCTAGCTATATACAAAGCTAAAAAGCAAGCAGTATATATGTATTTCATACTGAATAACTTGCATGTCAATGTGTATAGATTGTATGTCATCTATATATCTATTTTTGAACTTTGCTGGAATGAGTTGCCAACTGCAGCGTTTTTGCCAGTGATACCTTTAGTTATCCCTAAAACTTCAGCTTTGTGTGCCAAATACTTTTAAATATTAAATAAAACATTATCACGAACTTTGCAACAATATTTATGAAAGTTGCTATAAATCTAATTTGATCCCTGGGTATTTTTGTTTTAAATAATCAATGCATCGTATAGCAGAGTTTCCAGACTAGTGATTTGGAGTGGCTCCAGTGTGGGGATAATGTACTAATGGAACTGCATCAGGTTTCAAAGTTCCATTAGGTTTCATAGACTGGTATTGGATGTCCCAGCTTCTATCTGAATCTCATTTCAATGAGCTAGGACACTATTAAAGCCCCAGGCATGCTTTGATTGCTGCCTGTCAAATGTAAATGCTGTCCGGAATTCTTGCACCTGTTAAAAATACTCAAAATCCAATATGCCATACTGCCACAGTATATAACATTTCAGACAAGCAAAGCATATAGAGAGTCACAAATTGTGATCCAACTTATATGGGGGAGTTGTATTTATTCTGCATTCATATTGTAACCTTTCTGATTTCACAGCATCATTATGTTTAAGGTGCCATAAAATTGTGAAAGAGAAATTGACTTCATTCTTCCAATCTAACCCACTGTTGTTGAGATAGACAGCACTTAGAGCCCATGCCTTGCAACAGGAAGACTGAAATTTGCTAGGAGAAAATGCAAGGCAATATTAGCCTTACTGTCTATATGCAAAATAATATGTTTCCAAGATCACAAAATGTTGAACAGCCTTCCATATTTCTTTGGGTTTCTGTTATGCTTTTTTAAAAAATTATCTAGCCTGACTAAATACATGAAGGCTTCTCTTTATTATTCAGATTTAAAGACTTTTATCTGATCTCTTAACACCACTTGACACCCAGCTATTAGAATAAAGAACAGCAGGTTAGGCAACTAAACGAAATAACTCTAAAAGCGAGAAGCAGCGGTTAATTATGTGTTGGCATTACAAATCAGGATGTTCTTTATCTGAATCTTGTCTCTGCTTTTGACAAGCTATTTAAACTGCAGCTATTACATACTGGGACATTCACCAGTAATTTAAGTCAAATAATCTATAGAACAACACATAATGACATCAGTCGTATCATTTGCCTGTTAATTTTTTTATTGAAAAGTTTTATAGTACATTTTAAGCATATACTCCTTCCCTCCCCCCCACATCCCCTTCCTCCCCCCCCTCCCCCCCCAACTTCCCAGAGCTGAATACAGGGTATTGCCTCTAACAAACTTAAGCTAAAATATGCTAACCAACTATAAATACACTTTAAATCCTATCACACTTTAACTCCCCTTAAACATAAGTAAATAATAATACATCTTATAATTCTAATATTCATTCATATGCTAGATGAAATTTTTTAGTCCCATATTTATTCAGAATATAATCAAGAAGAGAGGAGAAACAGGAACAACTGGGAGGCAAGGCAGCCATACGGGCATGCCCAACCCGAAGTCTGGAGGGGATATGACAGATCGGTGAGGGCGGAGCGATGCAGGGACCCCTGGAGGAAAAACGAGTAGAGGAGGATGGCGTGACCTGCAGAAAGGAGAAGCAAGATAAACAACAGCCAATTGAATGTGGACAGTGGAACAAGATCAGGAATGACTCTGCAAACACTCCAATCAACAGAACGCGGACAAGACAGGGAGGGAGGATGCCGCAATGCACACATACACCTATGTGCGAGGAGCAACCTGCTGAAGGCAGACAGTGCAACAAGACGGAAAATGATCCAGCAGCCACTCTGATCCACTGCATGCGGACGAGGCAGGGGGGAAAGACATTACAGCGGACGCATACAATGCCAGCCCAAGACACGCAGCCTATGATGATTGCGGGAGGGGGGCATTTGGAAGATGGAATAACAGTAGCATCACATGGCTAGATGCAGGGAGGGCAGGTTGAGAGGATAAAAAAGGCAGGTGAGGAGATACAACAACAAAGGGTAAGATTGATAGAGGTAGAAGGGGCAAAGAAAGGAACAAGAGAAAAGAAAACAATAGGACCGAAACATGCACAAGGAGATGCGGGACAGCTAGGATATTTACAGTTAGTTAGGATGGGCGGCCCTATCACACGATCAATGGGCAGGGCACTGAGTCAACAAGGTTTATAAACAAACTCTCCACCCCCTAGAATTTACCCTGATGATGCTGGCAGTGGACCAGCAAAAGCTAGGTTGTTTTAGGTTTGTAAATAGTTGTTTTTATTGTTTTTACTATTTTAACAATAAACAGCTGTCTTATATTCTTCCCGGAGTTCGAGAACTTGATATTGCTACACAGATATGCTCGGGATTCGTATTTTTATAGTTTATATATAGATATAGATATAGATATATAGATATCTATATCTCTCTATCT